>NW_024545272.1:0-600000 GCF_900519145.1 Ustilago hordei | reverse complement strand
AACGAATCGACCCCTCCCAAAGGCTTAGATCTGCAGTGGGATCTGGTTGAACTCAGTAATGCACTCCAGAACCTCTCTGGATGTGATGCTGCGCTGTTCGCACCGACTGCCTTCAGTGAGGATCACAAGAAGAGTAAGAAGAATGGCAGCAAAAAGCAGAAGAAGGGGACCGTCGGTTGGCCCGAAACTGTCGTCAGCGCGCCCTACACCGCATCACTCTACACCGCAGCAGCTGCGGATATCACTTATCGCTTCCTCAACAAGACAGTCGCAGCGGAGAAGTCGGGTCTTATCCTGAAGCAGCCCGAGAAGGAAGTTTTCAAGAAGTGTAGTCCTTCCTGTAAATGTCCAGCCCCCGATGAAGAGCAAAAGCCGATCGTTGAAGAGCTGGACCAAAGAACGACGCTAATCGAACGCAAGCAGCGTGGTTGGAAGCCGCTGATGGTCGCCGAGCAGACGACCACGGGAAAGAAAAAGAAGAACAAGAGCAAGAAGAAGAAAAAAAAGCAGAAGGAGCCCGAGACGCCACTCCAGAGCCTGGTTAAGGCTGGCAGCGGATACAGGTCCAAGCTTGGTCTGGAAGCATGGGACGAAGAGGATGAGTGTGAAAGTGATGAATTTTTGGAAGATGGGGTCAGCGAAATCCTAATGGGTCGAATCGATGATGTCGCTTCATACAACATTCGAAATAGTGCAAAGACGGAGATCGAAACAGCGGTGCAGGGTAACAAGCAGGCCAAAGTTACGGCTACGACTTCTTTGCAAGTGGAACCTCCTGCTACAGCCGGGAACGGAGCGAAACCAAGCTTGGACGACTCCTTTGAGTACTGGCGATCTTTGCTCACTTCAGATACGTCGAGCAAGTCTGTCCACGCACCATCAACAATGTCGTCTGCTCCAATCGACTCTTCTACTCCTGCCGGGAATGCAGCGACACCAAGTAGGGGTGGCACGCATGCATATCTGCGAACTTTGCTTACTTCCGCTCTCACAGATCCGAATGCCGCTCAGAAGATGTATGAGTCGATTCTTCCCGTAGCAGAAGAGATGGCATCCCGCGTTTCCGCTTCCGGCATCTTGACTGGGTCAAATCCAGCAACCTCAACGCTCCCGCCATTCGATTTCCCTGAGCTCGACTCCGAATCTCCCTTGACCAGTCTTCCCTCGTCCTACTCGCCATCTCCCACTTTCCAACTCGGTTGGCAAGCGCCTGATTCCAGCCCATCTCAAGTTCTTCCCGCATCTTCAGTCGATGAAGCATCAACAGAGATACCAACCATGCCTTCGGGGCTCAAAGAGTACATGTACCTCGTGCATGGCGACGTACTACATGTGGGCGAGATGTTCCCAGAGTGGGCTCGCTTCGCTTGCAACACAAAAGCACAAACGATTAGAGAAGCCGGGCTTCTGGAAAGCGAGGAATTCCTTCATGCTGAGTGGAAGAGGCTATACAAGTCGAGTAGGAGGACAGCGCCAAGAGGGTCAAGTTCTCACTCTTTCGGCTTCGGCTTTGGCCCCACGAGACATCCTGCAGGGTCTTTGCAGCTAGGCTCTGCTTCAGCAAAGTCTTCTTCGTCTTCCGAACTGCCGAACCTTTGGCTGAATCTTGAGGAATTCAAGCCGATTCCTCCTGCTCCTACAGGAGTTAAAGGCATCCTTCTCGAGCTACTCGGTGACCGCGCTATTCCCTCATTCCTGGCTCACTTTGCCAGTAATCCATTCGCAGAGAGTCTACGGCAATCAGGGCTCCTTGACAGAAAGGAGGAGGTTGTGTTCTACTGGTCCACCATATATACAAGAGTGAGGACTGAGACTCCGTCTGCGGGAGAAAAAGGCCTTGGCCCCTTCACCCCCTCCGAATATGTTTCTTTGGCGACTGCTGCACCTCCAGAAGACTCTACATCAAACGAAACGACTTGGGGACCAGGATACCGGCTGATTCCTTGCAAATTCAAAGAAATAGTCGATGAGCTAATCGGTAACGATCTTCTTGGAGCCATCTCCACCGCGCTTCTACCTCCGGAGCTTGAAGCAAGATCGCTCAATCCTTCGACCTTGAACGAATCCGGTTTCCTCGGCAGCAAAGTCTATCTTGAGCTGTTATGGCGCGGCTGGAACGATTTCAGGAGGAAACGACTAAAAGAGGAAGGTCGACCAACACCAGACCCAGCATATGGGATCGACATTGATGAGCTCAAGGAGGAATTGATGCATGTGATAAAATCGACGTGGAACGCGGCCAAGGTGCTGACCGAAGAACAGTTTGCGAAGGATGCTGTTTTACAGCAAGGACAGATCGTCGAGCCTTATTCGATCTGATGCCTTCCTCAAGGCGCTTTGGCCGCAAAATCTCGAAGACGTTGAACACATGAAACGAAGCTGAGTTGCGAAAGTGTGCGATGCGACGCAATACAGACTCGAGGACGACTCCCGAACCTAATGAGCCGCGAAACAAGAATGAGGGTATAAATAACTGCTTTGAGAAGTCGAATCGATCTTGTGTTAGAACGCTAGCATCAAACCCAAGTAGAAGGAGGCCACAGTTCGGCAACTTCCAATTCATCGTGCCAATCCCACATCAGTTGGGTCAGATGGTGGATCCAATCTCGCTCTTGCCTTCCTTTCGATTTGCGCTCCACCTTGTCTGCTCCGCCGACCATTGGGAAGTTTTCTCCCTGCGAAGCTTTCTCGTTTGTGGTAGTGGTGAATTCGAGCTCGGTGAAGGTGGAAGCGGTGGATGGGGATGGGGTGGTGGTACAGTGGGGTTGGTCGAACTCGCTCGCGAGCACAACAGCCATTGGCACCTGTAAGACGCTGAATGCGAACCCGATTATATTTAAGCCTAAGGCCCACAAAGTATCGACTATTGGTGCTCCGAGTAACGCGATCAAGATTGATGCTGTGTAACTGAGCAGCTTTCCACCAAAGCTTTCATCCTGTCTTGGCGGAGCTGCGTTTGTAGAGGCGGAAAGCTTGAGGGCTGGCAAAGAGGCTGGTGTTGAAGAAAGTGTCTGAAGGGTAGACAAGATAGGTGCTAGGATCGGAGATGAGTTATACGAAGGTAATGGAGTCGAATGCGCACTATCATTCGGTTCAGCTTCGGTGGGAGAAGGCGAGGAAGAAGGAAAGGAAAGTGCCGGGTCGGGGAGGATATATGGTGGTGGAGGAACCACTAGGACCATGTTTTCGACTGTTGAAGACATGTTTGATTGAGATAGAAGACGTGGTGATGTGTTCTTGATTGAGGTTTGGTCGATGGCTTAGCCGAGCGTTTGATGTTGAACCTGTGCTGAGCTGGAGCGTAAACCTGCACGGTGTAGTGCAGCTGGAAAGGGATTGCGGCAGAGTCTGACGGCTAATTGATCATAGTGTAAAGGAAGCGGCGAATGTTCTCGACAACAGGTGATGTGTGTTGCGGTGATGGTGATGGTGGAGGTGCGGAAGCAAACACAACCTCCTGGTGGCAGGGTCGAATGTATGACAGAGGAGGGGCGAAGGCTCTTATCTTTACACCTTCTTTCTCTTTTCTGCCGCCGTACTTAACTCACATTCCTCCCTTTAACTCATCCTTACATTCCCCCTCTTAGTCCCCCTCTTAGTTCCCCTCTCTATCCCTGCTCAAGGCGACGGACGGCAGGGCCACAAGACTCAACAACCTCGGTGTGGCAAAACTTAGGAGGCCCAAGCACCTCGCTCGGTCGATCGAAAATCCGAGTATAAAATTTCTCTCCCATTGCCTCCAAGTTAAAATATATATAAAAGTCGCGCAATTGAACGTGGTGCATTCTGACAGTGACAGGGTCTTGCATGACACATGCATGCAGCCTGCATCCTTGCCGCGGGTCAACTCTCCCCTTTCACCACCACCACGCGTCGACATTATCACCCTCACACACACACCGACACTAGTATCTCGGAAGGTGATCTCAGGTTCCAGTATTCTTGTGTGAAGACTGGTGTCCTCAGAGAAGTTGAGCAGCAGCAGCACCCGCCATCACAGGTTGAGCAAACAAGCTAGCCAATTCTGCAAATCCATCAACCATCCTTTCCCCTCCTCCTCCTCCTGCCCTCGCCGCCCTGGACACAACCCCTACCAGTCCCCCCTCTCCCTCTCCCTCCCTCGCTTTCGCAACAACATCCCTTACTACCTCCGCCTGCCTCCGTCTTGCATCCCTAACCCTACCCTGATGTTCCGCACACATCCCACACTCAACCTCATCCTCCCCCAAACATCGCTGATGATAACTATGCTTACACATGAAATGGACGCTCGGTAAATCCAACTGCCCCGCACAAGCAGAGCATCTTGTCATTTGGAATACTCTTGCTCCACCTGCATCGGTTAATTCCGCAATCTCTTGGAGCGTTTGGTCCGTGGAAGATTTGTAATCCGAAATAAGTTTTTCGTCAGAGGCGGTAGAATTGAGAGTGGAAGAGATTGAGGTGGTGATGAAATCGCGGATAATTCCAACCTGGGTATGGGGGGTGGAAGAGAGCAGTTGGACTATTTCCAAGGTCGACATAAGCGAGGTATCCCTGATTGTCGACAGGATTTCAAGTAGGTCGTTGGTATGGCGAGAGAGAAGAGTGGATGAGGACACGAGGAACCGCAAAACTAGGTCGTAGAGTTCCGGTTTGAACGGTCCATACCTGTACAATGCCTCAATGACCTTCTTGCTACTTTCACCACCTTCCGAAGGTTGGGAAGCGGAGTCCATATAAAGTCGGATCACATCCTCAAACATTCCCATTCTCTCATAAAGCAAGATGAGGCCATCGGTGAAATCTTCCATCGCACAAAGCATTACTGCGTGACTGATGTCGTATGGTAGCGTTGCGTGCTGTTGTAGTAACCTTAGCGCTTTCTTTCTCCCTTCCGCACTACCGCTGGTGGGCGGAGGAGAGGTGAGATAGAGTTCGAGTAAAGTATTCCAAATGGATTTCTGATCGAGAAGTTCTTGATCTTCGTACTCGTCCGAGGCTGGGGAGGAGCTTGTGTTGAGGCCTAAATTGCGTAGTGCTGCGTCTATTTCGTCCATTTGCTCACCAACGTCTGCGGAGTATGGTGGGACGTCGTCCGAGTCTTGCTTGAAGGTTGTCGGAAAGAGTTTGGTGGTGGTGGAGGGTGGTTGGGAATCCATGTCCACAACTTGACCCCATCTGGCTAACGCGACCGTTTCGAGGAATCTTGCGAAATGTGTGGGATGCTGGATGAAGTGCGCAAAGTACGTCCTGGGAGATGGGATAGCATAGATCCCTCCATCTGTCTCTACCCCATCAGCACCGCTCGCATCAGCATCAACAACTGTAGTACCTGCATCCTTATCCTTGACCGTACTAGTCGGCCTCGTCCCCGAACCGCCATCCTGAATCCCATACGGTTCCACCGCCGCCGAGTTACGTTGTGCAACAGTATTATTCGCTGTCCCACCCCCACTTCCATAGCCTCCTACCTGCAGATAGCTAAGATAAGCAGCAGCAGCCGACTTCTGCTTCTCCCCACTCCCCCTCCCCACCTCCTTCCCTACTCTCACCCCCTTCTCCCAGGCATTCGGATCAGCTCTAAATGCTCCACTACAAATCTCAATCAGCAACTCCGTCGTTTCATCCGGCAACTCGTCCAACAGCGTCTTTGCATACAACCCCATACTCTGTATCGCATCTTCCACCTCCAACCCTCTCACGTACATCAACGCATCTTTATAATCCTTCGCATCCTCGATCTGAATCCTAAGATACTCCCTGTGCTCCCCGTACCTCTGCGCTAAGTACGCCGCATGGCTGAAATATCCTGCTTGCCGACAAACTCTTATGGCCGTTTCAAGATCGAATGGCAACTCATCCTTGCCCCCCGTTTCCCCTTCCGCACCTTCCTCCCCGTCTTCAGCAGGCGAGGTCCGGTTGTGAGGCCGTTTAATAAACCGATCCAAACTAACTACATCCTTTAACTTGGTGTAACAGTTCAATAACAACGTCGTGTGGTCTGAACTTGCTAGTCCTCTTCCATGCAGTTCTTGCAAGTAGGTGGTTAGATTGCCGATTCGCTGCGCATCTAAGTATCTCCTAATCACAAAGGAAGGCTGGGTGTGGCCGACGGTTTTAACGTATTGTGACATCGCTCCGTCGTAGTCTCCCTTGTTGTAGAGATGGTCGCCATAGCGTTGGTAGATTTCACCCATGAGGGATTCTGTTCGGGCAAGAACGTCGGTGGTTGGTGCTCGTGCCATGTGGGATTTTGCGAGATTCACAGCCAGCAAGAAGAGACTTTTGCGGTATAACACTTCCAGCTTAGCACGCAATGGCTTTTCGTCGAGCCGAGTAAGCTCACCAGAATCGGATAGGATAAAGATCTCACCAGACTGCCCGACCCAAGCGGAACGGATTCCAGACTCGAAAGTGCCGGTGAAGGCTACTAGCTTGTTGTCCAGATCGAAAATGGTGATCTTCGCGATCTCCTGGGGCAACATTGACCCTTTGCGTGAGGTGGGGGTGGGGAGCGGCGAATCCCTCCCGACAAATCGGTTCCCCGCAGAAGAGGAAGAGGAGGGGGTGAAAGGCGGCGAGACGATCACCACTTGAGAAGACGAGAGGTGGATGGAAGATTTCGGATCTTCATATGCAAAGCATGCCTCTCTCCCTTCTTGACCGATAACATAGATGGCTTCGTCTCGAGCGATGACCATCTTCCCTGCTGAGCTCGGAGCTGCGGTTGCAGAACCTAGTCCTGTCGAGGAAGTACTGCAAGGTTGGATAACAGCAGCACAACCCAACGCAGATCCAACATCATCTAACACTGCAGGACTACCACCTGCACCCTTACCCACCACAATATACCGCAGAACACGGGAGAGAGTGACGATGAAGAGATGGACTGCTGACGGTGTTGCTACTCCTCCACCTGCAGTCTGATCTTGCGTCGAAGTTGTATAGTTAGCGTTGCGCGGGTCCCGCGATCGGGCTAGGGCAGCTTTACGTCCTTTGGAACCGTGCATTACTCTCGGCTCGTAGGCAGTCGGTGCAGTTGTCGATGTTGTCCCAGCTTTCTCCTTCCCAGCCTTTGGTGTGGTAGAGTTGGGCGCCGCAGCCTCCGAGAATCCCAACGCAGTGACAGCCTCCCCGGAAACCCCGCTCTCACCGCTCGTCGGCTGAAACACGACCTTAAACTTGGGCAACGCAATCGCAGGCGCCGGTCTCCCACTCGACCCAGTACTCGCAATCCCCGCACTACCCACTGCAGCCATCAACGCACTCTCCAACCCTCTTAACAACAACACCGTTCCATCCGCCAACGCAGCCGACAAATACGACAACGATGGAGTATGCGATAACGCTGCAATTGGATGCGGTCGACTTCCGTGCTGTACTTTGCCCTCCGCAAGTAGCCTCGGCATCCATTTGACTTCGCAGTCCTTAGCACTGCGCCCAGTCCGCAAATCCCAAATCCTCAAGACCGGGAACCGAGAACTATCTTCTTCTCCGAACGATACCACTCTTCCCCTCGCATCACAAGACAGGTGCGTTACTCGACCAACAACGCCAGCGGAAGAGAATGCATCCCAAGCTGCAAGTTCCTGAAAGGTTTCAGGATCGAGCACTTTAATCGTTCCTTGTATTGTTCCGACTAGTGTACACGGTTGTTTGCGCGCCGCCTTTGCTGCTCGTGTGGGTTTGGTGGATGAGGTGGATGGGTCGGTGTCGAATGCGACTACTGCAGAAGAAGTATTTGGATCGCTGGAGGTGGGGGAGAGGGCAGAAGGTGGAGGTCGAACAGGACACTGACATACAGCAGCCACCTCGGTCGGACTTCGTAAGGCAACAGGGGACTTGGCAAAGTCATCGATATCGCGAACGGGTGATGATTCGAAGAACGAGAACTGACGCCATGCTGGACCGGCAGCAGCAGCAGCTGCTGTGCCGACCTCTGGCTCTGGCGGGGCGGTTTTGGATTGCATAACGGACACCACAAAGAGCTAGACGACGAAAAAGAGCGTTGTCTTCGTTGAATAGCGGAAAGTAAGTTGGTAGAGTGCTGTTGGAAGTGGATGAAAGATGTCGAGTTGGAAAGAGGAAGGCTTTGAAACACGCAGCTTCGCATTGAGGAGAGCGTTGATCTGTGCATCTCCGCGATCCGTGTCAATTTTCGCGATTTTGTCACTCTTACGCGACGTAACAATTTCACTCTCTTTTTGACCTTGGTCAACCTCTTCACCATCATATCTCTCGCTCAGCAAACGAGCGTTTTACGGATGTAATGTATGCATGCAAACTAGTTTAGATCTCCTCCTAACCATGCAAACACCAGGAAAGCGATACCATAAGGTGTACAAAGACGTTTGATAGCCCACATGGTTCTCCCACTGGCCCAGTACCTAGTCCCCTTCTGCAGCGTCTTCTGATCACTTGCTCCAAAGCCTCCTGCTTTCTTCCCTATCACTGCTCCCCCCGCACTAATGTTACCTCCTGGAGCCTTGTTCGACGCCAAGCTAAAGTTGACAGGATTATTCCGAATCCAATTTCTCTTCAGCTTAGCCTCCGGAGAATCAGCCGACCTCCTCCTCGAAGCGAGCGACATCAATAGCGTCCGTTGAGCTACTGTACTGACCCTACTCCTGATCTCCTCTACTTTTGATCTCTCATCTCGAGAGACAGAGGCAAAGGAAGAGTCGGAGGAAGATTGTAGATGCTTATCAACCCCAGCAGCAGTACGGGTGATTTCGTTGTCTAGTATCGGTTTAGGGATCTCAGGGAGAAAGGGAGCGATAAAGTAGGTGTGTAGGAGCAGCAGAGGGATATATGTTTTAGATGGGTCTGGGCCGCCAGCGTGGAGTCGGTCGAATTTTACGGTTGTTTGAGCGTGCTCGATGAGGAGTGTGAGGAAGCCGGGACGAGTCGCGAGTGTTGGTGTTGGTCGTCTGCTTCGGTCGCTCCTCTTCTCTGATGGTGCCGGTTTCGTGTTCTCTGTTCCGCTTTGAGACGGAGACGCACTGTAAGGTGACATGTGCTGAGCTTTGCGTCGTTGCAAAGCAATCGAGCTAGTAAGCATTGGACATGCCGTACCATGGACACTATTGGAGTTCAATGCGTGCCTCGAAGCCGCAACCAGCCGCAATGGGTGTGGAGCACGAGGAATCTTAGCCCTCTCATAAATCCTCGACACATTCGTCCCCGACGTATTTTGCGTCCTTAACACCATGAAGTCAGGTCTTCTTCTAAACGCTCTCGGACCCATCGCCTCCGCTCTTGCCACTGCGTTCGCTCTCGCCCCCTTGATCGTGGATCTCCCCACCGTACTGAGCCCTGTAGCTCCTGCCTCGTCTGTGTTCTCTGCGTTCGCAGTTGTACTTCTATTCCGAGCCTTCGCTGCAGAAGGAGAGGGGGACCGATACCCAGGCTCCCGCTTCCCCTGTTCCCACTGCTTCCTCCCCTCCCAGATTACCACACGCATCAACTCAAACGGTCTTCCCACCAACTCGTAACTAAACGCACCTACAGCCCCTCCCACAAGCAGTATGATCACCGCTACCACTCTACCCTGTACCGTTCTCGACTGGTTATAACTCACATCTGCATCGGTTACATTCCTCTGCCCTTCTCTTATCCAGTGCGATACTCGAGAGTCTTCGATGTATACATCCCCATCCCCTTGTGTATCGCTTTTTCGTCGACCGACTACGTTGCTCCCCTCCCGCTCCCCCCCTTCTCCGCGCCTACGAACAATTCCCAGACCTCTTGCATTGAACCAAGCACTAACTCCATCCACTCCTGTAGACGCAAAGTACGCACACCTCCTCGAAACTTCAAAAATGAAAAAGAAGCTTCCAAACCCAACACTATCCCTAATCAACGACAGTGCTAATCCAGATCCATGTACTCCTCCTCTCCATCTCTTCAGTCTTTTCTCCCACTCTTTCCGCTTCTCCGGACTCATACTGAACCTCTCTCCAACACTAGCTGCGGAGTTGAGGGAGGAAGTAGCTGGTTCGATCAGAGCCATTACCCGAGTTCGAAGGGTCGGTTTGGGAGCGCGTTTAGACCGTTCGATGGTTTCATTTTGGACCGATTGAACCAGTTTGTCTCGAGCGATTGCGGGTGCAAAGGGTAGAATTGCTGCTCGTAGTGTAGCTCGCCATGAGATGGTGGTAATGGGGCGGACTGGTGAGGAGTGTCGATGATGCGCATCTGGACCAGAGACATTCCGTTGGATAATGTAGCGAACATTATCGAGTGGAGCAGAGAGAAAACACTGTGCTGCACCAGCAACTGCTCCGCTTGCGGTGACGATCCATAGTGGCGTCCATTTCGGCTTATTCTCCACCTTCCCTTCCTTTCCCTCCTCGCCACTCTCTACCTTTCGTCTAGACTTAGCAAGTAGCCGACTCTCGGTAATGCTGTATGCCTCAAAAAGGGTAAACCCAATCGCAGTATTGAACAGTAACGGCGGCAAGAGTAGATGCGGGAGAAAGTTGGAGTTTTCTCGCCGGAGCAAAGTGCGAAGGTAGCGGAGGGAAAGGGTGCGACCTTCTCGTTTGGCCATCGCTTCTAGGATTGTCCATGATGAAAGTTTGACTGGGCGGAATAAGCGGACTGGACGTTTGAAGAGGAATGCGAGAGTACCGAATAGAGCTCGGATGATTGCACCTCCGAATGACTCGGATTTGGTTGGTTGGTCTCGGGTACGCCCGGTGACAGAGGATCGACGACGTTTCTTTGCTACCTGCTTCTCGGCAGAAGAGGAGGAGGAGGGATGGTCGGCGATGTTGATGTCGGGAGTTGTGGTGGCCGACATGTCTGCGTTGAATTCGCTCTAACGCGGTCGCTGCTCAAGCTTGGAATCCTCTTGCCTGTTGCTGTCGGGGTTATGGTTGAGACATGGCTGCAGATGTAAAGATGTGGCAGTTCCGTGTTGTTACGGAGTGCAAGTTGTTGGACAGAAGTCGAGGGTGGTGTGAGGTGAAGGAGGGTCATTCGGCAGCACACGCACGAGCCGTCCAAAACGGCGAATTTAACGCCGTCTTCCGAAAATCACCAACTCACCACCTCTTCCACTTTTGGACCCTAATCCTCACTCTACCACCTTCCCCACCACCACCACCATCTCTCTCTCACACACACACACGCTCGCTATGCCTCGTTCCAATCACCACAAACGCAGTCGGCGACCACGACCCTCCAAACTAGCCCTCACTTTGTCCTTTTTCTTCCTCTCCACTCTCCCCTCCGCTTCCTCCACCACCGCAGTGCAAAGGCGAGACGGTTGGAGACCAGACACAGAACTTCCCGGTGCACCATTCATTATTGGAGATGGCAAGAATGAAGGGTCCAAGGTAAAAGGTTACGATGGAGAGTGGCCTTTATGGTCTTCCCTGCGCACCGACTCCGCCTCCCCCAACCCAACATCGAATCAAGGAAAAGGAGGATTAGAAGCTATCGACGCAACTTCACCCATATCCGGCACTCCAGCGGGGAACGCGACGAAATACGTCTGTGCACCGATCTCCGACTGCAACAGCTGTTCCAAAGACGTCATTCATCTGCCTTATTGCAGACCATACAATAACCGTCGTCGAACAGCCTGCGTTCCCATCTCCCAACCCTCCTCTCCCGAATCGATCAAAGCTGCGCTTTCACTCGCTTCTTCAGCCAAAGATGAAGACGAGGCTGGGGGTAAGAAAGGTGCAATGTTAGGGTGGGAAGCTTGTGGGAAATCAGCTAGGCAAGAGGGAAGGGATTACTTTGAAATGATCGCTGTAGTGGCAAGTATAGCGCTGTTTAGCATTTGGGCTTTTGTTCAGAGGCAGAAGTTGCTTTTTAGGAGACAGAATCAGATGTTGCAGAGTAGAGTTACAGGTCAGAGACGGTTACCTGGGGTAACGGTTCGGTTGGGGCAGGGCGGGCAGAGAGGGATACGGAAGAAGAGAAGTGCGAGGTTGGGGAGTCGCATTTGATATCACGCACACAAAGTAATCAAACAACAATGGAAAGATGAAGGAATGGATTGGTGTGTGATTAACAGTGAACGATATACATTGAAGCTTAAGTGCGTGATTAGGCGGTGGCAGTAGCATCTCGTCCAACCTCGATCTCACCAGTACCGTTACCAGCAGCACCCGTACCACTTTCAGTACCAGTACTTCTACTTGCCGTCTCCAACAACTCATCAGGGTTTCTGCTTCCACTGCTCCTGTACTGTTCCTCATCGGCACCCTGAGTGGTGTTGCTTGCACTACCAGCGCTGTTAGCAGCGAGCTTCCTCAAATCTGGCTGAGCTTTGTTGAACTCTGCATTGCGTTCGGTTTGCATCTGATCTCTCTTCTCTTGACCAGGAGTGGAGATACCTTGATCAGCGCCATTGAGCTGACCGAATCCTAGAGTAGCAGCGGATGTGGAAGAAGGGTTGGAGTCGGCGAGACCAGGAATGTCTTCTCCATCGCGACGTGCGGCGGCTAGTTCACGACGAGCATCACGTTCAGCGCCGATTTCAGTGCCGAGGATGGCAGCGCCGGAGGGAGCAGAGTTGCCAGCTTTGTTAGGACCGGAGGAGGAACCGGGGAGCGAGTGCGAGTGCTTGTCTTTTTGCAGCTCGGCCTGCGGGAAGAAGGAGGGTAGGAGAGGGAGGGGGGAAAGGTTAGTTACTGGCTAGAAGCGAAAAGTAGAGTAGAGGGGTATGAGGTTCGGAGAGACTTACAACAGAGTGAGGGGCAGCATCGGTACGAGTCATTTTGGATGCGTTGTGGCTGTTAGTGTTGAAGATGGGATGTCTTGCGATCGAGGTTGCTTTGGTCTCGACAAAGATGTGATGAAGGGAACAAATCTGATCAGGTCTGCTACTTATACTCCCTCCGCTCCCAGACAGCAGAGGCAATAGAGCTCACACCAGCCTTCTTCTAGCAACAGCCATTCTATGGTACTTGACGTCTCAACTGATTCTCCGAGAGGCAAGACGAACACTTTTAGTCTGCGCGCTGACAAACGCAGTCTCCTTTGACTCAGACAGGGACTTGACGAAGCAGTGCTGTCGATCCCCAAGTCTCGTCAAACACACGCTTCCATCTTACAGCGCAGTGCTTAAGTGTCAAGAAGCAAGGTGAGCATCGTGTGACTTCATACACAGTCTTCTCCACCTGCTGTCGAGGTCACTGATGAATCATCTCGGCAAAAAGCTTGATTATATGCTGTTTTATTCTTCTTTTTCTTCTTCTTCTTCTTCTTCTTCTTCTTGTGGTTCAGTGTTAGATGCGCAGGCTATATGCGCGTTGTAACGGTGTAACTAAGTGGATTGCAGGAAGGAAGGAGGAGATCTAAGGAGAGGCTAGTTTAAGTACTAGCTTCCGTACAAGGCAAGATAGGTATCGGATTTTGTGTGTGACGTGTATCGCGCGAGAAGATGTTGATTGTATGTTCTCATGCGGCATGCATTCGCACGAGAGAGCATCCAGGCGTGACAGTTCAGGGTCTTGAGTGATGTTGTTCTTCCAGCTTCCTGCCGTCTTTGACAACATTTCGCCGGCATCAAGTATGACACCCTTGTGGAGGCAAAGTGAGAACAAAGGCGTTTGACGTCAAACCACGCAACCTCGTCTGCGACATCAGTCGCTCAAACACATCCTTTCTTCCCAACGGTTCGTTGGACAGCATCTCATCTGCGCACGTGATGCTTGCCACGCGAGCAAACACATCTGCTCAAAACCACACGAACAGTGTGAGAAGTGATGTTCCTTTCACATATGGTACAAAGCAACAAAGCGATGTCACTATACATGAAGCATGATACTCCTCTGATGATGGAGGTCTCAATCGATATGGCTAGCCAACCTAGCCTTAATAGCAGTATTCTGTGCGTCCAACTTACTGATCTTGGTCTGCAATTCTGCCATCTTTGACATCAAAAACTCAGTCCTTGCCTTCGCTGCCTCACTCGTACTGATCGCCGGCGCACTGTGACTGCCCCCACTACCACCCAAGAAGCCCAGCAGTCCACCGTTGTTCTCCTTTTTCTCCTCTGGCGCAGGCAGCACAGCCCCCATCGTCGCCCCAGCTCCAGACGCAACCTTGAAAGGCGAACCTTGAATCATCGCACTAATATCCCCAATCTCCTTTTCAATCCCTTGCAGACTCTTCTCCGCACTTTCAATCGCCCCTGCATTCGCCATCAATGTCTGCGTGTCGTTAAACACCTTATCAGACACAAGGAGCTTGATCGCTTCCTGCATCACTGGTCTACCAGCACGAATTGCAGATGGTCTACCATCGTGATGTCTCACTGAGATGATCTCGGCCTGTTCCAAGGCTTTAATCGCTCCTTCGTTTCCTTTGAACTCGTTATGGAGTAGACCATAGTACGAGACTTCGCCAGATTTGGCTAGCTTTTGAACGATGGTCCATGCTTGAGAGCGCGTCCAGGGGAGAGAGGAGGCTTCCGAGGAGTCATCGCCGAATGCGTTTTTGCGGAGTTCGACGACGGAGCGTGAGATGATGTCTTGTACTGCAGACTCGACAGTTTGGCCCAAAGAGACTTTTTGGACAAGGGTTTCGAGGTCGGTGAGTCGGCCACCGAGTTTGTCGACCCATGAGGCTGTGTTGTTGTCCAGTGTGGGAGCGTATTGGGGTTCGGTGGCGGTGGTAGGGTTTGGGGTGCTGGAGGTGGTGAAGCTAGCTGGTCTGCTTTGAATTTGGGTGGCAGTGGAACCGTAGACGGGTGGCTGTGAGGCACCTATGGTGGAGGAGGAAGTGGGTGTGGGCAGACGGCCCATCTCCTTAAGCTTGTTATACACATAACTCCTCGCCTTGTCCTCCTCTGCATCAGCCAATGCAATACCCTGGAAAGGAACATTCGGCAGCGCCTTCGCCAATTCCTTACCCATCCCAACCGGATTATCCGATACAAAGATAACATGCGCGATTCCATTTGTCACCAACTCAGCCGCCCACTCCGCCAACACCGGATGCAGGATCGCCTGCTTGATCCCCTTGTGATGGAACTGCTTGATCACCACCACCGGTGAATCGAACGTCTTACCCTTCTTCCCCTCCTTCTCCGACTCGCGGTCGGATACAAGATGCTGAATCGAATCGATTGCGTTGTGTGTCAATGTAGAAGCTTTAGCCTCGAGCGACTGTTTCTCGTCCCTCACCTCAGTCGAGGCTGACAAGCCAGGGGTGGGTGTGGGAGCGGATATTTTGACGAGCTTTTTCTCTTCAGCGAGCCTTGCTTTCTCGGCTTTGGCGAGCCGCTTTTGCGTCTGCTCATTGATGCTGTTGAGTGCATTTGTGACTACACCCAGGATCTGTTTCAGCTGGGCATCTGTGGGAGTAGCAAACCCAGCTTTGGAACCAATAAGACCGACAGCAGCGAGATCAATCATACTGTTGATGCTGCTCAACCAGCTGAACACTGGCCAGTAACCCGTTTCGTTCGCCAACGACGTAATCAGCAGCGAGTCGTTCTTCGCTGTCTTTGCAATCGCATCGCAATCGATGACAAGATGCTGAACATCGCGAGTAATGGCTTTGCTCACGAGACCGCTCTTACCGGATCCACGGGGTCCAGAGATGGTGACAAATGTCGAAGGCTTTTCGCGGATCCATTCTTGGATGGTTTCGACGGATTGACGACGCTCCCACCAATCATCGACGCTTCCTTTTGCATCACCAGTACTGTCCTGGAACAAACCGACGGTGTTCTGCTTGATCCAAGTGTAGACGCGATACTCGTCAAGTGAAAAGGTATTGTGCACCTTGCTCTCGACCATAAACTCTCGTACAGGATCGAAAACCATGTATGAGATACCACCGATGAGGAACGCTACAAGCGGGAAGACCAGTCGAGGATGACTCGAGAACCAGTCCCAAGCTTGTTTGCTGCGGAGCATGCTCCTGAACGTGATCACGAAACGGGCACCATTTGGCAGTTCTAACCCGTGTGCACAGTTACGAGCACTAGTAGCACCGCGGATACGCGAGAAAGTGACAAGTGCCTCGGAAGGCTTTTCTTTGGTAATGGAAACGATGCGACCGTAGGGCCTCAAAGTCTGCCAAAGCTGCTCTTCGCTGGCATCCCCACCTTCAAGCTTAACAAAGATGCGTGTGGCGGGGAAGATGTTCATATCCTCCCTAAACGGCTTACCACGCACGACATGCACACCTGGAGTACCGAGGAAGAAGAGAAGCGGATTGAAGACACGACGAACGCCAGACTTGAGACGCATTTCGATCGTATTGAGCGACTCTTCGCTCTTTTCGTTCGGATCCTCGCGATATGAAAAAGTGACGAATGCACCACCGTCCTTCATCCTCTCTTCGGCACCGATAACCTTGAAGCCATAGCCAACACTCTGATCGGGAGGCAAGCTGGCTTTGACTCTGTCGAGAACGGACCGTTTCTCGAGCGAAGCAAGCATGTAGCGAATGTCCCAGAAGCCAAGTCGAATGGGGAACACGGTGTCAAAGTAAAGATAGCCGATCTTGCGGAAAGGATCGTTTTCAGTTTCGCTCTCGGCGTCTTCGGCGACTTTGGCCGCTTCGGGTGAGGTGGAAGCTAGTGCTGCTGATGATGACCATCGTAGGGTTGCGAGGCTGGTCGTTGCTGCTCTTGGCGAGAGGTGCTGCTTGTCGGTACGAGTGCACAGTACGCTAGAGCGTCGTGCGGAGAGGAGTGTTGAAGCACTTGCTGTTCTAACGAAGGCTGCATTGCGTGTACGGAGTGGAAGGATAGCGGTTTGGGCGAGGCTCATCCGGCCTGAGGCTCGTGAGAGATACATGGTGGCCACTGACGTGCACAAGGAAGCATGCGTTCCGGGGAGGTATACAGGGATGGGCCCGGAACGGATGTGGGATCGCTCTCCGTATGACTTGCTGATGGAGTGATAAGAATGAGTGAGAAGGCTGTCCAAAAACAGCTCAGGGTCCATTCCCTGATCTGAAAGGCTCTTTTGTCTCAGTAGCTCTTGACGTCATCTGGCGCGCTTTCCCTTTTTGGCTCGTGCGCTTTCTGCTACGCTGTTTGTGAACACCACTTAACATTGTCGAAAAATTGCAGGACCCTTCTTTTCTTGACCTCTATTAGTTGAAGATACATCGGCATTTTCAAAGGTCAACGTGTTAGACCAGAGTACGCAAAATCGGGAGATCGGGAAGACACTAAGCGCCAAAAAAGATGTGATAGGTGCAATGCTCGTGAGAACATATGCAGCCTATGCTCGTGGATTGATACCATGGTATGCAGGGGATATGTTGACATGACAACGGCTATAAAAGGAGACATACGGCCCATGGACATGTCTCGAAGAGCAAACGTGGTCGGGCATTAGCGTTAGAGTATACATACATATGAGAAGTTCTAGGTCCCGATACTGGTGATTGAGGAGAGTCTAAGTACGATGTCACTGCTACTTTATAGACAGAAACATATATACTCAATTGACTGAAGGAATGTGGCAAGAGCCTAGTGCTCTCTGTGAGATATACAGCACATGCATAAACTGTCCCATAATTTTACATGTCACCATACATCACTCTAATGCTCAATAGCTATAAGTTGTATTGCCACACTGTCTGATATCGTCTGAAAGCCCTGCTTCTTCTCTCCAAGTCTGTGTAATTGATATTGACATTGACTAAAAAAAATTGTGCTATGAAGAAGAGCTGAATTTTTTATTATTGTGGGACAGTTTATGGAGCATGCTCCCAAATAGCAACACTGCTCCATTCCTGACCTTGTGGGCTGTTGACTACAATGAAACTTGCAATGTAACTTGGTGGGAGCCTTCATATATATCAAAAGTAGTGATGTGGAAAGTTTCAGCTCAATCAGATGACTGCAAGTGATCTGGTGGCACTTCCAGTCTGACACCATCATATCTATACCATCATGCCAAAAACCACCCCAGAGAGGTGCCAATTGGCACTCTTTCACATCCAAAATGGGGAATCTATCTGTTCAGTTGCAGAACAACTTGGTATGAGCAAGTTTACAGTGAATCACATCAGCAAAAGCACCTCTGCTGATGTTCCAAAGTCAAAGGGGGGCCAGCTGAGAAAACTCCAGCCTCATCATGTTCACTTCCTGGATCACTATTTTGAGCTCAATTCAACCTCCATGGTCAGGAAAGCATGTCATGCACTGCAGGAGACATTTCAAATCAAAGCATGCCCAACCACAGTAAGAAAAGCACTTCATTACTGTCATTACAAAGCATGAAGGTTAGTGAAAAAACCGAAGCTACTCAAGAGACATTGCAAAGCCCATTTCAAATTTGCTAATGAGCACAAGGACATGTCCCACAATAAAAAAAAATTCTGCTCTTCTTCATAGCACAATTTTTTTTTTTAGTCAATGTCAATATCAATTACACAGACTTGGAGAGAAGAAGCAGGGCTTTCAGATGATATCAGACAGTGTGGCAATACAACTTATAGCTATTGAGCATTAGAGTGATGTATGGTGACATGTAAAATTATGGGACAGTTTACACATGTGCTGTATATACATGTGAGCAGCACAAGCCGAAGGTGGGAGTACTCCTACTTAATGATCTACCATGACAACGAGCAGGACTGTGTTGCACCCGATCTCTGCTGAGATCGGTTATCTAACCAGATCGGCTCCACCTGATCTCCGATCAGATCGCCCCGCGACATCCTTTGGCGTCGCACTGGATCGCAATCTCCAGCAACATACTCCTGTTCAGTAGCCACCCTGTGATTATAATAAAAAGCCTTTTTATTTAGTTCCACCTGACTGAAAGGAGTGCCTTACTGTGGCCTCCAGAGCGGTGTATCTAATTTCTACTCAATTTCACCAAAAGCCGAGTTAACATGACTTTTTAGA
This sequence comes from Ustilago hordei, assembly GCF_900519145.1. NCBI lineage: Eukaryota > Fungi > Basidiomycota > Ustilaginomycetes > Ustilaginales > Ustilaginaceae > Ustilago > Ustilago hordei. Next base: position 581,174 of record NW_024545272.1, on the reverse strand, counting down.
CGTTTCTTGCAATCCCGTCTGGACTCAATCGCACCAAAAACGTTACTAAATTGTATATACATAACATGAAGAAACTAAGTGGATTGCAGGCAAGTCCAGTAGAGGTCCAGGCTGCTAATAGTACGCCTGGCTTTGGTGAAGATGGTGTTTGTGAAGAGAGGAGCGGAGAAGCGGAACAATTCGATTGTTAAGTCCGACGATTACGTGATGCATTCTCAGCAGTGACCTCTGACATTGACCGAAGCTTACCGCTATCTACCACCATCATCAACAGCGCCAGAGCTACCCAGCAATGACTGGTAACGGAGCTAGGATGCTCGCCCGAACAATGCTGCGCAGCGCTGGCACAAGCAGCAGTACTCGTCCTGTCGCTGCCCCCTCCACCTCTCTCCGTGGCCTCAACGCAACACAAGCCAGCCGCACCGCCTCAAGCTCTTCAGAAGCCTCGGCCGCAGGCGCAACCCCTACACCAATACCAAGTCCAGCAGATGCAACCGTCAGCACAAACCCAACCGACCATCGATCAATAGGAAAAACACAATCGCTCTTCCTCACGCACGACTCTTCACCTGGAACCCCCTTCATCCTCCCGCACGGCATGCGTTTAGCCCGAAAAGTCGAACGAGTAGTCCGTGACCTCTACGACGTCTATGGCTATGACGAAGTGCAGTCTCCTCAACTCTACAAAACGTCTCTCTGGAAACGGTCTGGTCATTGGGACAACTATCGCGATGATATGTTTGCTACTGAAGGGTATAAAGAGCGCCTTGCTCGCACACAATCCACCTCCACTCCGATCCCGCTGGAAACCGAGCCGAGCAGTATAGATCAAGGTCGAACGGCTTGCTGCTCCATCCACCCAGATCCGGGGGCTGTGGCAGAAGAGGAAAGATTCGGATTGAAACCGATGAACTGTCCCGGACATTGCTTGATATTTGCTTCTCAAGAAAGATCCTACCGTGATCTGCCCATCCGTTATGCCGAGTTCTCCCCGCTCCATCGCAACGAAGCTTCCGGAGCACTAACCGGCTTGACCCGCGTTAGGAGATTCCATCAAGACGACGCCCACGTATTCTGCCGCCCTGATCAAGTAGCAACCGAAATCAACTCAATGCTCGCCATGCTCACTTCCGCATACGATACGTTCGGATTCTCTTCTTTCGAACTCGTCCTTTCCACCCGACCGCACGACTCCTACATTGGAACACTGGAAGAGTGGGATAAAGCTGAATCAGGTCTTCGCTCTGCCCTCAATTCCTCCGGACGCCCATGGCAGTTGAATGAGGGGGACGGTGCATTCTACGGTCCCAAAATCGACATCCGTCTCGTCGATGGTCAAGGTCGTCGTCACCAAACAGCCACGATCCAACTCGATTTTCAACTTCCACGCCGATTCGAGCTCTCTTACGCCGACCCCAACGCTGCAACTACCAATGAACGAAGTACACCCGTAATGATCCACCGCGCTATCCTCGGCAGCGTAGAACGATTTATGGCCATCCTAATCGAACAAACGTGCGGTTGGTGGCCGTTTTGGCTGTCACCCCGCCAAGCCATCATCTTATCCGCAAGGACAGATTCTCCAGCACTAAACGAGTACGTGGCGAAAGTGGCAAAGTATCTCTCGCTCGGGATAGAACCAAGTGCAGAACCAGCAAAAAGCACAGAAAGACATTTGCAGAGGTTCTTTGTCGACATAGAGTCAAATCCGCAGGGAGAGAAGTTGGGCAAGTTGGTAAGGAAAGCTCAGTTGGCGAGATATAACTACATCCTGGTGGTGGGAGAGAGAGAGATGGAAACACAAACGGTGAATGTTAGGAAGAGGGATGATAGGAGTGCGCCAGCGAGACTGAGGGAGTTGTCTGAGAAGGATATGTTGAGGTGGGGAGAGGAGGGAAAGGAGGGACGGTATGAGGTGAGGGGGTTGAGGAAGCTGTTTTGTCGCTTGGACTCACATCATACTTGGTAGAAACCCCCCCAGCTGTCAATGCAGGTAATATACAGATACATACACAAAGAACGACTGGACTGCAGCAGAGAGAGAAGTACGATGTAGTATTGACAAAGTCTAGACGGAGCAAGATTTTATATGCTAAAGTAGAAGGGAGGTTAAACGCTCTTCCGATGCTCAAACGCATGTTCCACCTCATGATCAACATGAATGAAAGCCCTTTCCACCATCGGCAGACTCTCCAGATTGTCCTGTAGAGCCTGACTCAAATCATGACTCTTCCACAAGGGTGTCTCGGGATGCATGACGATGTCGATCTCCACAATGTACCTCGGACCTGAACTATACGCCCTGACACTTTCGATCGCCCGAATTTCGTCACTGAACAGCGCAGCATTGTACGTTACCAGCTGCAAGAAGTCCGTTGGAGCTGCCACCCCTGCCAGAGTCTTGAACTCTCCAAATGCCGTCCGTGTCCAACTTGTGATGATAGCGAGAGAGATAATAAGGGCACCAGCGGGATCGATCCAACCAGCAACAGTTGCGCCTGCAGCCGAAGTGAAGATACCAAGCCCGTTAATAAAGAGATCGTTCCTGTGGTCTTGATACAACACTTCTACCTGCGAACTGTACTTGCGTAGCCCGAAACAGTACAACGCCAAGATAGCCTTGGTGACAAAAGCGATTCCGACTGCGATGAGGGAGGCTAGGTGAAGCTCCTTATCTTGATCACCTGTTGCTAGTTCCTTGATCGATTCCACCACTAGAATGGCGGAAACCATCCCCATGAGTGCAGCATAGGTAATGTTTCCGATCGGCTCGAACCTTGATCCTCCAATAGGCCATTTCCGTTCGTCAACCTTCTCGCTCTTACGATGCAACCAGTTCAGCACGAGGTTTGCGAAAGGGTCGAAAACCGAATCGGCAGCAGTGGCGAAGAGGGAGAGCGAGAGAGAGCTGACAGCTGCGTACATCTGAAGGGCAGCAAGGGCAAAGTTGGCACTGATGGAAGCATAGACTGCAATCTTGACTTTGAGTGCAGATGACTCGCGGCCTTGTTTATCTTCGTCTGCGTGTTTGGAGATGGGTTTGAGCAGACGTTCGATGTGTTCGTTCTGGGCTTCGTAAAAGTCACGGATCTGACGCTCGTTGCGCTTGTTTCGACCTTTGCCAGAGTGTCGACGACGGATCTCGGATTCTTCGACAAGTCGAGAGCGGAGGAGCAAAGGGTCGGTGTCTTCTGTGCCCGGTGTCATGGGACCGAGACCGCCGTAACCGATGGAGCTGGCACGGGAACGAGAAGAACCTGGTGTCACGGCACTGTCCCCTGTAGGCGCGCCAAGTTTGCCATCAGCGGCCCCATGTTGAGGAGCAAGTGTAGCGTGCACAGGAGCAGGCGAAGGCGAAGAAGAGTGAGTATGGTGTCTGTGGGCGTGGTGGAAAGCTGCACTGCCCTGAGCACGAGCATAGGTGGAAGAAGTGCTGGGGCCGATGTTGACATCGATTGTGATATCGTTGCCAAGGTTGTTCTGGTAGCTTCGGAGATGCGCAGGCATAGTGGGTGTAGTAGCTGTGGCTGGAAGGCGAGTGGCTCGAGCAGCGGCAGGAGTAGGTGCTGTTAGCTCGATATCTTGGTCGTCTACGGGAGAGAGTGGGGGAGAGAGACCGGGTTGGTGGTCAGCAGCAGCAGCATCGTTGGAGGAGGAGCCCAACTTTTGCTGTGCCGCTGACATGGCAGACGAGATGATGTGCGACATCCCTCCTTCCTTTGCGTGCTTGTCGTCAAAGGGGATGGGAGATGGTGGCAGCGAAGAGGAAAAGGGAGGAGAGAGGCTGAAGCTGAGTTATCAAAAAAAGTGGGTGCGAGCAAGACAAAAAAAAATAAAAATAAAAAAGGTTGACCGTCTGTGCGTTGGACAGGGTCACCGTGCGCTGCGCTGCACAGCCGCACTTTTTTGGCGTCGCCACCACACAAATAGAAGACCCGTGGGATCTGTATCCGTTGGCTCTCTGAAAGTTTGCCTGCCCTAGACACACTCTTTCTTCTTGTCTCTTCTTGGGTCACACAACGTCGTCCCTCAGTAACACACAGGAAGCTACGCTATGACAGAAGTCTTGTAAACAGCTTGTCAGATTTTGTCGTGCTTTACATCAATCAGTGGATCTGTGGTGTGAACATCAGAAGCGGAGAGAGAGTTAGGGAATGGTCAGTACAACGATCAACCTAGAACAGATAGAGGTTATTGCGGAAATCAACTCACGAAAACATCCAACCTCGCTAGCTGGCTATACGTCTCGCTGCTCATTCTAAACCTCAACATGCCCGCCCACATCATCAACGCTCTCGCCTGTGCTCTGTACTCGTCCATCGCACTCGTTCCACTCCTATGAATACTCTCCTTCAGCTCCTGATGCAGCTTGTACAAGATCGTCATGGTCATCAGTACGATCTCGGAAAAGTTGCGTGCAATGTTCTCATCCACTTCCTTGAACTCCTCCGCTTTGCGTGTGATCGCAACCACGTCCTTCCTCGACTCTGCGTCAAGGGGCAAAATTCGCAGCGCCTCGATGGTCTGCAAGGCTTGGAGGTTTTGACCATCGCTGTGGAGTCCGACGGCTTTCTTGAGCTCCAGGAGTCGTCGACAGGTGTCGCGGTTCTTGCCTGAGTAGCCAAACTGCTTTTCGTAGGTGTCGAGGATGGCAGTGGCGAGGGTGACGAGGTTGCTAGCGGCAGAGAAGGATGCGCCGGAAGAAAGACCTGTCGACTTGTACTCAGCTGCACTGCTCGGGTCGGTCAGCCGTGCACCAAGCTCCTTGTTCAGCACAGCAACCACTGTGTCGTGCTGCCCAGCAAGGTTGTAGAGTAAGATGGCCGACTCGGTGCGGTGAGCCATGTCGCATTGTGTAGCAGCCACTTGCACGATGGTCGAGAGAAATTCGCGTTCGTTCTTGATTTTGATCAAAGGCAAGTTCCTCTCGATCAGACCAGGAGTCTTGGCGCCATTAGTGCGAACATCTCCAAGCAACTCCTGGAACTCGGTAGGGTGCGCTTCGAGCACCAAAGCTCGGATCAGATCGTGGCAGCGTCGGACCTGTTCCGATCCAACAGGCTCGGCCACATCGGCGTGCAAACAGATGAGGTAGAGGTACTGCAAAGCATCACGACGCGATGACTGGGAGAAGGTGCGCACGTATCGCTGTACAAGCTTGGCAAAGTCGATCGAAGCAATGTTGCCTCCCTGACCATCCGCCTCCACGAGCAAATACTCGACTTGCGAAGAAGCAGCTTGCAATGGAACACGCAGCAGACCGTAATATGCAAGCACGACGGCAAAGTGGATCGCGTCGACCTGGTGTGCTGAGCGAGAGAACAAGAAGCCAACGGCCCTCTCGAATTGGCCACAAAGTAACAGCAATCGGAAGTAGAACAACGGTCGATTGCCTTTAGGATCAAAGTAAGACTCGCCAAACTTCTCCACTTTGTGTCCCAGGTCATCGAGCGTGAAACGGTCACGGACCGAATCTTGAGCATCCGCATCCTCGTCGTATGTTTCGCGCACCATGCTGAGTTGCAGCCAGAGCCAGTTCTGGATGCTTGATGTGAGCAAAGTGGGGAACTTCTTCGAGACGTCAATTCTGCCAATGAGCTTGTACAGGCCAAGCTTGTACGGGTCGTGCACCTCGGGCAGGGTACGGAAACGCGAGTTGTATTCAGCGATGAAGCGATCTTTCAGGAGACGAGGGAGACGACGGTCAGGCGAGTCGACCCACGCCTTGAGGTACGCGAGGAATGAAGGGTCGGTAGAACGAATGCGGTTCTCGTTCTCGGAAGCACATTCCAGGGCTTCTTTGGTCTTGCCAATACGAAGGAGCAAGTAGAGTTCGGCCCAAATGGGAACATTGGTAGAAGCGTCGAGCTCCTTGGCCAAATCGGATCTCCACTGGTGTTGCGAGCTGAGATGCTGAACACGCAAGAAGGCGGCAACAGTGGAACGCACGGTGGGTGCACCTCCTCGCTGAGCGAGCACGGGGTTGGCTGCAATCACCTGCTCCATATGCTCCTCGAACTCTTTCATTAAGAAGGCTTTCGAGCCTTGGATGAGCTCCTTGCGCAGGTTGATGCCGTCGACGCCGTGCCATCCTTTCAAGTCGAGGTAAGCGGAAGCATATTGACGCTCCTTGATGGGCTTGGTGCTGAACTCTCCGTTGCGCACATCCTGCTCACGCACCAGAGAGGCCAGCGCCTTCCAGCTCTCGTGCAGCTCCTTGTTCTTTGCACCCTCGCCCAGACCAGAGATGGCATCGATGAAAGCGTGTGCTAGCGCAAGGCTGTATCCTTCGAGACGTGACGAATTGAGTCGCGAGACGACCATCTGGTATCGTGCCATCTTTCCGTGCATTTGCGAAGTGGCAGTGGAGCCGAACATAGCGCTCGAACTCGATGGCAAAGTGTGAGCCGAGGTGGAGGCGCCGCCAAAGGCAGAGCGCGAAGCATCGAGATCAGCATCGCGACCCGCTGTGGAAGCGTTGGTAGGCTGGTGCTGGCCTAGCTCTTCAAGGATCTTGCGCTTCTGTCTCTCCCAGTCGCGGTGCATGGTGCGGTCAAGATTGCGGTGAAAGTCTTGCAAAGTCTCGCGCCTGCCTTGTTCGATTGCACTGATGACCACCTGCTGGTGCTCGTGGGTGAGGTAGCTCTCGACATCGGTATCGTAGATGGGCTGTAGGGGTTCGAAAGTGCCGGCGATGTTGGCCGCGTTGATGGTGTCGGCGAGCTGGGCTGCGTCGATACCACCGTTGGCGAGAAAGTAGTGAGCTCGAGCATCGCCGGGTTGTGCGGAACCAGAGCGGAGACTCTTGGACACGAGTTTGCGACTCTGGTTTTCGATCTGGTCGAGACCGAGCTGAATCTGAGGCAAGTCAGAGCGACCGAGATGGTTTGTGAGCTTCCTAGATTGCTGAAGAAGCTCGGAGAGCGACTGCGGCGCTGCGTCCATGGGGTAGTCGTTCATCTTGAGCCGCGCTCAGAAGAGTTTGCCGTGATGTTGTGAGCGGATCGAAGGAGCGCGTTTAGGGTAAAGTCGTCGAAGGAAGGCGTCCTTATAATCTATGAGTACCAGGTGACGAAGATGAGACACCGATGTGCAACTGGATGCGATGATGGCAAGACGATGCGGAAGAAGGATGGCTCGTGAGTTGATTTGGAGAAGATACGTTGGCTTGTGTTGAACCACAAACACACTTCTTTCTCTTTCCCTCGTTCAGATTTTGCTTTTTCGCGGCAGTCGGGAGACAAACAGCAACATCATCTCGGACTCTTTTGCCAGATTCGATCCCGACTTGGCTTCCGTCCTTCCTCTCGCTGTTCCCTACCTTTCGACCCGTTGGCCTGGATGAAGTGACAGTAAGGCCCTATCTCAGCTTAAAACCACAACCATCCATGACCGCACTTTAGGATTCCTGCACCAAGTCAGGGCCCCCCCTTGATAAAATTTGATAAAATGTTACATCGTCATATCAGACAAAGTTGCTGGAAATCACTTGGTCGTCTCGCTCGGGTGCACGCACGGATCGCCTGGAGAAGCAGCAAAATTGTTAAAGTAGGTACGTCAAACATCGATGATCACAAGTATCGATTGTGATAATGATTGTGAACCAAGTGTCATGGGACCGGATGAATGCGCAGGAAGAACCGAACTCATATGAAGAGATCTGTGCAAACATTGTGGATTGGGCGAAAGTAGAGTTCCAACAGAGTTCAGTGTGATCAGTAGGATCAATGGCTCTATGACATAACTTGTTGCAATTGGTAGGAACATGGATCTTGTTACAAGAGTCAGTAGTCAGTAGAATCAGTGGGAAAGTAGAGTCTGACAGGGATCAGTGAGATTGGTAGGATCAACAGCTCTATGACATAACTTGTCATGATCAGTAGGAACATGGGCCTTGTTACAGAAGTCAGTAGAATCAGCAGGACCATGCTTGCTACAACAGGCCTCACAAGAATTGGTTTGAGAGGTGCCTCTATTGCCAATATGGCAAGAGGAGGATACCAAACAAGGGAGAGGTCACCACTGGATGAAGTAGGGGGCCTTGCATGACAATGGAGCCAGTGCCAGCAGGTGGGCGCCAATGACAGGAGGGTGGAAAGGGTGTGAGTCACCACTCAGATGAAGTGGGACTGACCCCTGACAGAGATGAGGCTGCAAGAGGACCATCCACCCACAGGAGGCAAGGGAGGCAGTGCCAACAAGTGGCATCACAAGGTGGATGGGGAGGATAAGAGGGACAAGGAGGTGGAGCAGTGTCACAGGCAATGCTGCAAGAATGGTATATAACCATGTTCCTTGTCATAGCAAGTGAGTGGATCACCATCCACTCTACACCATATTTTACTAGTTATAGCTTTCACATAAGTATATTTAGTAGTCTGTCAACAGTAGCAATTGTAAGACATTGCTCCTATCATAGCATGTGTGTTGTATCACCACTCATTGACATCGATTGACATCCCAAAGGTGGTTCATCCAGTGGTCCAGCTCTCTCAATCATTAGAACCAAAGGCAGTCATCCACTGTGGTCCAGGGATCACTTCAAGCACTCAGTCAACACACTGGACACTTGTGTCAGTGCCAACAACATCATTCACACCAGACCTTGGTGTCATCATAATACATTCATTGTTATTGATTGTGCCAAGCTACCTCTGGATGGAGTGTCCACAGCAGTTAGTCGAAACCTGCAATAGCAATCAATCTATCACATATTTGAGTGAGAAAAGTCATAGAGGCCTTCTACAACAGATCTTGACCAAAATAATCATACACAGTATCTTATCACATATCTCAACAGGGTCTGTAATAGAAGCAGTTCTACTACAGATATCAGGTTTCAGGCACAAGACCTCTGACACTAAGTACATGGTGTTTTGTGTGTATATATACAGCTCGCGCATAAACTGTCCCATGATTTTAGATGTCACCACACATCACTCCAATGCTCAATAGCCATATGTCTTATTGCCACACTGTCTTATATTGTCTGAAAGCCCTTGAGAATACCTATTCAACCATACCAGCTTGATGTATCAAAAAGTGCAGTCAAAGAAAATAAAAGGTGTGTGATTTTTCCCCCTTCTGGGACAGTAAATGGAGCATGCTGCCAAATAGCAACACCACTCCATTCCTGACCTTGTGGGCTTTTGATTACAATGAAACTTGCAATGAAACTTGGTGGGCACTCTCATAGAACCAGATGCACAGGAGGAACTGGAATCATATGAAGAGTGGCGCAGGAATTGCAGGATTGGGCAAAACAAGGGTTTACAGCAGAGTCCATCAAGATTGGTAGTAAAGAGGCTCTATGACAGGTCTCACTCAAATCAGTACAAGCAGGATCTTATAGCAAAGCCCACTGGAATCAGTAGTATTGTGATTGTACAACAGATCTCGCAGAAACCAGTGAGAGGATGCTGATATCATGGATAGATGGTAATGACATTTGGGTCTGCCACTCCAATGAAGCAGGGGCCTGCTTGGTGATGAACTCAGGGCAGGAGGATGGGTGAGATGAAGAAGTGGGTGAGTAGCCACTCAGATGAAGTGGGAGTGGCCCCTATCAATGATAAAGCAACATGAGGACCTCCCATTTTCAGGAGGGAAAGGAAGCAGTGTGAATGAGTGACTTCACAGGGTAGGCAGGGCAAGAGAGGAGGAGCAGTATTTGAGGAGATCTCCTAGAATAGAAGCAGTGTTGCAGGAGACATTGTGAGGACATCTATATAACCATGCTTTCTTGCCACAGTAGTTGAGTGGAGCCTAATCCACTCTGCACCTTACATTACTAGTTATAACTTCACATAAGTATACTTAGTATTCCATCAACAGTTGCAATTGCAGAGCATTGCTTCTATTGTAGCACAAGTGTTGTATCACTGCTCATTGACATCATCCAAAGGCAGTGCTAACTGCAGTCTGGATATCAATTGATACTGAAGGCAGTTACATACTGCAGTCCAGCTCTCTGAATCATAGAACTGAAGGCAGTCGTCCACTGCAGTCCAGGGATCAACAATCATTCAGTCAACACACTAGACACTTGTGTTGATGCAAGCACATTTGCACCAGACCTTGGTGTCACCTCAAGGAGTGCCCACAGCAGTTAATCAGAATCCTTAATAACTCTCAGTCTACAAGCTATTTGAGTGAGAACAAGTATAGAAGGCTTCTATAGCAGATTCTGGCAGAAACAGTAATAGAAGGCTTCTACAACAGATTTCGCCGAGATTGGATTTAGGTGACCTCTATCACAAATTTCGGGTTCTAGGCGCACGACCTCTGACAGGCACCTTCATATACATCGAAATTAGTGTTGTGGAAAGTTTCAGCTCAATCAGATGACTGTGAGCAATCCAGCAGCACTTCCAGTCTGACACCATCATTTCTATACTATCATGCCTAAAATTACCCCAGAGAAGTGCAGATCTGCACTCTTTCACCTCCACAATGGGGAATCTATCTGTTCAGTTGCTGAGCAACTTGGTTTGAGAAAGTCTACTGTGAATTGCATCAGCAAAAGCATCTTAACTGATGTACCAAAGTCAAAGGGGGGCTGCCCAAAAAAACTCCAGCCCTGTCATGTTTGCTTCCTGGACCACTAATTTGAGCTCAATTCTACCTCCACTGTCAGGAAAGCATGTCAAGCACTACAGGAAACATTCCAAGTCAAAGCTTGCCCAACCACAGTAAGAAAAGCACTTCAATATTGTCACTACAAAGCAAGGAGGTTGGTGAAAAAACCCAAGCTACTCAAGAGACATGTCATGGGTCTGGATGCACAGGAAGTAGGAAGACCCGTAGTTCATATGAAGGGAGCACAGGAATCAAGGAATCGGGCAGATCAAGGGAATTACAGAAGAATTCAGTGAGATTGGTAGTAGACACAGTTCTATGACAGATCTCATCAAGATCTGCATGAATGATGTTGATATCACAAATCCTGCCAGAATCTGTAGTAAGCATGATCTTATGGTAGATTCCATGGGGATCAGTGACAAGGATGGGCATATGACGAATTCACATGCAAGGAGGATTGGGCTCACCTGCGAGGAGGACCAAGCCCTGCCAAGATGGGGACCAAGCTCAGGAACAGGCAGCTGGTTACCACTCAGGGGAGCTCGCAAGATAGGGGTCAGGAGAACCGTCGCCGGTGAGGAGGAGGAGGAGCAGTGTCGAAGGAGTCGACACAGCTCAAGGAGGACAGGAGCGACAGAAGACACAGATCAAGGAGGACAGGAGCAACAGAACAAGCAGGGCTTGAGGAGAAGGAGGCGCCTCATCAGGGACCCCTGCATAGGACTTGATGAAGAAGGTACTCCCTGGAGAGGGAGCTGGAGCAGTGTTGCAGGCGACACTGCAAAAGATGTATAAAAGCATGCCTCCTCGTCATTGGTGGACAAGTGGATTCTCATCCACTCTACACACCATAACTAGTATTACTTCAGAAGCATAAGTACTCATTAGTTCAGTCAGCATAGTAGTAATCGATAGATTGCTCCTCATTGTAGCACATATGTCATATCACTGCTCACTGACATCTGAAGGCAGTTCATAGCAAACCAGTGGTCCAGATTAAGATAGAACTGAAGGCAGTCATCCACTGCAGTCCAGGGATCACCTCAAGTGATAGTCGACACACTGGACACTCATGTCAACACCACCAACCTCATCATCAACAATATACTCACACCAGACCTTGGTGTCATCACAAGTTCACATTGTTATTGATCATGCCGAGCTACCTCTGGATGGAGTGTCCACAGCGGTTAGTCGAGACCTGCAATAGCAAAGCCTGTACTACAGTTCCAAGCAAGAAAGTGATAGAGATGACTCTATTACATATTTCACTGAGAATAGTAATACTACTAGTATTGTCGCATAACTCGACAGAATCGGTAATAGTATCGACACTACTACCAATCTCAGGTTTCAGGCACACGACCGCTGACAAGACACTACATAGCCTGTCATAAATTTGCCAATGAGCACAAGGATATGACTGTTGATGCTTGGAAAAAGGTTGTATGGTCGGACAAGACAAAGATCAACTTTTTTGGACCAGATGGTAAGCAGTTCTGTTGGGTTAAGAATGCTAGCTTCAACAGTAAGCTTGTCAGGCCTGTCACAGAAGCTGCGCAGGAAGATCCGAAATGAGGTATGAGGAGCCTTTTGTGCACAAAATTGTGAAATTAACTGGATCATGGGTTTCCAGTTGATTTCACCTGACAATAACCATATCACATCTGTCTGGTTGATTTTGCTGAAATCAATCAGAATACAACTATCTGGTTGATTTCACCAAACACACCACAAGAAGCTTCCATCAGTACAGAATGAGCTGATGGACTACAAGGAAACAATGGGAGGCTTGGTAGGGAGGACCTTCATGGTCAAGGGGGAGGCCAGGATGGTGGGAAAGGTTTCACATGTGAGGAGAAGGTCCAAGCTCAGCCAAGAAGAGGACCAAGCTCAAGAGTGAGTGGCAGGTTACCACACAAGGGGGACATGCTCTTGATCACATAAGAACCAGTCACAAGGTAGACTGCATGGATGGAAGTGGGACAATATGGATGGTCACATGGTCAGGGAGAGCCATCAGATAGGGGCCAAGGGAATGGCCACAGATTGGGAGGGGAGGGGGAAGAGCTGAAAGGACCAACATTGGTACCATGAGGAGGACAGGCAGTGTCAAGAAGATTAACACACAAGGAGAGGAGGAGTAGGAGGAGGATGGGGACACTCCTCCAAGAGGAGCAGGATGTCATGGGCCTGGATGCGCAAGAAGAAAGAAGATCTGTCAACTCATATGAAGGGGGCACAGGAATCAGGGAATTGGGCAGATCGTGGAATTTGCAGCAGAATTCATCAAGATCTGTAGTAGGAATGGTTCTATGACAGATCCCATTGAGAGCTGCATGAACAAGGATGATATCATGAATCCCACCGAGATCAGTAGTAGGAGAGGTCATATAGCAGATTCTGTGGAGATCAGTGACAAGGATGTTCATATGACAAATTTACATGCAAGGAGGACCAAGCTCTGCCAAGACAGGGACCAAGCTCAGAAACATGCAGCTGGTTACCATTCAGGGGTCACAAGATAGGAGTCAGGAGAACAGTCACTGGTTAGGAGGAAGGAGAGCTGTGTCGCTAATACCAGCATACAGGTCATGAGGAGGAAGAGCTGTGTCGAAGAGGTTGACATTCAGCTCAGGTAAGAAAGGAGGGGATGCTACAGGGAATCCTGCATAGTACTCAATGAAGAAGGTACCCTCTGGAGAGAGGGTCTGAGCAGTGTCACCAGCAACACTGAGAAGAGGTATATAACCATACTTTCTCATCATAGGTGAATGAGTGGATCCTCATCCACTCTACACCATATAAACTAGTTATCACTTCAGCATAAGTATATATTAGTTTCAGTCAGCATAGTCACAATCAAGTAGATTGCTTCCATTGTAGCACATGTGTTGTATCACCACTCACTGATGTCCGAAGGCAGTTCATAGCAAACCAGTGGTCTGGATAAAGATAGAACTGAAGGCAGTTGTCCACTGCAGTCTGGGGATCACCTCAAGCACTTAGTCAACACACTGGACACTTGTGTCAACACCACCAGCAATCATATTCACACCAGACCTTGGTGTCAGTACAAGTTCACAATGTTATTGATCATGCTGAGCTACCTCTGGACAGAGTGTCCACAGTGGTCAGTTGAAACCTGCAATAGCAAAACCCTTACTGCAGTTCCGAGTGAGAAAAGTGATAGAGATGGCTCTATTGCATATTTTGCCAAAAATCGCAATACCACAAGTGTTGTTACATAACTTGACAGGATTCATAATAGACACGACTCTATTACCGATCTCAGGTTTTGGGCATGTGACGGCTGACACAGGAGTGGTGCCGTGGACAACACCCTATGGACACATAAATACTACCACTTCACCATAGCATATGAGTGAATCCTCATCCACTCTACTCTTTACTTTACTTACTCTTACTTAGTTATGTATCATTGCAATAGCAAGAAGCTGTTGCAATGACATCTTGAATGTGTGTGTGTATCACTGTCAGATGTCAAAACTGTAGGCAGTGTTCCTCTCAACACCTGTGGTCCAGTTTCATCACTGTAGGTGGTGTTGCTCAACACCTGCAGTCCAGTCAGTTATTGTAGGCAGTGTCCAACACCTGTGGTCCAGTAACTCCCATCATCTGTAGGTGATAGGCATATTGTGGTCCAGGCAACATCAAAGAGCATTAAACAGCAGTACTACAAACACTCATGCTGTGTAGGAGAGTGTAACACTCTCACCACAGGAAGTAACAGACATGCTGCACAACCTCTGAATGGAGTGTTCAAGGCAGTCAGCCGAAACCTACCAGAACAAAGCTGTCTGGTTACTTTCAGTTGAAACATACTGAGTAGATCTTACTCAATTGATCTCACCGAAATCAATTGGAAACACCCAACCTGGTTTCAGGCATGCGACTGCTTACAAGGCCTACAGTCAAGTTTGGCAGCGGCTCCATCATGATCTGTATCTCTCAGCATTCTATGTAAGCATGTATGATACAAGGACGATGAGGCTGAAATGTAATGGGGAAGCTATGTTGGCTATCTGTTAACTGGTATACCAATGCCAGTTGCAATAGTTGAGCCAGGTAATGTGGAGTATACCTGTGTGAGTGAGGTTGGCATTAATGTGAGCTTGGAGTAGAAGTTGCATGCTCGAAGTAGAAATTACGTATATGCTTTCACTAAATCGATTTTGACAGCTCGCCGCGGCCGGCAGTTGCAGAAGAAAACCGTCGACCTTATTTCAAGGGTCCTCATCCATCATGCCCACACAATCTTGGTCACATCCATCACCATCGATCGCAAACACTTTTCTTGGTCCTTTTCGCCCTACGTGGCTTCTATGGCCAGGATCTTTGATTGACACTCTGCCTTCTCCATCTAGCGCAGCATATCAAGCAGCACGAGGTCTAGGTTCATCGAGAGCCCAAGATGGTAGACAAGATGCTGTTCAGAGCCTTGACGCTGCTGGCAACAACAGCCATCTCTGTCGTCACAGCGGCAGCTGATTCCAGCGTCACCTCAGCATCATCTCTCACAGCCACAACAACCCTCAAACCAACGCTCCCCGTCCCCGATGCAGAGCAACAAGAACGATTCTCCTCCCTCGCACTCTTCCTCGTCCTCTCCCTCCTCATTCTTTCCTTCTGGACCTCGTATTACCTCAAAGTCAAACACATCACCGCAGTGCACGAAACCATCGTCGGTCTCTTCGCAGGCATGTTCGTCGGTGTCTGTCTCCGTATCGGTCCCGGAGAACAAGTTCAGAACATGCTCAGCTTCAGTAACACTATCATGCTCAACGTTCTCCTTCCCCCAATCATTCTTGCTTCGGGATACGACCTTCGACAGGAAAACTTTTTCCGGAACTTCGGTACTATCTTGATCTTTGCTTTTGCAGGGACGTTCATTAGTGCCATCGTTGTTGGCGTGATCGTTTATCTCTGGTCTTTACTGCGTTTGGAGAGTATCTCGTTGACGCTACTGGAGTGTCTGATCTTTGGATCTACACTGAGTGCGACGGATCCTGTGACGATTTTGGCCATCTTCAACACGTACAAGGTGGACCCTAAGCTGTACTCGGTCATTTTCGGAGAGAGTATCTTGAACGATGCCGTGTCGATTGTCATGTTCGACACTCTCTCCACTTTCAGGGGCAAGGAGATCTACATTTCCTCCATCTTCCATGGTATTGGACTCTTCTTGGTCATTTTTACGCTTTCCATGTTACTCGGGGTTTGTTTCGGACTAGGTTGCTCGCTTTTGCTCAAGCATTCGAGGCTCAGTTCGTATCCTCAGTTGGAAAGCTGTTTGGTGGCACTGATCGCGTACACGAGCTACTTCTTCAGTAACGGCGTCACCATGAGCGGTATCGTATCACTTCTGTTCTGCGGTATCACACTCAAGCACTACGCATATCATAACATGTCAAGACGCACGCAACGGACTACACGATACACCTTCCAAACGCTCGCCAACCTCTCCGAGAACTTCATCTTCATCTACCTTGGCCTTAGTCTGTTCACTCAGGAGATCTTGGTGTATAAGCCGCTGTTCATCATCGTCACTGCCTTTGCCGTGGTAGCATCACGATACTGTGCAGTCTTCCCGATTGCTAGCGTCGTCAATGCAGTTAAGCGGGCACGTAACAATCGTCGAGCTAGAGCGACAGGTGGAGGCGGTGTCCCGCGTGGAGCTGTGGAGGAAGAGTTGCCGAGGCAGTACCAAATCATGCTGTTCTGGGCAGGTTTGCGCGGTGCCGTTGGGTTTGCACTCTCGGCGGGGATCGAAGGGCAGAATGCGATCGCCTTGCAGACTACGGTGTTGGTGACGGTGGTGTTGACCGTGATTGTGTTTGGTGGTACGACAGCGCAGATGTTGGAGATTTTGGGCATTCGAACGGGTGTACAGGATGATGAGGGCGATTCGGATGACGAAGAGGATGAAAATGATGCAATGCGTCTGGGAGGTATGCAAAGAAGAACCTACCTCGCCTCGAGCAACTACCGTGATGCATCAGAGCGAGCAGGCCTGACACGGTCTGGCAACCGTCATGCATCCAGCGGCAAAGGAGGCTATCGCGATGCAAGTGCAAGCTCTAGCCCACGTGCGTCTTTGAGTCACAGCAGTTCAGCGTATGCCCGAGACAATGGTAGCAGCGGCAAACCCGGCCGTGGAGGATTCGCTGATGACTTGGAGGAAGACGACGAAGCATCTTCCTTTTCCTCCGAAATCTTACCCTCCGGATCCTCCACCTCCGGCCTGGGCTCCGGTCTGCACCCACTCACAACCACCGGTGCCAGCATCGGCCGATCCAACACACCAGGTCTCTCCAGCACCCGTTCCCCCACCTCCACCAACACCGGCGCCCTCCCAAGCCTAAGCGAAATCCGCCGCGCAGTCATCGAAGCCTCCTCTTCGGACGGCAGCACTTCTTCCCCCGCCAAACAACTCCTCGATCGAGCCGGACTCGTAATGAAGGATGGCCAATGGTTCCAGGCTATCGACCAGAAGTACCTCTTACCGCTCTTCAGTAACTCTGTAGCATCGCGGAAACATGAAGAGAGGAAAAGCGCACGTCTAGCAGCGAGAGATGCTGCAACGAGAAGCGAGCTCGATCTCAGCGGTGCTGCTGGGGATAGCAACGTTGCGAGCAGTGGTGTGAGAAGAAACTTCTTTTCGGTGGAGGAAGATGGAGATCCTGACTTGTACCCGGCGGAGAGGGACGCTGTGGTGGTGGATGAGGATGAGGAGGAGGAGGAGGAGGAGGATGATGGAGCAACGGCAGTGTTCGATGGGACTTCGTTTGCGAGTGCGACAAGGTCAACGAGCGGAGCAAATACGCCGACTAGGAGGACGTTTAGCCATGATAATGGTAGTCCACTCTAGTCCTGGGCCGTATCGATATGAGCTTGTCTTTGCCAATGATTATCATCGGTACTGCAATCCTGACCCAGCTTGATGTTGTGACCTTGAAACATGAGGCTGAAGAATGGTTGAGTGCAGACACATGACAAGGAGCGAGCTCAGTTTGAGGATGTGAGATCGTCGGAATCTTGCAGTGGATGAACGCGCGAAGAAGGAGACCCGTTCTCAGCCCAATTGAAGTCACTCCATCCGAGGTCAGGACCATTCTCGATGCTTGGCAGCTGCTGCCTAGCTTCTTTGTTCTTCTTAGTTCTTCGCCTCTCTCTTCGATACTACTCGCCGTATCGATTGTTGCTATCAGAGAAGCACTGAGCAGCCTCCTCTATGGTCGAAGATCACGCTCAAGTAGTCTGACAGATGCGAGACAGTGCGAACAGTAGTCAGGTTGCAGGATGAAGGCGGCGAAAGCACAGGCCAAGCAGAAGTGGCAAATTGAAAATGCCTAGAGGGAAATTGTATTCGATTACGACTTGACGAATAGAAATCCCACTCAGCAATGGTTGTTATCGGTGTCTATCATTTTTAGACACCGTACAAGGCAGCCCGTCCTTGGGCGTTTGTGTCGTCCTCGCCATCAACACTACTTTCTTTAATGTGGAGCAGGTTTAGAGGACGATCCCCAGGAGTGTCATGAGCGAAAGATGGAAGGAGCAAGAGGAAGTGATTTAGTCAGGAGAGGAGAAAGGAAATCGATGGCGGGGATGAAATTGATTGATGCGTCATCTGCTTTTCTCCACTTTGAGAGATCTGCTGCTGTATTTGGCCGTCAGTGCGCAGCAGCAACAGCAGCAGCAGCCAAGCACGCCCTGAATGTCGTCTCTCGAACGTCACTTCGTTTCCATCCTCATCCTTTCTTCTTCCAACCGACACCCTCTACCACTGCAACTCACAACCTTCCACCCATTGCAGACACCGACTACCATCTTGCTCACCCACACATATACACACACTACCCGCAAAACCATCCATCCCTTTCAGGGGTCTAATTGCAACCATGCCACCCGTCGACGCCCAAGCTCCGTCCCAAAAACCCGCCGAACCCATCCTCTTCTCCTTCTCGGATTCCGACCAACTTTCTCGCAACCTTGCCGATTTCGTCATCAAAGCCCAGAACGATGCTATTCAACGACGAAACAAGTTCACCCTTGCCACTTCCGGTGGTTCGCTCCCTAAAATGCTCGCAAAGTATTTGGTGAACCGGGACGATAATGCATTGCGGTGGGATAAGTGGGAAATCTTCTTCTGTGATGAAAGACTCGTTCCTCTGGATCACGAAGACTCCAACTACTACCTTTGCCATCAGGAATTCTTCAGCAAGGTTCCGGAATTGAAGAGAAGTCAAATCCACACCATCGACGAATCGCTGCTTAACGATCCCGAGGAACTTTCTGACGCCTACGAAAAACAGCTAGTTCAGGCATTCGCCGGGAAGGAAGCCGTACGCAACCCAGTGTTTGACCTGATTTTGCTCGGAATGGGTCCAGATGGTCACACTTGCTCTCTCTTCCCTGGACATGAGCTGTTGACGGAACAAGACAGATGGGTTGCCCCCATCGAAGATAGCCCCAAACCGCCCGCAAAGCGAATCACTTTCACCTACCCCGTACTGAACCACGCTCATAGGCTAGCATTCGTCTTGGCAGGTGAAGGAAAACAGGAAATGTTGAGTAAGGTCTTGGATCAGCCAGAATTGGGTTTGCCAGCTAGCAGAGTCAGACCTAGTCCACCAGGCGATATTTACTTCTTCACCGATAACGCCGCTAGTAAGACTACTAAGTACCAGAGGAGCGATTTTAAGCTCTAACCTTCCTACCTACTCAAACTCGAAACACACACACACATGTAGGCCAAGTGCAAGCCAGCTTATCTGTTGATGTTCAATGCAAATTGTAATTCCCCTCTCGAGTCTGTGAAGACGTGATGCAAGAGAATGCGAATGCGAATGCGGAATGAGAAGGGTTTGGCGATTCAGCAGCACCCCAACCAACCACGATCGGGATTCTTCCCACTAGCCAACCTAATCGTCCTCCGCATCAGTTCTTGCTCTTTTCGTTCTCGTTCTTCTCTTTCACCTTGATCTTCGGCTGTGCGTCGAGCTGCGTCCTCGTACGCCTGCAGTGTTGTTACTCGATGTACGATGTGTGAGAAGAGTCGATCAACGTTGTGTCCTGTTTTGGCCGAGGTGTAGAATAGGGTGAAACCTTCTTCTATCTCCCCTACCTCGGCGGTGTTGGGGTTGATAGGTGGAGGGAGGGGTGTGGGTGGGAGTGAGATCGTGGATGGTGTGCCTGGTGGATCTGGCGAAGGTAGTGGTGGTGAGCGAGGCGAACTTTGTGTTTGCAATTGCGGTTCGAGTTGGAAGAGGTCATTGATACTCTTCGGAGCACGTAATGCAGGGTGTTGGGTAGAACTGCTACGGTGAGCGATGAGAGGGGGAGGTTTGAGCGTGGCAACGCTACCAGCTGATGATGAAGCTAAGCATGGTTTATGTTTTAGTCCTTTTCCACTTTCTCCTCCTTCTGACGGCGAAAGTGCGGAGGAGGAGGAAGGTGGTAGACCATCAACCCTCAAACTGCTTGCACCAGATTGATCCTTTCCATGTCTCAAACTCCTATCATCTCTCCCACTCGCACTCGGCAATCCCAAGGTGATGCGTGGAGTAGGACTAGAGCTCAAGATAGTACTACTTCTAGGAGTGTGGTATACACTAGGAGCGCCTAGACTCAGCGTTGAATCCACTCTCTCCCTCTCGCCCCCCTTTCCTCCGAAGCTGCTCTTGAGGCTTTTTGGTGGAGGTGTTCGTGCGGCGGAGGAGGGGAAGGCGAACTTTCTATCCCCCCCTGCTTCGGTTTCTGAAGACGATTCGTGATCTGAAAGATGAAACACTTCGATGCTCTTAATCGATTGTCTTTTCGCATGCCCCTTCTTTCCCGCTCCTGGCTGAAGGGAAAAGGAAGACGCTTTACTTCGCCTCCAACTTGGAAAGAAGCCACTGCTGGCTCCACCGCCTGCGTTACTGCTGCTAGCGGTTGAACCTGTCGCACCATCCTGCTTAGATGTATTGAGATCCAACTTGGCGGTCGGTGAAGAGCTAAGTTGCGGAAGGTTAGAAATCGTGTTGTAAGGGGTGCCATACATTGTGTTGACTGTCCCATTGCCGTTCGCTTGCGTGTCGCTGTTTTTCTTCGCAGCAGCAGCTATCGAGGAAAGAGACTTACGAGAGAGTTTGTAGTCTTTCGAAGAATTCTTTCTCGCTGGTGTAGGGGAAGTGATTCCATTGATCGATGTCGAAGGTTTCATTGGAGTGCCCTCCTCTTCCGGAGGTATAGCATATGGATTAGGTCTACTTAGCACCTCACTTGGATCCGCTGGTTCTTCATCTCCACTTGGTCTCTCGCCCATCTGACCCGGGTCTATCCCCCAATCTACCTGTCCCTCTCTCCTAGTCACTAACCCATCCAACGCCCCCCTCACAACCGCCCTCTGTAACCCCATCCCCCCATCCACATCCTCCAGCAAATCAGATTTATTCGCAACACATATCCAACAAAACCTCCTCCTATCCCCCTCCTCTTCCGGCCCTGGACCTTTTTGCATAAACGCCTCGTACCACCCTTTCACCTTCTTCACCTCTTCCAAGCCTTTACTTACATCTATCGCAATCACTACCGCATCCGCACCTCTATAAAACGCTGATCCTAAACTTTGAAATCTCTCCTGTCCTGCTGTGTCCCATATTTGCAACGTCGCTTTCTCTCCTTCCGGATTCAAAGGGTCGAGAGGAAGAGATTTTGTGATGAAATCAGCACCGATGGTTGCGCGGTAAGAAGGGTAGAACGTGTTGGTGAGAAATCGATTGCGGAGTGAAGTTTTGCCTGTACCTCCGTCGCCGATTAGAACTACTTTGATGGCGCGTCGCGGAGTGGGGATGGCATGAAGGGAGGTGGCGGCGGAAGAGATGGACGCGAGTGTGCGAATGGAGCCGATGGTAGCGACGGCGGAGGATTGAAGGGTGGATGCTGCTTCAGAGGTGGGTAGGCGGGAGAGGATTGGGGATTGGGGTTTACGACGTGGAGTGGTGGAGGTTGAGGGACCGTCTCGGCGGTTGGGTAGGATGGTGGTTGTTTTGATTGGCATCGTTGCAAGTTTGAGCTCTAAAGCTGTTCGTGATTGGCTTTTGGGCTGGTATCGTGGTATCTATGTCCTCTTCGTTCATGTGCGATGAGATTGTCCGTGCGAGCCGAATCCTATAAGGGTTCTTTCTGTGTCAAGTCCGATCGAAACGCTGTATGGACTGGTTGATGGAGCGCTTGAGCAGCGCATCATATCCGCAGCATGATGTCCGAATCCCTTGTGATGATGGCAGAAAAGGTAGTTGGAGGAGCGAGCGAACAAAAGTTACATGCAGCCCTGATCTCGGGTTCGTCGAGTCCAAGACCCTCTCTCTCGCTCTCATTCAAAAGGTGGAGTAGAACTCACTTTCTTGGATCGAGCAGCTGTTGCCAAAAATACAGCCCTGTCGACTTCCCTGACGCGTTAGAGCCTTCACCCGACCTTGCTTTCCCCACCCTCATCATCTTACACCACAGAACAACGAGCAAAGTGCGGATACGATATCACAACGAAGATGATATTCCTAGAATAAGAACCCCATGAACAATAAATGCGAATGCAAAAGAGTGTGTGTTTGTGCGTGAGAAGAGCATGCAGAAGCGACTTCCGGACTGCTCAAGGGCAGCTGGAAAGCCACCAGTAGTAGAACGAGTGTGAGGAGAGAGACTAGAAAGAGCTTGTCATGTACCTGAGCGCAGCAGAGGCCCGTTACTTAAGAGTGTGAGGAGAGAGCATTAGGTTCTACTGCTGCTTCTGAACCGTCTTCTCAATCTGAAGATCTTTGCCCTTGTTGCCCTTAGCTTTGGTCGCATCTTCGCCTGTAAAGCCCCACATCTTGGGCCTACGACTCTTGTCACCACCCGTAATGACACTGCAGAGGAAGTCAAAGAAGCGCTGACCGTACTCTTTGGGAGGCACTGAACTGATCATGTGTCGGTTCTGAGTCAGGCCCTTCCAGATCGTCTCGCCGCGCTTGACTGATGTGTAGGGCGTGAAGAGGTCAATGACACCAAGATAGTAGATCATATGCCCAGGCTGGTTGTGTTCGTCCGTCGATCGGAATCCACCTTCGTCC
The DNA here is from genome assembly GCF_900519145.1 of Ustilago hordei. Taxonomy (NCBI): domain Eukaryota; kingdom Fungi; phylum Basidiomycota; class Ustilaginomycetes; order Ustilaginales; family Ustilaginaceae; genus Ustilago; species Ustilago hordei. The sequence goes on along the minus strand of NW_024545272.1, from coordinate 558,474 downwards.
TGGTAGAACAAGAAGTGACGACGTTCGCTCACATCGCGATCGGGCAGCTTGGTCACCTGCTGTGCGTTGAGCGCCTTCGGATCAGACCGACGAACGGCTTGACGCAAGGCAGAAGCATCTTGCTCGCTTCCGGTACCAGTCGGACGCTTGACCTGAGTAGGCTGACGCTTCAACTCCTTGGTCTCGGGCTGAAAGACACGCAAGTTGTCCTGTCGCAGATTGTCCTTGTTTCCCCTACGCATGTCATGCAATCCAATCAGCAGCGAATAGTCCATAATGTTGAGTCGCTGCAATAGCGCCACATCGCTTTGCAACTGTGCTTCGAGCAAAGCTCGCTTCTCAGGACCCAACTCGATCGAGCGCCCGCGCTTGAGCCAGTTGAGATCCTTGAGCACTGCACCGGACTTGGCGGCCGCCTTGTCCTCGGGAAATTCTCTTCCGATCGAAGACCCCTTCAGATCATACGTCTCGTGAACGTCACGATGAGGTGGGAAGAGGTTGTTCATGATGACAAAGTGAATCTTGCGGCCACCTGGTAGCTTGACACGGTGCAAGCCGTAGAAGCGGCTCAACAGTGTATGCGGGTTGGCTTTGACATGTTCGTGGTAGTCCTTGAGGATGCGCAGCAAGAACTTGTGCTCATTGTGTCGGATCGTTTTGATGATGAAGCGGTAGTCGCGCGAGAAGTAAAAGAAGGATCCACTCTTACCTGGCGAGCCCAGCTCGCTCAAGATGTACTTAGACGTGAGCGACAACAGATAGTCCGCCGCGTCAAGGTGGAAGTGCTCGCGCAGTTCACGGAAGACCCAAGGTGCGTAGTCCTTGAACTTGAAGTCGTACTTGGCTGTGGGCGTCAACTCTCGACCGATGATATCGAAGGTGAACTTGTGTTTGGCAGTGAAGTCAGCATCGCACAATGGACGCTTCATCTTGGCCTGACACCTCGAAACACCAATACGAATACCGGTGAGCATGTTGTACATGAGCACGTAGTTGGCGTGACCTTCGCCGATGAGGTTGCCGACGAGCACTTTGGGTTCGGCGTCTTCCTCACGCTCGCGATCGGCACGCTCTTTATCCTTGTTCAGCCAGTCTCGGCCGGTCTTGGAGCGGGTCAAAGCACCAACGACGCCGCCAGTACCAACAGCTCCTACATCTTTGTCTCCCGCAGATCCTTCGGCTGCGGCATCTCGTGCCTTTTGCTCCTTGTACCGACGATCTCTTCGGAGCTGTTCTGCATGCTTGGCTGCTTCTTCGTCGAAAGCAGCATCTCCTGTTCGCAGAGCATGTGCTGGACCGTCAGCGGTGGTGAGCGAATTGAGAGAGTCAGAGAGCCATGGCTGCCCTGCAGATTGCGAGTTGGGATCGCGATCTCGGCTGGATCGGCGCACGGAATGCGTGAGACTGCCTCCTGACTGAGAACGACGAGCTTGCAAGGACGAGCCTGTGGTATTGCGGCGGGCTATTTGCTGACGTGGTGGGATGCCGTTGGGTGGTCCTGACAGGTCGCCATTCGTGGGCAATTGCGACGGACCTGCCTCGGTACCTTGCTGTGGGTGGTGAAAGTAAGGTGAGGCATCGTGCGTGAGTCGGATGGCAGGAGCTGGGACAACACCATTGGTGCCATTAGCCAAGTGCGAGGAAGCAGAACCGTACAAAGGGAAGCGTCGTTGGGTGAAGGAAGCTTCGTCGTCCTCGTCAGATGCGCCGCCATGGGAGGAGGCAGTACGGTATGCGGTGCTGGCAGTGGATGCGTTGGATGCATTGCGGCGCTCCTTGAGCTTAATGGGCGAACGGTATGCGCCGGTACCGGGCTGAGACTGCTGTTGTGATGTAGATACTCCATCCAACTGTGCGGGCTCGTCGACAAGAGTAGGTACGGCCGTGACCTTGGGAGCTGAGGTGGACGCTGAGCCGAGAATCTGTGTCGAGTCGGCAGTGTAAGCTCGCCGCGCAACGGGAGCTTTTGTCAGAAGCGGCGCAGCAGGGACAGAAGCTCCATCGGCACGATCATCCATATAGGTGTTGGAAGAAGAAGAAGAAGAAGAAGAAGCATTGCCGGGATAGGCGGGAATCTGAGACGAACCATTGGCGACAGTGCTCATAAGGCCATTGCGAGAGTCGTGACCGGCAATGTAGTCGGCCTCAAGAGGAGGCGATGGTGGAAGTTCGCTGAGGAATGGATGATGGCGTGTTGGTGCGGTAAAGCTGGACTGTGACTTTTGTGCTGCATCCTGACGACCTATTGACCCTGCTCCGGGACTTGACGAGGCACCGTTGGCACCATTAGAGCCGTTAAGCGAGGCTGTGTTTTGCTGACGTGTGCGACCTTGACCAAGCTCAGCGACATCTGGCAAAGGTCTGTCGGTTTGTGTTGGAGACTCTATGATGGCAGGCTGCTGGACGGCATGGTGATTGCCATGTGCACGCTTGCTTACGAGCTGAGGTAGCCGAAGGATGCGATGCCCTGCCGAAGTGGTAGAAGTGAGTCCATTCACGCCAGAGAAGGCGGCATCATTGGTGTTGCTAGGTGTGACGGAGCGAGAGACGACGGGAGAGGCGTATGGCGCGGATCTGGAGATGGTAATGTCGTAGACCTCGCCTGTGCTGTCGTTGACACGAATCTGCTGCTCTTCACGCTCGAGGGCTAAGCGAATGGAGTTGAGCGTTTCTGCTTCAGATGCGTGTATCAACATGGTCTAGCATATCTTGCTTGGCAGCTGTGAGGTGGGACTGTGATATGTATTGAGATTTGTGGCAATGAATGCGGTGGAAGCTCAATTGCTGCTGTGTGGAGATAGCCGAGTGAGGGTATGTGCGAGGATGATGGTTTCGCAGTTGGCGTTATGCGCTGGTTGTCGCTTTGAAGTAGGAAATGATTGATCAAGACCGAACCAGCAAGACTGCAGATAAGAAAGCTGAAAGGTGGACCAAGAAGCAACAAAGTCGATGAAGCCTGTGCAGAGTGGGCTGTGTTGATAGTGAGTCGAGATGAATGCCAGCAACGATACGGGAATGACGACGATGACGGCGAGGAGTCGGCCAGGCGTTATCGAGATTGATGGTAGATGATGATGACGCTGGCAATGGCGATGGTGTGAGTGGAAAGAGCGGGGACGGATGCAAAGGCTCGGTAGCCATGAAAGAATCGTCTTTGGAGACAGACACGGAGGCAGCCAATTTGCGGTTGAAGGTGAACAGCAATTTGGCAGTGTGACAAGTCAGAATCGCAGGCCTTGTGAATTGTGTCTGTGTGTGTCTGTGTGTGCGTCAGAAATACCGAAAGCCAAGCAAACAGAGCCAAGAGAAATAAATTGAACGCATTTTCAAAAGAAAAGGGGAAAGAGGTCGAAATTCGGGGGGGGCAGTGCTCTCACTGACTTTGTGCTATTGTGCTGTTGCGTCGGTGGGGCATTCAACTAAGCGTCAAATTCACACACTTTCCCTCTCTGTTCTCATCTATTCACAGGGCAGCAGCCTGGATCTTTCTCTGTGTCGCGCGGATCGATCGACAGAAGCAGCGTGGAATTAAAGCTCGTCTTTGTTCTTTCAACCTGACGCAGCTCTTTTGGGACCATCATTGCCCACATCTGATGGCATGACACCGATCGTAAATAACTTAGTCAAAGAGAAGGCGTCGGCCAAGCCTCACACTTGTGCAGCAGTCACATCAACTTGAAAGCGTCTTGGGTGTTCTGAACCCTTTACCTCGTTTGGCAGTGCAGCGGCTAACTGTCAACTCTCGGGCCGCTTTCGCTTCTTCCACGGACAACCGTGACCGGCCCTTCACCCTCATTTGCCCGTCGTTGGTGTCACAGACCGGCATTGTCTGGTATAATGTGTGAATGCAAGCCTATTCGTCTTGCAAGTGTTCAACTTCGTCATCTTCGTCGATCTCCTCATCTTCCTCGTCGTCATCGCCTTCTTCCCTTTCCTCCTCGTCCTCGCCGAACGCATCATCGGAGGCATCATCCTCATCGGCCAGCGACAGCATCAACCCTCTTGTCGCTGTGCTCTTGGTCCAGTCCCGTCCCGATTCCAGAATCAATCCCTGTGGTCTCATCATCAACAAAACCCGTCAAGGGGAGTCAGTATCCGTCAAGTTCAAAGCTGAGGTTGAGGGCAAGCGTCACTTACACGTAGAATACCCTTTACAAGCTCCTTCTTGGATCTTGCTTCGTTGATCTCCCTTTGCATCTGTTGAACCTTTTGCACAATCGCGATGTCTTGTGATCCATCCGAATCCTGCTGCCTTCCACCTGACGAAGGATGCAGTTGACGATTGCGAATGTCCGCTTTGATTCCTTTGATCGTTTCCAAGAGCTTCAGTGTCTCCAGTCGTTGTTCTCTGATTCGTGCCTTCACCGTCACTCTCTCCTTCTTAACCTCCCTGATCTCATTGAAGATCTTCAAGAACTCCAGAGCCTGGTCATCTCTCACCTCCAACAAGTTTCTTGTTGATGCATACCTCTTGCTTTCCTCGGTCTCCTCTTCTCCGCTGTCCCCTTTCTTCCCTTTTGCTGTCGGTGATGTGGTAGAAAGAAGCTTTTGAATCACCGCACTAGACTCTAACGCTCTCGCCGTCTCCACTCTCAACCTGCTTTGCCCTTGCAGCTCTCTCAGCCTCTGTTTCTTGTCCGCTATCTGTCGCTCCAATGCCGCTATGCTCGTAGGCATCTTCATTGGTGTATCCGCAAGCTCATTCTCGTACGTTTCCCAGAAGTCGAGCTCCTTTTGCTTGCGGTCAAGGGCATGTCGGCGATTTTCGACTTGGTAGTGTATCGCTCGCTCAAGAGGTGACAGCTGAGGTTGTACGGAAGAAGTACTGGGAATGGCGGAGGAGCCATTGATCAGGTTGCGGAGATCATTGCGTCTAAGATTACGTGAGGATGGACCGGCAACAGCCAAGGAAGCGGCGGACGAGCGCGAGTCGATGTGACGATCGAATGTCGCTAGAAGCCCATCTAGGGGTGATACTGCCATGATGGCGAGCGAGCGGTGATACAGCTTTTGTCTTGGCGTCAAGAGTTGTGGATGAGATGGCCGGCGCAATGAGATGGATCCAGCACGCTTCTCGTCGGTACACGCAGCGTAGGACGGCTGGTGCTGGACGGACTCGGACGAGTTGATGGATCGATGCGGATGCGGGATTGGTAGTGAAGGATACGGTGGTGCCTGCCTCTTGCACATTTTTTGACGCGTCTCGCGGTGTCGTGTCGCCTTGCAGCCCATTTTCTGCAGCTGTTAGTAGGCTCGCGCTCACAGCCGAAGAAAATTCTGTTTCTCACGTGGATGAAGCCGTCTTGCGGCTTCTCTCGTTGGACAATTTTGCGTCGAGCATATATATGGCAAGTCCTTTGTAGCGTGTTCCAGATAAGAGCAAGTTAATCATAACGTAGTTCATCAGTCCAAAGCTAGACTGTGTCACGTCAACACCCTTTAGCTCAATAGGTGTCACTTGATACGGATAGGCAACAGCTCACTTGCGGATCCGTCGGACGATCATCCGACTTGGCTTCTGTTCAGAGCCTGTGTATGTCGGTCGTTGCACGGTCTAACCCTAATCAAGTAGTGTAATCAAGTAGTGTAGCCTTTGATGAGGCTAAAGCTTCATCCGGAGCTCACCAAATCCTAACAACTCTGAAATCAGCTGTCGGTATAGTCTCTCGACGTTAGCTTGTCAGCAGGAGCGTTTGCTTGACGAGTGAGCCAGAGAAGATGGCTTGGTTATACTCGACGCGAAACGCGACCGCTTTTTTTTTTTGCTCCTACGCCAGGCGCGTTCTGTCCGAATGCAGTCAGGAAAAATCCCTAGGCTACAGAGCGGCACAACCGAGAGAAAGGGAAGCTCGCTTCTGTACAATTTTTTGACGTCCGACTGCATGATTTTCGGGTAAAAAGTGAGTCGCTCACTTCTCTTTCTCACTGTTTCCGGTGCCTTTTCCGTGACGTAGAGACACAGAAGCTTCGGCGTTGCGGCAGGGACTTGACCGAGAGAGGATGAGCATGTGTCTGAAGAACGATGCAAGCTACAGTCAGAGGTGTGCACAAATGCATCCAGCTCCGAGCCCACAACTGATATATACGCCCTTCCTTATTGAATGGGTCGGATCGGGTAACCTCTGCTCACCCATCCACGACCCTCTCCTACGCTCAACCATCAACCCATCCTCTTCACATCTTCCATCCACCATCACCCTTTCAACTCGAGCGCAACAATGGTCGCCATCATCCGCACCCTCCTCACCATCGGCACTTTCGTCGCCGCCGCTGCTGCTGCCTCGGTCCCACCCGCGCCCCGCAGCTCCAAAATCACCTTCACCGTGTACAACAAGTGCAAGCACAAGTTTGCTCCCATCTTCTCCCCCGCCCTTCCTGGCAAAGCCTCATGGCCTGTCCTCAAATCCGGCAAGTCTGCTTCGTTCTCTTTTTACTCGGACGACTACCGGGGTAAGATCTTCTCCCCTCTTCGCAAAGCCAACGTGACGACAGGCAAGGGAGCTACACAGGCTGAAGTAGATCTCGCTTCAGGAGACTACAACCTTTCGGTAGCAAACGGATACAATGTGGCAATGTACATTCAGTTGTTGGGTAAACAGTATCAAGGGTATTGCACCGCCGCTTCTTGCTACAGTGCAAACTGCAAAGATGCCTACAAGACGCCAAGTGGATTGTTGGAGACACAGAGGACTGGAAGCGATACCGTCATGCCTAACCACAACTGCCCTCCCTCTTTTACCAACTGGGTCGTTCAGTTCTGCTAAGAGTGTAAGCCCAACCCGAAATCAGCCAGCTCACCCAAGTCAGAATGACTCGCGCTTGAGCTCATCCTTTCATCTCTCACACACCGCTTTGACCCCTCATATTCTTTGCATGCTGCGGATTTGTCCGAACAGCGCCCTTTGTCAATCTGACTTTGTCATAAATAGGATGCTAGTGTGTCGAGCCGCGCGTCGTGTCGTTGGCCTAGGGTCTGTGTCTCAGGATCAGTTGGTGCCCGGGTCACGAAAGTCTTCTTCTTCGGGATCCCATGCTAGCGTCGACTTATCAGCACCCAGCATATCCAGCATACTGCCGATGTTCCACTTGCGTTCGATAGCCATACTACCAGCAGGGACTGCTGCTGCTGGGGATGGTTCCGACTCTTGGAGCTGCGTTCCTAATAAGCTCTGTTGCTGTCGCGGGGTGGATGAGGAACCGACAAGCGATTGAGATCGACGCAGAAGCTCAGAGACATCTGGAAGCGAGGTCTCGGACAGCGCTCCCTGGCTATTTTCACCTTGGGCTCGTCGTAATGGGTCGATGCTGCGACCGGCAGACTCTTGGGTGGAACGCAGCGCTGCAGATTCCTCTTCTGCTCCTGGTGAGCTCATCCGAGATCGCCGCAAGAGCAAAGGTGGCTCCGGTGACTCCTGGGAATCTTGCGCCTTGCATTTGTGAGACTGGGTGGAAGGAGGTGATTCGAGGCCATAGTCTTCTCGAGTGGAAGCACCAGCGGCAGTGGACCAGTCTCCTCCTTGTGCTCCTGTCATCCTCCATAAGTCTTGTGCTGCAAGTTGACCTGCTTCGCGCCATCTTGCAGTCTCTTTTGGGAGTTCGTTGAGTGCGTCTTCTCTGAGGCACTTGCTTGCCTGTCGTAGCATGACCAGCCGAGTTTCGAGTGGCTCGCGCTGCTTTCTGACAGAGAGTGGTCCAGCAGGAGGGCGAGGGCTCGATGCACCTGTACCAGCCCTTGATACTGAGAAAGTGCTTTGGTCCATGTTGTGCGGCGACGATTGTGTCCGCTGAAGAGGAGAGCGAAATGGTTTGGAAAGCCCTACACGGCGTGTAGCAGAGAATGACGATACGTCCGAGGTAGTGCTGGGAGTCTCGGATTGAGGAGCCTCATCTGGCCAGGCCGATGATGTGGTCGAGGAGGAACATCTGGATGATGACGGTGTCGAATCCATGCTTGATATGTTCCAGACGGCGAATGCTAACGGCTGAGTCACGGACGGCAAGGCGTAGTGATGGTAAAATGTCAAGGTCTATCGGACTTCACGTCGCTACCGATGGCAAGGCCGCGTCCTATCTTGCGCGTGAGCCACTCTTTCTTGAGCGCCACCGCTGAGCAGCGAGTCCGAGCGAAGGAGCAAAGATACTTGAGCTGAGTCGGAAGAGCCGAACATCGGTTCCGACCGGTTCACTGTAGCATCAAAAGTTCGGCAGTTCCGATGCTTCGATGCCGAGTCCCTTGCTGGCTGCCGGATCGACGATAGGCGACACTGCGACAGTCCTTGCTACCTTCCAGGGCACAATTCACCGTCCTCGCCGCTGCTTCGTTCGTGCTGTGGTATGGCAGTGAGGAGAGTGTCGGAAAGTGTTGTGATCCAGTCCGTGCATTCATTTGCAAGGTGGAGGTTCGCAGCGTCTCAAAAATCCGGCCTTGCTCTTCTTCCTGCTCCCTTGCTGCCGCCGCATACAGCCGTTAACTGAGAAAAAGTGGATCGCACGGGTCCCGATGACTGGCGATCGGTAAGAGTCGGAGCACAATGTCACTGCTGTTATAGGACAGAAACGTGTATACTCAAAAGAGAAAGAATGTGGCGGGAGCCTCCCCGCTTGATATATACAAGTGAGTGGCACTTGCCGAACGTGGGTAGATCCTACTTAATGACGAGCTATGACGACGAGCGGGACCTACCCGATCATCGATCGCCGATCAGAATGCTCTTTACCCGATCCCTTTTGTATCTGCTTACGTCAACCAACATCATCATATTGGATCGTCATTCTCAATATTAACAAGCCAAAAAAAAAAAAAAAAAAAAAAAAAAAAAAAAAAAAAAAAAAAAAAAAAAAGGCTCCCCATTCAGTGTCGATCACGTGACGCAACACCCTACGGATCCTGTCTCCTTTCTCGTGTCTTGAGCGCGACCCTGAAGTCGCGTAGAGAGAAGAGCTCAAAACGTGACGTTGAGTGTTGTGCAAGCTTGGCAGTTCCTAGTTACTGCTGTAGCTTTCCTCACACCAACACGCACACTTGACTTGATTGCAACAACCGCCCATCACCTCCTCACCCACCATTCATCAAAGCAAACATTCCCAACACGCCCATGGCTTTCTTCTCCATCCTGGTCACCTCCAATTGCTTTGAATCGCGGACTGGACATGAACACGGATGGACTCTACGGGAACCTCTTCACCAACAACACAATCAGCTGTCAAGATGAGCTCAGGAAGCGAGCAACCGATCGTCGAAAAGGCGGCGGCAGTAGATGCCTCAGGCTCAGCACCTACTGCAGGGACAACACAGAACACAGCAATCTCAGTGCCCCAAGTAGAACACACAACCGAAGCCGTAGAGGGGGCAACCAAGGAGGATAAAGATCTCGTGTCCATGACGATTGACTTGACAGACAGCGCAGCTAAGGAGACAGTAGAAGGCACAACGACTCAATATGACTCACTTCTAGAGGCAACAGAAGCAACAGCGATCACCTCGGACAACCAAGCACCAGCCGAAGAAGTGCCTCCAAGTCCAGCATCGCCCTCGACGCTACCGCCTTCCATGTCGATCCCAGAGATCAAGGCAGCATTGGCTTCAGAGCGTGATCAGGCCAAGGCGGCTGCATCTGCACAACCCGAAGGACGCAAAGGACCCTCATCGACAGATAGTACTCACCCTGTCATCCTCGGTATCGCCGTCGTCGACTTCAATCATCTCGTCGGTCCGCAAGTCGAATACACATATCCCAAGGAGCTTCAAGAAGATCAAGATCTTGTCAAAGCTCTCCCTTTCCTCGCACTTCCAGACGGCAGTCACCTTTCAGACGAAGACTTCTGCTACTTCCATTTGCACTGCCCTAAGCTTTCCCATTCGACCATCTTCGGTATCTCGTGTAATCGTCAAATCGCCGCAGATGCCTTGCTCAAAAAGGGCTCAGAGGTGACGCGAAGCACAGTGCAGAAGGCCATCGTTGTTCTAGCCAAGGAGCCCGTCTTTGGGCCAATACGGGAGAAGCTCGGCATCGTCACTCGCGCTTTCTTCGCTCAGGGCGACCTGGCCGATGTAGACATTTTGATCGACTTCCACTCTACGCTCGAGATCGGATTGCAAAGCGGTGGCATGTCCGAGGACCGCGAAGCAGTCATGTACATGGGCACTTCTCTGCGCGAGCTAGTCCACAAGTGGCGCTTCAAGACCTTGATGCTCGTCAAGCTTGTGCTGCTACAACGCCGCGTCATGTTCTTCGGCTACCCCGTCGAACAGCTCTGCAACTACCAGTACTCGCTCGTCTCGCTCATACCTGGTTTGCTCCTCAGCTTACAAGATGCCGGTGATCCCAGATTGCATCGACGTGCAGCTCATGTCGAGAAAGCCGATAGTTTGCGCTCATCTGACCGCAAGAGTCTGCTCAAGTTCCTAGGCATGCCGCTGGAAATCTTTGGCGAAGACGCCTTCTTCCAGCCTTACTGCCCATTGCAGCAGATCGACTTGCTCAAGTCACGAACATGGCTTGTAGGTACCAGCAATAGCATCTTCAAGCAGCAACGCGACTGCAAGATCGACGTCGTTGTCGATCTCGAACATGCCCATCTCGAGTTCCAGGATGCTAAGCTGCATCAGATTGTCAACTTGACACCTGAAGATCGCAAATGGATGGACGAGGTCATCTCCGCCGTGACCGAGACGTGGAACCCAGCCGACCCTACGCGACCAACATCAATGGGTTTCCACGGTAGTGACGACTACCTACGCATTCGCTTCGAGGACTACATCTGCGCCATGCTATCTTCGACCAAGTACGCAGACTTCTTGGCCAAGAGCGATGCTGAACAGGTGGCTATCCAGGCGCCAGATGCTTCGACTACAAGCAGCTTTGGTGCTGAGTTCCTCGTTGCACTTCGATCTACTGAGGCTTTCTCGCTGTGGAATTCTGTCACCGACTCGATGCTGTTCGATATTGTCGACCACAAGCATCCATGCCAAGGCAAGACATCGGCGATAGAGGATGTTGGGTTGCGTCTGTCAGCGGGCCTCCATGATTTGCATTTGGAAGAGAATCTTGCGCCGACCCGCGAAGCTATCGGCAGCGCTTTGCAAGCTGGTGGTGCCAACTTCTACCGCTTAGCAAGCAACTTGGGCAAGGACATCGCCAAGTTCCGCGCCAACCATGCCGCTGCTACTCAGTCTGTCGGCAGTGAGGGCTCCGCAGCGAACAGTAATAATGCTGGCGGTCTTGGAGGACTCACTTCCGGCTTTGGCTTTTTTGGGCAGAACAACTCAACGGGACCATCAAGTGGGCCAGGGACGACGTCGTCATCTGCGGCGCCTACAAGAGCATCAGGCTCAATAACGGGTGAAGCGATAGACGCTGATGGACAACATTCAACACGATCTGGTAGAACGACAACAATCGATGCACAGGGCAATGCTGCCGGCTTCAACGCCAATGAAGCACTCAATGCAGCAGGTCAAGCTGCTGCTCAAGCGGGCACGCAAGTCCGCGCCGCTTTGGGCAACTTCGGCTCCTTCCTCTCGGCGAGACAGAAGTCATGGGCTGCAGGCCGCGGCCAGCAATAGCAATAGCAACTCTTTGCATCATACACATTCTATACTAAACGATCGGCAGATCTCTATTAAAGCCGTCAGGGACAGTAATGGGAAGCAAATCACACACCTGACGATCAGCTTGTCTGAGCCTGACAAAGCAAAGAGAAGAATGCAAAATGAGAAACATGTTGAAAGAAACGAGGCTAGATATAACTACAGAAGCAGAACCAGAATGAAAGGGAAACGAAAGACTAGCAAATTACCAAAGGGCAGCCAAGGAGCAAAGCGAGACGCAACTAGCTACGTCTATGCCTTGTGGCGCTGATACTGAGCGACAAGCATGGCGTGGTCACGCTCGTATGGCTCCAAGGTAAGCTGCTCTCTGGGCTTGAACTTCATGCCTTTCAACTTGTTGACCTCGGCGGCGAAAACGGCCTCGGCTGGTGCTGTCGAGTCGATACAGCTGGCCTTGATCGAGATAAGTGCGTGACCCTCGTTCTTGAGGAACGACTCGGCGTTGTGTGCTACGATACGAGCCTGGTCTGGCTGGGCAACGTCGGCAAAGATGACATCGACGGTGCCGACGAGCATGCGGTACTTGTGAGGGTGTCGGGCGTCCTCGACAATGGGGATAACGTTGGTACGCTTCTTGGCCATGTTGATAAGATCACGTCCGGATCGGTGCGAGAACTCGACGGCGTAGACGATACCTTCGGGACCTACCAAATCGGCAACGTGCGAAACCGAGGTACCGCTGGCAGCGCCGAGGTAGAGAACCTTCTTGCCTGGTGCAATGTGAATGTTGTCGAGACCGCCGAGAACACCAGCAGCAAGCTTTGAACGGAAAGGGTTCCAGACACGGTATTCGGTCTTGGCAGTGGTGCCGTCAGCACCAGCACCGGGTGTCTCGACAGAAATGCGCTTCTCGCCGTAGACAGACTCTCCAGGGGCGATGTTCTTGGTGACGAGGAGCATCTCCTTGCCCTCGGCGACGAAGATACCAGCGTGACGGTGGGGCTTGACAATGACGTTGGAACCACCACGAGCACCGGGCTTTCCTCCACCGCGACCGCCTCGGCCACCGGGAGCGCCACGGCCGCGAGGAGCACCTCGTCCACCACCACGTCCACCGCCGAACCCACCACCACGTCCACCAGGAGCACCTCGTCCACCACCGAAGCCACCTCGTCCGCCACCAGCAGCACCACCGCGACCACCGCCGAAGCCGCCACGTCCACCACCGGGGGCGCCACCACGTCCGCCGCCGAAACCGCCACGTCCGCCTCCACGGGCACCGCCGCCACGACCTCCGCGATCACCTATTTGAATTGAAGGACAAGTGCAAAGCAGGGCAAAAGCAATGAGAGGGAGACGAAAAGATTAGTAATTGCTTCGCATATAATCGTAAAGGCTGCGCGGATGCTAGTAGCATTGCTGGTCGCATCGACACTTACCGAAAGCCATGTTGTGAGATGTAAGTTGTTGGTCTTAGTCTATTGCAGACTGAATGGAAAATGAGCAGATGTATAGATGATCTGCTATAAGGTACGAATGGGCTTCTCCTTCGATGCAGAATACGTCGTTAAATTTGTTGCAAGCGTTGACGACGAAAAGGTGAAGAGAACCAAAAGGGTCAAGATGTGTTAACAAGGTAGGATGGCGAAGATGAACCTCGAACGAAGACTTGCAGCCTCAGCAGCAGCTAGCACAACTGTCAGTCCTTTTTTTTTTTCTTTTTTCTTTTTTCTTTTTTTTTTTTTTTTTTTTTTTTTTTTTTTTTTTTTTTTTTTTTTGTCCTCCCTCTCCATCTGAAGCTTAAGCTCAGTTCCAACGCGGCAGAAAAAAATTCTCGGATTTCGAATTATTTTTTTTTCTCGTGCGTCTGTGTGTCGAAGAAGCTGAGAAATTTCAACTCTGCCGTCTGCTACCACGATCGCTAGTTGTGCTTCAGGGCTGTCTCAAATTTGCTCTCACCTGTTCGGAGCCGTACATCGAGTTAATCGGGTGAAATGCCTCACGCATTATCGGCGATGGCTTTCGTGCGCCGCGCGACGCGTGAAGTAACACTCTGCTGCTGAAGTTTAGGAGAGAGGCCCAAGGGCAAGCTCGAAAAATGTGGTGGGACCAACACTGCGGATTGATCATGATCATGCCCACTTGACTCGATAGCACCGTACCATCACACCAGCATTTGCAATTCTTGCTCGTATTTCCGACCCTGTCCTAGACCATCAGCAGCTCATCAATCCGCTAAATACGCATCTTACGAAAGATTCAAGCACTATTGCTGTGTTCGCTGGTGTGATTCCTTCCGCTCACACACCACTGGCTGCCTCTTCCTCAGCAAACACGCAGACTCATCAACATAAACTCGCTGCGCTTGGCACAAGTAGCGCGATTCGGCATACTTCAACATGCCTCGAGAGCTCATTACACTTCAAGTCGGCCAGTGCGGGTGAGTACACCCTTCACGCTTTGACCAATCTTCGCGGTCTGGGCCATTCGCAAAGCTGACCTTTTCTGTCCTTTATCTCGCAACAGTAACCAAATCGGATCGCATTTCTGGGAGCATCTGTGTCGTGAACATGGAATTGCAAAGGATGGTACATTGGAGGAATACGCAGCTGAGGAACAAGGTGGAGACCGCAAAGATGTCTTCTTCTACCAAGCAGATGACGAGCACTACATCCCACGAGCGATCCTCGTAGATCTCGAGCCAAGAGTAGGTAGTATTCGCCTGTCCATCACAATCTCGATCAGAGACAGCCGCTGATTCGGCATTCAATTCTCTACTATGCTTACAGGTTATCAACAACATCCTTTCAGGTCCATACAAGAACCTGTACAACCCAGAAAACATCTATAGCAGCAAGACCGGAGGTGGTGCTGGTAACAATTGGGCACAAGGTTACGCAGCAGGAGAGAAGATTGCCGACGAGCTCATCGAGATGGTCGATCGAGAAGCGGATGGCAGTGACAGTCTGGAGGTGAGTTAATTGATCAATGTCACACGTGTGCCAAAGCGATACCTTAGCGACTCAGATACCGACCAGCGAGCTTTTTCTCTCATTCCACCACGGCAGGGCTTCATGCTGATGCACTCGATCGCTGGTGGTACAGGTTCCGGTCTAGGCTCCTTCCTTCTCGAAAGGCTCAACGACGCCTACCCCAAAAAGCTCATTCAAACATACAGTGTCTTCCCCAACTCAGAAGAGACATCCGATGTCGTCGTTCAGCCATACAATTCGCTTCTCTCAATGAAGCGTCTCACCAACAACGCCGACAGCGTCATCGTCCTCGATAACGCAGCACTCAGCAGAATCGCAGCAGACCGACTTCACCTCCAGAACCCGAGTTACAGCCAGACCAACCAGCTTGTGGCCACTGTCATGGGCGCATCCACCACCACCCTCCGCTTCCCCGGATACATGAACAACGATCTTGTCGGCATCATCGCATCCTTGATCCCTACACCGAGAGCGCACTTCCTCATGACTTCATACACTCCTTTCACTTCCGACAACGTCTCGAGCGGCAAAGCGACCATGAAAACCACCGTTCTGGATGTCATGCGTCGTCTGCTCCAGCCCAAGAACCGCATGGTCAGCACCCTTGGCGCCTCCAAATCCAGCTGCTACGTCTCCATCCTCAACATCATCCAAGGCGAGGTCGACCCACGAGATGTGCACAAGTCATTGCTGCGTATTCGCGAACGACACCTCGCCAGCTTCATCCCATGGGGTCCCGCCTCGATTCAGGTTGCACTGTCAAAGCGAAGTCCGTACGTGCCAAGCTCGCATCGCGTCAGCGGTCTCATGCTGGCAAATCATACCGGTATCGCCAGTCTGTTCAGAAGGATGGTGGATCAGTACGACAGGCTCAGGAAGAGGAGCGCTTTCTTGGAGATGTACAAGCGCGAGCCTATGTTCGCGAATGACCTTTCAGAGTTCGATGAGGCAAGAGAGACTGTTGCGGAGCTCATGGCCGAGTACAAGGCGGCAGAGAGCCCAGATTACATCACTGGCCAGCCAGACGACCTTTGATGTCACAGCACAGCAGCCTGCTCAACATACCCCGCTTCTGGCTCGCAAGGGCGCTAGTTTGCGTGGCGTCCGTTTGCTGCACAGAAGCCATCTCTGCAAGGCGGTGTCGCGTTGTTTTCTCACGATCCTGTCACCTTGACCTTTTTCTTCCTTCTTTGTATTTGTACCCCAACTATGATCCCGTCTGCAATCAACCGAACGTCTGTGCCGTGCGAGCATGAAGATGTTGAGTGAACACTGTGTATCCGTTCGACCGATCTGTGTTCAGCATAGAGAGCCGTTTGCAACAGCTGAGGTGTTTGTGGCAGCAACGCGCGACTGCTGAGCCACGCGCCAAAAATGCACAACCGAGTGTGAGTTGCGGATCTTCCAGATGACCGAGATCCGAATGCATCCGCGCTTCTTGTCTTGCGACTTCTCTCCAACACCTCTACCTCACCGTCTCCTGACCTCGTACCTTCGCTAGCTGCCGTCTTCATCCTCCAATCGCATCCGATCACGGCCAGTGCCTCCATCGTGTGGTCCGAAAAGACGCCGTTCAAGCTTCACGTAGAATCAGGCAGCTTACGACGAGTCTCAACAGCAACACATATCACGGAAACGCGATGGCGCCCTCAGCAAAGAGCGGCAATGCTGCAGGCAGCAGCTCAAACAATGCTGCATCCATCGGAATCGGCCTCTCCTCATCATCCTCTGGAGGAGCAGGTGGAGGCATTGGACTCGGATCCTTGGCTGGCGTGCCAGCATCTGTCTACCCGACCGACACAATCCGAGACGTGGCCGAGTCAGTGGGTATCATGGGCATGAAGGAGAGCATTGCCGCCGCACTTGCAGCCGACGTAGAGTATCGTATCCGTGAGATCGTCCAAGATGCCACCAAGTATATGCGACACTCGAAACGAGACCAACTGAAAACAACCGACATTGATGCTGCTCTCCGCGCTCGCAACATCGAACCCATCTACGGCTTCCTTCCATCATCATCAGGGCGATCAAGTACTAACATTGCTTCAAAATACACTGCAGGTCCCACTTTCAGGCGTGTACAGACATCGTCAGGCGTACCGTTGCACTATGTAGAGGATGAGGAGATCGACTTCGACAAGATCCTGGAAGCAGGGCCGAAGATCGGTATTGGACGTGGAGTTGGATGGGGAGCTCATTGGCTTGCGATCGAAGGTGTCCAGCCTGCTGTGCCGCAGAACCCATCACCGATCGCCATTGCAGAAGCGAAAGGAGCTACGGGCTTCATGGGTTCGACAACGACACAACCAGGTGCAGCAGCGCCAGCAGCTAAAGCCGTCACTGTGGCTGGTGGAGAGGGCCAGGCTATTGCCAAGCCATTGGTCAAGCACATTCTCTCACGCGAGCTTCAGCTCTACTATGAGAGGCTCACAAAGTCGATTGTCAGCCCACCACCAGAAGCAGACGAAGACCTCGACGACGAAGTCGAAGAGCCAGCACCTGCTCCTGCGCCCGCAGCAACCGCACAGGACCAAGACGTTCAGATGGACAGTGTCGGCTCACCTAAAGATCAGATCGTTACTCCACCACGTCCCAAGCCACTCAAGACGTTCGCGCAGAAGGGCTCTGGCAACCACGTTCGCGATGCAGCGCTTGCGAGTTTGCGTGGCGATCCTGGTCTGCACCAGCTCGTGCCCTACCTCATCCAGTTTGTTGGGAGCAAAGTCATCGAGATTCTTCGCTCGCCTTCAGAGGAGAACGAAGCAGACGGCGAGTCGGTATCTACAGCGGTGCGCGAGAGCCGACAAATCAGCACAGCCGACAATCACATGCTCGGTGTCCTTCTCAGCACAATTCACGCTATCCTTGTCAATCCGCACATCTTCATCGAGCCATACCTGCACCAGATGATGCCGTCGATTCTGTCAGTCTTGCTGACATCCTCACTGGCAGAGCCAGAGCTCCATCGTCAGCTGCACTCCTCAGATGATATTCAAATGCCGCTGGTCACCGCTGGCCCTTCATCGTATTCGCTACGAGCGCATGCATCGGCACTGCTTACACATGTGGTCGATACCTTTGGCTCTTCGTATCCGACACTCAAGCCACGCGTTGTCGCAACGTTGCTCAAAGCGCTCATGACCGGCGTTATCCCAGGAAACAACAATCAAGACTCTGCCTCTCGACGCGAGGCTGCAGTACGAGAACCCCGTGCTAGCCCCGGAACCAAGCTCGGTGCACTTATGGCACTGCGTCGTCTCGGTAAAGCCAGTTTCCGTATGCTTCTCTCGCACTCTGCTCAACTCAATGCTAGACTCGGCGAGGGTTCGGAGTCCACCGAACAGACCGCTACTTCTGTGTGCCCACTTCGATCGTTAGGCGAATGGATGCAGTCATGGGAGTCCGGTGCGCTGCACGCAAATGAACGCTCGACGCAACTGCAAGCGGCTGAACTGCGAGTGATTCAGATGAAGCCAATCGTCAATGAAGTCGCGGGTGCTTTGCATGCGTTGTTGCCGCCGTTTGTTGCGCCGAATGCCGAGTTGACGGGTACCGCAGAAGAGAGGAACGAGACGCTGAAGAAGACCTTCGGAGAGTATTGGATGCAAAAGGTCGTGAATGTGGATGCTAGAGCAAAGGCGGCGTTGGAGACTGAGCTGGGTATGCGAAGTAGCAATAGCGGCGGTGCGCAGAGAGCGGTGGAGAACGGAGCTCGGTTGAAGCAGGAGAGTGAAAGTATGTAACTTAGTTGAAGATGCGTCGGCATCTCAAGTAAGATGCACATGTTACGGCCGAGACATTGAGACACGGGAGGCTCACGTAAGCGAGAAGTACAATGAGGTACGTAATTGTTGTCATGGTGACAGCACAGTGGCACCCGGTATCATAGCAACACAGGAGTACAAATGAAGAGACACATCCTGCCTCAAATAGGACCAGAGCAGTGAATGGAGTATATATATGTGTTTGTCATTCAGTCTCACACCATGAAAACCAAGCATTACATAGAACATACGGCTGTGGTAAAGGGAGTCTGATCATGACCCCGATAACGCCGTATATTAATTGTTATCTTCATTTGATTAAGAGTCTGAAGAAGCTATCACCGAGCTAACCGAAACTTGCCGACAACCATGGTAGAAGACACCGAAACGAGGACCAAAGGAAGCAGAAAAGGCAAGAACACCCAGGTTCGGGTCGACAATAATGCCACGAGCGAGAACGAGCCGGAGGCCATCAATGATGAAGCCGACAAAGACACCGATTCCGACTCTGACTTTGATGATGGCGACAAGCGATATAACTTTCGCACCCTAGCAAAGCTCCTCGAACCCGTGCCAAAGCTCATGTCACGAAACTATCATAGCTGGAGCGCTCATGTGAAATCTTTCCTCCGATCCATGCCTCATGCGATGAAACATCTCGAGGGAACGTACGACAAGAAACACCCGAAATGGAGCCGCTCCCTCGACGATGCTTTAATCAACGCCCTGCGTGGAACAATCGACACTACCGGAGAACACAATGTAAATTACCTCGTTCTAGATGTAATCAAGGAGTACCTTACTTTCAACCAAGTGTGGAGAAAGATTGAAAACGGTCTCACGAATGAAGCCACCAAGACGTCTCACAGACTTGCGCTTATCTCGCAACTCAACGATACAAAGATGTTTAACTCGGACACCAGAAAGCTAATTCAAGAGATCCGGTCCATACAAACCGAAAGCAGCCTCCTCGGCAAACCATTCGCCGATGATACATTGTTCTCGGCTCTGCAGAAATGCACGATCCGGCATCCGGTGTACAAGGAGACAGTTGCCACCGTCCATCAAATCGATTTCAATGCCCTTGCCACCGCACTAAGCATCCAGCAGACCACTGTCGAGAGCGTCCCCGCACAAAGGATCGACCCTCGACAAGCCAGTGCTAGAACCGCCGGCAACGACGATCAAAACGAACGGGCCAGAGAGACCGAAGCTGAAGCCGACAACAGCCACGCGAGCTCGAGGAACGCAAGCAAATCACGCCGAATCCGATGCTGGGTCTGCAAGCGACCGGGACATGGTATCAGTCAATGCGACGCCTTGGTTACCATTCCCAAGGACTCCCCCCTCGCTGAACCTAAATAGGAAGCGTGGTGCTCCCTCACCCTCCCAATGAAATGGCAGGACCCCTCGAACACAAAAGAAACAGCTCATTGGATCTTGGACTCGGGGGCGAGTTACCATATGGTGAACAACTACAGCATGCTCATCCACCCGAGAACTTGCTGAAAGCGGATAATTACCGCCGGAAGCGAGGTCTTGGAAGCGGCAGCTATAGGAGATGCAAGCATATCAACAGATTACAGGGAAATCTCTCTGCAAAATGTATTGTATGTAAAGCACCTTAATGTTAACCTTCTGTCAACAAATTCATTAATGGATGAAGGAGCACGAGTGATATTGGACACAACCGGCGGCCAAATTTTTCTAACAAACGGCATGACACTTAAGATTGCAAAGAATCGCGAGCAAGGACTTCTGGAGTTCCAAGGCGACACATGGCAAGAAAGCGCGATGGCCACATCAGCACCATTGTTTGAAGGTGTTGATGAGGAGTTCGAGCATATTGAGAATGAGCCGAAAGTTTCAAAGCAACAACTATGGCATGAGCGTCTCGGGCACCCAGGAAGAGATAAAGCTAAGGCGATCACAACCAAGTTAAAGGATAAGCATACCATGAAATTGGATCCAAACACCGCTCTGACATGTGAGCAGTGCGTACGATCCAAGAGCACAAGCGCTCGGATGGGGAAAGGTAGCGGCGAAAGAGCCATAGGGCCCCTGGATCTTATCCACGTCGATCTAATAATAGACTCGTCCCACGTGACGGAGTACACATGCACGTTGGTGCTGGTCGACGATCATAGCAAGTATGTGTATGCACAGCCATTGACACGAAAGAGTCATGCCTTTATGCAACTTAAAAGGATTGTTTTGTTCCTGGA
Source organism: Ustilago hordei (assembly GCF_900519145.1). Classification (NCBI taxonomy): domain Eukaryota; kingdom Fungi; phylum Basidiomycota; class Ustilaginomycetes; order Ustilaginales; family Ustilaginaceae; genus Ustilago; species Ustilago hordei. Next base: position 537,941 of record NW_024545272.1, on the reverse strand, counting down.
GACACAGATGGATTGGAAGCTAAAAGCGATCCGATCCGATCAAGGAATGGAATGGAAAAGCAATGATGCATTAGAATGGTCGTTAGAAAAGGGCATAGAGTGGCAAACCACCGTAGGGTACAACAGCAAACAAAATGGATGGGTAGAAAGAATGAACAGGACCCTTGGAGAGAAGATGAGAACGTTGCTAATGCAGAGGAGACTACTGAAGAAGTTCTGGCCATACGCGATCAGAGCTGTGGCGTTCAAAATAAACCTCACTCCGAGTGTTGATAATGAATTCCCTTATCAAGCAATGTTTGGCAAGTCGCCGGAACGAGCTTTAAAGCTCCTACGAGTGTTTGGTTGTCTGGCATGGGTAAACGTACCCAAAGTTAAATGGGACAACAAGAAACTGGACCAGCGAGCCGTCGCATCCATTTTCTTAGGGTACAGTCTAGAAAGGAAGGGCTGGCTCTTCTACAGCCCGGACTACAATCCGAACATCTTCTGGAGCAACTCAGCAAAATTCATGGAATCAAAGTGCTGGTCAGACAGAACAGAGTGGCGACCAGTTGACACAAAGGCACCCCCAATGATGATGACAGAGGAAAATTTCGAAGATCTAGGATACAATAAAGAAAATATATTTGACGAAACAGATGAAGAGCCACTACGAGAATACATGGATATGGAGACAGACTCGGAAGAAAGATTAAGCGAAGGAACAGCAGAGGTGATGGAACAAGGACCAATCGCCGAAACTCAAATTGACAGCGAATTCTATGGACTCGTAGCGACGCGACCGGAATGGAGAAAGAACCTGGACCCAACCATACATGAAGCAATGAGTGGAAAGGACAGAAAGCACTGGGAGGAGGCCATGCGAAAGGAGCTGGATGGATTGGAGGCGATGGGCACATGGGAGATAGTCGACCTCCCAAAGGGTGCAAATACTGTCGACACACGTTGGGTACTCAAGATCAAAACCGATGCAAACCTCGTGCCGACAAAGTTCAAAGCCCGGCTCGTGGCACAAGGTTTCACTCAACGCGAGGGCATCGACTATACAGAGGTCTTCGCACCAGTAGCACCCATCCAATCCATTCGAGGGGTGATCGCTGTCGCAGCAGTACGAGATTGGGAAATGGATTCTATTGACATAAAGCAAGCGTACCTGAACTCCACTATACACCATGATGTATACCTCAAGCCCCCAGTAGGAATCGAAATACCACCTGGAAAAGTGTTGAAGGTAGTGAAAGGACTGTACGGTCTGAAACAATCGGGCCGAGAATGGAACATTGAGTTAGACTCACATCTCCGGACGATCGGATTCCATTGCATGCCGAGCGCACCATGCCTATACTCAAGAGGGACAGGCGACAAGATCACGATCATCACAGCATACGTGGACGACATGCTAATAACATCACCCAGTCGTGATGAAGTAGATTGCGCAAAGCGAGAGATCATGGACAAATGGGAGACGCAAGACAATGGAAGGGTCAAAGAATTTCTGGGTATCAAGATCACACGTGATAGAAGACGGAGGAGGATATCTCTGGGTCTAACGGCATACATCAAGGAAATGGTGAACAAATGGTTAGGAGGAGCAAACGAGAAATCTTGGGTACCCATGCTGAGTGTAGCGAACATTGCCAGAGGCGAGCGATGTGAACCTCAGCGAGCAAAGAAGTATCAAGAATTGGTCGGCCAACTATTATGGGTCTCCAACACAGCCCAACCAGATATTGCCTTTGCTGTCGGCGTATTGGCGCGATATATGTCGATCCCGATTGACAGTGCATGGAAGGCAGCCATCCATGTGGTAAAGTACCTGAACCAAATGAACGAATATCAGTTGCACCTAGGAGGGGAGACAAACGAGCACTCGGATACACTGGTAACGACGTATACCGACGCAAACTGGGCATCCGACCCCACAAATGGACGAAGAAGCACCTTGGGGTCGATAACATATGTATATGGGTGTCCAGTGAGTTGGAAATCACATGTTCAGAAGTGTGTGGCATTGTCGGCAGTCGAAGCAGAGTTTGTCGCCGCTTCCGAAGCGGTGCAAGAAACCTTATTCTTCTCATATTTGCTCCAGGATTTGGAGACCACGGACGTTCGGCCCGTACTATACACAGATAGCCAGGGGTGCATACAGGTGAGTAAAGATCCAGCCAAACATTGGAAGTTAAAGCACATCGACACACGGTATCATTTCGTTCGCGATCACGTGCAAGAGGGCGATGTGGAAATCAAATATGTCGGAACGGCAAACAACGTTGCAGATGTCTTGACAAAACCCTTACAGGGTCTTAACACCTCACGATTGGCTAGGATGATAGGACTGGAGATCCCGCTGAAGGGGGGAGTTGAAGATGCGTCAGCATCTCAAGTAAGATGCACATGTTACGGCCGAGACATTGAGACACGGGAGGCTCACGTAAGCGAGAAGTACAATGAGGTACGTAATTGTTGTCATGGTGACAGCACAGTGGCACCCGGTATCATAGCAACACAGGAGTACAAATGAAGAGACACATCCTGCCTCGAATAGGACCAGAGCAGTGAATGGAGTATATATATGTGTTTGTCATTCAGTCTCACACCATGAAAACCAAGCATTACATAGAACATACGGCTGTGGTAAAGGGAGTCTGATCGTGACCCCGATAATGCCGTATATTAATTGTTATCTTCATTTAACTTCTACTCCGATCTCACACTAACGCCAACTTCGCTTACTTGGGTATATATCACATCACCCGGATCGACTATCGCGACTGGCCTCAGCATGCCAGTTAACAGATAGCCGACATAGTTTCCCCGTAGTTCCCCCGTAGTTCCCCCGTAGTTCCCCCGTTACGTTTCAGTTTGGTATCATATACATATACATAGGATGCTGGAAGACATACATATACACTCGAATCATCTTGTACTTAGCTTATGATTATCATCGCAATCGATACTTGTGATCAACGCTGTTTGTCGCACGCCCGCACGCCCTACAACAAGGAGTCGTGAAGCAATCCATGCTTCTCGTTCGAGATCTGTACTTTTATCCATCATCTTCTTGTAGTCGTATCACGTCAAAAGCAGGCCTGTGTCTCCTTCATGTCATTGAATGATCACATTGTGGGCAGAAGCAAAGTTCGAGACACAGCCAAGCTTCATCTTGCTGCAGGCCAAGTCGTGCTCAAGCGTCAAAAAGTCACACGCTGTGCAGAGTTGGACAAAGGGAACCCGGCGAAGCTCAGTCTCACTGTGTGGGTTGCGTGTCTGCTTGGTCCGTGCGCTTACGTGGTCCAAGGCTTCAAATTTTGAACTGCTCTCCTACCCTTTTCCTCTTGGGCTGTGCGCGCGTGAGGATTTGGCGCAGCATCGGAAAACACATAAAACCCAAGCCAAGCCACGAACCTTTCCCCCTTTTCCTCTCTTTCCTCATCCTCCTCGAGATACGCCGCCTCAAGCGCTGAAAGGGCTCCACTCAGGGAATGCCAACCGTCAGGGAGGCGAGGCGAGAGGAGGGGGGTCCGGCGAAGACACACGGTCTTGCGTCGTTAGTAGACAAGCATCGTCTGCGGGGTTAAGGGTGACGTCTCTCTGGAAGCCCCAAACGAAAGTCCCTGTCATGGGCAAACGAAAGTCCCTGTCATGGGCAAGCGAACGAAGTCCCTGTCATGGGCAAGTGCAAGTCCCTGTCATGGCCAAGCGAAAGTCGTTGGCCTGACGAGGGTCGTTAAATGTAAAGTGGTCGGGCTCGTGCCTTTCCACAGAATTGAAGCTCAGCTCCTGAGACCAGAGCGAACAGAACCTGGTCCTAGCGCGCTGGAGAAACGCGACGTGCTTGGTATTATTGCGTATGCCTTGCTCGGCGATGAAAGAGATGAGCAGAATGTCGACAACCGTCGAGTTCCTTCTCGTGTCATAGGTGCCCTTGTGGGTGTCCTCGAAATACAACAGCCCCGAATGCCAAGCGTTCGTAGGTGAGGCGACGTTTCCCCCCTTCGCAAGTCCCACAATCATCATCAAGAACTCTTTCTTTGCGATTCTCCCTCTTCGTTGGATCAAGGCAGCTGGTCGGTTCGATGCGCGGTACTTCCGTTCACGTTGCGAATCTGGTCTGATACGAAGTCGGGCGAATGCCCACATGCAGAGAATCTGTCCCCCTCTCTTGTTCTTGATGAAGATGCTCAAGATTTGCAGCAGGTACAGCTTACTTGACAGAGCCGAATCCTGTGTTATGGTGAGAAGGCGAACGATGCTCCTCTGCGCCAGTCTTTTGACTGATGGAGCTTTTTTTGGTCCCCTTTTCGACGTTGCCGAATGTCATGAAAATCAAAAATATCTTTGCCGTCCGTGGTTGTCTGTGTGTTCCGTGCTTGAGTCGAAGCTTTCTGAGATCTTCTCATCGTCGACTTGCTCAAGCGCCCTGCGCACCGTTGCTCTGATCAGGCGCTGCTGAGCGGATGCAAGATGCACCGACCTTGCCGTCCCTTGTCAACAGTATTGCTCACGATGACCATTCTCCAGCATGCTACGGAACTGTTGCTCGATGCAAAGATGACAAATGATGTATGCCATGATGATGAAGAGTAATGTACAAGAGCTGACTGTTGCAGCGTTGGAATTCTGGTTGAGATGCTTAGCGTTTGGCCTGCGACGCGGCCTCTGTTCGAATGGTTCATCATGTCGAAGTAAAGACAGGTTAGTCAGTAGAGATGGTCAAAAGAGACAGCATGCAGAGTAGAACGGAGAACTTACCTCTCCTTGTTGCGTCTTCGAGCAGTTGTGTGTCGACGGCAGCAGCTGGGATGTGGACGTATCGAACGACTGAGCCTCGAATGAATGCTGACTTGACGGCCATCTGTGCGAGTGACAGCATTGAGAGTTGACAGTCGGAATGATGTGTGTCAGTGTGGTCGGTTGCAGATTGAGAGCGATGCGTCTACAGTGCGTGTGAGGGATAGATGCTAACCATGTGAGGGTGTTTCGCTTCATTAAGAACGCGGATATTGTCGACCTTGAAGTTCAAGAACCTATCAGGGCCGCGATCGAGAGGTAAATGAGTTGATCATTCAGGGTAGGGTGGCGCGAAGATCGAGGGCGATCAGCGAGATGGTCTGGTTAGGATCTTCGAGCACCAGATGCTTGCGGATAGACTTACTGATCAACACTTTTAAGTGTGCCCTGAATGGCGAGGTCGTTCTTGAGTTCAATGGTGACCTGCTGCCCTGTGAGGGTCTTGAAAGCCGAGAATATAAGCTGCAAGTGGCATTGTCGATGAGGAGAAGAGAATGATGTTCCGAGCAGTTGGTTCGTGTCAGTCGCCTACGTGTCCGAGTTGACTGCTTCGCAGCACCACCTGGAAGCGCTTATGAGACCTATGCTGCTGTACCTACCATCTGTGCTGACGATTGTCTGTGGTGAAGAGAGCTTGTGGAAGGAAAGATGATCCCGAAGCAAGGAAGTGTGAATTGGCATATGCGCTGCTCCACTCTCTCGAGTCTGAGAAGCGAGCTCACGTGACGCGAAGGTGGGATTTTAGGACTCAAGAGCTTAGACCCTCTTTGCGCAGTTCTCCTTGACTCGACATTTCTCTTCGCCCTCAGCCTGATCATCTACGCTCAGGCAGCTCGAACCATGTCTGCCCAACGGATCACAGAAAGCGTTGGTAACGCCTCGCTCGAGGCCTCCGTCGCCGCTGCCACCGAACAAAAGGTCACACCCTGGGACGTCGAAGGAGCCACCGTCGACGGTCAACAAGTCGCTATTGACTATGACAAGCTTGTCAAAGAGTTCGGTACACGCAAGATCGACCCTGAGCTCCTCGCCCGATTCGAAAAGCTCACTGGCTGGAAGGCACACCCTTTGCTCCGACGAGGAAGCTTCTTCTCCCACCGTGAGCTCGACAAGATCCTCGACCGCTACGAACAAGGCAAGCCCTTCTACCTCTACACAGGCCGAGGACCAAGTTCGGACTCTATGCACTTGGGACACTTGATCCCCTTCCTCTTCACCAAATGGCTCCAAGACGTTTTCGATTGCCCCTTGGTGATCCAACTCACCGACGACGAAAAGTTCCTCTTCAAACCCGCGCTCAAAATCGAACAAGTGAAAGATTTCGCCTTCAAAAACGCCCGCGACATCATCGCATGCGGCTTCAAACTCGACAAAACCTTCATCTTCTCCAATCTCGATTACGTGGGTGGTGCATTCTACGCCAACATCGTTCGCATCTCCCGAATGATCACCATCAACCAATCCAAAGGAACCTTTGGTTTCACCGATAGCGACAGTGTCGGTAAAGCACACTTTGTTTCGATTCAAGCGGCACCTTCGTTCTCCAACTCTTTCCCGCAGATCTTTGGCGAGAAGCACGACATTCCTTGTTTGATCCCATGCGCTATTGATCAGGATCCATACTTCCGTCAGACTCGAGATGTCGCTTCGCGTTTGAAGTATCCTAAACCTTGCTTGATCCATAGCAAGTTCTTCCCTGCGCTGCAGGGTAGTCAGACAAAGATGTCAGCATCGAACGAGAACAGCAGTATCTTTATGCACGATACGCCGAACCAGATTAAGAACAAGATCAACAAACATGCTTTCTCGGGCGGACAGGAGACTGCGGAAGAACAGCGTAGATTGGGTGGTAACCCTGATGTCGATGTCGCCTATCAGTATCTGACGTTCTTTTTGGATGACGATGCGGAAGTGGAACAGATCGCAAAGGATTACAGGTCCGGTGCGTTGTTGACGGGAGAACTGAAGAAGAAGTGCATCACGATGCTGCAGAAGGTGGTAAGCAATTTCCAGGAAAAGAAGGCTGCGGTTACGGATGAGAAGATCAGAGAGTTCATGAACAAGGATAGAAGGATCGACCCTATTATGCCACCAGCTGGATCGACGGCAAAGTTACAAGCTGAGCTGTCGAAGGATACTGTTGTTGCTAGTACTAAGGCATAGAGATGTAGGTTGGCTTTGTTTGGCAGTGCCTAGATCAAGGGTCGCACGTTGTTCTAATTGCAGTAGTCACTATTTCATACCACGTAATGCTGTGTGTCTTCGTTCTGACTGTGTTTCCTTGACCGCTCGGCTGTGTGGGTTCCATTTGCCAAATCACTTTAATTCTCGCATGTGCTTTGAGATTGACCTCAACTTGATGACTTGAACGTTGTTTGAGGTTTCGCAAACGAAAGACCAAAATTCGACGCCAAAAAGATGGCACAACAATGGGAGCTCGAGTTGGATGTAAGGTCGACATTTTGCACAAGTTTTTCTGGTTCGCACGGACAGCCTGCTAATCTGAGCTATTTCATGGCGTTGTCACAAGCCCAGGGAGAGGGAGATGAAAGGTGTCTTGGAGGCGTGGAAGCCTGGCGGCCAAAAGCTCGCTTGCTCGACCTTGTGAACCTTCAACACCCTGTCCGCTCGGGTTAATCATGTTGGCCGTGGCATGGGCCGTCCCTTTGTTTCAAGTAAGTATCACCAACGACCCTTCTGAGTACCGACTGCTGACAAGGGCGACAGCTTGTGGTAGCGCTGCATTATCATTTTCATTCTCTGTTCGGGAAGACATGCGCTTGTTATCATCGTCGTGTTTGCCGAGCGTGGGTCACAGAGAAAGTATCGGATGTTGCGGTGGAGCGGTCCGGGGGCGCAAAAGCGCAAAAGCGCAAAAGTGAAATGGCGATCAAAACGGAGGAGGAGGATTGGATCAGAGATAAGGGATATCAGCAGTCAGAGTTCGGCAATCCCCAGTCGCGAGGGAGAGGAGAAGGAAATCGTGTGAAAAATCCTATCCTCCCCTCCTTGGAATCATGCCGACTGAGGGAGCAGCGGAGCTTCACACGTGAGGCACCGAGAAAGCCTCGGCCCAACTCGAGCGAGCTGAGAGCTTCAAACCTGTCAAGTGGGATGGCTACACTCCCTTCAAGCTTGTGTCGGGCACAGCAAGCTGAAGGACTAGACTGATCTCTTCGGCATCTAAGTAGTGGCCGATGGCTCGTTAGAATTAGAGAAGCACGAAGGGAAGCGGTAGGATATACAAACAGCATCAAAAGAAGGCGTGTGTGCAGCAGCGGGCATCAGCGGGCATCAGCTTACTCGGTAGGGCTTTGCTTGTGTGACGCTTTGTCTGTTTTCGCCGAGGCAACAAGAAGCAGTAGAGTAGTAGCTGCAGCAGCAGTTGCAGGAGCAGAAGCACCAGGTGAAACATGCATGCTCAAAATCAAGCAACACAGCCGCAAATCTGCCTATTGAAAAACAGACACAGTGCTGTCGATGGCGTGTTGTTGCCACAAGAACAAGGACAGTGGGATCGTAAAGATGTCAGCTTGACCGTGAGCTTTATCGTGTGTCTGCCGGACATGGAAGGGCGTGTGGGGGACACTAGCTTTGTCCATTATGAAAACAGGTCACAAGGTTCAACAACAGGTTGGGTGTCGGGAGAACTTGGAATGAAAGCTTGTTGATCTGTCTGTCAAGTCACAAGGCAGTCCCGAAGCAAAGGGTCAGTCAGAGCTGCAGAGGCGAGAATGCAGAGAGAAATGCAGAGAGAAATGCAATGATGATGGGATGCAAGCTTGGTCGTGTGTCACTCGGTCGGATCTTTTTCGGTTGCTCATGCTCAGATCTGCCGCTCCATTTTGCAAAAAGGAGAGAGAGAGAGAGAGAGAGAGAGAGAGAGAGCGCGCGCAAAAAACAAAAACAAAAAACAAAAGGCATGGCTAGTGAAAATAGATGAAGCTGCAATTTCTCTATGCTTTGATCCTCATCCAAAGTACCGTTTCTCTCCTTGATCACTTTTTTATTTTTTATTTTATTTTATTCTATTTTATTCTATTTTATTTTATTTTATTTTATTTTATTTTATTGTTTTGCTTTCCATCGGTGCCACATTGTGGGTCAATTGACACCAAGAGAACACTTCCGAGAAAAGAGTGTATTGATGCATTGTGCACCAACGCACCACTGACTCGCAGATGAGTGAGCGAGTAAAAGAGCCATCAGTTCCGAGGGTCCACCCTACCGTTATGAATCTCACTTGCGCGTTGCCCACCACACAAACACAGATAGGATTGCCAATGCAGTGGATCAGCAGTGATGCCAAGACGATGAGCGAGCACAAAAGAGCTCTTGTCTCCACAATTAACACAGTACTGTAACCATGCAAGAAAGCAGCGCATTGAAAAATGAAGATTCTTGGCCGTGGGCCCAAGGGTTTTCTGCTCAGAGCAGCATCATCGCTTTGTGGGAGGCGACACTGTCTCGGCTTACACTATTGTTTGGTAATCACGTGACAATAAGTCATGTGATGTGATCCGTAGTCAGAGATTCTGCCAAGTGATCGCGCAGCTACTGAATGCTCTCTCCAATCACCACCATTCTCGCAGCTGCTCGCATAGCAGAACCTCGCCGTTTCTTCAAGTGGTTTTCCCACCCTGTATTCCCCGGCCCCGCCCCCTTGTCTTCACGCTCATCCCGCAATCTTAACCTTGCTTTATGCTCTCGTATTTTCTATGCTATGGTATGAATTGATGGTCCGGACGTTCAAACAGGCTCCGCCCGCGTCGAAAAGAAAGAGACAGAGAGAGGCGCAGAGCTGCTGATCTTGATCTCTGTCTGACCGATTGCTGTGGACTGACTGTGATGTTATTTTCACTCTCTTTGTTTTTTTTTGTTTTTGTTTTTGTTTTTGTTTTTTTTTTCCCCTTTTGATTCCCGCTATGATACGGGCCTCTTCTTTCTGTGCTTCTGCTGCTCCTTTGCCTCGCCTCGACTCAGCGTGGGATCCATGATGGCAAAACCGCTGTCGCTGATTCGACTCGCTCTATCGTCCGCTTTGCATTGGCATCGCATCGCCCGACCAGTGACCCTTTTTCAAATCGCGGCTCTCTCCCTCTCCGCGGTTGCTGCTACGTCTAAATCCTCTTTTTCTCTCGCTACATTCACAAGAAGTGACAGGGCAGCTTGACACTCTCTTTTACCTCTTTTATATATATTAATATATATCTATCTATATATAAATATATATTTATATTCTTTTGGCCCATCGTATCTGGCCAACTAACCGCGGCTTTCTTATTTGGCGCCTCGCCTCTGTTCTCTGCATCACTTACAGCAACTGAGCTCTGTTACTCTGCCTTCGATATCCGTTCCGTTCCGCTGGCCTCCGACCCATCCGCTGGTTCGTTGATCGATTGCGTCCGGTTCCTTGTGCACCTCTGCACCCGCCTTTCACCATCATCTCTCACACACTCTCTTCATCCTTGTCGTCGCCGTCGCCGTCGCCGTCACCGTTCCGGTCACCATCCATCCTTGTTCATCATCCATTACACATCTCATCGGCATCGTCACCCAACGTCGCCATTATCAACATCTTGCGGTCGTCGCTACGTTCCGGTTACTGCGCTTGACTTCGCTTGTTCGGCACATCAACAACCTAGCAACAAAGATCGCTTTGCCCATTTGTCACGAAGAGATCCTCTACATTTTGTTGCCGTGTCAAGCCTTTCACGATTAGTATCCTAATCAGGATCTGCTTTCTGAAGGCGTCTCGCGATCAAGTCACCACTGTCGCCACCCGTACAAGTCAAGAGACTAGATACTTCTCCACCGTCACTGATCTCAACATTACCTTCTACGTAACGCCTGGAAAGATCACGTCACCATCTCAACGTTGAGCTCTCGTCTTTCTCTCTCAACGCCCGACGGTCTTCGCTCAGGCTTGGCGCGAGCTTATTTGATCACCACCACTCTTTCCATCTGCAAAGGCAACGGATCCAGACGAGTCGCCTATAAGGGTTCAGCATATACGGACGATCTTGTACGCTCCTCTTGAGTCCCGCTAGCCAGCTCGACACCCGTGAGCAGCTGATCCATCATATCGACCTCCACGCCAGTCAGTATTGCTGGCATACGTTTGCATCGCTCTTCGCCACCACATCGTCATCTGCTACGTCACGCGACCAGCATCTACACAAAGGGCGAGATCCTTTGACAACCACAACTATGTCGTCTGCAGGGTAAGTTGATTTACACCGGACCGTAGTCCTCCGTCGCCCCACCAGAGCTTCTTTCATCCTTGTTCCAGTCAATTCCGCGGTTTTGAAGCGATTCATATGGCTTTTCGGCATAGGGCTGTCTCTCGGAGATGAAGCACACACACGCTCTGGAGCTAGATCCTATTCGAGATGTTGCAGGGGCTGGAGCGGAAGCAGAACGAAGCGGAAGCAAAAGACAAGGGCCCTTTTTCACGAACCAGCAGCAAAAGTGTAACCGGTCCCGAATCAGCTCCGAGATCGCACTCCTTTCCTGCCACACAGTCAGCAGAACGTTTGTTTCGTCGATTCGACGCGCTTGTTTTAAGCTTCTGCAGTGTCATAACAGGCTCTTGGCGCTTGGAAACACACCTATCCCGGCCGTTGTGCTCGTTTCAGTAGCGCGCGATTCGCCGAAAACCGTAGCACAGCATTGTCGCACAGCAGTGTCGCACAGTGTCGCACAGCGCAGCTCGGCGCTCGTCGGTGTCAAAGTCGTAGGCTGAGCATCTCCGCATTCCGCATGGAAACGGAGCGAGCAAAGCAAGTTCACGAGGGCCTGCAGTCTTCTTTTTCGTCCAACATTTGCCAGCTCGCTTCGTCTCTCAATCGATTCTTGCCAACTTTGACACTTCTTGCGCTCCGTTCCGTCTCTGTCGTCGTTGCTCCACTTGCGCAGAATCGCTTACTGACACACTATCCTTGCCTTTTCAATCATTACATTCGAACAACCACAGTCCTTCGCACGACCACGGCGATAAAAGCTACAGCAACGTAATCACCTCCACCTGCACACCCGGCCCATCTCCCGTCAATACACCAGGCGCTATCTCCGCATTGCCAGTTCCAATGTCTGGAGGGTCACATCACCACCCTCCCGCCATGCCTTCCAACTCCATCTCGATAGCCGGCGCATCCCAAGAACAACATACACCTGGAAGTTATGCGCCGTCATCCATCAACGCATCGTCAGATATGGGCTCCGTCATGACAGAAGACGAGGAAGATCTTGAAGATTACGGCAAGGGAGGCTACCACCCCGTTCACGTAGGCGACACTTTCTCCGACGGACGATATCTCATCGTCCGCAAGCTTGGCTGGGGTCATTTCTCCACCGTCTGGCTCGCAAAAGACAACAAGATGAAGAGGCACGTTGCCTTGAAGGTCGTCAAATCCGCACCACACTACACAGAGACCGCATTAGACGAGATCAAGTTGCTCCAGCGACTCGTTTCCACCAACCCTAATCACCCGGGAAGGCGGCATTGCGTTTCGCTCCTCGATCATTTCCGACACAAAGGCCCCAACGGCTCGCACGTATGCATGGTCTTTGAGGTGCTCGGCGAGAACTTGCTTGGTCTTATCAAGCGCTATCAACATCGAGGTGTGCCTCTACACATTGTCAAGCAGATTGCCAAACAGGTCTTGCTCGGTCTCGACTACATGCACCAGGAGTGCGGTATCATTCACACCGATCTCAAGCCCGAAAACGTGCTCATTTGCATCGATGATGTCGAGGCGGTCGTTGAAGCCGAGTTGCGGTCCAACCCTGCTGCAGTACCCACAAAGCTCGTTGGCGTTCCACCAAGTCAAGGCCGAGGAGGTACGCAAACACCAAAACGAGACGGTATCTTCATCACTGGTTCGCAGCCATTGCCAAGTCCAAGTAGCAGTCTCAGCTCGAGTCCCATGTTCGACAAGTGGGCATTTGGCATGTCCAAGATTGACAAACCAAGTGTGAGCGACAGCGAGAACGGGTTCCGAGGTGGTGCAAGCAGCGAGGCAGCCGGCTCGAAAGGTGCTTCCTTGGCGACTAGCAGCAGGGATCCGGAGAGGTCAACAGAGATGCTTGGTCAAGGTATTTCGCAGCTCAGCACACAAGGGTCCAGCAGCTTGCCTGCTGACTCGTTCGGTAGCAGGATGACAACAGGTGCACCTCAGCAGAAGGGTCCCTCGTTGCTCTCTCTCGGTGCTCCACGTGTCCCGCAAGCATCCGAATCTTCAGCAGCAGCAGCATCAAACTCGACCGCACAACCTCCTGCGGAAGCAGCAGCGGCAGAGCCTCAAGACTCGCCTTCCCCCATGTCGGTCGACTCGCCGAATTCCACCAATCACGCAGAACCAACGCCGATGGACGAGAGCACGCATCAACCCGCACCAGCAGCTGGCGATCCCAACATGCTCCCACCTCCACCACCGTACGATCCTAGCTCACTTGAACGAATCACAGTCAAGATTGCCGACCTGGGTAACGCATGTTGGGTTGACCACCATTTCACCAACGACATTCAGACACGGCAGTATCGATGTCCTGAGGTTATCTTGGGTGCCAAATGGGGTCCAAGTGCCGATATGTGGTCTGTCAGTTGCATGTTCTTTGAGCTGCTCACGGGAGATTACCTCTTCGACCCTGCCGCAGGCACCAAGTACAACAAGGACGACGATCACGTAGCTCAAATCATCGAGCTGTTGGGCGACTTCCCAAAGAGTCTTGCTTTTGCAGGCAAGTACAGTGCCGACATGTTCAATCGACGAGGAGAGCTACGTCACATTCACAAGCTTCGGTTCTGGCCGTTGATCTCGGTGCTTCAGGAGAAGTATCTGATGCCGTATGCTGAGGCAAATGAGCTTTCCTCGTTCCTGTTGCCGATGCTGCGGTTGCATCCCGAGAAACGAGCTGGTGCGAGGGAGCTATTGGATCACCCATGGATCGAAGGAATTGTGGTGCAGGGAGAGATCGAGCAAGCGATGCGACAAGCAGGGATTGACGTCGATGCGCTAACAGCTGGGACGAGTCCAGGTGGGAGGGCATTGCCTCCTGGTTTGACGCCTAGTGAAGCGGATGCATTGAAGCCTGTCGGTTCGGTTTCCAGCAGCCCAGCACCGATGTCGCTTGGCATGCAAGGATTGGAAGTTGCAAAGAGACGAGCGGCACAACATCAGGAAGAGGCAGCTGCGGCGTCTGGTCAGACTAGTGCTACTTCTTCCGCTCTTCCCACGCCGAATATCGGTGGAGGACCAGTGCAGGCTTTGCAGGCTGAAGCGCTAGAGAAATCAAGTTCGAGCGATGGAGCTAATGAGTCTCACATGACAGTTAAGGGGTTAGCTCAGGAAGTTTCCACTCCGAAGTTGAACACTCAGCAGCAAGGACAGCAGGGAGGGGGTAATGGTGGATCGAGTAACAGAGAACCAGGTTCTCCTTCTCCTCAGGGGTTGCCTCGTCCTGTTGCAACCATAGTGTAGTAGTACACACGCAGTAGCATCCATAGACATTCTCTCTTCCATTCCAGACTTGGGCTTCGCTCTTCAGATACCAGTCCGCATTCTAGTCCCGATTTTCGGTTCGTCTCTTGTTGTTTTCTTTTTGCCATTGATCACTGTTTTGTTTGACATCCATCATCGAGCTTGTGTGATTTGACTGAGAGCATCGTTTGAGACTCACACTCTGTCTGGAGCTCTAAGGATGAGATCGTGTTCCGGTCTCTCTTTTGAGTGAGCTGTGTGCGGGGCAGGGCGTACATCGCCACACCTGGATCTAGGTTAAAAAAGAAAAAAAAAAAAAAAAAAAAAAAAAACAGCTTTCCCTCACGCAGGTTCCTCACCCCAAACACACTGGAACAAGAAGCAGACAGTACAGCAGCCTTGAAAAATAGTCAGCATCAGCTGTTGAAAAGTGAAGGAGTTTGGTCCCGATAACTGGCGCTCGGGGAGAGTCTAAGTACGATGTCACTGCTGGTTTAGACAGAAACATATATACTCAATTGACTAAGTGAACGTGGTGAGAACCTAGTGTTCTCAGCTTGATATATATATATCTATGAGGCTCATACCGAACATGGGAGTATGCTACTTCATGACCTAGCTTGACAACGAGCGGGACTGTGTTGTACCCGATCTCTGATCAGATCTACTTCGCCCGATCCCTCTCGCATCGTCTCATGTCAGCTTACATCAACATATTGGATTGTTTACTTTCAGCATCAGCAAGAGTGAAGGGCACAAGTACGAAGCTCATCATGCACACCTCTTGGGAGAACACTACACAACACGCAAACCAGAACGACGTTTTAAACGATTGAGTATATTGCTCTGAAGTACAGAAGCATAGATAGAGGTGGCAGAATAAGGATAGAAGTACAGAAAGGGTACAAATACAACGACTTGGAGGAGGAGGGGCTGATAACGACCTGCGTCTCAGCCACTTAGCCTGCTTTCAGTAGTGATCGGGAAAACTATCGCCCCAACAATTAGACATTTTTGCTGTGTGGTTTTCAAAGTTCCACCCAGCCGAAAAGTCCACATCTCCACCTCTCCTGAACAATGGCGATGCTGAAGACCTTCTTCCCAACGACCCAGTATTCTCTGCAGAGGGAGAAGCGATATGTGGAGGAGGTGGACGGAAAATGCTTCCCCCAACTTTCGACTGGTTATATCCGCTTCTCGAACTTGATCTTGGCAATGTTGCTGATCGGAACGGTGTGGATGCTGAGGACGAGGCGAATGGAGAAGTGGTGAGATCATGAATGATGGATGTGTAGGCAGAAGGGGTGCTTTGTCTACGAGAATCTCTATGCGAGTCTGGGATGAGGGTCGAGGTTGCTCGATTGTTTTTCGAGAACTCGAGTGACTTCTTGCTTTTCACTCGAGCTGTTGGTAGTGATTGCGAAGGTGATGAGGAGGAAGCTGATGATGAAGGAAGGGTGCCGAGTGAAATCCATGACGTCTTGGTTGCCTCGTTTCCAGATGATGGTGCGGGGAGATCAGACAACTTCTTTCTGAGAGTCTCGGATTGGAAATCTTCGTCGACGCCCATGGGAGGAGACATGATACCAGGGGATGTGCAGACACTTTGCTCGTCATCCGACTCTGCCTCATTCCTTGACCATAACGAGCTCGAGTCATCACAAAACGATGCCGAGTCTTCGGTCTCAGTGACCGATAGTGTTGGGCTTGAAGGGCTGGGCATGTCTTGATTCTCGTCGTCCTCAACTTGCAACTCTGCAAGCTTCTCCTTTTCAAGGTTCCGCTCCTCTTCGATCGAGCGGTTGAGCTTGTCGTTCCTCTCTTCTATCCTAGCAGGTGCAGGAGCTGGCTCGTCCAGTCTGACGACGGCTTCCTCGACCTCCATCTCATCGGAGGCGGAAGTCTGCTGCGAGGATGAGGAACGACGAGGCTTCTTATCCTCGTAGTACTCCTCAAAGCGGTAGCCTTGAGGACCCTTGCGTCGACGACCGATGGGCTGACCTTCACGGTCGTAGATCTGGTGCACTGGGTAGGCATAGGTGCCGTTCCAGTATAGACCATGCTCCTCCCATCCAAGCTCTTCGGTCTTGACGGGAACGAAGAGGACGGCCTTTTCGAATCGCTGTTCTGGGAGAGGGCTCGAGTAGCGAGCGGGCTCGTCAGGAGGAGTTATGACAATCTTGGGGATGTTGAAGTTGGGTGTGGTTGGCTTTGAAAGGTTGGTTGCGTTGATGGTCAAGACCGGCTTCTTAGTTTTGGGTGCCTGTTGAGGCATGGCGGCTGCAACTGCGGACGGCATGGTGCAAAGCCAAAGGAGAGTTGAATGTAGGAAAACGAAGGTGAAAGAAGAGATTGGTGCGAAAGCAAGAAGAGGTCTCGAATGGACTGGCGAGCGAGACACTCGGCCAGAATCCTATATGTACCTCGACTTGCTGGTGTCTAACCTCACTGCATGTGATGTGAGCACGGAGAAGGCAAAAACTACAAAGCAGGAATTTGTGCGATGACAGCCAATCTGTTTGTTTACAAAGGGTTAAGCGCTAGCAGTTGTGGCGCAAGCCAAGTAATGTCAAGAGCTAGCAGTTGTGGCGCAAGCCAAGCAATGTTAAGAGCTTCTGAATTCAGGGGCGAGGAGCCGTAGGTGGGTGAAGATGCGGCTGATTAGTAGCTGAGTGGGTCAGCTCTGAGTTGGTAGGAATATCGATTGAAGAAGCTTTGTTGGCGGTGCAAGGGTGAAGAAGATAAGATGCAGGAGTGAGCCGAGTGAGATGAAGCTAAGGCAGGACGTGAAATGAAGACAAGTTTCGGAAGCAAAGCGTTGTTGACAAGGGAAGGTCGGATACTTTATTGTTGTTGGAGAGACAAAGATATCGAGAGTTATGAGATGCAGCGTTGACTGTGTTATGGTGGTGGTGGTGTCGTTGGTGGTGGTGTCGTTGGTGGTGGTGGTACTAGGTGATGAGCTGGTAAAAGGCTGAGATAGACTAACAGGGCGGAAGAGGCTAGAAGGAGGAAGGGCGAGAAGGAAAGATTGGGGAGCCTATCAATATACTGCTGGAGGAACAGTGGCGGAACAATGCTACCGCATTACACGTCTTTCTGCTGGTGGAGTTGCTGCTGCGCCTGTCAAGTTGCTGGCAAGGTGTATGGGTGAGTGCGGTCAAAGTGTCGGTCGGTTGATTCGCGCTGTCCAACAAGGGATGAGATGCAATGCAATAGCTTTAGCATCTACAGCCAAGCGCCTCACACATACATGTGCTAAAGAGGGCGGACCCCCAAATTTTGGGCACTTTGGTTCAAGATTAGTTGATTTGGTAACGGTCAGAACCTCACGCAGTCGGTCTCAGCGATCTTGTCAGTGGAAGAGCATGATGCTCGAGCAGCCGTCGGAATCACAAGCTAACCTGATTAGGTTTGTGTCAATAAGAACGATGACGATGACGACTTGCTCTGCTTAGTAGTGTGTGCTAGAGTGGCGAATACTGTTGTAAGTTGCGATGCTATCATCGAGAGGTCAAGATCCGTTTGCGAACTGTGATAGCTGCCATACCGCGGTGCGCAAGCCCTTTACCCTTGATCCTCCACCCTTGACCCTTGACAGGGTGCTTGGTATCGTAATGAGCAAACAAGAGAATCTCGGTTGACCGAATCGAAGATGCAATGGATCGTCGTCGCAAGCGGGACAAGTTATTGCTTGTCAAAGCATCATATCAGCCTCACTTGTGCGACTAAGTTCGCAAAAAGAAGGTTTTGTTTGAGCAAGATGAGGAGCAGCAGTACAGTAGCAGCGAGGAAGAAATGATTTTGCTTTTAAAAAAAAAAAAAAAAAAAAAAAAAAAAAAAAAGAAAAAAAAAACCCCATTTGCTCAGCTATCTCTGCCTCGATGGCCTCTGCTAAAGTGCCCTCACTTGGCAAAACGCTGCGGGTAGAGATTCGATGATGTTTTTGTGCTTTTCGTCACCAGATCATTGAAAACGGCCAGACTTCCTCTGTGTTACTTTTCACGTTTGTCCGCATTACAACGTCGGCTTCGGACCCCCTGCGACTTTTGACATGCTGGTCTTCCTGCCTCCTGGGAACCAGGCAAGCCACAATTCTTTGCTATCATCGCTATCTCAAGTCTACCGGGCTGTCGGCGTAGCGTAGTGCAGCAGCATCGACGCATAGAACACACTCTTTCCCGTCTGCAAGCCGCGAGACCTTAGAAGTTTGGCTGCGGCTTTGGCTTGGGGCGCGACCCTTGCCGCAGCTTTGGCAACAGAGACATAGCTTCCAACGAGGTTTCAGCGGTGCATGGCTGCATGTTGCCCCCTTCCTTATGGTGTGCGCTAGTCACACGGCCCTTCCGATAAGCGCTTTGCTGGCTCCTCTTCGGGAACGATCCGACAGCAGGCCAGAAAGACAGCTCAAGTAGCTGATCGGCCAGCAAGTGACCCCCGCAACTTTGAAATGTGCTGCACGAACGGACGCAGACTAGAAACTAGATCTCTCGATGGTCGCTACAGAGGGCAAGAGGTCAACAGCCTAATTCGAGGGTCACACCGTGAAAATCAAAGAGAAACAAATACAGCACACAAAACCACCACACCAACCAAAAGAAAAAATAAATAAATAAATAAATATATATATATATATATTTTTAAATTAAATAATTCTCCGCACAGCCCAAGGTCGGAGTATCAAATCTCGACGCAATTCAAGCTTCATTGAGTGGCGCCTACCCTGCAAACAGCCTTATCAACTTTCTGCAGCCCCATGCGCCCGCTCAATACCCTCGTCATTGGGATATTACAAAGCTTTTTTTTCCCCGGCTGCATCCGACCGGAAAAAGGAGCGCTTGAGCCATCTGTTTTACTGTAGTTGTCGGTTGATCCGATCTGCAACACTTTTTGATGCAGAGGTCATCACTTGCTTTGATTCGTGCGAGATCGCGATCCTTCGACCCGATCCAGCGTATCCAGAGCAAGGCTGCCATGCTATGTCAGATCTGAAGAAGAAATCACTCAGACAGAGTGTAGCTCGACGGACAACTGCACACGACATGGTAGTGATGCTATTCCTGACACCGCCTCGACCAATCCGCGCTTCCGGTTTGCAGCGATCAATCGTCGAATCCATTTGATTGGCTCGCTTCTGCTCATTGCAATGAGGATACAACGGTTCGACAATGCTGACTTGCGCGCATCTAGAACCAGCTTTCTCCAACAACCATCTCTGCCGATGGAGCAAGTCATTGTCCTATTCGTCAGCCTCTTCCGCTGTAGGCACCGACAAAGCTTCATTTACTTCTTCGTGTGCGATCCAGAGCAACGGCGGCTCCCGTGAAAACCAGCGCGGACAAGCGAATCAAGTTGAAGCGGCTTTTGATTTCCTCACTAGAGCACACACACGACGACGTCAGAAGTTTGACTTCCCTGCGTCACGAGCCTCGACTGAGAGACAAAGTTCAACTTGAGCTTTTCACTTTTGGTACCTGAAACCGTAACAGAGAGCCAAGCCAAACTCTCTCTCCGGGGTCATCAGCTGAGCATCCCTTGTAACGGGGGAAAGCTTCACATGATGAGCCTATACCACAAAAAACGATGGCCTCGCCTAACGTCGCGATCTGCTGTTGTTGTATTTTCGCTGACGATCTCAACGTCAAATTTTCCCTCCCGTCTTCCAGCTCTCGCCGACGTTTGAAATCTGCACCGATCCGTCATCTCATCGCCGACGCGGCGGAAAATTCAATCTTCCTCCACACTCTGACAACAACCACCAACTCTTCCGCAGGAATAACAAGAAAGATTCAGGCCAAACCCTCCATCCGCAGGCCGACAGTGACGACAAACTGGCTTGCCATCGTTCGCTGTAGACCGCAGCGAACAGTGAAAGATGCAGCGAAGAGTGAAAGATATGCTCGGCTTGAACTGTGAGGTGTCCCGGCAGGTTGACCTAAAAAAGCCTTGTCATTCGCATCAACACATTTGACCATCTCGCAGATGGTCAAGGTCTCGCATGGCATCGCAAAGCTTAGCTGAAGGAACCAGTCGCCGAGTCAAACTGAAGTTCGCTCGACTCGATTCAGCTTGTTCGTCTGTGCTGAGCTTCCTTGATTCAAGACGTTAAAAGCGACTGCCTGTACCCGCAGTGCTTGTTCTACAACCCCGGTCGTCTAGAGTCGTTGTGTGCGTTGCTGACCTTGAACTTCACAGTATCATCAACTTCACTTGGCTGAGCTCATGACAAGCACAAAGGACAAGATTTGAAGAGGCTGCTGAAAGCGGACCCCACCTGACGCCTGTCTTCAAAAGCGTTTCTTCTCATCGATCGAGCAAGTAGGTTAGTCGAGATTTCAGACTTCGCCCGCTATCTCTATGCACCAGCTGCTATCACTGCCAATCTGTGTCCTGCGCCAGATGCAATTTGGTATCTTGATCGGCTGAGTCTCTACATCGAGTGTGGTTTTGGTGCAGCTTTACGCAGCAGGCCGTGTCAAAACAGACCTGACGCGCGCGCGGTAAGCAGCCAACCTTGCCGCCTCATCGTAATCATCATTATTCGCATCATTCCCCATGCACTGATCTGCTGTGCTCTGTGAAGTGGCTTCAGTGGTGGCATCTGGCTCGGAAAGCAACGAAGCAGCTGCAAGTCGAGAGGCTAATATCGTACGAGAGCTGACTCTTCGCCTGAGCGGGCTAGGGACCGCAGGGGCATGTGCAAGGAGCTTCTTTTTGGCTTGTTCCACTGTTATCAATGTAAACCCCAATCAAGAATGCGAAGCAGTCAGCATGATCGATCCACAACACAGATCAGATCGAGAACAGAGATAAGAACGGTTGCAGGGCTTGTAGGCTCACAGGAATGGCAAAGCTAAAAGGGATGGCTCCCCTATGCTCGTCGTTATATTGTTGGGTGGGTGTGCTCTTACTCACGCTCCCGGATCGTCGTTGCAGAAGTAGGCACTTGTTTTGGCGCCATCGAAGATCGTCGTAGCTACGAATCGTCAAAGCAAACGCAATCCAAATGTTAGCGACATCATTCTCTATCTCCTCTTTCTATGGTCCCCTTTGTCTACTTACGTTTGTGAAAATTGCCTGCTTGGCAACTTCAACGAGGTACGGCTCCTCATCAGCCTTCTTTCCTTGCTCCAAGCAAGCCACCACCCAGCTGATCCCCACAACATGAGGCTTGGGATCATCCAAGGCTCTGTACGAGTGCAGCGTACTCGGTCTACCACTCTTGTACACGATATGAGTCAACTTTCTTTCTCCGAAGCGGAGCATAACTTTTGCGCCTGCATTCTTCAGTCTCTCCACCCAGCAAGCAGATGCATCTTCTCCATCTTGATCCCGTACATCGACCAGAACTGTTAGGCCACGTAGGAAACGTTTGGGCTTTGAAGCGTTGGTCGATGTATCGCCCTCAGAGAGTGTGCCGATGAGGTTGCTGGAAAGATTACCGATGGAAGTGTCTGCATCGTCGCGTCTAGTGGGGATGTAGGTGTAGAGGGATCGACGATGTGCTGCTTTGGCTACCTTTTTGGCTTCAAGAGACTCTGCTGCGCTGGGTTCTGCTGGCGTGGAGGATGCAGCAGAGCTTTTACTGTTGCTAGCTCCAGAGGAGCTTCGAGATGGCGCATCAGGTTCCTTCCTCTGCAGCATAGGAGGAGGCATACGGCTCGAGAGGACTGAAGACATGCTCTTACGCTTTGCTGTCTTGAGCTCAGCTTGTCTCTTCGCTTCTGCTACTCTGGCTTCTTCTTCTGCCTGAGCCGCCTCCTCTTCGGCTTTCGAAAGATTGCTTGTTGAAGCCAACTCGAGGCTCAAAGTGCGTGAGCTAGAGAACATTGGCTTCAATGGCCGGGCGCCAACGTCGCTGTACCCAGGCAAGCGTGGTGCGCCAAAGGACATGATCGACTTTGAAGAGGCAAGCGAAGAGCTCAGCGAAGAATGCGGATCCGACGAACTCGAGACTCTTGACTTGGCCAGTGCTGAGACGCGGCCAGAAGGACGCTTAAACACGGCACTACTGTCCATGCTTTGATCAGCCGTGGATGGATTGCTGAAGCTGGACTCGCCGGCGTTGCTGATAGGGGTTTTAGTGTTGAAGGCTTGTGTCTTACCGCTCGTCATACCCGACGGTCGAGCAGCTCCGAGTTCGCGTCTGAGTGTGGAGTCGCCACTGTCTTCCTTCTTCTTACTCGCGCCTGTGCTGGGAGGGCTGCGGGTTTTTGCCTTGAGCTTGGCAAGTGACGCCTCGAGGCTCGCCAGTGCATCCGAAGTCTCAGATGACAAGGTATGCTTGACGTCCAAGGTAGAAGTGGCTCGCGGCATCGAGCTCTTTCGCGTGCTGCTCGAAGTGCTGCCTCGCCGAACAATGAAGTCTTCTGAGGATGGTTCCTGTTCCTTCCCACTTACTTCCCGCTCCTTCTTTACTGCCGGACCTTTGACCAACTTGATCTCATCGAGAGTGTTGCTGCCCGAGTCATCCCAGCCATCATCGTCGTCCTGTTTGTCATCCTGTGCAGAGTTGTGTCGGAAGATGCCGCGCTGAGCTTTACCTGGTGAGGGCTTTAGCTCGAGAAGGTTGATGGGTTTACGATCGGGTCTATCGGGAGATCTGATCACGTATTCGGACTTGACGTTGAGCCTCTTGACGGGCGAGTGACGAGGTTCACCTAGCGCGGCAAGGCTGTTGGTGTCTGAGGAGATGAGGAAGGGGTTGGGTTTGGAAGATGCGGCGGTGTCGGATAGGCCAAAAAGGAGGCGGTGATTAGAATCTCGGCCTGTTCCGATCAGTTCTCTGGTCGGGGCAGTTCCGACACTTGACGATGGCTTCTGCCTTGCTCGCGGGCCTGACTCGGCTTCATGTGACGAAGTGCGAAGGGAAGGCGTCGGAGGGTGCAATCTCGAGACGCGAGGTGGCGCGACAGAAGGCTTGGTCGGACCGGAACCTGCCCTAGCTTCCTCTTTCTGCTGAGGCCGAGCCGGCACAGCCGAAGATGAATTCTCCTTCCGACTCGCCAAGAGCGCGTTACTGGCATTGCTGCTACTCGGCTGAGCCGACGTCTTCGAGCCTGGCAGACCGACATCTGCTGATGGTGAGGTAGAGATTTGTCTCAAAGCCGCAATCCTCCGCCTCCGAGTCGGGACTTGTTGCGTGCTGTTCTCGAGCTCAAACTCAAAGTCATCGAATCTCCCCTTTTTTGGACTTTCCATACACGGTGCCATGCTAACGTCCGGTGTGGAGGTGTCGAATGAGTCTACTTGGGCTGCTTGACTTGCTCGATCTTTACGAGGTGACGCCGAGCGAGGCTGCTGTGACGAGGAAGCGGATAAACGATGATGGTGTTCGGGAAAGTCCGTGGCGTCTGAGACGCGGGCCATGGAACGGGTCTGTCGCATGGGCTGTTCGAGGAGACTAGACCGCGATGAGGTCGCTCGACGCTTTTGTGGTGAAGTCGTTGACATGATGAGCGTTGTTGTGGCGAACAAAGGCAGTTGGGATGGTATATCAGATCAATGCTGGAATCATGGTATAATGGTTGTGGCACCGATGATCACAGCAAATTCTCTGCTAGTTGCTTGCACTTCACCAAAGATGAGGCATCTGTCTGCGGTGGTAGTGAGACTTGCTGCTGTGAGCGCCACCACAAAGGTCTGAGTGAATGGTGACGACGGATGATGAGATGAAGGTTGCAACTCTTACTTGAGTCTGTCCATCTATGTGGGGATCGACGTTGCCTGCGTGCGCAAAAGCGTGTGGTTTGAGAGCTGAAATCCAGGATGAGGTAAATAACACGCACAGAGTCGCACTGAGCTGCCGTTCAAGTCAAATTTGGACAGTTTACGCGTGAGGTCCCTCAGCAAAAGTCAAGAAAAAGAGTGTTGTTCTTTTGCGAGAGTTGCTTGAAGCGCGAATAGCGTCACGTGATTTGCTATTCGTTTGCTTTTTTACTATTACACTATCTTCTTGACCATGCTCAGGCCCCTCCTCAACCTCCAGAACCCTAGTTCAGCCATGGTATTCCTCTGAATGTGACTTAGAGGAACTTTGCCATCTTTGCTGGTGCGAGAGGGGACACCAAGGTTGCGGATGATCAACCCTGTGGACAGAATCTGGCATTTTCGTATTGGGAGATGTGTTAGACCGACCTTGACCCGATCCGAGATCCGGGACCTTGGGGCGAATTTGGCCACGCGATGTGCATACCCGAGTCCGGGATGCGATCCTCCTTAGTCGACACTCGTCATACTCTGAGCTCGTGTAACCAGGAAGGTCTACCTTCTGGCCTTGATAAGGCTTGGATTGAATGTATGCGAAGCAGTAGCAGCCACAGCGTGTCGCTGTCTCACTTCGATGAAGATGATTAACTGGGAGCCAAAGTTGGGAATCGCATGACCAACAGGTTCTCGTACGTGACTGGCTTGGTCTCGGTAAAACATCACGTTCTGCACATTGAGGTCGACGGTGGTGAGAGATCTTCATTGTGCTTGTGGAGTGGCTACATTGCGGAAACCAAGTCTAAGAAGATCCGACAGTTTCAGCATTTCAGATGACGCGCAAAGGGAGTTGCGAAATCTGAGGCCGAGTCTTAACTTATTTCGGCCGCAACGGGATGCCATCACACTCCCCAAGAAAAAAGTCACGAGCAAGAGCAACTCGACCTTTTGGAGAAATAATTATGACACTTGGCTGCTGTCTGAGGAGGTCTATGACCCACCGGCCGAATGACACCTGGACGGATGGATGATGATTGCTTCGCTTGTGTCTTAAATTTGGGCTTAGGCGCCTTTTGGAGCGGGAGTTGAGTTGGTTCATATCCGCTAGAGTTACACACCAAAGCCAGGGACAGAGTGTGAGCGGAGACGCAAGTTGCGTATGCAGGCCGGATGGATTCATGGCCACAGTTGACTTCGAATGCTTGCTCTTTGGATGGAGGCACCTTGCTTCTCGTCCACGCCAAGTCGACATCATCAACGACGACGACGAGCTCGCAACTCATACCTTCACTTTTCGCTTCCCAAGCCACAACGTCGAGTGCTGTTGCGGTCACCCATCCGGCTTTCGTGTTTCTCTCAGTCCCTGCTCTGACATCGACCACGACGCATCCGCACCTAACTACATCCATCTCCTAGACAAGGTCCTGTTGTATCAACCCCATTCCCATCTGAACGTCTTACATCACCTGTGTATCCAGCAGAATACGATAGCTTGCTTCATCTGAACGATTCGCCACGACTTCCGACTCCATCCGCCTCCATCCTCTCTGGTCGAAATCTTATTTCCGAGACCCTGGCAAGTCCTTGATTTCAGCATCGTAATCTTCCATTCGTTGTGGTAGTGTCTTTAAGATCACTGTGATACACAGTATTAACTCCATCCGGGAAGCATCCGCCATTTTGTGCTTCTTTCAGCCTCCCAGCATCTGCCCTTGCAGTCTGCCATCCACAAGCTACAATCAAGCCCGACCTTAGCATCCGCCCCACGTCCTTCGTCCGCATCGCAGCATCAGCCACATCCGCAGCTTACCATAGCGGATCAAGGCTTGAGCGCCACAACCAACTCAAGCGCGCCATCATGGTTTACATCACCCGAGAATTGAGCTCGGCCACCAGTGCCAATGCTCCACCACATCGACCCATCCGCGCAGACACGCTCGACCTCAAGCAGAAGCTTGCCGTTGCTCTTGGTCAGAATGGTGCCCGTTATTGGCAAACCCTTGTTCAGTTCCTCAAGGGTGCCATCGACCGTTCCGAGTTCGAGGCGCTGGCCCACAAGGCGCTCAAAGCTGAGCACGGTACATGCACACTACCCATCTCCCTACAGTTCTGCTCTGTCCTCATGAATGCAGCTACTGACCTTTCCACTTCACTTGCCTTTTCCATATCAACTTTGTCTCTAAACGCGCTCATACGTCGGCTCCTCCCATCCGCATTCTTTGCTCTACCCATCCACAGTCCACCTACATAACGCATTGATCCTCGGCATCCTCTACAATGCCAGCACCGACGTTCCAGGTCCATCCAGCCGTACCGTCAGGCGCATCACCCGCATCCTGCCAGACGGCTCCACCATCACCGAAGAGGAAGAAGAAGAGCCAAGTCGCAAGCGTCTTCGCAACCTCGTTGCTGGTCTCCCTCGCAAGGAGCGCTTGCGTCTCAAGAAACTCGAAAAGGTCGGCAAGCTTGGCGCCAACGCCATCGGTGGAGCTGCAAGCCTCGGGTGGGCAGGATCGGCCGCCGACATGCTCGAAAAGAAACGCAAGGACGAAGAAAAGCGCAAGGTCGCCGAAGACCGTCGCAAGGTAAGACACTACAAGAGCGCCATCGGTGCCAAAGACTGGAAAGGTCAGGCTGTTCAAGCTACCCAGCAGATTGCCGCTGTGCGCGGCAAGCTTTCTTTCTGTAAGTGTTCGCATCCCTTTCTGTTCTGCTGCTTGCCAGAACCCGTGCATCGTTTGTTGCGAACCGCGTTCCTGAGCATTTCTTCTTGCCCATCGTAGCTGCCCAACAAGCTGTTGCGCGTGCACTTCAAGCGCCACTCTGCGTCGAATCCAAGCATTTGCCCGATTTGGACAGTATCAAAGATCGAATGACGCTACTTGCTGTCGAGAACGGCATGCCGGGAGGTGTGCAACATCAAGCTGCTGCTATGGTGTTGTCCGCACTTCAAAGTCACCTTCAGAACGTAGCAAGCAGTATCATCACCAAGATCCGCGCCAACCGCACCGATGGGATCAAGACCAACGAGCCCCTCCGCCCAGCTTCGGAGTATAGCAACATCAGTCTCGACCCTGCTTCCTACATGCCAGACCCTATGCGTGGCTCGCCAGCGCTCGATGCAATGGACTTGGACGACAGCTCGCCCAACTCTGTGCAGGGCAGCCCAGCACGCCTCCTACGCTCGATTCAGTCCGACATGTCGTCACGCACCAGCACTTCAGGCATCGGCACTTCCTTCGCAGACTCTTCTATGCTTTCCCTCGCCAGTACAGCTGCCACCAGCCTCGCGGGACCTTCTTCACCCTCCATCCGCGACGGTGACAGCAGCGGTCAGTTTCAAGACACTTCTTTCGGCAACAGTAGCACCGCTGCTGATGGAGAGAACTCCGCTGTCAACGGTGGGAACAGACTTAAACGTTCACGCGACACCATGCAAGGCACCGACCGCTCTGGTGCAGCGAGTACACGTCTCACCGTCTCCGACGTTGCGTTCCTGCTCGAAGTGGCACCGCACACCGTCGTCGAGCCAATGGGTCAAGGCACGCAGGAACGCATGCTCGCCCCTGAGTGGAGCGACGACTCCGTCTTTGGTGCCGAAGACAAGACTGGTCGACTATGCCCTTATTCTTCGCCAGAGAGACAGCTTGCACGTTCAGCTCGTCTTGCCGCCACCACTCATCTCAGCGAGACCAGCGGTGCAGGAGCAGATGTGCCGGTCAGAAATCGCTTCGTTATCGACCAGTCAGCTCCACTGCGACTACTTGACCGCCGAACGCTGGCTGAGAACGAAGGTAGAGCAAGACCAACAA
Organism: Ustilago hordei; assembly: GCF_900519145.1. NCBI lineage: Eukaryota > Fungi > Basidiomycota > Ustilaginomycetes > Ustilaginales > Ustilaginaceae > Ustilago > Ustilago hordei. Next base: position 510,148 of record NW_024545272.1, on the reverse strand, counting down.
AAGGTGGGTTGTCAGTACCGGAGTACAAAGATCCTCAAGCAGTGTTGACAGACGTCAATGGGAGGAAGAAGGATGGTCTGTTGCATGGAAGTGGTGCAGCGGCGGTGCACCAACACAGACACAAGGATGACATTTGGGATGTCGTGGATCCAGTTGCCTTGTTTGGACAGCTTTGTGAGTAAGCCCCATACTTTGAGCTTTCCCAATCACGTCCCGCAACATTTGCATTGCTGTATTACTAGCGATAAAGACGCAATGAAGACGATTATATTCGCAGCACATCGCCACAGATTGTGGCACTCGTTCGTGAGTATCAACGAGATCACACGCAGACGGAGGAGGTTTCAAAAGATCTGAGATTGAGCAAAGTCGAACGAGCGCCAAGCTATTATACATGCATAGGGTAAAAGCAGAAACGAAACATAGAACGGATTGCATCTGTGTTGATCACACGTGTATAGTAGCATTCGGCACAACCGAAGACTCCATATCTATTGAGTCCATCGTCTCAGCCGCATCAGGCCTCATCGTTTCGGGCAGCGCATCGCCATTGATTGGATCTGCCGCTCGCGCATTTGCCCTAGCAGCGCGCTCTAGCGTCAACTGCAGAGATTCCTCCCTCGCTGCCTCGTCCTCTCCATCCTGATACTGTGTCTCGCCGAAGTCTGCCGACCTTGCAGCCTGGTCCTTACGCACGAAGCCTGTGAGTAAGCTTTGTTTTGACGGACCATTCATATTGAGAGACTCCTTTTCATATGGTTCGATGCGCTCAAAGAAGGAGGTTGACTTGTGCATCTGCTTGTCCTTGTTCGCGTGGGTGACGTTGGATGAGGTGCGAGCGAAGGGGTTGAGTGACTTGGCTGCTTTGGGCATCACGAGGGTTCGAGCGGGGGGCTCAGAGAAGTCTTCGCGCGATTTGCGCTTCTCAGAGCTACGCTGGTAGAGGTTCTCCTTGCCGATGCCGGACGGGTCTCGGTCGTCTAGAACCATGCTGTACGAGTCATCCTCGTTGGCCGAAGGAGCACAAAGGGATCCTGTGGATCCGTTGTAGGCACCGTTGATCGAAGACGAAGAAGGCGCAGATGGGAGAGTGTCGTATCGATCAGATGCAGCTGAGTGTCCACGCAAGACAGCGGATGCAGAGCGGGACGAGAATGGCAAGAAGTCTTCGCCCAAGGCTGCGGAAGCACGTTTACGGATAGAAGCGCCATCATGACCACGGTCACTCGCCCGTGTCATGATATCGATCAGCGCCGGGTTCGAGTAGCTCGGCCCACCACGCACGGATGGGTCACACCATCTTCGACTCTCTTCCTCAACTCGCTCTGGTCGTCCCTCCAAACCCTCTTTCAATGCCACCATGCGCTCTGCCAAGCTCGAAAGATGGAAGAACGCTGCGATCTTGAGTGCAGCTTCCAACGTCTTGGTCGAGTGCAAAGCACGCGCAGCATCGAGCGCACGGCCGTGCTTGTCAGCTTTGCACGCAAGTTGGATAAGTTGAAGAAGGGCCTTGTCCGAGTTGATCTCGAGCAAGCCTGCGTCGAGCTGAGGGTCGTCTTCGCTGAGGTCAATACCGGCATTCTTGACGTCGCGAGCAGTCATGGCGAGCAAACTGTCGCGCAGGCTCTTCTCTTCAAGAGGTCCAGTGCCGCCCTCACGGTGAATGAGAGGGATTTGAAGCTCGAGTTCTTGGATCATGTGGCGTGTGCCATCGACTTCGGGATGAGTGCGACCACCTTTCAGCAACAACACCATCAGCTTTGAAGATTTTAGGGCAATAGGCCAGTAGCCGAGGGTGGAAGCAGCACGGACTGCGGCCTCGGTAGCATCAGCGGAAGCACTGTCACGGATGCGCTTGGTGTCGAGACTGGGAATCCATCTACCTTGACGCGATCGGTGCGCTCGGTCCAGTACGAAGAGGGTCCCGTTTGTGTCGTAGAAAGCTGGCTGATGTTGATCGTTGAATCCGGCCCATCGGATGTGTGCATCCTTGGAGAGTGGGAGTACATCGTCCTGAATCACATCAAAGTTAGCCAAGTCAACCACCTTGTAACCGAGGTCCTGGTAGCCTCCGGACGGAAGACCTGTCTTGCGGTGGATGACGAGAAGAGTCTTGGCTCCAACTGCGAGTGTGACGACGGGGTGCCCGAGAGCCCACAAGTAGAGCTGCATGCCGCTAGCCGAAAGGAAACGCAGGTATCCCTTTGAGGTGGCTACCACGGCAATGCCAACTCCGGACCTGCCGACGTCCTGGTCCTCCCATCCATCCTCCGAGACCACACGCAAGCCACTTCCTCCCAAACCAACCGCCTCGACATCTTCTCCTTGATCTAGGTTGAAGGTCCACTCTGAGGATAAATTGTTGCTTGCTGCGACGAAAGGCTTGAAGAAGACGCTGCTGGATTGCTCACCAACCTGTTTGGCAGCGAAGAGGATACCTTGCTTGGCGAGGGACGCCATGCTGATGCTGTTCATGTCGGAGAAACGGAAGTTACGACGAGCTGATGTGTCGAAGGATTCGAACGAGATGGTCTGATGTGATTCTTGCTCTACAGCAACTACTGAGCCTAGGAGGTTGTAGGCTAGGTATCGGCGCTGGCCACGCATTGGCGTCGAGGTGGGCTGGAAAGCAGGCTGCGGTCGGGTGGCAGCAATCATCATCCCGCTCCCGCCAGCGGCATGGATACCGGAACCACCTCGGGGGTAGGTCCTCGAGGAGCTCCCTTGGCGGCCATGTCTGCGGGAATGCGACTCATCATCGACGACAAAGTCGTCAAGATCGTCAGCGTCGCCGCGGTTGGATCCGGGTGCTACGTCGTCCTCTTCGTCATCAGACAAGCCTGTGCCGGCAAAGATGTTTTCAATCTGGCCACGAGATCCACGAGCCGCTTTAGATACATCAAAGGTGACCTCCTCGAACGGGTTCGGGCGAGTTGGGCCTACCACATCAGACCATCGCGCGAGAGTGCCCTCGTTGTCGGTCCATGCGAGAGCGTCCTTGGTGGGGTGCCAGCTGATGGCGTTGACGAGGGCATCGGCGAGCTTGTAACGGATGGCTTGCCGGCTGTCGGCATCCCACACAGTTACTTGACCGTTCATTGTGGCCGAAGCGAGGTAGCGGCCGTTTGGAGAGAAAGCAAGCGCTGTGATGTTACCGCTGGGTGCAGGTACTGGTCCCGATGCGCTGGCGTAGAAGCTGCCGGTCCTTGTCCAAGCCGATGAATCGTTGGCAGCACTGACAATCACCAATTCGTGAGCCTTAGAGGGCATGACAAGGTAGGTTCCCGATGGATGCCAACAAGCGCAAGATGCCTCATCGCTCTCGGCTCGTGTGATCGGCAAGATGCCTTCGATCGACTTGACAAACTTGGGCTCGACATCGCTCAGGTCGGTAACTCGTGCAACACCGTCAGTGGAGCAACTGACGAGCAGAGGCGCGACAGGACTCCAAGACGCCCATCGAAGACCCCTGTTGTGGCCATCGAGAAGCTGAATGCGTCTGGGATCTCCGACATCGATAATCTTGATGATCATTTCATCGGAGCAAACAGCGACTCTGGGTGACTTGCCACTATTTACTGAGCGTTCCAACGCTACGCATCGTAATGGCAAGTCTTCGCGGCGCAAGAGAGATTGCAGAGTAGTGATAGACACAGGGTGGCCTTCGGCATCTGTCGGGTGGTGTCGGTAGAGGCGAACTGATCCGTCCTCGGAGGCGGTCACAAGGTAGCGGCTGTCGGTGTCGAGGCAAGTCACGGGCTCGGTGGCGTCTTCAATAAGATGAGGCTCGACACCGGGAAGCGGCAATGTTGGCAGAATGCGAACGAGAAAGTCATCACCACCTGTAAATAGTCGGCTGCAAAATCAGAAGGGAAAAGAGTGTTCAAAGTTTCTGAGTCAGCTTGTCCAGATCATGAGTGGGGATGAAGGATGAAGCATCATGCAATGCGAGGTTCGCTACGTACTCGACGTTTGCCGACTTGGGAGCATGGATACATCTTGTGGGTCCAGAATGGACGATCTGGACGTGCAAGTCCTCCGACTGCGTAGACTGCATGTTGATCTGCACTGCTGGAGGCAGTATAGCTCGGAAAGCTTTGCCTTGTTGCCGCAGAAATCGATGGTATTGAGCTTGACGTGCGGTTGCCTTTGTAGTATGTGTCCGGGACAAGTTTGTGATTGTCGTAGTTTACGAGTGGTGAAGAGAAGTGGAAGGAGGAGCAAAGGTGTTGCAACGACCTGGAAGCAAGTCTCAACTGTGCTCAAGCAGCCTCACAGACGCCAACGGAAGTGTTGTTCTACTGAAATTGGGCTGGATTATCCAAAAGAACGCGTCGCGCCCTTTCGCACCAAAGCATTCGCGGAGAGAGGTTTCGGGCGAAATCGGGTATCGGGAGCACTAAAAAAATTACAATGGACAGATCGATTTGTCGCGTGAGGAAGCTTGGACAGCTGCCTGATCCAAGGCTCAATTTAGACATGACTCTGGGCTATGTGGGCCTATGTGGCCACGCACACACGATACAGCACATCGAAGGAAGGTTTCGAAACAATGCAAAGAGTCGAATCAGATTGAACGGAACACTACGAGTACATGCTGATGGAGGGGGAATTAAGAGAAAGTGAAAACCACCAGCGGGGTTGACAATGCGAGAGAAGGAACTTTTGGGATTGACTAGATTAAGCTGAAGCGCGAAACATTTAGTCGAGCTCCTCGACGGTGGGGCCGTCGTCGCCGCCAGGGGCAGCACCGGGAGCGGCACCAGGAGCACCACCAGGCATGCCACCAGGGGCACCGCCAGCAGCCGAGTAGATCTTGGTCATGATGGGGTTGACCTGCTCCTCGATCTCCTTCTGCTTGTCCTTGAGCTCGTCGGTGGAAGCAGTTGTGTTGCTGTCGAGCCACTCGATACCCTCCTTGACAATCTTCTCGAGAGCCTCCTTGTCGGCGGCCTCGAGCTTGTCCTTGAGCTGGGGCTCGTTGGTGGTGTTGCGGATGTTGTAGATGTACGACTCGAGACCGTTCTTGGCCTGAGTGCGCTCGAGAGCCTGCTTGTCCTCCTCGGCGAACTGTTCAGCCTGCTTGAGCATTTCCTCGATCTGCTCCGACGAAAGACGACCCTTGTCGTTGCGGATGGTGATCTTCTCGGACTTGCCGGTACCCTTCTCAGCGGCAGAGACATTAAGAATGGCGTTGGCGTCAACATCGAAGGTGACCTCGATCTGAGGAACACCACGAGGAGCAGGGGGGATACCAGAGAGCTCGAACTTGCCGAGCAAGTTGTTGTCCTTGGTGCGAGCACGCTCACCCTCGAAGACCTGGATCAACACACCGGGCTGGTTGTCAGCGTAGGTAGAGAAGATCTCGGACTTCTTGGTGGGAACAGTGGTGTTCCTCTTGATGAGAGGAGTGAAGACACCACCGGCGGTCTCGATACCCATGGAGAGAGGAGCGACATCGAGGAGGAGGAGGTCCTGGGTCTTCTCGGAGGTGTCACCGGAAAGAATGGCGGCCTGGACGGCGGCACCATAGGCAACGGCCTCATCAGGGTTGATCGACTTGTTGAGCTCACGACCGTTGAAGAAGTCGGTGAGGAGCTTCTGGACCTTGGGGATACGAGTGGAACCACCGACGAGGACAATCTCGTGGACGGAACCCTTGTCGATCTTGGAGTCACGGAGAACCTTCTCGACGGGCTCGATGGTGTGCGAGAAGAGGTCACCGCAGAGCTCCTCGAAACGGGCACGGGTGATGGAAGTGTAGAAGTCGATACCCTCGAAGAGCGAGTCGATTTCGATGGTGGTCTGGGCAGCCGACGAGAGAGTGCGCTTAGCACGCTCACATGCAGTGCGGAGACGTCGAAGAGCACGAGCGTTGGTGGTCAAGTCCTTCTTGTTCTTGCGCTTGAACTCCTGGACGAAGTGGTTGACGAGACGGTTGTCGAAGTCCTCACCACCAAGGTGAGTGTCACCAGCGGTGGCCTTGACCTCAAAGATACCCTCCTCAATTGTAAGGAGCGAAACATCGAAGGTACCTCCTCCGAGATCGAAGATGAGAACGTTCTTCTCACCTTCGGTCTTCTTGTCGAGACCGTAAGCGATGGCGGCAGCAGTAGGCTCATTAATAATACGCATAACGTTGAGACCCGAAATGATACCGGCATCCTTGGTAGCCTGACGCTGAGAGTCGTTGAAGTAAGCGGGGACAGTGACGACGGCATCCTTGACGGTTCCACCGAGGTAGGCCTCGGCGGTCTCACGCATCTTGAGGAGAACCATGGAGGAGACTTCTTCGGGAGTGAAGACCTTCTTCTCACCCTTGTACTCGATGCGGATCTGGGGCTTGCCGCCGGTGTTGACAACCTCGAAAGGCCAGTGCTTCATGTCGGACTGAACCTCGGCATCGTCAAACTTGCGGCCAATAAGACGCTTGGCATCGAAGACGGTGTTGTGGGGGTTCATAGCGACCTGGTTCTTGGCGGCATCTCCGATGAGACGTTCCGAGTCGGTGAAGGCGACGTATGAGGGGGTAGTGCGGTTACCCTGGTCGTTGGCAATGACCTCGACACGGTCATTCTGCCAGACGGCAACACAGGAGTAGGTAGTACCGAGATCGATACCGATGGCCTTGGTCATGATGATGAGTCTAAGCCTTTTGGGGTGAGGGGGTGGGAAAGTGTTATGGAAGTGAGATAGAGAGGCCGAAGCTTAATGTCTGTAGAAGTCGTAGCTGTGTTGCGGAAAGGCGTATGCGCAACGTCGAGATCTCTTTGTTTCAGACGAGAATGTTGGTAGGTAGCGAAGAGGGAAGGAGAGAGCTCGGCTCGACCTTATGTACCATGCCACAGTTGAGCCTTCGAGCCAACACATTTCTGGTTCTTCTCAATCCGCAATCGCAGAGTCTGTGCAGGAGCAGCGACCACAAAGAGCGCCCATTTGTGCGTCGACTCAGCCATGCTGAAACTTTTCCTTCTTCTTGCAGTGGCGGAAAGACTTGCTTGCTTGCTGGCTTGCTGGCTTGCTGACTTGCTTGCTTTGCGCTGTGGAAGCCTAGCCTGATTGGGCTACAGCTATGTTCGTCGTCGATCCACTTGCTTCTCTGCAGATAGAGAAGGTTGTGTGACGTTATGTCACAGTTGAGGTACAAAACATACGCGAGGAAGGCCAGGGAACGAGTTGGAAGGGCCTTCTTCTCGCGGATTGGTACTGATCTAGTGCCTTGTGGAAGAACTCAGATTCAGTTTTCCGAACAACCTGTGTGAACGCGTGCTCAAATTGACGCACAAAAATCCGCGTCGAGGTAAGAGCGAAATGAACTTCCAAATAGCAATTCGCGTCTCTTCTCCAAGCTTGTGGAAGTCGCTGGACGTTCTTCTTTCACTTTCGACGTTTGCGTCAACGATCGAGCGAGCTGAGTCCCGATCGAAGAGATTCAAAGACGCTGTCTTCGGGAAGAAGCCTCGAACGTTGTTAGAACCAATCCGATGTAACATTAAAATATCTTTGTTTTCTACACTTCTCCTTCACACGCACAGTCCCTTGAACTCGCCACACTCTGTGACTGTGACGACTTCACGCCTGCCACTGTGTCATCCGAATTGACCGACATCCGAAAAAATGTTCAAACTTTCGTTGCTTGGAAACAACTGACTGAGCCATGGTATGACTCGTCTTCTAGCTCTCCGTCCTGGCATCGACGTCGTTCCGTAGCTTTTGCAATCCGCAACATCTAAGTCTCGCGCTATTTAGAGGACAATCTAAGAGTTCCTACCGGCAGAGAGTTTTACACCACCAAGTGCAATCCGGATCCTCAGCGTCAATGCCTGAAGCTACAGCAGCTGCTGCACAGCTCTCCCTACCAGCGATCGAAAACCTTCGTCTGCGTTCAGATCCATCGTCATCATCAAGCGCGACACCATCATCGCAGTCCGGTCGCGGTCGCAACAGAGGCAACGGACGCGGACGTGTGCGAGGTAAGAACGCCCAAGGCACCTCTACGTCCAGTGCGCAGGCAGCTGCAGGCGACCACAACAGCAACACTGCATCAACAACCGAACCCAGCTCCTCAAATGCAGCAGCGAATTTATCACAAGCCCCCTCCACGAGCAATCCAAGGAGGAAGAATCGACGAGGCGGTGGAAGTGGCGACAAGCCTAAGAAGGCGAATGAAGCAACTTCATCGGCAAACGCTACCGACATCGATGTTCAACCTGCAGTTGCACCGGCGCGCCTCGCAGCTCGCCGTCAACAGTTTGGCGGCAAGCTGACAGGTGGTGCAAACGATGCCAGCAATTCGAAACCGGCGCAGAACGGCCGACCCAGGAAGCCTGCTGTCAAAGTGCCAGCCGTTTCTGAACCCGTCGAGTACGCCGATTTGCGCTCTCGTCTCCTCGCCGAACTCTCGTCTGGCGAGTACGACTGCGTGATCTGCTACAGCACCGTCACAACACGCCAAGCGACATGGTCATGCTCTCAGTGCTACTCTGTGCTACATCTACCATGCGTGCGCAAGTGGGCCGAAAGCAGTGTCAAGAAAGCCGAAGAGCACAACGCAACGCAGGAAGATCCCGAGATTCGCAATCGTCGCGGCACATGGCGATGCCCCGGCTGTCAATATGCCAGGGAGGACGTTCCCAAGATCTATTGGTGTTGGTGTGGTCGCGTGCAAGACCCTCCTGGTGGACGAGGAGCAAACTCTCACGGTTGCGGCCAACGTTGTAGCCGCGGCAAGTGTACCCATGGCTGTGCAGATTCATGCCACCCAGGCCCGTGTCCACCATGCGCAGTGACGGTCTCACTGCAATGCTTCTGCGGCTCCAAGACGATTCCAATGCGCTGCTCGCAAACCTCAGCAAAGGAGGCCCGCCTCTCGTCCCTCCACCAGCACGGCACTTCTTGTGGTGACGCTTGCCGCAAGAAGCTCGACTGCGGCGTGCACACTTGTCAAGACACCTGTCACCCTGGCAATTGTCAGCCCTGCTCCGTACAGCTTGAAGCACGATGCTACTGTGGCAAGCACACCAAATCCATGCGCTGCGGAGACGGCACCATACGCATCAGCTTTGACGACCAAAGCGACACGACCTTTGAAGGTCGCTATGCTTGCGAGGACGAGTGCGAACGCACCTTTGACTGCGGTGTCCATTCGTGTGCCAAGCCCTGTCATGCTAGAGATGTTCAGCGTCCCAAGTGTCCTTCCTCGCCGCAACTGGTCAAGACATGTCCATGTGGCGCGCAGCCCGTCACATCACGCAGTACATGTCAGGATCCGATCCCGACATGTGGCAACATTTGCTCCAAGATGTCGAATTGCGGTCACCCTTGCCCGTCCAAGTGTCATGTCGGTCCCTGTGCTCCATGCCAGGTTCTCGTATCGACGCCGTGCCGATGCGGTGAAACCAAGCAGAGCCGTACGTGTCATCAACGTCGGCAAGAGGAGCTGGAAGGACGTCAAGAAGTGCTTTGCCACACTGTCTGCCAGTCACTGCGTCATTGCGGCAAGCACCAATGCAACCGACAATGCTGCCCACTCTACTTCCAGGCCAAGAGCAAGTCAAAGAAACGCCCCACCTTGGCAGAACTTCAAGCCATGGACCCAGCTGGTCTGCACGAGTGCTCCATTCCATGCTCCAAGCCGCTTGCTTGCGGGCTTCACGATTGCCCTATGACCTGCCATCGAGGCGCATGTCCTCCTTGTTTACAGGCTAGCTTTGAGGAGCTCATTTGCCACTGCGGTCGCACAGTGCTGGAGCCACCTGTCCCTTGCGGTACTCAGGTGCGTTGCAACTTCCCATGCGTCCGCCCACCGCCCAGCTGTGGTCATCCAAAGATGCCTCACGACTGTCACGAGGAGGAGCCTTGCCCTCCATGCGTCTATCTAACCGACAAGGTCTGCCACTGTCAGAAGCACATTGTCAAGAACGTACCATGCAGCCGATCCCGAGTCTCGTGCGGTCAACCTTGCGATGCACTCCTCAATTGCGGCTTCCATCGTTGTCAGGGTATCTGCCACATTGCTGGTCAAGAATGCGCTCCCTGCGCCCAGATCTGCGGCAAACCGCGACGATTGTGTCAGCACCCATGTCAGGAGAAGTGTCACGCGCCGTCGTCATGCACCGAAGTCGAGCCATGCCAAGCCGTCATCACTCTTCAGTGTGCATGTGGCAACCTGCAGTCGCGCACCAAGTGCGGCGTATCTATCCACGCGCCCAACAAGGAGAAGTCTCTCAGGTGCAACGACTCGTGCATGATTGCCCAACGTAACGCTAAGCTTGCTGAAGCTCTTGGTCTCAACCCGTCCGAGAAGGCAGCACCTGCTGCCTACGAGCATGAGACGCTTGCGTATTACGCCGTGCCAAGCAACCGCAAGTTCTGCGACGAGGTGGAAGCAACGCTCAACGACTTTATCCGATCGCCTCGTGCCGGCATGATCCTGCCAGCGGCCAACAAGTTCCAGCGCAAGTTTACTCACGAGCTTGCATCCGTCTACAAGCTCGCCAGCGAGAGCGTGGATCAAGAGCCACGACGCAGTGTCAGCATTCGACGTAAGCAGGACAGTCGCATCCCCAAACCACTCCTAACGGAAGCATTCGCGGCGGCTCGAGCTTCGCTCATGTCGTCTCAGCAGCAGCAACAGTCACAAAGCGGATCGGGCAAGTCAGTCGGACTCGCACAATTGCAGCGACACAGCGCTGAAGCTCCAAAGCCGCTCAACGCCATCTTCTTGCCGGGTGTGTTTGGTCACGATCAAAACTCACTGCGAATGCTTTTGCAACCTGTCCTCAAGACCATCAACTTTGCAATCACGTGGAAGGGCGATAAAGATGTGCTGGTCACTTCAACTGACTCGCCCACGCGCCTTATCATGATGAAGACGGAACTCAAGACGCTCGTTCGCAGGGAGCAGTTTGCTCGCGATGTGATCTTGTGCACCGTTGACGCAAACAAGAATGTGGTGCGAAGAGAAGACGAACCAATCCTCAGCGGCACTGGCCGCTCAGGTACAGGCTCGGCATGGGGCTCTTCTGCAATGAAGCGAGGGGGTACAGCAGCCAGCGGTGGTGGAGCAACGAGCACAGCCAAGCCGAGCTCGACCCTTGTTGGCGATCGAGGATGGGCTGCTGTTGCTTCGGGATCAGGTCGCAACTCGCCTGCACCTGTCAGCGAACCCATCTGGGGTCGACCAACCATTTCAGCTCAGCCGAATGGAGTGAAAACGACAGCTCCTATCGCCGGTATCATTCCCAACCCGAATGCGCCAAGACAACCTGTCGCACCAGCGCCTGCTGCCGTAGCTCCTGAAGCTGACGGCACTGTGTCCGCTGCGAATGTGACAGAACCAGAAGAACCCGTGCCGGAGAGCTGGGAAGACGAAAACTAATTGAGCACCACGCAATTGATCACTGCATTCATTAAGACAATCCGTCGTCTACTTCGACCTTGCCTATCAACATGCTGTCAAGAGCGAGCTGTGGTAAGTGGTGTGTGTTTACTGTGCTCTTCCGGTTGAGAAATCCATTTTACGCTCTGCATCACGTGATTAATCATAATGGCGTGCGCGTCTGGACTGGACTCAAAACAATCGAAGAATTTTTTTGTTCCCTTTGTGAAGAGCTCGCTCTCTTCACTACCATCACCTCCTACCATCTCCACCTAAGCCAGGCACACTGTTAGCAGCCTGGTTTGTCGTTTTAAATTGCCCTCCCTGTACACCCTCCCTTGCCGCTCGTTCTGCGCTCGACGGGCCCCTGTTACGGCGGGCCGGGAGCCTGGTTGTCGAGCTTCGAGGACCTTACGGGTCTTTGCTGCAATCCATCTTAGTTTTTGTTTTTGCTCGTCTCCTCTTTCTTTCGTGCGGTTGAGTTCAGACGGGATTTTTTTCAGTTGCGGTGGACAGAAGCTGAGAAGCTGTACCGTGCGACATCGCGCGTCTCAAAGCTGTTGAACGTGACAAGAGGCGAAACCGAATCCGAGTGTTTGGAAGCTGCGGGGACCCTGAGGTTCTGTGTAACGCTATCTGCTTGCTATCTGCAATCAGCAGCTTTAGCAACATCAGAGAAGTCAGTTGAAAGCGCGCAGAGCCAAAGCGAGTCTTCTTTTCTGTTGGTCTCGCATCACTGGTCTCGCTTCTTCTGCTTCTTGCACATCCTCTATACCATCTATCTTACTATCGTCAAGGCTGCCGTTGGCATATGTGACGCTACAATGGCGCAGCACGAGCGTCCATCTGCTTCGACGTCGCAAGCACGGCCGTCAATCCACCGCCGTCGTCTGTCCACGATCGAGTTTCAATCGCCTCCGCCGTCACCGACATATTACCCGGAGTACGAGCCACAACCTCCTGTCTTGCCCAAACGATCACAGCGATACATTGCATTGATACTTAAGCCGATCGTTCTGCCTGCACTCGCCATCGCAATGCCAGCATGGCCACTCCTCGCCGCAGCTTGTGCAATTCCTGTCATTGGTGTGATGGCCATTCCCATCCTTCTTCTGATTTCCGTGCTGTTGCTTTACGTCGTTGCGTGGATCTGCTACCTCTTTTTAGCGCAAAAGGACCTTCCTGCAACCTGGACCAATACGCATCGATGGTCTCCTCGTAATTTTTGCCCCTTCTTGCCCATCAATCCAATTCGGTGTGCCAAAGTTGATCTTGCTGCCTTCCGATACACAGTCACCGCGTTCCGTATCATCTTCCCAGCTATATTCGATTGGAGCTATCGCAGAATCATGGTCATCGGTACCACCAAAGGCTCACGTGTTGTCAAGGAAGGCATCCTGTATGGCAGTCCTTCGCGAGGCAAAAGGCTTGATGTCTACCTTCCTGCCGATGCGCCTGCATCTTCTCACCAACATGCAGGTGCAGGTGCAGACGCATATCGTTCTGGACAGTCTGCTGCTTCCTCATTCTCCAATGGTGTGCCCGTCATCGTTGTGATCCCATCGATGCTCGGCCCGCTCGCAGTCACCTCCAAGCGCAAACTGTACCTCCAACTGGCCCTGCGCTTACGCCGAATGGGCTACTGCGTCGTCGTAGCCGACATCACTTACTACCCTGAATCTCGCATCAAGTCAAGCGTCATCGACCTGCGCCTAGTACTCCGCTGGACAGCCAAGAATTGCCAACGCTACGGAGGCGACCCTTCCAAAATTTACGTGATGGGCCACGGTCTCAGTGCGCATCTCATCATGCTGACCATCTCGCAAGAAGCTGTTGTTCTCAGTAGGGAGGGTCATCTCGACCGCGCCTACGAGCGAGAGAGGCACATGCTTCGCGCCAAGCACAGTGGAGCAGATGCTTCTTCATCCTCTCACTACCGACGAGGGCAAGGTGGTGAGGGTGAAGAAGATGAGGAATGTTTGAAGAGTGGAGAGGTGCGCACCAGTGGGGCTGTTCGACGACACATGCCATCGAGCGACATTCACTCGGATGCGTTAGATGAAGGAAATGACGAGCCAGTCAGGCTTGATTGCCGCACAGCTGAACGTAGAGGCAGCGGCGACAGACAACAAGACGACACCAACCCTGCTGCCGAATACAGCGCGGTCTCCGAAGGATGGGTCGATGAAGGCGAGGACTCTACCTCCGCACCACCCGGTCTCGTCATGGGGGCAACCACTCGTTTCGACCACCAACACCAACACCACCGTCACCAGCCACCCGTTTTCACTCGCCACCTCAGCACCTCCTCAACCTCGCGCAAAGTAGAAGAAGCAGAATCCATCCTTAGCTCAGACGCCTATCGCAAAGCCGAAGAGGAAGTCGGCAATGGCTTGCGTCGCGTCGAGATCTACGAACCTGAAGTCGAACTTCCTGCCATTGCGGGTGTGATCTTGCTTTCAGGGATCAGCGATGTGATCAAAGGTTTCAGATCAGAGTCTGAACGAGGGTTGGAACATCTCAGCTACCTGAGGAGAGCAACGGGTCCTTCACACTTCAATTGCCTCATTCACTCACCCGCGCACTTGCTATATGCGGCAAAGAACATCATTGACACGAGGTTGTTGCCGCCCAAGTTCTTGCTCGTCCATGGGGGCAAAGATTCCTGTTCGCAGATTGAGCAGTCGACGCTACTAAAGACACTGCTCGTAGGAATCGGCTTGCCAGACGTAAGGCTTCGAGCCTACCGCAATCTTTCGCACAGCGAGTCGATCACCTGCCTCTTTCTTGGTATCTCAAGATCGTATACGAGATACACACGCCAGATCTCGGAGGATATATCGTCATTTGTCGGTCAATAATCGTAGCCTCGAACTCAAACACACTTCTTTGCGATTCACGCACACATGCTTGGAGGACTCCTGTCAATCTACCTCACTCTCTATATCTATCTTGCACATGTATTCTCTTATGTCAGACCTGGACCTTTTCGTGGTGCATGACGTATGATGTGACCTCTGCTGGACCGCGCTCTATGGCAGCAATCACAGGCTGCGCCGAGCGTCAAGCTCCTTTCGCCGCCAGAATACACCAAAGCTTTTCTCGAGAAACTATTGGTCTGCCTTTCTCCGCCCGATAGTGCCGAGCTCGTGGTGTGAGTCTCCACTCGCATCCGTCAGGAAAGGCGACGGAAAAGGCCAGGCTGAGAAGGCTTTATGGATGACCTCCGGATGTCTCGTCTTTCCTGGCTTGTCTGCTTTCGCATCCAGCGTCCCAAAGTCACAATTTCCTACGGTACTTGCCATCGCACACAGCCTCTCGAAAGGCTTCGTACTGTGCAAACCCAAGGTCTTTGGAGGAAACGCCCTGAGGTCCACGCCCTTCTCTTTCCTACCTTCGACTGCGAGACAAGCGCGCAGGTTTGATCCCTTTGAACTAAATTCGAGTTTTAGTTTGTCTTGCTCTTCCCTTCCCAGAATCATGCCGTCCCTCATGAAAGATCTCGGAACGGCCAGGAACGGCGTTTTCGCAGTCCTGAAGCAAGATGTCTTGTCGTCGGAAAGCTTAGGTGACCCACTCATGTTGTAGAACCAGGTGATGCCAGTCGAAACCCATCGGCTCGGCTCCCTGAACTGTGTTCTGCCTCTGATCTGGATTCTGTCGGATCGAGTGACAGACTTGATTGGCAGGACGCGGTTTATTACGTATGACGATGAACGGTGTGTACAGACAACAAATTTGGATGGATGCTAATGGAGAACGAACTACCTGAGTCTGGCGCTTTTATACATCTTACCCTGTGAACGGTGCAGTAACATGTTGGAGGATGTGTGCTGCCGTGGTCTCGAAATCAGAGGTTGCAGCACTTTCCTTGAGTCTTCGTTCGGATTCGGGTGCCTTGTTGTGCGAGGGTGTGTGGTGAGCTCCACGACGATCATCTGTCTGCATCGTGCTTGCTTTGGTCGTCGACGATCGGGTGGCTAAAAGTGTGGACTCGTTCGTTGTGTTTGCAAGTGGTTCTCGGCCAGCCAACGAGTGCTCGTAACGAAGCCGTCCGTGCTGTGTATCGGTCGGCGAAGCAATGCCGTCTTTGGATGAAAGGGGACGCTTGCAATTTGTCGGGCGTTTCTGCTTGCCGTCAAGCTCCAAGGCCCTCGATTTGTCGCTACGCGTAGCTCGACTCACACTCGCATTAATTTCGCAATGCTGCTTTGGCGAGTCTGCTGTGGAAAGAGCTGGCGAGATGAGAACCTTGCAGGCAGAGGGAGATGTTCCGGTCGTGGTCTGAGTGCAGCCTTGACCATTGGTGGAATCCAACGGTCGCTGGGGCATCGAGTCAATCTGTTGACGGCGATGGGTGTGCCGGCTGGCCTCGGAGTCAGAAGAAGTGAAGTGATCGTCGACTGAACAAACGGGAATGTGAGATGAGTGCGACAGGGAAGCAATGATACTGTCTTCGAAGCTGTTGATTTGTGCAGCATGCTGATCGAATATATGCTTCAGCTTCTGTTCCAGCTGCGCATGAGGATGCGGAAACCTTGCGTTGACTGGTGAATCCCCGTCTGTTGAAGTCGTCTGACGCTCATTGTTGTCCTGAACACTCGTTTGGAGCTCAGAAATGATGGGAGAGCTGGGCTTGGATGGTCGAGTGGATGGTCTCCAGCTTCTGGATTCGCTTCTCTAGCTCACTGCTCATGGTAGAACACTTTGCTACTTCGCGCCGCATGGCGCCAACGTCCTTTTCTATTGCGGCTGCCGAACGCGTGAGGATTGCAAGAGCGTCAAGGTGAAGCTTGCGGAAGTTCTCGAGCTCTTCGATTGTTTCTTCCAGCCTGTCGACTTGGCACTTCCAAGCAGGGTCATGCGAGCAGCTCGTAGAGCCGTTCCGCTGGCCTCCCTGGACGTCCGACCCAGTCGAGTTGTCGGTAGGAAATTACCTCATCACAGGCATGATGATGATGTGAATCTGGACAGAACGCCAAGCTGAGTAGGATATGTAAAGGAAGGACAGAGATGGAGTCGAAGGACGTCAAGACCCAAAGAGATTGAAAGAGGAATCTTTGGATACTGGGAAGTCGATGGTGGCCTTCAAGTTTGGGATGAGCGATGCAGGCTACCTTTTATGCTCCTGAACACCGGTGAGAGAAGCAACACTTCGCTCCGTAGCGCTCGACTGGAGCTTCCAAAGTAAGGTGCCGTTATGCGGTCCCAGCAAAGGCTCAGTCTAAGGTCGGTCAGAGAGTCCTGGTCTGTGCATCGAGCCTGGGCTGGAGTGGCGCTGCGCTTCGCTTTCCCTTTTCATCGTTGATTGCTTGCCAGGATGCCCGACGGTGCATTCTGGTTGTGATGACAGGAAGTCAGGCTCGAAGGTGCTGCCCGCTCCGAAGAAAAGGACTGTTGGTCTTGCCTTGCTTAGACCAACACCGCTCTTGTTCCTTGAAAACAGAAAGGGCGGATAAATAGGATGATAAAAGAAAACCTCCACTTAAGCCGCCTTCATGCTTTCACTCGCTCGCTGTGAAGTGAAATCAGTTGGTTGGCTGCCGCACCAAGCGTTCTTCCTGCTCACCATCGGACTTGCCGACAACACTCGCGGAAAGTCCTCAACGTACAAAAACTTCGGAGAAACCGATCTTCCCACGATCGCAGCTTCAGTCCTGTTCTCACGCCCGCCCTTGCCAGTGAGAAACTCTCCCACGCCCGTTTTCAAGCCCATCGGATCACCGGCGCGCAGCCCATCATGTCATCACAACGTTCCAAAGACGAGCTCGACCCGGAGCATCCGAATCCATGCTATCCACGAGCATGTGCAATCCAATCATGTCTTCAGAGGTCAGGCTTCGACCAGTCACGCTGCGAACACTTGATCGATGACCTGTATCGTTGCTGTGCCAAGTTCTACCAACAGCGCGGGAAGGGCGCTGAAGCAGATAGTTGTCCCATTGCGTCTCTTGTCGATAGAAGGATACGGAAGATGGAGGAGGAGGGCAAGGGAGGTGCCGGAGGATCGCTGCTTGAGACCAAGAAGAGGTGAACCGTAGCGGAGTGCAAGGCAGGGTAGTCTTCTGGAACGTCGAGGCGCAACAGCTTCATTTGTACTTGTATCCTTGCATTCAATCCATACACGCGCCACATCTGCATTGGTGTGATGGTGTTTTGCTGCGGCACGGTCCGACGCTGCCAGCTACGATGAAGAGCATCAGCGAGCGAAGCACATGGCTAGAGACGGCGACACAATCGGGCCACTTCGGACAGCTACGTTCCGCACAGCATCCGGCGCTGGGCGTGTACTCAGCAGTCAAGGGGAGGCACCCTTATTTAGCCGTCCAACGGACAGGAAGCCGCTGAGGACAGCATGTTTTCAAGCTTGGTCTTGCAGTCTTCGGTGGGAGATGTAGGTGCGAAGATCTTCTGGTATTTCTTCTTCGCGCACATGGATGCTGATGCGTCATGGCGGTATTCTTGGCGTCCCTGTGAACATGTACATTCTATATACACTCATTAGTAGCAGCAGCCTCCCGGGAGAGTATGTCAAGCGGCAAACAGAAAATGGAGAAAGAGGACGAGGTAGTGGAGTGGCAAGTGCGTGCGCGGGAAGAAGGGTCCAAACGAAGCGGAGCTGTTCACAGCGAGCTGTGAATTTCTTTAAATGTTTCATCGAAATCGGAAACAAATCTGACACTACGTCTGCTGAGCCTCACGTGCGTTGCGTCCTCAACGGCACCCTGAACGAAATGCGCATCCTTTCTTTTCTCCACCCATCTCTTCCCCTATCACTTCTACCATCAACAACATATCCGCGAAGATGGCAGATGAAGAGCAGCAGCAGCCACCGCAGAAGCTGCCACTGCGGTCTCCCACCAAAGAACAACAACCTGAATTAGAACAGTCCAAACTATCCAACATAGCCCCCGAGGCAGCAGAGGCTGAAGCAGAACAACAAGCAGAGGACAATGCCGCTCCCGCAGACGAAGCGGAGGGTACCATCGATGCAGCACCAGCTACCGACCAAGACAACTTAACCACCGTCGTGCGCGGTGAGAACACCGAAGCCGCCGCACGCACTGCAGCTATCTTTGACGAGGATGATGAAGATCAAGACCAAAGCGACCTGCCTAGCTTCCGTAGACACGATGCAAGGGATGCTAGCGACCCAGATGATCCAGATGCAGCAATCATTCGAAAGAAGAAGAAGAAGCGTCATCATAGTCCTGACGCACCAGCTGCAGCAAGGCATGCTAGCGGAGAGCGAGAGATGGAGCCAGAGCAAGAGGACGGCCCTTATGCGAACATGACTGAAGCAGAGAGTAAGTTCAATACTACACAGGAACAAGGCTGGGGTATTGATCGATGTACTGACGCCTTGGCCTTGGCGATGCCTTTGCTGTGCAGTCCGACGAGCAAGAACGGACAGGATGATCGACGAAGCTTTGCGTGCTGGAAAGAAGAAGGCGCCACGCAAGCGTGCAGGTGAAGACGACCTCGACATGCTTGCTGACGAAGAAGTTGCACAGCTTCGAAGGGAAATGATCAATGCAGCAGACGATGATGAAGAGGCGAACCGACTCAAGAAGCCTGGTACGAACAAGCTCAAGCTTTTGCCCAAGGTCGTTGCTACACTTCAGAAGTAAGTCACTTCCTCCGCTACTCCTATATGCAGCCATCAGACCTTCCATTGACACTCACGACAACCTCTGTGCACCCTTTCACCATCACAGAAATCACCTCCAGCAGTCGATTCTTGACAACAATCTTCTCGAAGGAGTCAAACGCTGGCTTGAACCTCTTCCTGACAAATCCCTCCCTGCACTCAACATCCAACACCAATTCTTCCAGATCCTTGAACGAATGACCATCGACACCATCTCTCTCAAAATGTCGGGTCTTGGTAAAGTCGTCGTCTTCTACTCGTTGTGTTCTCGCGTCGAACCCAAGATCAAGCGTTCTGCCGAACACCTTATCGAGATCTGGTCGCGGCCAGTCCTCAAGCGTTCTTCATCCTATCGTGATCGACACATTGCCAGTGCAGAGTGGAATCCCGATGCGTTCGGACAAAGGTTTGCAAACACTGGTGCAGCACAAGTCAAGGATAACGGAAGGAGGAATGTTGGGATTCCTCAGGCGGTCACGGCTGGATTTAGGGTGGCTCCACAGAGTACGGCTGGTATGAGAAGCGATTCAAGCCACGAGGCTAGGATGGCGAATCATAAGAGATTGAATCAGTTCAAGAGTCGGTTGAAGGAGGCCAAGCGCTGAGCGTCACTCTCAGCAGTTTTGATTCCGGTTGTCCGCACTCGCACTTCTCACTCGAATGCAATATCTGTTTCAGCATGCTTGCCTCACTTCATCTGGACTGCGTTTTGCACCATCACACTTCTGTCACAGTACCGAAAGGTTGGTCGTTAGCCATTGAAAACATGAACATTCATTACAACCACAACAATCATGACTATCATTTTTCACCCTCCCTTCGTTCCCCTTAGCTGAGGCGGGAAACCAAATAACTCATCAAACTCTCCTGTTCATCCCCTGCCACCCTCAGCAATATCTCCACGAAAGTCTGATAGGCCGCCGGAATCTCCTTGTGCATCTTTTCCAATGCTTCCTGATCCAATTTCCACAGTTTTACATCTGTATCTGCAAACGCCGTCGTATTTCTTTCTTCCTTCGAGAGGAAGGTTAGCTCGCCAGCAATGGTGCCTGCGAGCATAGCTTCGTTGATTTCGTACTGTTCTTGTGGGAAATTATAGCGGGCTTTAATGATTCCGTTCTCGATAAGGTAGACTGCGTCTGCTGGGTCACCGCGAGACCAGAGGATGTCGCCTTTAGCTTTGCGGATAGAGCGGAAGTAGGGGACGAGTTGGGAAAAGAATTCCTCTTCGCTTGTGCGGTGGTTGAGGTAGGCACGGAAGGTTATGGCGAGTAGAGGAAGGGGTTGGACGTGAGGTGCTGGTTTGGGCGTTCCCACGTTCTCATCTTCCTCCTCGTTAGCAGTGGTGAATTTGGTATCGGAACGAGGGAAGGATGGAAGCATCTCGGAAATGGGAGTTGTGCGCTCGGACTGGACTGCAGTCTTGGCTGCTTCGTGCAGATGATGTCTTCTGGGCGAGTTTTCGAACGAGTGATCCAGGACGAAAGCAGGCTTTCGTTTCTGGTCGGGGACTGTCAATCCACCTTCCGCCGCCAAAGATGCTTGACCGAACGCCTTGGCTGCCATCAAACTTGAAGCATACATTCCGCGCAGATACTCGTTCTCCGTCCACTCCAACGCTTCGTTAAGGTTGGCGAAAACTTCCAAATTCTCGCTTCGATCGGCCCAAAGATCGACACTGCGCAGAGCCACGCCGACGTCGCTGTCAGGGTTGAGACCGCAGAACACCAGGAGCACTCCTTTGGCCATGAGAAGGCGGTTGATACGCAAGAAAGCCTCCGCAGCCGAGAAGTCGACTCCGCTGACCAGTGTATAATCAACGATTAGGAATCGAATAGGGTTCTGGTTCCAAGCAGCAATATCCAGCGCCCTCCTAATCAAATTCTCGACTGAATTGATCGTACCGAAGAACAGGAAGCCTTGCAACTTGATAATCTGCGTCTGCGTTCCCACTTCGTGCAAGAAATGACGCTGAGTCATGTGTCTCCTCACCGTACTCCTCGCCACACTACCATCAAAGATCGCCCTCACCGTCTTCCTTCTCGAGGTCTGAACGACAAAGAAGCAGCATGCAATGATGATACCTGCAAGAATGCCAATGACGAAATCCCAGTAGGTCATCACAATGACAATCACCCAGATCGTCATGTACTCCCATCCATTCACTCGTCCAACAGTATCATAGAGCGCTTCTTTCGCAAGATCGATACCAAGAACAAAGATAAGAGCACCGACGATCATGATCGGCAAATAGCTGATCGTGCCTGGCCCAGCAACCATGATGATCGTTGTTCCTCCAGCGAGCATGAGTCCACTGAGACGTGAGCCTCCACCAACACGGTAGAAGAGGACACTGTTGACGTAGCACAGATAGTTTGGAACAGTACCGATGAGACCTGCGAGCATGTTGGAGATCCCGTGTGCGACCAATTCCCGATCAGTGTCTACGTTGTCTTCGTTGATGCTGACACCGAGGGCGGGGACGTTCAGTGGGACGTGGAGGACACCAAAGAATATCAGAGCTAGCTGGGTGGGCATGGTGGACCATAGAGCGCGCCAGCTTGTCTGGCTGAAGTCGAAATAAGTGTAGAAGCGATAGAAAGCGGCTTTGCTTGCGGTCTCGCCGATGTCGAAGACCCATCCGTCGTTGCGGAGGTCTTGAATTGGGATGCGAAGAATCCCGGAAGCGACGGTGTAGAAGATCACGGGAATCATGAGGAAGTAGCCGGGGAAGATGAGCGGATGGTGAAACCTGTGAGTGATCACCCGCAGCAGTACGGCGAGAAGCAGTGGCGGTAACCACAGCGCAACCATGTGCCCTGACTGGAAGAAGTATCTGAGCGTCTCCAAGTTGTACTGGAATCCATCTCCCGACTGCAATCGACTGCAAACTTCCAACCCAGTCTCGATCAAGAAGATGCCCACACCTCCGATGCATCCCACTAGAATGTGGCGCGGGAAGAACCCGATCAGCACACCCAACCTCAGCGCTCCTAACAGCAAGAACGCCAATCCTGTCAGAATCGACGATAGCGCGAAAGCAACCATGGTCGTAGCAATCACCGCCTTGGGGTTCTCATCCCCCAATTCATCGATGATGATCTTGACCAGGATATGGAAGAAGGGCACAACTTCGATCATCATACTTCCGTTTCCACCTTTGAAGATCGACCCACCAAGCGTGTAGACCAGCTGGGAAAGGATGCAGGTGACAAAGAACATAGACACTCCATCCCCACCGAAGTTGGCGAAAATGGGATAGGCAGCTGGGAACATGATCATACCATACGACACGCCGTCCAGCACATTCATGAGCATACCGAGGATAACAGCGGGGATGAGGCGGATAGGCTCGATACCAGCTTCTGCTGCAGATTTCCAAGTGATGCTGCGAGCGGAGTTGACAAGGTTTTGAGCGTGTCCGAGCGGATCGAAGGGTCGTATGGGATGATCGCCTTGGCCCGGCCTCAGACTTGAAGGGAGGAACGACCAGAAGGGCGAGAGTGTCTTGACTGATTCTGGCGGATGGTGGGATGCACGACGATGTTGATGGGATTTGCGGCCTACATGCTCTGCTTCGAGCACCGATTGCTCAGCTTGAGCCAAGGCTCCGTATCCAATACCAGCTCGCTGTTGTTCCCCACCGGCACTGACTTGGCTAAAGGAAGAAGCGGATTCCTGTCGACCAGGCGACTGCGAACGATCCATGGCTTCAGACTGGTGCCTCGACGGACGTCGGGCAGAAGACCTCAATCGACTGTGTGAAGATCGTCGCTGCTGTTCGGGAGACTTTGCTAAGTCAGCCACGGCAGCACCAAGACACTTGTCTTTCTGTTCCTCATCTTGGTCCAAGACTTGGGGCGTTGCAACTGCTTGTGTGAGACCAAGGACGGAAGTGACGCGGGGAGTAGCTTGGCTGCTTCCGTCATCTTCGGAGAGGATGGTGGTCTTGCCGCTCTGGGGGCTAGCTTGAGCCATAGCTCTAGTGAGATTGGAAGGTCCAGCTTGGTTGACGCCGTAGGATGCAATGGGTGATGTAGTTGGACTGAAGTCGGGACCGGTCTTTGCGCCGGGTGGAGGGAAGAGCTGTGAGGAAGGAGAGGAAGACTCTTCTTCACCCTCGCCAATGTCGTAGATGTGCGAGCCATTTGTACTGCCGGCGCCTTCGTCGTCTGACATGATCATCCCGGCTAGTTGAGCTGTCTCATCGCGGATGGAAGATGATGTGGCAGTATACGAACCGGGCACCAAGGATGTAGCCAAGTTGCCGGAATCTTGCGACTGCTGGAAACGGTAGCTCCGACCTTCGAGATGACTGAAAGCAGAAGAGTTGATACTGCGACGGTTCCACGCCGAGCCCTGACGTTCGATATCGTAGCCCGAATCGTACTCGTCGTCCATGTTCGAGTTGCGGTTGTTGCTGCCAGGTGGATGGTAGCTGGCCACTCTCGAGTTATCTTGTTTGGGACCAGGAGGGAAAGAAGAATTGGGAGGATCGAAAGTGACAGATCGAGGGAACTTGTTTCCGCGTTTACGTGATGCAGCAGCTAGTGCAGACTCGGAGCTGGTGGGATCCAAAGCATTGCTAGGTCGGCGTGTATCGTATTGATGGTGTTGATGGGGAGCAACGCCTTGGGCAGAGCCAGCATCGTTGGAGCGTTGGCTGGCTTGACTAGCTCGGAAAGGGTTGATGAGACGACCGATACTGAAAGATTCGCGTCGACCCGCGGATGAGGTGGATGATGTCCTGTTGCTAAGAAGGGCGGATCCTTCATCAGACTCGGCCTCGTTGTTGCGGTGAGCGCGGTTGGAAGGCATGGTTGCAGTCAAACGATATATACGGTTTGTACCCAAGGGACGGGTGAGGCAGGCTCTACCGCAGATGAGTCAGTCTGCGCGCAACCGGGAAGGTAGACGGCACCTTTTCGGGGGATACGATGCTGATCCCGAAGCCAAATTTCCCTGACTTTGGCTGTGGATGGGGTGGCTACAGTTAGAGGAGGTGAGGTGCTAATTGAGGACACTCACGCAATCAGATGATCACCTCAAAGCCAGTCCAAAAGCCGGAAAGAGGGCCAGATGACGTGCTGAAAGCCTAACCTTGTCGGATTCTTCCAATAGTCTTTTCCGTGCCTTCTTGCAGTGGGGATAGTGGGGATGGTGGGGATGGTGGGGGATAGTGGAGACGATCCAATCCATACAACAGCCAATCGTTGAGGCTCTCACTCAAAGACCCTGAAATTCGGGCTCGAGTCTTGTAGGTTGTTGAAGCAGGGATGGTGCTGCTGATAGAGGGAAAGACGTTACACAGCAAAACATTCTCAGAGCGAGGTCGCGGTTGCCCATCGAATTGTGCTTGGAAGGATTCCATTTCTCAGATGCAGCTGACGCGAAATTCCGAAACTTACCTTTTTCTGGCAACAACACGGCAGCACATCACTTTGTAGTCCGAATTTGCAATTTCTCTCCTTCTGCCAAGGCTCAAGCAGAAGAGAGCTACAAAATTCAAACCCGAAATCAACGAGGTGCGCGTAGCCCGTGTAGTATCCGAGCCAGTCATGTTGCGACTTGCCAAGCGATTGCTTCCACCATATCCGCTTGTCCGTTCTCCCTGGTGCAGAAGATTGCATTGTTCGTCTCAGCGCCATCAAGATCATTCAGCGTCCCGAAGGATCAGGTGCCGCTGCAATTGGGGACTGCTCTTGTACACTTTGTCGAAGAGGCCCTCAAGACAATAGAGGCGAAACATTGTGTCAAGTGACGAGACATTGCGTGAAGTAAGAAACTTATGATTGCTACAATGCGACAGGGTTGCTTATGCGGATACTATCAACCGTAGATGCGGACAACAGCATCAGCACCAGCCGAAGCGAACAAGGGAAGTGTTCGGCTATATGCAACGGCGAGGACACCTTCTCCTGCCTTCTTCCTATGTGAACTGATTTCTTGCCTGCAAACAGCTGTTGACTGTTCTCCCTCGCCACTTACTCCTCCACCCACAGGACCTTCCTTGCCAACCAACGATCCACCAGCGATGTCCCAGAATCGTACACTGCAATCGTGTCCACCCGAAACAAGCGTCAATCCACTCGCATCGATGTCCAACGACGTCACTGCATCCAGATGCGCCACCATCGACAACGTACATGCTCCCGAATCAAGGTCGAACATTCGGATGTAGCCGTCCTCGTGCGCCGTGATAAGCATGGGCAGTGTAGGGTGCGTGACGAGCTTGTTGATCTGAGTCTCGGCCGTACCATCATATGTCTCGTCGGACTTGAGCTGGCGCACTTGGCGACCAGTGTCGAGGTCGAACAGCTTGACCACCGAGTTCGAGTACGAGACAGCGACAAGGCGCAGGTCTGAGTGAACTGCTTCCACACAAGTGGGAACGGGGAGCCTACCGCTTTTTTCGAGGTTCCCACGTTCCTTGGCCGTATCGGGGGTCGGGTCGCTGCCAAAGTAGTCCCAGCTGAGTTGAAGAACTGCAGGTGCTGAAGCGTTTGAGTTGGTTTCGCCGTTGGTGCTGAAGTTGGAGGATGCGCTGCGCACGCTCCAAACCTTGACTGTCGCGTCGGCAGATACACTTGCCAGTCGTCCTTCTTCGTCGGAGCGATCTGGCAGCAGCGCAACATCCCAGACAGCTTGTGTGTGACCAACGAGACATCCTAGCTCAATCGATTTCTCAAAAGGTGGATAAGCCTCGACGTTTCGATCAGGCAATTGCCAGACACGAATGGACGAATCCAGACTACCACTGTAGAAGCGGCGCTTGTTGGGTGAAACTGCCAAAGATGTCACTGCAGCTGAGTGCCCGCGGAAGGTGACCAGAGGCTGACTGTCAGTACCGGTCTTGGAAGCGGGCTGATTGAGTGTGCCTACATCCAGGTTCCAGAACTTGATCGTATTGTCATCCGAAGCCGAGAGCAGAGTCATCTCGTTCGGAAGAAAAGCAACGGCTCGCACCGCGTCCAGGTGGCTGCGCAGAACCTTCTTCGACTTCCAGAGCAGGCTGTCTGCCGCTGCATCAGCTGCCTCCTTAGCCGCTTCTTCCTCTTCCGTACCAAGGCTGAGGTTGGCAAGATCATCCTCTTCCTTGCGTTCCGGTCCAGGTGCTCGACCGCTGCGGTTCATGAGCTGGTTGACTTTCTCGGATGTGATAGCAAGCTGCTGTTGCGCTTCAGAAATGATCGAGGCTTCTTCGGCGGCTTGTCCCTGTCGCTCGCTTTCGCGACGCTCGCGGTTCTTGATGCCAGCCTCCTTGAGCTTCTGCCAGTCTCGTCCACCGGGCTTGAAGATGGCTGTGACTTGCTCTTGATCGTCAAGCTCTTGGTCAGTCAGGCTGCCTCCGGAAGTGCCGCGCGAGTTGGTGGATTGCGAAGAACGCGAAGAGTCGGAAGAGTTAGAGCTGCCAGGTGCTTCGTTCTGCTCTCCGGCGTCAGAGGCTTCATTGGAGCTGGACTGACTCGGAGGCTCTGGCTCAGCAAAAGTGGCACTCAGTGGGTTGACCAGTGGTACACCTCGGGAAGCATTGGCACCGCCCTGGTGCTGCTGGTGGTGCTGCTGTTCCTCTCCAGCATCTTCCTCTCTCAGTCCTTGCGCAGGCTGAGATTGGCCATCGGCACCCTCCTCGTTCTCATTCGCTTCCTCGAGCACAGGCTCTGAGGCGAAAAGCGGCGATCGGCCGGGTCGACCACCCTTGGCATTTGGAACACCGAGCGCGGTAGCAGCCGACACGCGGCTGATGGATCCTGCCAGAGTGGCATGCGACTCTGTAGACCCCTGCAATGTTGGTGGCACGCTATCGAGCATCGTCTTTCGCGGGCGCAGAGAACTCTGCATCGAGTTCCCGTTCACGGAGGAGCCTGAAGCAATGCCTCGATCAGGAAGTGGATTCAAGGTAGTAGCAGAAGTGAGATACGAGATCTCCTGCAGGCACTGTTTGAGATACTCGCGGCTCTTTGCACGCGACTTGGAGTCCTTAGCGCTCGAGGTAGATCGCGAGAGAAGACCACTGGCGAGAGCACCAGCGTTGATTGATCCGCCGGCAGTTGTGATGGCGGATGCTGTGATGGCGGATGCTGTGAGAGCCGAGTCTGCAAAGAGAGCGGGCGAGCTGCGTCCGCTGCTGGATGTGCCTTTCTCCAACCCTTGCAACAGCGGGTTCTTGATCGAAGGAGCAGTCGCCGAAGAGGGTGAAGAGGCAGACTGAGTGTGGTTTGAGGTGCCGCTCGACGAGAGATACTTGCTTCGTTCTTGACGCAAAGCGTACTCGAGCATCTTGACTCGTCGCATTAGATCTGTCTTGAGGTTCTCGACGCCTCTGCGTTCACCTTCGAGCAGGGCGATACGAGCACGCATCTCGGCCCGCTCGATCTCCCACTCATTGCGGTCCTTCTCATACCGACGCCATTCGCTTTGCAAGTGATGGAGAATACCGGCGAGCGAGTATTCTGAAGTTGGTTGCGAGTTGCCCGTCTCCTGGGATTGCACACCATTGGCCATGTTGGCGTGCATCTGGTTGGCGTTGTTGTTCATGCCGAACCCAAGGCCAGCGCCCATGTTACTGCCATTGTTCTGATTCCCACCGCCCATCGACATGTTGCCGGCGTTACTGTGAAACATGTCAAAGCTTTTGCTTTCGGTTACGATACACTTGTGGACAGCAATCGACCTGTATGATCATGGAATAGCCGCTGGAACTGAGATTGTGGAAAGAGGTTGTTGGCAGACGTTGATGTCGCTAACACAATAAGTTCGTGAGCAGGTCAATCGGGTTGTTGACAGGTCGGCTTGCAGCTGGAGCAAGAACAAAGATGCTTCAGATGGATATGATTGGGTTGTAGCCGATGCCAGGATGTTGAAAGGAGGGAAGAAGGGATTCGTAAAGGTCGTAGAGTGAAGATTGATGGAGATGACACCTGTCTCTGGCCGTCCCAGAAGATAAGCAAAGCGTCTGTGGATGGATGCAAGCCGAGCCAGCTGCTACCAATGTCACAGAGACGCTACTGGACGATAGCAGAGGGATGGATGAGAAGGAAAGAAAGATGGTATGCTGAGGAAGAATGACAATGGAAACGAGTGGACGAGGCTTCTTGCCCGTGTCTTGTGCGTGAGTGTGACAACAGCGTGTGTCGCTGCCGTGATGCGCTGTGATGGAATGTCAACAGCGACAGGCCGAGCCAGAGCGGAACCGGAAATTCAAACACACACACACTCGCAATCGTCACAGCAAGCCAAGGCGAAGGCGAAGGGCGTTGGAGACCAAAAAAAAAAAAAAAAAAAAAAAAAAAAAAAAAAAAAAAAAAAAGAAAAGAAAAAAAAAAAAAAGAAAAAAAAAAAAAAAAAAAAAAGAAAGAAGGAAAAAGGTGGCACGGGCGCGTGAGACTTGGCTGACCTTCTTTGAGCCTCTTGTGAGAAGAGCCCCTCTTCGTGCAGCTCTTCCTATTTTCGACGCTTTTCTAAAATACAAAACCGCTACCTCTTGATGTAATCTTGTACCCTCAGGTCAATTGAACACGCATGCAATCGAGAAAAGAACCAAATACAAAGCCCGATCTGACAACAGCTCTGACAGATCGGAAAAAAAGGAAGACCTCCCTCTACTGTACCTATCGGCCTCACCTCTTCGCAGATCTGCGCTAAGGAGTAAGAACTCTCTGCGTCGTCGTGTGACAGATGTCAGAGGCTGCCCCTTTAGCCCATCCTCGACAATGTCTGTTGAGATGGGTCTGAAGCCACGAGCTCGGCAGCCGCCGTAATGTGGTTCACATGAACATTTGCTTGAGCAGACAAACATGAAATGGTATGGCGTACGTACAAAATGCAGGTGAACTCGAAAGATCTCGGTGCCTCCAACTCTAGGCATCTTTCTCCCCCCCACTCCCGCTCCCACCAGCACTACCACCACCCCTAAACTCCAACTGACTCAACAACAATGGCCAAACATCTGCCAAACCCGGATGAGCCGCAGGCCTCGAAAAGATACTCTTCATGACATCGGTCCCCTTCACCTCTCCCCAATGCTTCAACAGGAAATCCGTCTCCATCTTCCTGATAGCCGGGAACTGAGCATTAAATCCTGAGAACACTTCCCAAACGATGTTGTCCACCGTCAGATTGTTCGCCAGCTCTTCCTGTGCCCGAGCCTTGAGTTCGGGGATCTGAAGCTTGTCTGCGAGACGATACATTGATTTAGCCGAGCAAGGGGAGGGGATGCTGGTGTTGGAAGAGCAGTATTCGTCGATGACATGTTGTCGCTGGAGGTGCGCTCGACGTCGATCTTTTGCAAAGCTGCCAGTGGGGTTGGTGGTGGAAGTGCACCGGGATGAGTGGAGACCGGACTCTGAGCCAGCATAGGTCGCAGAAGCTGTACTTGAATCGCTAGGCTTGGTCTCTGACAAGTCAAGGTTCTCCTGAACGGTGGCCGAGTTGTCGGGGGTTGTGGTTTGCGAGTAGAAGTGGGAATGCAAAGGTGCAAAGGCAACCGTGTCGGTGTACAAATAGTAGAGAAGCGCTTTGTAAGTGGCATAGGCAGCGTCATGGACGATCACTTTGCGTCGTTTTTTGCTGGTGTGAGCGCTTGTGCCGGGAGCTTCGTCCGACTTGCGACGCTGCGGCAAGGTCTTAGCGTTTGAGCCTTGCTCCTTGGCCACTTGAGTTTTACTCGATCGCGTCTGCCTTTTAGAAAGAGGAGCACTGGCGCCCTTCGTGGGTGATGTAAACCTTGCGCCTTCGCTCCTGAGCTCCCGTGGAGAGTGCTGAGGTGTCTTAAAGGCCGACATGCCCTGCGCTCGGGCTGCATCGTCGCCACTATCTGTACCTGCATCGAGCTCGTTGCTCTGACGAGTGCGCGACTGTGGTGGAGTATATTGCTGCGACTTGCCGTACTGCACCGAGTCGGACGGCTGCGATGCAGTTGCAGATGTGAAGCTTTGAAGCTGAGGCACGTCGGAACTGGTTTCGCGCATCCTTCGCGATGCAGACTGCTCTGCACCACCATTTGGACTCAATGCAAGACCTGGCTGCGAAGCTCGAGCCAGCGACCCCTCACTACCGCGATATTGATCTTGGAAGTTGGATCTACCCAATTCATATACCTCATCGACATCCATCTCCTCATCCGAGTCCTCCAGTCCTAGATCATCATCCTCGTCCTCACCAGACGACAAGAAAGCACTTCCCATCAGCCCCAGCTGATCTTGACCAACACCTCGGGATGAAGCTGGAACAACGGCAAGATCGTCGTCGCCTTCATCATCGGAGCTTGTGGTGGCATCAGCCTCGAGAAAGCCGCTCTCAAACATGTCTCGGAAGTACTCGCAACGCGAAGCGAGAATCTTCTTGATCGCATAGATGCGACGCTCGCGTGTCACGATAGCGCCGCTAGTAGGATGCCGACGTTTTCGACGGATGACAAACACAACATCGCTATGATCTGGGTCATCCAGCAGAGATCCCATCGCCTCGATCAGAGCCGGCGGGATAGTGACGCCAACAGACAACGGTCGCGGTGTTTCGGGGCTAGCAGTGATCGTGACTGAGATAAGGAATCCATTCGTCTGCTGCACTTCACTGTTGCCGTAAAAGACAGTGTCGCGCGATGCAAAC
Organism: Ustilago hordei; assembly: GCF_900519145.1. NCBI lineage: Eukaryota > Fungi > Basidiomycota > Ustilaginomycetes > Ustilaginales > Ustilaginaceae > Ustilago > Ustilago hordei. The sequence goes on along the minus strand of NW_024545272.1, from coordinate 479,507 downwards.
TGCGCCCAGCCCCAGTTCGAGGTTTTATGACTGAAAGCATGATTGCAAGCCTCTTTCGACGCGAGGATAAAACCCTTGTTGAGGGTGATGATCTTGAATGTGAAGCGGAAGAGACCTTGGCGTGTCCAAGCATCTTCGCTCGCGTTGCCATTTTTGTCAGAGATGGACGCCTGAGAGCGATTGAGACTGCTGTTGTTGATATAGTTCTCCCAAGAGGGTTTGCTTTGGCTTTTCTCTTCTGGTGTAGGCTCTGCGTTCAGATAGAGCGAGCAGAACGACTGCATGCCTGATTGAGCGTAGAAGAGAACCGTCCATCTTCCTTCGCCAAAGGGAACTGACTTGATCACTTTTGATTTGGCATCATTGTTGGAAGAGTCGAAGTGCTGTTTCAGATCGTGCAGAGGCCATTCGAAGGTGATGCTGTGTGTTTCGGAAGGACTGACCTTGTCGACAGGAGGCGAGAGGTCGCTAGAGCGCGGCCTGTTGGGCGATCGACTCATTGTTGATGGTTGAACCGATGTCGTCGCTGATCAGTGGATGTGGTGACTAACGTAGATGTCGGCGTGAAGTTGTAGTCCAACGATGCTCGTTTCGAGCTGAGTCGCGATTCTTCAGCTGCGTGACTTCATAGTATGGTTGAAGGGGTGGACGTGTTGAGCTGGCGTAAGCGCTGAACGTGCAGCAAATGAGCGACAATCGACTGCTTGATACGTCCCACTTTCCAACTTGCGCTGTTGCAAAATAGCGAAGCTAATGAGAAGATTTTGAACGCTGAGGGAGAACATAGGAAACTTGAAGTACGGAACAAAGTGAAGTGTGAGTCAATGGCGCACAAAGGGGTCAGTGCACAGCCAACAGACCCCCCAAAAAAAAAAAAAAAAAAAAAAAAAAAAAAAAAAAAAAAGAAAAGTGGGCAGCACGCTTCGCTAAAGTGACACACACACACAGCGTCACTTCACAGTCACACGCGGAATGCGGGGCTGACAGGGTCCATATCTACCGATCGTCCGTTTCCAGCGCTGAATCGGGAGATACGTGTCTTTTGGCAGCGCGCGTCGACTCGAGGTCAGATGCAACATCTGCTGCATCATGAAGCGTTCTTCGCATTCTTCTCTACTAGCCCCCTCTACCACCACTGCTCCTGGGACCATCTTCAAGGACAACAGTGGCAACCATGGCGGACATACCCCTCGACTATGGCTCGGCAGAGGCCGACCTATCTGCCCCTACTGTTCCTATGCAGGACGATACCATGGATGACGGATCTCAAGCAGCTCCACCCCAAGGCTCACGCTTCTACGCCTTGCCCACGGACCAAGCCGTTGAAGCAGGTGCACAACGAGGCCCTGCTCCACTCACAGGTAGCGAGACGCAATCTCTTGATGGCGCTGCATTGATGGGTAATGAAGAGCCCTCCTCACCTCCCGACCCGCCGGCAGTAGAAAGCGGCAGCGACATCCGACTAGATACCCTCCTCATCGAAGGACTCCCCATCACCCAACTCTCCACTTCCCGTCTTTTTGCATATCTCACACACTACGGTGCTCAACCTCTGGGTCTGGAATGGATTGACGATATGCGCTGCAAAATAGTGTTCACTGATGAAAGGTCTGCTCGTCTTGCGCTAGAATACCTCTGCCCCTCACCTTCCTCCACCACCGACACCGCTGCTGAGAACACCGATATGCAGGACGCAGGAGAAACCGACACCATCCCACTCCCCAACATCGACACACTGATCGAATACGATCCCGACTCATGGCATTCTGAGTTCATCACCTCCCTCGTTACTCCTCGCAAAGCCCACCGCATTCCCGTAAAACTCTACACTCATGTCGAACGACAAGCTGCACTCACAGAACTCGAAGAACGTGAACGCACCGCCGAAGCCGTCTCCTCCCTCCCAGATGATGTACCGGAAATCTACAGAGAGATGGAAGAAGCAGATCGCAAAGCAGCTTTGCAGACACGCGAAGTTCGCGATCTACAGAAACTTCGCTCCACGCTCTGGTTTAGACATGCAGTCACTGATGTTGATCGAAAAGAGTCTCGCGCATCCACCAAATCACAATGGTACAAGAGGCACGGATATGAAGCGGGTAGAGAAATCGTACCGAAATTGTTGCAGGTGGGAGAAGTTAGGGAGAGTGTGGAGCTGTTCCCTGATTACAAGCCGTCTGAGTCTCGGGGTGATGGAAGGAGAAGACATAGGGATGACAAGCGATCGATAATGGATCAGCTCGACTCCGAACTGGACAATCATATTGCGAGGAGAGATGAGGAGGAGGAACCAGAGAGACGATCAGGAGAGATGATGGCCGATGCCGTTCAAGCTCGTCAATCCAGCCGAAGATCTAGACGTGATGAAGACCGTGATCTCATGGACAGGCTCGGATCACGCAGCAGCCGTCGACGACATGGCGAGACATCAACATCAGAAGGTAGATGGGCTCATGACGCATACGATGAGCTCGAATCCGGTTCTCGCAGATCACAGGGTCGTGGCCGTCGTTCCCGTGGCCACCGCAACGAAGTGGACGCAATGGATGAAGAATTGGAAGACATTCGTCGTCAACGTTCTCACCAGCATCAACGCGAACTTTCGCCCGGCCGTGGCGGCTCTAGGTCAGAAGAGGGTCGAGTAAAAGTGAAAGGAAGGGGAAGGATGAAAGCTCCCGGCCTTTCTAGCTTCGACGATGAGGGTAAAGGAAGCTTGGCTTCGCGTATGAACGGCGGCAATTTGCTAGGGAGGATGGGTGGACGTGATTTAGCTGATCGCTTCTCCTAATCTTTTCACCACACACACACACACACACACACACACACACACACACACACACACAGTCGTCCGTACTGCGGTGGCAGACACCCAAAAGCATACTCATTTCTCGCCACCCGATCGTTCTGAAGACTTTGCATTGATGAATTGCCGAAAACCAGTGTATCTGTGTGAGCACCGAGTGCGAATAGATATGCTTGATAAAACCAATAAGAAATGCTATGAATCAAATCCCCAAATCCTTAAACCAAATCAGAATTCAAGAGGATCATGAGTAGTAGCCTCGACAAGAGAATTTGGGTATGCATCGTTGGTCTTTGTTGGGCTACCATTGATCTGAAGCTGGAATCCGTTGGTTGGTGCGTTGGGTGGAGAACCTCTGGCGTTACCGCTGCTGCTACCCGAGGAGGTGGTGGTAGGGACACGCGATCGAACAGCAAAGTTGCGGAGATCGGATGAGCCAGGTGTGGGCGGTCCGCGGGGTTGACGAATCAAGTTCGGGTGAGTGGGTGAGGAGTTGTGGCTGGATGGTTCCCCACTGTTCTGGTTGGGGAGTGAGGGGGCTGGAGGAGCATCAAAGGGCGAAGCAAAGAGGTTCTGTAGTCCCGCTACCCCGCCTGTACCGCCGCTGCCGTTGGCTCGACGACCCATGGTCGACGAGTAACCATCTCGAAGATTCGAGTTGGATTTGCGTGCAGCAAGGCTTCCCGAGCCAATGCCAAGGTAGCCGTTGCTGCCACTGTAGGCTCCAGATCCGTCGCCTCGCTTCATGTCAGGAGCCGACTTCTTCATTCGCAGGCCGGCTCGACCTGTGGTAGCGGCACTGCCAGGACCCAGGAAACCACCAGCAGAACCAACGTCGAGACCTGTGGATCGATGGGTTCGACCAATGGTGGAGGCTTGTGAGCGAAGAGGACGAGGGCCAGTGTTGACCTCGTTCTTGGTCACGATGACGTATCGCTCACCACCCTCGCCCATTGAGTAGTGAAAGAGACCAAGTCTCTGTGCGACGAGATGAACAGTTCTGCGCTCGAGAGGAGTAAGGCTGCGAGAGAAGGAGAGCTCGTCACGCATACGGTCATCCTTGAAAAGGAGCACGCGCGAGTAGATCTCGAGCGTAGCTGCATCGTTGAGGTCGAGCTCCTCCTTCTTGCCTGCAGCACCTGCGCCGTTGGCAGCACCACCGCTGCTTGCGCCGACACCGGGGTTGCTGGTGGAAGATGAAGGTCCTGTAGGTCTCTCGACAGCAGCTGCAAGACGTTGCGACGATGGCATCTTCCTGAGTGAGTCTGCAGTGAGAGGAGCACGAACGCCTGCCTCAAAGCCTTGCTGCAGACCAGCATTTGGGTCGGCAAGGTAAGCGTCGGAGGCGCCAAGATGAGCATTGCTACCATTGTAGCCTGGCATGAGGTAGGCGTTGGCAGCATACTCGTCGTGCTGACGACGCAATTCGCGTTCCCTCTCCTTTTCGAGTTGCATACTCTGCATGCGTTTGATGGCCTTTTCCTTCTCGATGCGTTCCTTCTCGCCAGCCTGAAGCACCTTCTTGTACTCAACACGGAGCTTTCGTCCGCTGACATCGAATCCGTTGAGGGCAGCGACGACAGCGTCAGCCTCCTCAGCGCTGCGGAAGTTGGCAAAAGCAAGACCGCGGAAGACGCCTTGGTCCATGTGATAGTTGAATGCGTATGGCATGGGGATGCCGAGGTCCTCGATGATCTGAAGAAGTTGTTCCCTCGTGACGCTGAAGGGGATGTTCTTAAGAACGATGGCGGTCGGAATCACATCGTCGTCACCGCCGCTGGCTACACCGGGAGCCATACCGTCGAGCTGTTGGTAGTTCTGAAGCGGGCCACCCATGCCTTTGGGTGGTGAGGCACCAGCGGGAGGACCAAGGGAATCAGGGTCTTGAGTGCTCCACTGGGATGGGATAGCAGCACGGCTGGAGGCCTTGCGAACAGCGTTGTTGTTGTGAGAGCCAAAGTGGCTGGAGCTGATGCTAGAACCACCCATGCTGCCTGGAGCGAGGCTGTGTCCAAAGCTGCCAAAGGCACTGTTAGCAGCAAGACCAGCAGCAGAGCCGACGGAGCTGGTGAAGGTCTGACCAGCTGAGGAGGGGTTCGAGCTGGTGGTGTTGGGAGAAGAAGGGAAGAAGCGTTCAAAACGAGCAGCAGCACTTTGACCAAGAGAGCCGGGCGATTGAGCGTTGTTCAAGTAGCTAGGCTGGCCAGGCAAGTCGGAAGTGAGAATGGTGGGCGAACGAAGCGAGCCAGTGTTGGTCTGTCGAGGAGGAGTGGTATATGGCTGCTGCTGCTTCTGTTGTTGTTGCTGTTGCTTCGTGGGATCGTGCTGGGGATCGGTGAGGTTGAGACCTCGGAAGGCATGGTGGATCGAAGACTCGGTCGACATCATGGTCTTGATTTAAGCAGGGCAGGGTTCGCAGTCGGCGCTGTAGGAGTTAAGAGGTGAAAGGGTGGGTGGTATGCTAGCAAGTCCGTGTAGCACGTGAGAGAGGCTTGAGCAGCAAGTGAACCTCTTGCATGAAAGACCTAGCTTTGATAGGTCAGGAATGTAAAGCGTTTACTCGTGCGAGAGGTGTCCTGGATCGATCGAGAGCTGAAGGCGGGAAGGCCAAGATGAAAGCTGGCCGCAATTAGTCCTTTGCGAGTAGACAGGGGACTTGTATGAAGCTTGATGTAATCGTTAGAGGGTCCCAGATGTGTTGAGCGGGTGCTGATGTTGCATGTGCGTTGCGTGTCGTTACAGAGTCTTGAGGTAAGGAAAGAGCAAAAAGACGAAGTGCGAGTGTGGTGGGACGAAGAGACTACGTGGAAGAAGCGATGCAAGAAGTGGAAAGGGAAGAAGAAGAATGGGGTATGGTGGCGACGATGACAAAAGGGGCAAGAGGAGAAGATGAAGCAGGGATCTGTGATGTTCAGGGTCGTGCACAGTCAGGGGCAGGCCAAGTCATACACTCACACAGAGCAGAGCAGAAAGATGGAAGTCAGGTCTCAGGCGGAGAAAGAAGTTGAAAAATTGAAACAGAAAAATGAAGATAATAATAAAAAATAATAATAAAATAAAAAATAATAATATGTAATAATGATAATAATAATAATAACAATAAATGGACAGTCAGCGAGCGGAAAACGGCGTTCAGGGGTCCTCTACTGTAAAAAGGGGTCAAAGCTGGCGAAAGCGCTTGCAACAAGCGGTCCTTGCGTTGTGAAACAGCGAGTGTTGCTGCCAGCAAGCTGTTCAGGGCGCCGTCGCTGGTGTGACCAAGGAGTTGCCCGTTCCTGTGCCCCTTGCTCGTGCTATCGGTGACAAGGACATCTTGGCCAATGGTTTGCTCAACAACAGCGGCTCCGTCTCTGGTGTCCCCATCAGACGTGGTCAGGACCCTCTTACCTCGACTGTCCTTGACATGAGCAATGTCGTCCGTGACGACATCCTTGACCTCAAGACCCAGGCTGACAACGCTGCCGGTTCTTTCGTCAAGAACATGTACAGCAAACACGGTCAGATCGAGACCAAGCGTGCCTTGAACTTGCCCAGCTCGGGTCCCAATCCAAGGAGGCTATCGAAGATGCCAACGATGTGGTGCACTTTGTCGGCTTGCCTGTTCATGTTCCTGGCCTCAAGAGGATGGCAAACATCGTCAAGGACAGTGCTTAAGTCTCCTGTTAGCCCTCACTGACCATCATCGTCCTCTTGCCTGGCTCGTCATCAACAGCGCCCTTTTGGTGTCGAAGACGAGAGTTAAGTCTTGCCTGAAATGACCTGCTAGTCCACTTCACTAATCTCATCTAGACTCTGCCACGGTTTTCTGTGAGCATTCGAGTCGCCTCCCTCTTGGCTACATCAACTGTTGTGTTTCCGGTCTATCGTCACACCATGTCAGCGCCTCGTTGCTGCACCCACATTCCTTTCTGCTTCGCTAAATCTTGATCACTTTGCCTTGTCACTCTGTCTGCGAAGTTTTGTGCACAAACTATGACTGTGATTGTTGGAGTGGCCGAGCTCCTTCAACATCAGGACGTATCGAGGCGGAATGGAAGGAACCAAATCGCTGCTTGATAAGGTGTTCCTTCGAGAGATCCGAACAAGAAGCTGAAGCCCCTTCTCAAGCCATACTTCTGTTCCTCTTCAAGATCACGAACAGCTATCGGCTCTCCCGCATGCTGTTCATGCTGCTGGTTGTCACAGGGCCTGCGCAGAAGACCCTGGACAGGCAGTCTCAACAGTTGCAATTGCAGGGCATTGCAACTATCTCACATGTGTATGTTGTATCACTGCTAACAGACGCAATTGACACCTCCATCAATGCTATAGAACCTCAACCATAGGCAGCACCTCCACTGTGGTTCTGGCACCACAACCAGTACCATCATACAACTGTCAAAGCAGTGTGAACACTTGTGCCAAGACAGGCATTATCATACTGTCTTACCATACCTTGGTATAGCTGTATCATCACTCAATCCAAGTATTCAAGAACACCAAACATACCACATGTCAGAGGTCGCGCACCAGAAACCTGAAATCTGTAGTAGAAATACAACTACTACTGATCCTATCAAGATCTGTGGTAAAAGGCCGTTATTATTATTCTTGCTGAGATCTGCCTTAGAAGCCTTCTATGACTTTTTCTTGCTCAAATATGTGATAGATGTCATAGGGCCAGCACAGAGATCATAAGCAGCCATGCTGCGCAGCCACCGAAATGAGCTCGGTGCACCAAAAGTGGAACTGGTCTAGACCCAGGGGCTCCGACCAATCTCACCAAGAATGGTCAGACAGTGAGCTAGAGGGGGTATCAAAGTTTTTGCGTTTTTAAAAACCCGGGTTTTTTCAAGAGCGCATTTTTCAAAAAAACGCAAAAGCTTACATAAGCTCCGCAAAGGGAAAAAAAAAAAAAAAAAAAAAAAAAAAAAAAAAACTGTGTTTTCAAAAATGCAGCTCAGGAGGCATGTTTGTGAAAATGCGGTTTTTTTATCACTCCACATCTTCTCTCCTTTCCTCACTCTCATCACACTTTTGCTCACTCCCTCTTCCTTGTGCTCATTCAACATGACCTCCTCCACTGATGATTCTCGTGACATCTCTGCAGAGTTATTATGCCAGTCCACTACACAATCTGACAGGCACTCTCTCTTCTGCTGTTCAATACAACTCTTCTCACCACCATATGAAACATTACATTGAGTGCATTGTGTGAAGAGGAAAGCAAGATATAAGCAAGCAATGGGTGATAGTGACGAGAGCAGGACAAGTATCATATGCTCACTGTTAGGTTACATCTCTTATTGGCCGTATAATTTATGTTTCATATGATTACTGTTAGGTTACACCTCCTTTCGGCTGTATGATTCATGCTTCCTATGCTTACTTTTAGGTTACGTATTTTATCGGCCGTATTATTTCATTGCATTTTTGGAAACCTGCTTTTCCTTGGGGGGGGGTTCAAATTCCCTCCAAAAACACGCTCTCGAAAAAACCCGTGTTTTTAAAATCGCAAAAACTTTGATACCCCCTATTGAGAATGGTCGAGATGGTGGGTGTCATGGGCCTGAATGCTCAAGAAGCAGGAGGGTCACTGGTTCATATGGAAGGAGCACAGGTATTGGAGATCTAGTCGATACCAGTAGAGAGCATGGTCATAGTGCAGTCTCCATGGAGACCATGGACTCCTATGGACTCACATGCAAAGGAGGACCAGGCCCATGTGTGAGGAGGGCCAGGCACAGCCACGAAGAGGACCAAGCTCAAGGAGCATGCAGATGGTTACCACTCAGGGGCTTGAGAGGCAAGAGTCAAAGGAACCATCACCGGTCAAAGGAGAAGGAGCAGTGTATAGGGAACTGGCAAGTGTCATGGGCCTAGATGCTCAAGAAGCAGGTGGGCCACTGGTTCATATGGAAGGAGCACAGGTATCGAAGATCTAGTCGATACCAGTAGAGAGCATGGTCGTAGTGCAGTCTCCATGGAGACCATGGACTCCTATGGACTCACATGCAAAGGAGGACTGAGCCATATGCGAGGAGGGCCAGGCACAGCCACAAGGAGGACCAAGCTCAAGGAGCAGGCACAGCCACGAAGAGGACCAAGCTCAGATGGTTACCACTCAGGGGCTCGAGAGACAAGAGTCAAAGGAACTGTCACTGGTCAAAGGAGAAGAAGCAGTGTCGAAGGAGTTGACACCACTCAAGAGGCACAGGGGTGCCAAGCAGGAGAGGCCCCTGAGCAGTACTCGATGAAGAAGGTACTCTCTGGAGAGAGAGCAGGAGCAGCATCACTGGCGATGCTGTGAAGAGGTATATAACCATGCTTTCTCATCGTCATAGGCTGAGTGGATCCTCATCCACTCTACTCACCATACAACTAGTCAATACTTTAGAAACATAAGTACTCATTAGTTACAGTCAGCATAGCAGCAATCTATCAAGGTTGCTCCTCATTGTAGTGTGTGTGTTGTATCACCACTACCTGATGTCCGTAGGTGCCCCATAGCAGGTTAGCAGTCTGGATATAGATAGAACCGAAGGCAGTAGTCCACTGTGGTCTGGGGATCACTTCAAGCATCAAAGTCAACACACTGGACACTCGTGTTGATGCCACCAACCTTATCACCAACACCATCAACCTCATCATCATCAACACTCACACCAGACCTTGGTGTCATCATAACCGAAGCGTTGATATTGATCATGCCGAGCTACCCCTGAACGGAGTGTCCACAGAGGTCAGCCGAAACCTACGATAGTATATACAACGAATGCCACCTGCTGTCACTGCGCAACTTGATAGTCACCGATACCGAGACAATAGCTGTCGCACAGTTTGATAGTCACCGAGTATCTCGACAGACCGACCTGGGTTTCAGGCGCGAGACCCCTGACAGCAAGCAGGTCCTGAGGAGGAGGAGCAGTGTCAAAGGAGTTGTCACCACTCAGGAGGCACAGGGGTGCCAAACAAGCAGGATAGCAAGGAGGAGGAGCAGTGTCGAAGGAGTCGACACAGCTCAAGAGGCACAGGGGTGCCAAGCAAGCAGGAGAGGCCCCCTGAACAGTACTCGATGAAGAAGGTACCCTCTGGAGAGAAAGCAAGAGCAGCGTTGCTGGCGATGCTGTGAAGAGGTATATAACCATACTTTCTCATCATCAAAGGTCAAGTGGATCCTCATCCACTCTACACACATCATAACTAGTTATCACTTCAGCATAAGTATATATTAGTTTCAGTCAGCATAGCAGCAATCTATCAAGGTTGCTCCTCATTGTAGTGCATGTGTTGTATCTCCACTACCTGACATCCAAAGGTGACCCATAGCAGGTTAGCAGTCCAGATACAGATAGAACTGAAGGCAGTAGTCCACTGCAGTCCGGGGATCACCTCAAGCATCAGTCAACACACTGGACACTCGTGTTGACGCCACCAACCTTATCACCAACACCACCAACCTTATCACCAACACCACCAACCTTATCACCAACACCATCAACCTCATTATCATCGACATTCACCAACCTTATCACCAACACCATCAACCTCATCATCATCAACACTCACACTGTCATGGGCCTGGATGCTCAAGAAGCAGGAGGGTCACTGGTTCATATGGAAGGAGCACAGGTATCGAAGATCTAGTCGATACCAGTAGAGAGCATGGTCGTAGTGCAGTCTCCATGGAGACCATGGACTCCTATGGACTCACATGCAAAGGAGGACCGAGCCATATGCGAGGAGGGCCAAGCACAGCCACGAGGAGGACCAAGCTCAAGGAGCAGGCACAGCCACAAAGAGGACCAAGCTCAAGGAGCATGCAGATGGTTACCACTCAGGGGCTCGAGAAGAGCAGGGTCGACAGGTCCTGAGGAGGAGGAGCAGTGTCGAAGGAGTCAACATCACTCAGGAGGCACAAGGGTGCCAAACAAGCAGGGTAGCAAGGAGGAGGAGCAGTGTCGAAGGAGTTGACACAGTTCAAGAGGCACAGGGGTGCCAAGCAAGCAGGAGAGGCCCCCTGAACAGTACTCGATGAAGAAGGTACCCTCTGGAGAGAAAGCAAGAGCAGCGTTGCTGGCAATGCTGTGAAGAGGTATATAACCATGCTTTCTCATCATCATAGGTCGAGTGGATCCTCATCCACTCTACTCACCATACAACTAGTCAATACTTTAGAAACATAAGTACTCATTAGTTACAGTCAGCATAGCAGCAATCTATCAAGGTTGCTCCTCATTGTAGTGTGTGTGTTGTATCACCACTACCTGACGTCTGTAGGCGCCCCATAGCAGGTTAGCGGTCCGGATTGTCAGGGGTCACGCGCCTGAAACCTGAGATCGGTAGTTGTATCAATACTATTACTGATTCTGTCGAGTTATGCGACAGCGCTTGTGGTATTGCGATTCTTCATGAGATATGTAGTAGAGCCGTCTCTATTACTTCCCTCGCTCGAATCTGTAGTTGTGATGAGGCTATTGCAGATTTCGACTGACCACTGTTGGACACTCTGTTCAGAGGTAGCTCGGCACGATCAATAACTTATGCGAACTCACTGATGACACCAAAGGTCTGGTGTGAATATGGATTGGTGGTGTCAACACAAGTGTCCAGTGTGTCGACTATGCTTGAGGCGATCCCCGGACCGCAGTGGACGACTGCCTTCAGTTCTATTGTTATCTGGACTGCTGGTTGTTACAAACCGCCTTCGGACGTCAGGAAATGGTGATACAACACACGTGCTTTGGTGAGGAGCAATCTATTGATTGCAATTTATGCTGACTTGAAAACTAATGAGTACTTATGTTTCTAAAGTATTGACTAGTTGTATGGTGAGTAGAGTGGATGAGAATCCACTCGACCATTAGCAACGAGAAGGTGTGGCTTTTATACCTCTTCGCAGTGTCGCCTGCATCACTGCTTCTGCTCTCTCTCCAGAGAGTACCTTCTGCATTGAGTACCTCACAGGAGTCTCCAATGAGGCTCCTCCTCCTCGTTGCGCTGTCCATCTGTCTTTCCTGAGCTGTGCCGACTCCATCGACACTGCTTCTCCTCTTTATGTCTTCCTCACCGGTTTCTCTTACACTGCTCTCCTCCCTGGGACCAGCGACGGACCCCCTTTATTCCTATCTTGTGTGCCCCCGAGTGGTAACCAGCTGCATGCTCCTGAGCTAGGTCCCCTCTTGGCAGCGCTTGGTCCCACTACTTGCATGTGAAGCTTCACTGCACTATCATCCTTACCACTGATCTCCATGGAATCTGTGATAGGATCTTTCCTACTACTGATCCTGGCAGGATCTGCCATACCCTTTCTTCTATCACTGATCTCGGTGTAATCCATAGTACCATCATCTCTCATGCCAATCTTGTCATTGTAGTACTATCCTTCCTTTTGCCGATCTCAGTGAGATCTGTCATAGGACTGGCACTACTACCAATCTCAGTGAAGTCTGTCTCAAATCCCACGATCTGCCCAATCCCTTGATCCCTGTGCTCCCTTCATATGAATTTGACGGATCTTCTGGCCTCTGCACATCCATTCCCATGACATTACCCCCCTTATAAGAGCTGAGCTCCGTTGAGGCTAGCCTGTGTCATGTCTGTGTTCTGTTCTCCCCCCCCAAACACCCATCTTGGTCATTGCCATACACCTCTTTCGACAGCATGACCAATCTCCCATACCAAACCTGTTCGCGAGCAGCTGCGAACGCTCCTCCCCCTCCTCCTCGTCATCGTCAGATCATTGTCTGACTACGTCCTTGCGAGGACTCGGCTCCTGCAGCCAAGCCTCCTGCTTTGCACATGCCAGCCTGCCTGGTCAATCCTCTCGCTTCCCCAGCGGTTCCTGCTTCTCCACTGGAGCTGCTTTTCTTGGGGATGGATGATGACACTGTCGTCTCCGGACATTCAGGGTCCCCCCCCCCCTGCTCTCACTGTGCCTGCCCAGGCAGGCGAAGATTATTCCCCAGCATCACCTCCTCGTCCCAACCTTTATGAGGTGGATGCCCACGGGCCTCCTCGGGAGCTGACAACTCCCGAGCGCCAGGCACTCTGGGAGGCCGAGTTGGCACGAACACCAACTCCTCCTCCGATGGCTGACAAGGTCGTCGACTCGATCCTGGATGCCCCTCGACAGGGCACTCCCGTTTATCGGCTGGAGGTTCAGCCATTGACGCCCCCTCCTTGGTGGAGGAACTGTCAAACTCCTCCACCCCCTCCTCCCGATCACCACCTTCCAACAAATGGTGAGATCGCTGGTTGGGCCGAGAGATTCATCGTTGCCAACGTTGTGGCCCAGATCGCGGCCCAGCACTACCCCTTGGATTGGGATGTGCCTCATGGTTCGATCCCCGAGTGCTGCTTGCATTGCCTGGCCATGTTGCGCCTGACTGAAGGCTGCATGCCATGGCCTAGTTGGCAATGCCATCAGTGCTTCAACTTGGGTATTCCATGAGTTCCTCCCTTCCTCCCCATGTTTACCCTGGTCCAACTGATACTGACCCTCTTTTACTTTACTTCCTACAGTTGCTTTGCTTCCATGTTCACCAACCCATTTGGTGAGTGCAACTGAATTCCCTGTGCTTGTACGCACTGTTACCTCGCTGGGTTGGGTCACTGTGAGCGTGATATTCCTGCCCATCTGGGTATGGAATATCCTGGCGATGGGACCCCCAGCCTGCAGCCACGGGGCTCGCATCAGGCAGAGCAGGCCCACTTGACCATGGTGGGTGGAGATGGTCCAGGTCTTATTCGTTTGGAAGAGCGAACTTTCGACCCTGTCATGACTGGTGGTTGGGTGACCACAATGCGGGTGGTCTTCCATCTTTGCCGGCCAGGATTGGTAAGTTCTATTCTCTGGGTGCTCCAACTCTTTGTTGAGCATCATGACCAATTGTACTCTGAGCGCCAGCCTCATGAGTCAGTCACCGAGTCTGGCAGTCCTCCGGACCCTATTGATGAGTGGGTGGCCCCCACCGAGGAGGAGCTGGTGATTCATTCGTCTCTTGCTCCTCCTCCTCCTCCTTCCTCCTATGTCAACATGTAGCGACATGTCACATTCTGCAATATCAATGCCTCTTGTCCCTGAATGAGTCTGTGTCCTGACCCCTGTGGTGTCACTTATGAGCCTGGCTGTTGATTACCATGCTCTTGAACCCCTCCTCGTATGTTGAGAGTAGTATTTCAGATCCACTTCCTGAAATCTGCCATACCACTAGTACTGTGACAGATTTCCGCGTAGTCTGTAATAGCACCTCTACTCTCGCATTTTCCACTCAAATCTGCTCCAATTTCCTTCTTACCATGTAGTCTGTAATAGCGCCTATTCTGTCACAGATTTCGCTCAAATTGGTTCTAGCTCCCTTCTTACCGATTTCTCCTTTTCCTCATGCTTGCTAGTCTCGTCCCCCCGCCGATGCCTCATACTCCTGGATGAGGTCAGGGCAATTGAGATTCGACACTGGTTCCCAAGAGGCAGCCTCTTCTGGGTACCCTCTCCAGAGCACCTTATATTCGGTTGTCCTGTTGCATGAATGTTTGCCAATGAGTGCTTCGACTTCAAAATCGAGATCCTCCTCTGGTAGCAGTGGTATGATTGGTTGTTCCGACCGTTGAGCTAGGGAGCTCATTCTTGCTGGTTCAAGCAAGGACACATGAAACACATCATGTACTCTGAGGCTGGCTGGCAATGTGATCCTATATGCTCGTCAGCCCACCCTTTCCTGAACTGGGTAAGGTCCTGCAAACCTAGTGTCAAGTTTTGGCATTGGTTGTCTGGTTTTCCAGTTTTGGCAATTGATGTAAACCATATCGCCCACCTTAAACTCGATGTCTTTGTGTTTCCGGTTGTACTGTTCCACTGTGTGACATTGTGCTTCCCTAATCTGGTCCTGGAGGTACTTGCAGTGCTCTTTTCCATTGACTAAGAACTCGGAACGATCTGGGTCATTGACTCCCAGCCACTGAGGAATGTCAGGGTGAGCCTTCGGGTTCCAACCATAACAAGCGAAGAACGGTGAGACACTGATACTATTGTGGACTGTGTTGTTATACACAAACACTGCTGTCTTGAGCAGATCAGCCCAATCGTTCTGCTCATAGTTGCAATACATTCTCAAGTACTGCTCTACCACCTGGCTGACCCTCTCAGTTTGTCTGTCAGTCTGTGGGTGATAAGCTGTGCTGAGGGAGTGCTTAGCACCTATACCCTTAGTGAACACTTTCCATGCCTTTGAAATGAACTGTCTTCCTTGGTCGGAGACCATATGGTCTGGGTAACCAAAGTGTCAAACCATGTACCTCCAAAGTAGTACAGCAGTTTGTGTCACTGTGACTGTCTTATGAGTTGGTGCCAAGATGGCATACTTGGTCAGTCTATCGACAATGACCAGGATGGAATCAAACCCCTTTGACACTGGAAGGCCCTCAATGAAGTCCAATGATACTGAACCCCATGGTCTGTCTGGTGTGGCGAGCAGTTGGAGCAAGCCATATGGACGATGGCGAGGGGCTTTGTACCTAGCACATATGGGGCAGCTTGCAACATAGTCAGCAATCCAAGCTGTCATGTTGGGCCACCAATAGTGCCTCTGGGCCACTTTGATGGTGGCGTCTCGTCCCACATGACTGGCGGTGATACCATCGTGGCATTGGGTCATGACCATGAACTGTAGATGTTCAACAGAGAGGGATTGGCCATCCACTTCCTGAGCACTTCGTGACCAGTGGTCATTGGTTCATCCAGGCATTGTTACCTTCGGTATAACCAATCTTCCCCCACTATGCCATAAGCCATCTTTGGTCTCGAATGGCTTCTTGGCATGTATCTCCTGTAGCTCTGGATCCAAAGGCTGAAAGATCTTGGTCAGGTCCCTGAGTCCTTTTGTTGCTATGGTATCCATCGTGAGCATGGGAGCTGCCAATACAGACTCATTCTCTAAGTCTGTTGGTAAGACCGATTCTGCCGAAATCGGTAGTATTGTGCTTGTTATTACATTTTCTGCTGGAATCTGTCGTAACCCACTTCCTATTTCAATGCCAGATTCCACCTTTTCGAACACCCAAGAAGGCAGCAGTTGCCACACATTGTGTTCCTGTTCTTCACCGATTGGTTGCATGTCAATTCGTCTAGTGAGGGCATCAGGTTCGCCTCCCTTGTCTCCTGGGTGATACTGCAATATGAAGTCAAAATCTGCTAGTAGTACAGCCCATCAAGCTTGTCGTCCCATGATATGATGCTGTGACTTGAAGTATTTGAGCGCTTCATGATCTGTAAGGATGACCAACTGGCTCAGCAATCCTGCTAACATGTGTTGCCATTGAGTGAGACAAGCTACCACTGCTAGAAGTTCTTTATCATGAATTTCATAGTTCTTTTCAGCCGAGGACATCTTCCTGGAGTAGAATGCTACCGGATGCCAACATCCCTCGTGCTCTTGTTTGAGCACCCCAGCGATGGCGAAATCACTCGCATCTGTCTCCAGCCTCATGGGAAGGTGGTAATTAAAATGCCAAAGCACTCCAGCCATTGTGAACACTTGTATGAGCTTGTGAAAGGCTTGTTGAGCCTCTTCTGGTAGCTCAAACTTCTTGAAGCATTCCGTTGGTTTCACCAGTGATGTTAATGGCTTGGTGATTCATGCGAAGTGAGCTATGAATTGCTGGTAGAAGTTGGTGAAGCCAAGAAACCATTGGATGTCATGGATTGTCTCTGGCATTGGCCATTCCTTCACAGTTCGCACCTTCTCCAGGTCCATCTCAATCCCAGTGGGGTTGATGATGTACCCCAGGAATTCCACTGTGGTGATGTGGAATTCACATTTGGACAGCTTGGCAAAAAGTCAATTGCTCCATAATCACATGAGGACTTCTGTGACATGCTGTACATGTTCTTCCTCCATACTGCTGAAGATGAGGAAGTCATCTAAGTATACAACCACATAGACTCCAATGATGTCCCAAAAGATGTGATTGATGAAGGACTGGAAATGAGCTGGCGCATTCGCCAGGCTGAAAGGCATTACCAGGTACTCATAAAGTCCCAATTGTGTGCCAAATGCAGTCTTCCATTCATCTCCTTTTGCTATGTGAATGAGATTGTAAGCTGCTCGCAAGTCTAGTTTCATATAGACCTTTGCCTTCCGAAGTAGGAAAAGCTGCTCCTCGATGAGGGGCAACGGCGCCCGATTCTTGAGGGTGATCTCATTCAAGCTGCGATAGTCCATGCACAGTCTGAGACCTCCATCCTTCTTGGGTACAAAGAGCACTGGTGATCTCGCTGGGGTCTTTGAGGGCCGTATGAACCCCTTCGCTAGGTTCTCATCCAGGTACTTCCATAACTCAGCCATCTCCTTGGGTCCCTTGAGGTACAGCGGACCCTGGGGTGGCCTACTGTCCTCCATTAACTCAAGATGGAGGTCATGTTCAGTATGGTGGGGCAGCTTATTTGCTTCCACCTCATCAAACACATCCCGAAGATGTTGATATGGCACAGGTATCTCTTCCACCAATACCTCCTTATCAATCTCGACTTCCATTTCTATTCCCTTGTCGTCGCCGGTGGGTACAAAACCAAAAGCCAGGAGCGACAATGGTGGGAGGTCCAAGAGTATGACCTCGATGGGTCCATCTTCAAGAGCTGCCTGTATCAGACTTGCCACTGAAACGAATTCATTACCATGTATGGTTGGACATGTCGTTCCCTTGTCATAGGGGCCCGTTACTACCGAATTTGGCGAAATCGGTAATAAGTTGTCTTCTGTAGTGAGCTCCTTTTTTTGCTCGCTTGTTACAGCAGTTTTTGTCGAATTCTGTGATAGTTCTGCCACTATGATTGATTTCGTCGATTTCGTGTGTAAACTCTCAGCTACCACTTTCTCAGGGGGCCGCTTCGGGGGTCGCTCCTGTCCTTGGGGCCTGAACTCTAGTTGCCCCGTATCCCATCATATGGTTGGTTTGAGCCTTCTAAGTTCAGTGAACCCCAATATGAGGTCATAGTTGGCCATATCGGCTACCAATACATCGACTACACCTAAACTGTGGTCACCAATAGCAACCTGTATGCTTGCAGTGCTATTGATGATGAGTTGGTGTCCAGTGACACCATGGATCGATCTTGTTTTTGAGGGTTTTGTGGGTATTTGGTGCCTGCTAATGAAAGAGTCTGAAACTATGGACAAACTGGCACTGGTGTCAGCGAGTATATGAGCTGGGTGGTCTTGGACCATCCCAGAGAGCTCCAATACCACTTTTCCTCCACTGGTAGAGAAACATACCTTACAATCTTGATATATACATAGCGATGGCGAGGAGGTTTGTAGAGCCATGCATGCCATCAGTGCATCGCCCCACTGTCGTTTCCCTCATTGACATCATCTTTGGCCTCCTCATTGTCAGTGTCCATGGGTGGCTGGTACAGACTGAAATCTAGGTCTTTGGACTCGCCTGTCTTGGGACTACCCATTTGTCCATCTCCTGAGTCAGTGGCTCCTTCCCCGAAGAGGTCTTTGGTGGTTATCATGACCTTTGGGCCCGTGGTTCGTGGGCCCAGGGAGTCTGCCTTCTGTCAGCGGTCGCATGCCTAAAACCTGATATCAGTAGTAGTATCTGTACTATCACCGATTCTGTCGAATTATGCGACAGCGCTAATGGTATTTCGATTCTTAGTGAGATATGTGACAGAGCCTTCTCTGTCACCTTTCTCGTTAGAATCTGTAGCTGTATTATCGTTATGACAGATTTCGACTAACCGCTGTGGACACTCCATCCAGAGGTAGCTCGGCATGATCAAACTATAATATGACTCTAAGTGAGCTTGATACTGATACCAATGGTCTGGTGTGGGTATGGAATGTTGACACCGACATGAGTGTCCAGTGTGTCAACTAAATGCTTGAAGTGATCCCCAGGCCGCAGTGGACATCTGCCTTCGGTTCTATGATTATCTGGACCGCTGGTTGCTACGAACCACCTTCAGACATCAGGAAACAGTGATACAACACATGCACTTCGATGAGGAGCAATCTGTTGATTACTACTTATGCTGACTGTGAACTAACGTTACTTATTGCTTTGAAGTAATACTAGTTGCTTGATGAGTGTAGAGTGGATGGATCCACTTGACCATTCATGACAAGAAGGTATGCCTATATATCTTTTCACAGCATCGCCAGTGACACTGCTCCTGCTCTCTCTCTCCAGAGAGTACCCTCTTCATCAAGTATTGTACAGGTGTCTCCAAGGAGGCACCTCCTCCATATCAGACCTTGTCCCTCCTGTCTTACCTGAGCTGTGTCAACTTCATTGACACTGCTCCTCCTCTTCATGTCCCTTTCGCCGGTGTCCTTTACACAGCTCTCCTTCCTCTGACCGGTGACAGTTCTCTTTTACTCCTGTCTTGTGGGCCCCTGAGTGGTAACCGTCCACGTATCACTTGAGCTTGGTCCCTCTCCTGTGTGAATTGTCGTACAGACAACCTTGCTACCGATCTCTGCGGAATCTGCCACAAGGTCTCGCTTGTCATAGATTCCGGTGGGATTCGTGATATCGACGATGCTCGTGCCGATTTCGCTGTGATCTGCCATAGAACTGATTCTACTGCCGATCTCGGTGACCTCTGCTGCAACTCTTACATTCTACCCGATTCCACGATTCCTGCACTACCTTCATATGAACTTCGGTCTATCCTCGCTCTGCGCACCCAGGCCCATGACACCTTCTTGCTTGGGCAGTCTCTGGCCCAATGACCAATACCTTTGCACACATGGCAAGTGCTGCTGCTTAATGCGGGGCTTCCTTGTTTCAGACCCTGAACAAGCTGGTGGGGGGGGAGGCGATTGGTTGGTTGATTAATGTTCCCTGACAATGTCTGTGTCGGTGGTCGAGTTGGAATGGTCTGTGCCAGTTGTCGAGCGGGGTATGAACCTTGAGCCGGTGGCATAGGTCGAGCTCCGGGGTTTGGTTGCGATGGAGCGGCACTTGGGTGCTGGGCAGAGGACTGCTGTAGCAGCATCCTTTGCTGGTTGATCTCTTCGACCTCTCGATACCATTCCCACCTCTTCACGGGTGGGTTCCACTCAAACTTCTCCTGGAGGCTCCATGTGAGACTGCCTCTGAACAAGTCTATGACCAATTCATTGTCATCTAGGTTAACCTGTCCTTCTAAGTCTCTGAACTGCTCGACATGGCGTGTGGCAGCACCTGGTGCATCACTCATGAGCCAGAGAGCCAACAGTTTGTTGTAGGCCTCCATTCTGGCGTTCTGAGGATTGAACTGTTCCATCAGGCGCTCAGTGAAGTAATGCCAATCATTGAACAGTCTTCCTTCTCGGCCTCTGTCGATGTGAAGCTTGGAAGTCCACCATTCACGAGCACTCCCTTCCAATTGAGCACCCATATGATTGATCATCCTTGCCTGCTCATAGACTTGGTTGAATTTGAACCATGCCTCAGCCTCAAGAATGAAAATCTCAATGTCTCTAGGATTGAACTTGGGGAATGGAGTGGCGACCGGCTTGGAGCGTGAGAGACTGGGGTCTCCAGAGGCACTCGCATCATCCTCTTGGTCAAAGCCATGAGATTCTGCCCTTGGCCAGTTGTACAGTTCCACACGGGGCCTGAAGTATCTGGGCCCGGTGGGTGAGGTGTACTTGTCATAGTTGTTGACTGGCAGTTCGCTCAGTTCCTCGAATGATACCACCTGCCTTGGACGCGATGCTGGGGACGGTGTGGGAGGGTCTCCCATCATCCCTTCCCTAGCCTCTTGATCTTCTGGGTGGGAGGGCTCGATCGCCTCCTCTCCACTCCGATGAGTGTGGCGTAGATGCTCTTCGTGTTGCCCTTGCCTGGTAAGCTCCAACTGGGCTTCCATTAAGGAGAGTAGCCTCTCGAGCTTATCATTGAGGCTTTCGTCTGTCATGTTGATCGTGAGGTGCTGCTTGAACGATCCACTCTAATGTCAGGGGTCGCACACCTGAAACCTGAGATCGGTAGTTGTATCAATACTATTACCGATTCTGTTGAGTTATGCGACAGCGCTTGTGGTATTGCGATTCTTCACAAGATATGTAGTAGAGCCGTCTCTATTACTTCCCTCGCTCAAATTTGTAGTTGTGATGAGGCTATTGCAGATTTCGACTGACCACTGTCAGACACTCTGTTCAGAGGTAGCTCGGCACGATCAATAACTTATGCGAACTCACTGATGACACCAAAGGTCTGGTGTGAATATGGATTGGTGGTGTCGACACAAGTGTCCAGTGTGTCGACTATGCTTGAGGTGATCCCCGGACCGCAGTGGACAACTGCCTTCGGTTCTATTGTTATCCGGACTGCTGGTTGCTACGAACCACCTTCAGATGTCAGGAAATGGTGATACAACACATGTGCTTCAGTGAGGAGCAATCTATTGATTGCAACTTATGCTGACTTGAAAACTAATGAGTACTTATGTTTCTAAAGTATTGACTAGTTGTATGGTGAGTAGAGTGGATGAGAATCCACTTCACCATTAGTGACGAGAAGGTGTGGCTTTTATACCTCTTCGCAGTGTTGCCCGCGTCACTGCTTCTGCTCTCTCTCCAGAGAGTACCTTCTGCATTGAGTACCTCACAGGAGTCTCCAATGAGGCTCCTCCTCCTCGTTGTGCCATCCATCTGTCTTTCCTGAGCTGTGCCGACTCCATCGACACTGCTTCTCCTCTTTATGTCTTCCTCACCGGTTTCTCTTACACTGCTCTCCTCCCTGGGACCAGCGACGGACCCCCTTTATTCCTATCTTGTGTGCCCCCGAGTGGTAACCAGCTGCATGCTCCTGAGCTAGGTCCCCTCTTGGCAGCGCTTGGTCCCACTACTTGCATGTGAAGCTTCACTGCACTATCATCCTTACCACTGATCTCCGCAGAATCCGTGATAGGATCTTTCCTACTACTGATCCTGGCGGGATCCGCCATACCCTTTCTTCTATCACCGATCTCAGTGTAATCCATAGTACCATCATCTCTCGTGCCAATCTTGTCATCATAGTACTATCCTTCCTTTTGCCAATCTCAGTGAGATCTGTCATAGGACTGGCACTACTACTGATCTCAGTGAAGTCCATCTCAAATCCCACGATCTGCTCGATCCCTTGATCCCTGCGCTCCCTTCATATGAATTTGACGGATCTTCTGGCCTCTGCGCATCCATTCCCATGACACGGATATAGATAGAACCGAAGGCAGTAGTCCACTGCGGTCCGGGGATCACTTCAAGCGTCAAAGTCAACACACTGGACACTCGTGTTGATGCCACCAACCTTATCACCAACACCATCAACCTCATTCTCATCAACACCCACCAACCTTATCACCAATGTCATCAACCTCATCATCATCAACACTCACACCAGACCTTGGTGTCATCATAACCGAAGCATTGATATTGATCATGCCGAGCTACCCCTGAATGGAGTGTCCACAGAGGTCAGCCGAAACCTACAATAGTATATACAACAAATGCCACCTGCTGTCACTGCGCAACTTGATAGTCACCGATACTGAGACAATAGCTGTTGCACAGTTTGATAGTCACCGAGTATCTCGACAGACCGACCTGGGTTTCAGGCGCGAGACCCCTGACACAAATCATATGCACTACCAACCCAATTAACTTGTCGACTCCCAATGATTGCCACTGATCAAATTTGGCGCACACTTCATATGCTGACCCGCTGACCCTGTGACAGTAATCTGTCGACTCGACATGAGTGTTCGAGATGTCAATGAGCAAACAGCAAATCGGTGAGAGAAGCCCAGACCGCAGTATGAGTACTGCCTTCAGAGAGGCGATTATCTGGACCACAGTAACTACTGCCTACAGAGGACATCAGTGAGGGGTGATATGACACACCTGCTTGGATTAGTAGCAATGGCCTGCAATTGCACTATGTGATGGAACAACTAAGTATATGTTACAGTTGAGTATATTTTAGTTAATAATAGAGTGGATGCCAGATCCACTCATTCACTATGATGGGGGGGTGTATATATATGTTTGTGCCATGGTGTCGACTCCACCATGGCCCCCCTCCTTGCAGGGGTGTGGCCTCTCCATCCACCCTTGTCTATCTGGCTCCTTTGGCATCCCAGTCCTTCCTGCTCCTTGTCATGGGCCTGGATGCTCAAGAAGCAGGAGGGTCACTGGTTCATATGGAAGGAGCACAGGTATCGAAGACCTAGTCGATACCAGTAGAGAGCATGGTCGTAGTGCAGTCTCCATGGAGACCATGGACTCCTATGGACTCACATGCAAAGGAGAACCGAGCCACATGCAAAGGAGAACCGAGCCACATGCGAGGAGGGCCAGGCACAGCCACGAGGAGGACCAAGCTCAAGGAGCAGGCACAGCCACGAAGAGGACCAAGCTCAGATGGTTATCACTCAGGGGCTTGAGAGACAAGAGTCATAGGACACTGGCAAGCAGGTCCTGAGGAAGAGGAGCAGTGTCAAAGGAGTCAACACCAGGTCATGAGGAGGAGGAGCAGTGTTGAAGGAGTCGACACCACTCAAGAGGCACAGGGGTGCCAAGCAGGAGAGGCCCCTGAGCAGTACTCGATGAAGAAGGTACTTTCTGGAGAGAGAGCAGGAGCAGCATCGCTGGCGAAGCTGTGAAGAGGTATATAACCATGCTTTCTCATTGTCATAGGCTGAGTGGATCCTCATCCACTCTACTCACCATAACTAGTTATCACTTCAGCATAAGTATATATTAGTTTCAGTCAGCATAGCAGCAATCTATCAAGGTTGCTCCTCATTGTAGTGTGTGTGTTGTATCACCACTACCTGACATCCAAAGGTGCCCATAGCAGGTTAGCAGTCTGGATCAAGATAGAACTGAAGGCAGTAGTCCACTGCGGTCCAGGGATCACTTCAAGCATCAAAGTCAACACACTGGACACTTGTGTTGATGCCACCAACCTTATCACCAACACCATCAACCTCATTATCATCAACACCAACCTTATCACCAACATCATCAACCTCATCATCATCAACACTCACACCAGACCTTGGTGTCATCATAACCGAGACATTGATATTGATCATGCCGAGCTACCCCTGAACGGAGTGTCCACAGAGGTCAGCCGAAACCTACGATAGTATATACAACGAACGCCACCTGCTGTCACTGCGCAACTTGATAGTCACCGAGTATCTCGACAGACCGACCTGGGTTTCAGGCGCGAGACCCCTGACACTCCTACTCCTCTGGCTGAGGTGGCAATCCTCCTATGCTACCTTCATCATACTCAGGGGTTACTCTCCCACCTCATTGGGTGGTGAGGTCTTCTTGTCCCCTATCCCCAGTGGCTGGCCTTACAGTCTTACTGGAGCATCTTCATCTTGTCATGAGACCAATTGATCCACTTCATCTTGGGCCAGTCTTGGTGAAACTTCCTGCAACCCACTGTCTCGACCATTCTCTATGAGGTTTCGCCCCCAGCTCTTTGTCCGACCATTCTTGATTATATAACCATGTTCTCTGTCCTAGCAAGAGAGTGGATTGCCATCCACTCTACACCATACATAACTAGTTATCACTTCAGCATAAGTATATATTAGTTTCAGTCAGCATAGTCACAATCAAGTAGATTGCTTCCATTGTAGCACATGTGTTGTATCACCACTCACTGACATCCAATGGCAGTTCTTAGCAAACCAGTGGTCTGGATAAAGATAGAACCAAAGGCAGTCATCCACTGCAGTCTGGGGATCACCTCAAGCATTCAGTTGGCACACTGGACACTTGTGTCAATGACATCAACCATCTCAATCACACCAGACCTTGGTGTCTCTCAATACATTCAATGTTATTGATTGTGCCAAGCTACCTCTGGATGGAGTGTCCACAGTGGTCAGTCGAAACCTGCAATAGCAAAACCATTACTACCTCTTTGGGCAAGAAAAGTAATAGAGGTGTCTCTATTGCATATCTCATCAAGAATCATAATACACAAGACGTTACCACATATCTTGACAGGATTCGTAATAGATGCATCCCTGTCACAGATATCAGGTTTTGGGCATGCGACCTCTGACAGGCTGCTTATGATCTCTGCGCTGGCCCTGTGACACTCAGCTGCTGTAATGACAAGATCAAGAGCTGTTGTCGTTGGAGACATCAACTGCATCATCAACACTTGCTGCAACTGCTGTGATCCACTTCCAGTTCTCACTTGTCTCAGCAAGCTCAAGCTCAGCCCCAGGAAGCTCACCAACACTGTCCAGCCCTGCCATTTGTCTTGTCATCTGTGCAATGCTGCAAGCTTCAAAAGTGCTTGAAGAAGGTTCACAAAAAGCTGCAGCAGCTTATCAATGATCTACATTGTTGCATGGCAAATTATCTAACAACCTCATCCAACATTGTGGTCATGCCAAGGATGGAGGTTTGCAAGATGGTACAATGGAAGGATGGAAACTTGCATCAAAACACCTGTCAGATGCTGCTGGGCTGGGGACACTGCAACTTCATCAACCATTTGCTGGTCAAATGCCATGATGTTGCTCACAATCCACACTATCCACATAAACATGGGTGGCCAACAGTGCTTCTTATACAACCAGAAGCATTTACATCAAAGACCTGCTCTCAGTGTGGCAATCTCAACCAAAGACTAGGTGTGAGTAAACATTTACAATGTCCAACCTGCTTCTACTTGGCAGATTGTGACCACAATGGCACTTTCAATATGCTTATCAAGGCTATCTGGAGGACTCCCTTATCTTCAATGTAGTATTGCATAGCATTATCAGGGCCCTGGGCAATGGGTCCTCCCCTCTGGGGGTTAAGCGCGGGGCAGACACGCCAGACGTGTCTGACCTGTATCTCTGCGAAAATGTCGTGTATGGCATCGTTTTCAATGGTTCTGAGCGATACTGAAGGACGATTTGTCGATGTGTAACATTGTGATCCAAGACTATCAAGAACGAACAGTCGAAACAAGCGAGTCGTCCAAACATCCGCTCTGCTGCAGATGCGCCATCACGCCACCTACCAGGTGAAGCGATCCAGAAACCAAACAGTCGACACCCGCTCCAGCCTTGACTTGCTCCCCTCCTATTTTGACCACGTGGTTGTGCATTGCTTGAATACTCGGTGTGATCTTGACTTCAGTCGATGAACCGGGTACGAGCTCCTTCCATGTCTCGGCGAGTTGCTTTTGCACTGTCAGATTGACCAGGTCCGAATCATCCAGCAGCTTGGATGTGAGTTCGGAAGACCATCCGCCGCCTTCGAACGTGATGTTTGTGGTGAAGATAGCTACGTCAAAGTAGTCCTTGGCAAGTGCATATTTTGAGCCATCTGACGTTGATGCTGAGTCGCCACCAAGGCCCTTTTCAACAGCATCCAAAACGGCAGAAAGGAGTTCGTGAACACTTCGACCATTGGTGCAGTTGAACACGAAGATGCGCTTGTTTCGCTTCTCAGCTGCGTGCTTCTGCTGTATCGCTGTGAACCAGCCCAAGCATACGCTGAGCGAGTCCGTGGTGTGCGCTCCGTCCAAGTACCATGTCAAAACCAGATCTTTTCGAGCAGTGGGCACCGTCTGACACCTTCCTGGCCACCTTGCATCCTCCAGACCCTTCTTCTGCCAATCGGCCAGCGCATCTGCACGACTTGCCGAACCCTTGAACATTGCACGTCCAGCTTCCGACTCCAGATAAACGTTAACAAGCTCAAGCGCAACACTCGCATTGGTTCGCTGATGTACTCCTGGCAGACCCAGGCTGACTGTCTTGGCATCTTCTGTGCCTAGCGCCGTCGCTTCGGATCGAAGAAGACCAGGGTGTATGTCCACTATTGTGAGATCGCTGACATCGACTTCCTTTGCTATTCTCTTGACCTCGTCCAAAGCCTTCCCTGGTTGTTGTGCCCAGCACACTGCAGGAGCTTGAGGTTTGAAGATTCCTGCCTTCTGTACTGCGATCTCTTCTACCGTGTTTCCCAGAACGGCGGTGTGATCCAGCCCAAGTTGTGTGATGCCGGCTACAACGCACTTCGGCACAATGTTGGTCGAGTCGTACTTTCCACCAATACCTACTTCCAGGATGACCGGTTGCACACCTTCTGACAGGAAGATGTGGAATGCGAGCAGCGTCAGGAAACGAAAGTAGACGGGTCGCAGTGGTGTCAAGTCGAATTTGCGTGTTGGGTTCTCCTCCAACCTATCCCAGACCTGCCAGAAGTACTTAGTAAAGAGCTCGTGTGAGACGGGTTGGCCATTAATGCGAATGCGTTCGCGTACACTGGTCATGTGAGGCGATGTGTATAGTCCCACTTTTGGCGGCGACGATGCTTGCACGTGAGTGAGCTGACGAAGAAGCGAATCCACGAACGCGGATGTGCTGCCCTTGCCCTTAGTGCCGGTGATGTGGATGACGTTGAGACGATCCAAGTCTGACGTGTTGTATCCGATACGTTCGAGATACTCGACCATCTCAGGGATGGCAAAGTCGAGCAAGCGACCGCCAGACTTTCGAAGCGCTTCAATGGTAGCGGCATTGCTCTGCAACGAATTGAGCGCACCGATGGCGTCGTCGTAGGTGCGAGAAGCGGCAGCGCTGCTGCTCTCTGGCTGACTGCCTTGTGCCTGAGACATGGCGGTCAGAGTTTGAATCGGTGGGCGGGATGGTAGCTTGGCTATGGGCGGTGATGACACCAGTCGGGGAGACGCAGTTCGGGAAGGAAGAATCGAAATTGCAGGCCTGCAGCGGAAGCGGAGGGAGGAGGATCGACTTGGACGCGATAAGAATGAGCGCGAGATGCCCTTCATATACCTCGTGAGTCGTCCCGGGGATGTTGCTGAGAGCTACACGCTAGCGATGGTGGTAGTCCAGTGCAGAGCCCTGCTTGGGATAGCGAGTAAGCTGCACGACGTCTCTCTCTCTCTCTCCATGCAAGAACCTTGGCCTGACCAATCGATGAGGAGATTGTAATTGCCGGAAGAGCCTTAAATTCTGAAAATGAAGCCTGCAAAAAGATCTTCTTCTGACTCGTTGCTGGGCGAGGTCAACGCTAGCTCTTGTAGCGGCGTTTGTTTGTAAGCTATGCCGGCGTAACACTTTCTCTTCTAGAAATTTTTGATTGCGGGGCCCCGAACCTGCAGTTCAGCTTGCAGCACGGTCGGTTCGCAATTAGATGCATGACCATAGAAGTCTCCTGCCCATCACGATTCCCTTTGATGCATCTGATCGTTAGTTGATCGTTAGTTCGAGCTGGACATCAAACAGGCTGTAGATGGACAGCTATTCAAAGTTCTTCAGGCATCCATTTCCGGCTAACAACGCAAAAGCAACGTCCCGGCGTTGTTGGTGGCTGCGACGGTAGCTTAGCCTCTACAGCGAGGTTACCACAACTTCTTCTGTTTTTTTTTTTTTTTTTTTTTTTTTTTTTTTCCCTTTTTCTTTGGAGTAAGAATTGGCCCGTCCGCTGTGGTGCCCATGACGGTCGGCTGTTCCTTGAAAGTAGTGTCCCACGCCTGTTAGTCATTTGGCGAAGAGTGATCGGACCATTTGAAAGAGTCATCCTCCTTGCTGACCACCAACTCGACTCAGTCTGCCTTCCCCTCATCAGAAGTGAAACCTCTGTCCATCACAACAAGGTTCCCCGAAGGCGCTCGCCACGACTCACGTCCTCTGTCCACCAAATAAAAGACGCGAACTACCTCAGTCGCTCAACAAGATCGAAAGCAAGATGGTCGACACGAAGGACAAACCTCCTGCGAACGCTATCTCCCCTCACGACCCCACCAGGCCTGCTCACGAAGGTGGTCACCCTTCTAGTAACGATAATGACCGGGATGATGTGACCACTCGGCAGCGCATTGCTTCCATTGCTAGTCGCTTTGGTGGTCTAGCAGCCCAAGCCTCTTCACAAGCAGCATCAACTGCTCAAAAGGGCACCGAAGCTGTCGCTGATGCTGGTCAGCAGGTCGCAAAGACTACCGTGGCTACTCGCAACGCAGCCGCATCCCAAAGCGCCGGTCTGCTTCAGGCCATGGCACTGACGACCAAAAATGCATTCCCCAAACCTGACAAAGAGAAGGATAGCGACAGTTCTTCTGGAAAGTCTTGGTATGAATACGAATCGCCTCTTCACGCACGACGTCGTATTGCTGAGTATGAGTCCCCATTACATGCACGACGCAGGTTGGCAGCAATTGCTTCTCAGCTCGGTCTCGCTACCTCGTCGGCGAAGCAAGCGCCGAGCCTGCTAGCAGCACTCTCCTCAGCGCCTTCCTCATCCTCGTCGCATTCGTCTTGGTTGTCTTCTCAATCATCCGAGAGATGGGCTACCTTATCGCTACCTGCCTACAAAAATCTGCCCTCGCAAGGCGGCTGGCCCGGCTGTGCCTGGGATGTATGGGGGCCGGGCGACCAGCTGGGAACCATCAACCTTCTCACCGAGTCACTTGTCCTCCGCGCTGCCAAGGAACAAATCAAAGTCGGTCGCACCGTCTCTCTCAACTGGCCAGTCCATCTCCCCGCCGAGCCTTTCTTCCGTCGCAAAGCGGTCACACACAAACCATTCGGCAAAGGCGGACCTGGTTACACCAAGCCACGTGATGATTACATTGCCCATGTCCGCTCCACACAGCCTGATGTTCTAGTTCGAGAAGACACGAATGTTCCCATCAGTGACGAGATTCTCGAGCTCAACACTCAGAGTGGATCTCAGTGGGATGGATTCCGACACTTTGGTCATATGCCACTCAACGTCTTTTACGGTGGTGCTGAGCGTGCTAGTATTCAGAACAGCTTCGAAGACGCTTCGCCTCAACCGGGTGACCCCAAAGCGTGGAACACGGAAGAAGCGAAGAAACGTAACGCTTTGGGTATTCACCATCTTGCTCAACATGGAATTTGTGGGCGAGGCGTCTTGCTTGACGTGTTCGAATACCTTTCTCACCATGGCACGGATCACGTGAAGCGCGATGACTACCCTTGGTCCTCCTGGCCACAATACGGCGGAGGAAAAGGATACGACCCGCGAACAGGATTCCGCATCACCGTCGCCGACCTCATCGCCACAGCTAAGCACCAAAACGTAACCTTCCGACGAGGAGACATCCTCCTAATCCGTTCAGGCTTCACTGCGCGATACTACTCTCTCACTTCCGCCGAACGTGCTGCTTGGTCCGACCCCACACCGAAGAACGGAAAAGAAGGAATGGAGTTCGCTGGAGTAGAGCAGTGCGAGGAGATGAAAGAGTTCATGTGGGACAACCATTTCGCAGCTGTTGCTGGTGATTCACCTGCGTTTGAAGCTAGGCCGACAAAGCGAGGAGAATGTATGCTGCATGAAACGTTTTTGGCTATGTGGGGAATGCCCATCGGTGAGCTGTTCGATTTGGAAGGTTTGGCAAAAACGTGTAGGGAGCAGGGAAGGTGGACTTTTTACTTTTCAAGTTGGCCGTTGAATCTGTTTGGTGGTGTGGCTAGTACTGCGAATGCTAGCGCGACGTTTTAGGCTCATCATTTGTCTCTCGTCCTTGACATGCTGTTGCAATCGATGTCGTTCTGAAGCGAGAGTTGGGTGTGAAGAGTGCTCTACGTTGAAGTGTAGTGAGCGTGAAGTAGAGTACAGTACAGTATCAAGAGTTCGAGCCGAGTTAGGGCTTGGCACCAGCCTTGTTCTTACTCAGAATAATCCTCTTATACTCAGCCACATCACCCTTGAATTTCTCTACCTTTCCATCATCCACCACCCACAATTCCTCCATACAGTTATTGATGAAAGTCTCGTCGTGCGAAATGCAGATCACACCACCATTAAACTTCTTGATCGCCTCACACAGTGCATCCAAACCTTCCGTATCCAAGTGGTTAGTCGGTTCGTCCAACAACAATACGTGTGGACGCATCATCGAGATGTGCGCGAACGCAACACGGGATTTCTGACCTCCTGACAAAGTAGCAATCTTCTGTAGACCTGTCATACCTTTAATACCAAATGCGCCGAGATGCGAACGGTACTCCTGTTCGGTCTTGCCAGGGTATTTGGACTGAAGGAAGGTGACAGGGTTTGCATTGAGGTCGAGTTGATCGATGTGGTGCTGGGAGAAGAAACCGACACGCAGGCGCGAGTTTCGTTTCTGGTCACCTTGAAGTGGAGTGATTTCGCCCATAAGAAGCTTCATCAGGGTAGATTTACCAGCACCGTTGGGTCCGACCACTGCAACACGCGATTGTTGGGTGATGTCGAAATCGACGTTCTTCAACAGCAAACGTTCGGGGCGGTATCCGAAAGTAACATTGCTAATCTGCAGCAGTGGCAATGGCAACTTATCGGTATCGGGGAGACGGAAGTGCACCACATCGTCATCCTCCGGTGGTTCGATATTGGGCAACTTCTCGAGCTGCTTGATCTTACTCTGCGCCTGTGCGGCCCTGTTGGCATTGACTCTCCAACGATCAATGAACGCTTGCAGTTGAGCACGCTGCAGCTGAACGGCTTCGTACTCTCGCTGCTGGTTGCGCCTGCGTTCCTCTCGTGTCTGGTAGAATTGGTCGAAGTTACCCTTGTAGTAGTCGAGCCTCTCGCTGTGCATGTGGATGATATCGGTAGCAACACGGTTGAGGAACGCTCGGTCGTGCGATACGACGAGCAAAGTACCTTCGTAGTCGTTGACGAAGTAATCCTCAAGCCAGGCAAGCGCATTAAGGTCCAAGTGGTTCGACGGTTCATCGAGCATGAGCAAGTCGGGCTTGCAGAAGAGCGCACGTGCAAGTGCGAGACGCATTCTCCAACCACCCGAGAAGGTCTTGGTGGGACGAATCTGGTCTTCGGTCTTGAAACCAAGACCATTGAGAAGCGAGGCAGCTCGTGCAGGACCGGTCTCGGCTTCCATGTCGACAAGCTTGGCTTGCACTTCACCGAGACGCGTAGAGAGCTCTTCTCGCTTGATCTCACGCTGTCGTGTGGGCATGTCGACTGCAGAGCCTCGCGAGAGGCCGGCAGCAGCGGCATCATCACCGTTGGCGGCGTCGTTCTGCGCAGCGGCGGCAGCATTGGCAGCGGCAACAGCAGCAGCAGCAGAGTCTTCGAGCTTTTGCAGCTCTGCATTGATCTCGGCTTCCTCCTGCAAGAGCTTGGCACGCCAAACGTCGGCCTTGAGCACACTCTCGATAGCGGATGTGTCGTCTCCCACAATCTCTTGCTCGACATACAGAATCGAGATCGACATCGGGATGGGGATCTCTCGAAGCGCCATGTTGCGCAATAGTGTAGACTTACCCACACCGTTGCGACCAATGAGACCTGCTCTGCGACCGGCCTTGATGGTGAGCGTAGCGTTGGAGAGGATACGGTTGCTGCCAAAGTTGACGTCGATATTGGGCAGGTGAATGTCCTTGTTCTTGCCTTTGTTTCCGATACTTTCGAGCGGGTTGACCTTGAGGAAGAGTTCTTCGTAGCTAGCCTGCTGTCTGGACTGTTCGACAAGCTTGCTGGATTCATAAAGATCGCGCTGGGCACGCTTGGCGAGTTTGGCACGAGTCTTGGCTTCTTGCTTTTCGAGCTTTTTGACATCGACAGTGGAACGGTTCTGCTTGGTGGTACCGAGGGCGATGTCGACACCTCCGGCCTGGTCGAAGCCCTGCGTACGCGACATCTCGGTGTTGCGCATGTCGACGACCTTGTCGAGACGAGTGAGTCCGTTAGCGTTGATAGCATCGGCATCATCCGGAAGCTTGGATTGGATGAGCTCCAGCAGCTTGGGTAGGAGAGCATGCACCTGCTTCGACGAGGAAGGATCGGAAATGCAAGCTGATTCAAGCATGGGCTTGACTACAGTCTCGAAGAGATCTTCGGTTGGATCGTCGGCGGCATCTTCGATATATCCGTCGAGGTAGTCGACCACAGGATTGTCGAGATGAGGCAGCGCCTTGCGTATAAGAGTTGCTGCAGCCATCTTGTGTCGATATACGAGATGCGATGGCAAATTTGCTTCTTCAGTGAGTTGTGGGAGAGGTTGAGAAGGTTTGACCGCTTTGACCGACGTCCAAGGACCCTGCTCAGCACAACTGGAACTGAGCCAAGAGGACTTGAACTCCGCGCAGCAACTAAATTCTTTTCCTTCGCTTCTCTCTGTTAGAGTTTTTTCGTCCCAAGCTGACTTGCGATGACTAAGTTCGGGGGCTGGAATGTTAAATTCGCAATCGAAGCACGGGCCTGCACTCACACTGATGAAGAAACAGCGACAGGGAACAGCAGGCTGGAAGGCAAGGATGACGTGAATCATTTTTTTAGGAAGGAAATGTTGATATGTAAAGAAGATTTGTCCCGATAGTCGACGATCGGTGAGAGTCGGAGCACGATGTCACTGCTGTTTAAGACAGAAATACATACAGCACGCACATAAACTGTCCCATAATTTTACATGTCACCATATATCACTCTAATGCTCAATAGCTATAAGTTGTATTGCCACACTGTCTGATATCATCTGAAAGCCCTGCTTCTTCTCTCCAAGACTGTGGAATTGATATTGACATTGACTAAAAAAATTGTGCTATGAAGAAGAGCTGAATTTTTTTTTATTGTGGGACAGTTTATGGAGCATGCTCCCAAATAGTGACACCACTCCATTCCTGACCTTGTGGGCTTTTGACTACAATGAAACTTGCAATGTAATTTGGTGGGCACCTTCATACACATTGAAAGTAGTGATGTGGAAAGTTTCAGCTCAATCAGATGACTGTGAGTGATCTGGCAGCACTTCCAGTCTGACACCATCATATCTATACCATCATGCCAAAAACCACCCCAGAGAGGTGCCAATTGGCACTCTTTCACATCCAAAATGGGGAATCTACCCATTCAGTTGCTGAGCAACTTGGTATGAGCAAGTCTACTGTGAATCACATCAGCAAAAGCACCTCTGCTGATGTTCCAAAGTCAAAGGGGGGCCAGCTGGGAAAACTCCAGCCTCGTCATGTTTGCTTCCTGGATCACTATTTTGAGCTCAATTCAACCTCCATGGTCAGGAAAGCATGTCATGCACTGCAGGAGACATTTCAAATCAAAGTATGCCCAACCACAGTAAGAAAAGCACTTCATTACTGTTGTTACAAAGCATGAAGGTTAGTGAAAAAACCACAGAGACTCAAGAGACATTACAAAGCCCATTTCAAATTTGCTAA
Source organism: Ustilago hordei (assembly GCF_900519145.1). Classification (NCBI taxonomy): domain Eukaryota; kingdom Fungi; phylum Basidiomycota; class Ustilaginomycetes; order Ustilaginales; family Ustilaginaceae; genus Ustilago; species Ustilago hordei. Next base: position 445,548 of record NW_024545272.1, on the reverse strand, counting down.
TGAGCACAAGGACATGACTGTTGAGGATTGGAAGAAGGTGGTATGGTCTGATGAGATGAAGATCAACTTCTTTGGACTGGATGGGAAGCAGTTCTGTTGGATTAAGAATGCCAGCTTCAACAGCAAGCTTGTCAGGCTGACAGTCAAGTTTGGCAGCAGCTCCATCATGATCTGGGGCTGTATGACATGGGAAGGGGTGGGAGGTATGCACTTGGTGCTGGGTTCAATGAATTCAGACCAATACATTGATATCTTGAATGACAAGCTTTTGAAAACAATCTCAGATTTGCAGCTTCAGCATGCATACACTGACATCATGTTTCAGCAAGACAATGACCTGAAACACATGTCAAAGAAGACAATAACATGGTTGGAAAGCAATAGCATTAAGGTTATGCAATGGCCAGTGCAGTTGCCAGACTTAAACCTGATTGAACACCTCTGGCACCATCTCAAAATGTGACTTTCACAGTATAGTATGATTGCAAAGTCCAGGGATGAACTGCTCAAGAGATGTGAAGCTGAATGGACAGTGATCACTCCAGAGACATGTAGGACACTAATAGAGAGCATGCCAGACCACATCAAGGTGGTTCTGAAGGCCAAAGGAGGGAATACAAAGTACTAAGGTGTTCTCAAGGAGTGCTCCATAAACTGTCCCACAATAAATAAATAAATCGGCTCTTCTTCATAGCACAATTTTTTTTTAGTCAATGCCAATATCAATTCCACAGTCTTGGAGAGAAGAAGCAGCACTTTCAGATGATATCAGACAGTGTGGCAATACAACTTATAGCTATTGAGCATTAGAGTGATGTATGGTGACATGTAAAATCTTGGGACAGTTTACATGCATGCTGTATACTCAATTGACAAAGTGAACATGGTGAGAACCTAGTGTTCTCAGCTTCATATATATACATCTATGAGGTACATGCCAAATGTGGGAGTGTCCTTCTTCATGATCTAGCTTGACAACGAGCGGGACTGTGTTGTACCCGATCTCTGGACAGATCGGTTGCGCCCGATCCCCGATTAGGTTTATGTCAGCATATATCATCATATTGGATCGCTTCCTTCGGCAGGAAAATCCTCCACTCTCTCAACTCAGAAGAAGCAGCAGCGATGAAGCCAAACGGAACTGTTAGGAAAGCCAATGCGGATGTCATCTTGATATTTTCTGCGAAAGGTCAACGTTGATGCTCAAGCCAAGAAGCAGCACATAGAGGTCACACCAAGGCAAGAGTCTAAACCACCTCCCACACCATCATCCTTTCCCATCATCCTTTCCCTATATAGCACCTGCTTCGTAGCCCGTCATGTTCATCCGGCCCGTCCTCTCCTCTTCCCTCGGGCAGGCCGCTCGCTCGAGCCTCCGATCTCAGGCACCCGCTGTGCGTCAATACGCTACCGAGGCTGGAAAGTCTTCCGGCGAATCCAACCTTCCTCTCATCCTCGGTCTCGGAGGTATCGCTGGTCTCGGTGCATGGTACTCGCTCGGTGGCTTCAACGACCCCAAAAAGGCCTCGAACAAGATCCAGGAAAAGGGCAAGGAGGTTGTTGACCAGGCCAAGGGTGCTGCTCAGAGCACTGCACTCAACAAGGACCAATTCGTCGAGTTCACCCTCAAAGAGATCAAGCCTTACAACCATGACTCGGCCACCTTCGTCTTCGAGCTCCCAGACAACAAGAAGCCCGGTATGAGCACCGCTTCCGCCGTTGTCGTCAAGGCTGTCGGTGACGGTCTCAAGGATGACAAGGGCAAAGATGTCATTCGCCCTTACACTCCCATCACTTCTCCTGACACTCCGGGCCATATGGACTTCCTCATCAAGAAGTACCCAGGCGGTCTTATGGCTACCCACATGCACTCGATGAAGCCCGGTGACAAGCTCGGCATCAAGGGTCCCATCGCCAAGTTCCCTTACAAGGCCAACGAGTTCGAATCCATCGGCATGATCGCTGGTGGTTCCGGTATCACTCCCATGTGGCAGGTCATGCAGGACATCGCCAAGGACCCCTCCGACAAGACCAAGGTTACTCTCATTTACACCAACAGGACCGAGCAGGACATCTTGCTCCGTGAGAAGTTCGACGAGCTCGCAAAGAAGGACGACCGATTCACCATCGTCTACGGTCTCGACAAGCTCCCTAAGGGCTTCAGCGGCTTCGAAGGTTACGTTACTCCCGAGTTGATCACCAAGTACTTGCCTAAGCCCGAGTTGGGCAGCAAGACCAAGCTCTTTGTCTGCGGTCCTCCTCCTCAGGTTGAAGCCATCAGCGGTAGAAAGGGCCCCAAGGGTAGCCAGGGTGAGCTCAAGGGCTTGCTTGCTAAGATGGGATACGAGGCCGACCAGGTCTACAAGTTCTAGATGCAGACCACGCCACTCCAGTTTCCTTTTGTAGCTTCCTGCAGCCGCATTTTGACGCCTTTAGCTTCGTCAAATGCGTCAACTTGTATTGCTAGGCAACTCTGAACAATCTAGACGGTCTTAACTTCTTCACGAGAGCGGTCCGGATGAATTTCGATGCTCTTCAAACATTAGCTTTTGAGGTTCGACAGTTCCCCTCGTGGTTCAGACCGGAGGTGCGAGGTCTGTGAAGACATGAATCATTGATCGGACGAAGTGTCGGTACCAGATCTGAGAATTTCGTCACATTTGTGTCTCTAGATCGATCTCACAGAGGACAAATCTGGCCAAAGCTACGGCATTTTCGCAGAGATTCAGATCAGACACGCCAAACGTGTCTGCCCCGCGCTTAACCCCCAAGGGGCGCAGGACCCCATGCCCAGGGCCCCATGATAATGTTAGTGGGTAGCAGGTATATCGGCTTGATCCAGACCAATCACCCAGTATTGCACTGGCAAACCAGCTAAGTAGATGTGTGAGGAGGGAGGAGGTAGTTTCCCTGCCAAGTTTCCCCGTCATGCTCCGCTCCACTGTTGTAGATATGTAAGAAGTGGTACTTAGTCAATAGCCCCTGTAGAGAGGACCCTCCATCTGTACCTATGTTCATCGTCATCACCATACGTAATCAAACCGCTTCCTACCATCCAAGCCTGTCAACCTTCAACAGATAATGATATGCCATGCTACATCGAAGATAAAGGAGTCCTACAGATAGCCTTGATAAGCTTAATCCAACCGTTGTGCAAGGCTGTGCCTTGAGGTGGAACATATGAGGTGTTGATGAGATTGGAGTCTGCAGGAGGGATCAGCCTGCTGTAGAGATTGTTCAAGTTGACATCCCAGAAAGGGTAAACATCGGGTTCTCGATTGGTAGCCCTTTCGGTACGAGCATTTGTCCCGATAGTCGACGATCGGTGAGAGTCGGAGCACGATGTCACTGCTGTTTAAGACAGAAACACATATACTCAATTGACTAAGTGAACGTGGTGAGAACCTAGTGTTCTCAGCTTCATATATATATATATCTATGAGGTACATGCAGAATGTGGGAGTATCAGTTGAAGTTATGCAAGACACCGCTTCGTCCGGGCTATGTTCTAGCTCCTTTCGCACAGGTGTATAGTAGATGCAATGCTTGAGATTTCTGTTTAACTAGCACTACAGGATTGCTTGTTTATATACCTTCGATCTGTCCGTGAGAGGGCCTATCGTCTCTCCACTAACTCGATGTACCATGTGTTTCCTCGGCGTTGTCTTCCTTTGGCCTCGGCTTTGTTTTCCATGCACATTTTCTGAATGGTCGCCACACATCGACTATGCATGCACGTCCTTGGCCTCTCGGCGACTTGGCTTTCTCGCATGTCGGTTAAACTCCTGGTAATTCCGTCGCATCTTTAACTGTATCCTACTTCATGATCCAGCTTGACAACGAGCGGGACTGTGTTGTACCCGATCTCTGTACTGATCTGCTCCTTCAGATCCCGATTATGTTTATGTCAGCGTGTATCATCATATTGGATCGCTTCCTTCGGCAGTTTATGGTGGTGAATTTACTCAAACAGGCAAGTCCCCCTGCCAATTCTGCTCTCGAAACCTTTGTACCTTCTCGAAGCATATCGCATTCATGCTACTGAGCTTGACATGGGTGAAGTAAGAGTCATTCTACCGCATGTGATAAACTGAGACTGAAAGAAAAGAATCCTAAAACGGAGAGGGGAGAATAACAGGGTGGTGTGGTGTGGCGTGGTGTGCGGTGCGGTGGAGTATGTTCGGAGATCCAATATCGCGCTGCGAGGTAGAATCAAGTTCAATGCAAATTCTCCTTCCAGCGCTTGCTGCCTCTTTTGAATGCATCATTGTCCATACGAACAGGCTTGGATGAGCGATGATGCGTTGAGACGCTCAAGTAGAGTTTGTGCTGTGCTTTCGCCAAGACTGAAGCTGAGCCCCTGTTCCTCCTCGGCCCAAGCACTGTGCACAACGCCAGATGAAACGCTCAATCCGTTTCATTGCCGCCAACAACTCGAGCTTGAGTGTTGGTCACGATGGCTTGCTCTCCTAGCATGAAAGTTAGGCTTCTTCGTGTGAGACTATCACAGCTAAAGAGGGGTTGGGTGCATTTTGCTGACCAAGAGAATGGAAGAAAGTGGCAGCCACAAAAGGAAAGAAGCAAAGCTCTCGCTTGGAAGTAGCATGGACAGGGTCCTCGCTTGCTAAAGCTTAGCCGCCAGTAGAAGCAGCAGAGTGTAGACATACAGGGGCAGTCGGCCGCTGCCAAGCAGCATGTAGAGTTGGTGGACATTCAAGAGACCGTGTGTGCATGCCTACATGCCTGTCAGCCTCTGCCGCCTCTCCCGTCCGCCCAAACCCCTGCCATGAGATGAGAGGATGCAACGTCGATCCTCCAGCCTGCTCTCTTCCCTGCCGTTCTGCAGGTGTAGACTTTGTGTCACTCCACGGATCTGTGTGTAGCCCATCCTCCTGTCTCAGCAGTGTGCTGCCTCTACCTCGAGCGGAGTCAGAGCAAATGTCTGTGACTGCTCCTGCTCAATATATACACTGAGATGCATTCATCCAGCTCCGATTCAGACTAGCCTCTCCTCTCCACTCCATCATCACTTGACCAGCTTCTTACCTCTTGGTCTCGTTTCCACTACCACCATCTCCCTCCATTCCACTCCACTGCGCTTCTAGCCATCACAGGAAAACGTGTTCTCACCACACATACACACCTGATACTCATTCACTTTAGCTCAGCGTAGTATTGCAGCCACATCATATACATCCTACGCGGGTCAACTTTCTTGCACACAGCTCAAACAAGGAACAGCACTCTCATAACCTTCTCCATCGATTGCCAAGATGCCAGGCATCAGCAAGAAACCTTCCTTCTCCTCCAACCCCGGCAGCACCCCCGGCTCGCCCAACAACAAGACGGTTCGTCTTGCCGAGAACCCTCACGTCTCCGCTTTTCTTTCTCCCAAGTCCCGCATCTACGCCGGTGGTCATGGATACCCCGGACACCCCAATCCATCCAAGGGCAATCATGGACCAGGCGCATTCTCTGCCACCTCCGTCACATCTGATGCCTTCGCCATCTCAGGCAAGCAACTCACCCCTGACGAAGTAGCCCAGAAGATCGCATCTATGCTCAAACCCGGTCCTCCCTTCTTCTCTCGCGTCAGCAACGCTGATCTCATCGATTTCATCTCCGATGGCTCCATCATGAATTGCGACAAGCTTCGCGCTCAAGCTGAACAGCTCGAGGCTAAAAAGCAAGCTAGTAGGGCAAACACCGCATTCGTTCCCTCCGGAACCGTTGTTCGTCGTAGAGCAGAGGAAGAGAGATGGACAGGAGTGGGTACTGTCTGGTCTTCCCTTGACGGACTACCTGCCGGTGCTGGATGGGGTAAGATTCCCGGTGCTCCCGCTACTGTTCAGGGTGGAAGCGGATTCTCGACCAAGTCAGGAAGTGGAGGGATGGAAGATGATGGATTGTGGAACGCTATTACGCTCAGCGTTGATATTGACTGTACCACTGTCGAGCTTGCTAAGAGTGTGGTTGTTCCCACGCAAGTTTTGCAGAACAACCATTTCTACAACGGTAACGCTCAGTCATTGTTCCACGATATCGGAGCTGGTGTCAAGTACAAGTTCGATAACCTGGTCGGAAAAGCTACGGGAGGGTTGAGACATAAAGCTTCCTCCAGCGCTCTTGGTGGCGCTGCTGGCTCGAGTGGATCCAAGATCGCTCCTAACTACCTTTCCCTTTCTGCATACACCGATCCCAACGCTGCATTTGGTGCTAATGCTTTCGAGCTCAAGTGGCCCAGTTGGATGCCTTGGGGCAAGAAGCACACTCCTGCTACGCCTACCACTCCTGAAGCTGGCGAGCATGCAGGGGGACAGAAGCGTGTTTGGGTTCCGAGCTCGACCAAGGTTTCGATTCACGCTTCTTGGTGGGGTTACAACCTTTACCTGCCCCAGTCGGTGCTCGATTCGCTCGATGGAGATGTTGATGAGGCTGAGAAGATCGCCAACCTTATCAACAAGTGCTTGACTTTCATCCTCAACAACGTTCCCGCAGGGTTGCCTCCTGCGTTCTTTGCCGTGGTAACAATTCTCAAAGCGATCGCACCTACCACCGGTTACATTAGCACCTTCATCGGATGGAGTTGGGACACTATCAAGAGCTTCAACAAGGGCCAGGGCGTTATTCTTTCCGCAACCTGGATCTTGTCCGTCGCACTTATCCCTCGTGCTTGGGATGCTCCCGCCTCCCCCGGTTCGATTCCTACCACACCTGTCACTGCCAACCCAAACCCTACCACTCCCACTACATCCGCCCCTCCCAGCGCCCCCACCGACACAGCCCCCAGCACTGGCACCTCCGGCAGCGGCATGCCAATCACTCCCCAACGCTATCAACGGTACCGAGCCTACGACACCACCGATCCAGAAAACACTCCTATCCCTATCATCACAAACCCCGTCCCAGCCCCCGGAGCAACCCTGCCACCAGCAAACCCATCCCAAATCAGCTTAGACTTGACCCCACCTCCCGCTAATGACACTTCCAACGCCACATACCCAGGTGATGCCAGAGGTCGCGGTGGCGATCCCACAACCTCTGCTTCTATGGGAAACACTCCTGCGCCCGCAAACCAGGTTCCCATCGACGCTGAGTCGTAATGATCCCGGGCATGATTTGTTGTTACGAACATTGCCTTATGACCTGCTCCCGACACGTTTTTCTTGTTTGATACATTTTCGAGTAATACTAAAATTCCTTCTCATAGCTCAGGATCGTGCGAACGAACGGAAGTGCAAAGTCTGTGTGTAATTGTGTGATGCGATGCTGAAAGATTGCGATGAAATGAACGGAATGATACTGAATACATGATTGTGTGGTTGAAGACATGCGCTGATGCGCTTCACTTTTGGTGCTTACTTGTCCCAGCCAGGGACGACCCTCTTTGCAGGCTGAGCGGCCTTGGCAGCAGAAGCGACCTTTGGCGAGGCGTGAGCAATACGAGGGGATGAAGCTGTCGAATTTGCTGCTCCGTTAGGAGTTTTTGTGCCAGCCGCTCTCTTCTGCTGCTGTTGTTTGACCTTTACTGGTGCTGCTGGTGTGACCTTGGCTGCGGTCGCTGCCGTGAAGGGTGCCGCGTGAATACCGTTGACCAAAGCACCAGTGTTTGCCTTTGTTGCAGCTGCTGGTGCGCCGACAGCCTGCTTGTTAGCCGCCGCCTCTGCCTCCGCTGCCGACTCTCGTCGGTAGAAAAGCAAGTATGCCAATCCGTCGTGACCGTAGTCCTTGACAGGTGATGCAGCATTCCTAACAACATGCTCGGTGGGCACGGTGTGATACAGCGTATCATCAATGTGCAACCACGAGTGACCGTCCTGTCGCAAGACATCCACCGTGTAGTGACCACCCGAAGCGTAACGACCGTGATGATAAACAATGCCGAACAGCCTGTACCTCGGCCGACCTTGAGCCCGCATTGCAGGGCTCAACACCTCAGGTGCAATCTCGAGCGTAGTTCCATAGCTGAGCGGCTTTTGACTCTTCTGCACGCCTCCAATCTCATCGTAGATGAACCTCTTCAAGTGCAATACAAGCACGGGAGGGAGCGACTCGATAAACACCTGCTTGGTGGCATCTACCTCTGCACCACGCGAAGGCGACCAGACACCAGGAATTGTCTCAGGCTCGTTGAGGTGGAACAGCGCATCCTCGATCGACTGCACGTGAGCGGGCTGGATATCAAGCTGGAGAGGCTGATACGGCTCGAGGGTAACACTGTCTTTAGCACCAGGCGTTTTGAGCACACTACGAAGCTTTCCGCCAAAGATGCGAGTGATGGGGGATTCCGAGGTTGAAGTGGTTCGAGTGTAGGCAGTCTTGCCCTTTTGACCGACTTCCATCCATCCCTCTTCGGATGGACTGACAGGACGCATGACTTCACGCTCAATGATCTCATTCTCGTCAAGTACCGCTTCGAGATCCAAGCCGAGCGCATCTCCTGCTGCGCCCTGCTTGCCGACACGAACACCAAGACGCCTCAGATCGTCGTCGGAGACACCGTTGAGCTTCTTCTCCTCCTCAGACATCTTTGCCAAAAGACCATTTGGACCACCCGCGGACTGAGCAAGCTTGATGGCAGACTTACGCTGTGCTGCGATGAGCTCCTCATGCAAGGTGTCGAGGAAAAAGCCGAGGAACTCTTCTGCGTCCTCCTGGTGGCCTCGACGCATCTGGTCAAAACGCTTGTTGAGTCGCATAGCATCGTAGACGTATTCGGGAAGGATAGGTTCGGAAGCAGCAGCAGCAGAGCCGCCGTGACCTGGAAAAGGCGAATCGATGGCATTGGCTGCATCAGCAGGGAGGAACTCGCGAAGGAAGTGGATGACGGCTTCCATGAGCGGAGTAGCATTGCCAAAGTCAGCAGGCACTTGCCTTGCAATCAAGTTGAAGAGGTTGTAGAAGGGCGCACAGTAGACGAGAGTCTGCAAGATGGCGTTGGCGAAACAGAAGTTTCCCTTGTTGACGAGGCCTCGAGGGTGAGTGACGGGAGCATCGAAGCGAGTATGTGCGTCCGAGAGCATGCGCTCAAGGCTCTGAACGGTGGGTTTGCTTTGGGCGGCGCCAGACTTGCGTGCAGACTTCTTGCCATTTGTTGCCTTCGGAGATCGAGAGATTGTGGGAGAGCCGACTTGAGAAGCAGCCGATGAAGCTTCGTTGCCCACATTGACGCTAATGCCGATAGGACCTTTGGCGCTGAGGCCACCACGTCCAAGGGTATCGGCCCACGACTTGGGAGCGCCCCAGGCATTGACTTTGGGAGCAGGCGTTTGAGGTGTGCTGGTGGATGTGGATGCCACTGAGGCGTCATCGGAAGCAGCTCGAGTATCGTTGGCTGCGATGCTAGTGGCTTCGGTGAGGGTAGATGCAGAGAGATCGGGATGTTCGGAATCTAACGGAGACGATGGGTGAGTGGAAATGGACGAAGGTGCTGGTGTGCTTTCCGATGTTCTTGATGCTAGGGTATGAGATTGAGATGGTACATGACGCGATGGTTTGGGTAGCGATTCAAGTAGTGCGGCAAAGCTTGGGAAGTGAGCGGGTTCGGGCCTAGAGCGATATGAAAGAGTGAGCGGAGGAGCTGATGAAGGTGAAGGTGGGCGGAATGCAGCACCAAGACTAAGACCGGCTTCTTGCAAGGTTTGCAAATGCGCGTCGATCTGGTAAGATCTTTGTTGCGGTGCTTGTGGATCTCGTTGTGATGATGAAGCTGTTGCTGCTCTCATTTGCTTTGCGAGTGGCGAGATCTGGCCTGTCTGACGGACTATTACGCCTTCTGTTCGCAGACTCTCTGATTGTGCTTGTGAAGATGCCGAAGCGTTTGCGCTTGCATCAGCACCGTCGACAGCCGAGTCAGAAACAAAGGAAGGAGCCGAGTTGCTCAAAGATGCCTGCTTTGGGAAGTTGAAGGATCCTGTTTCCGATGCTGATGTTGATGTATGTGATTCGCTTGAAATCGCTGTGGTAGATGCTAAAGCGTTTTGAGGTGATTTTAATGTAGAAGCCGATGGAAGTTCGACAGCCGTCATTGTGGAGGAGCCAGCCATTGATATCGGAGGTGCCATTGTTAATATGATGATGGCTGGGGTAGCCTGGGTATGAGCCGTTACTGTAGCGTGCAATAGAGTTGCAGCTTACAGACAAGGGGTCGATGGCAGCAGCCAGGAACAAGGAATGAACGCCGAGATGCCAGTCAGGAGTTCCTACTGATGAAGGACCGAGGCGCGAATCGTAGAGCAAGGCAACACGACTTTGTGTGTTGGCGATGCTGAGGATATTCAGGGACCCGGTAAGGAGCGATGTGCTGGCTCGAGAAGGCCCGAGTGAGATGTGATGAGCCGAGTGACGGCTTGTCGAGTAGAGACAAAAGAGCCGTGGTTGCTGGACTGTATGCGGCTGAAATCGAGGCGGCGGTGGTCGGTGACTGGACCAGTTAGGAACAAGGTAGTTAGAGAAAGAGAAGGATCGTAGGTGCCGTTGCCAATTCGGTGAGGGTAAGATGGATGAAAGGGAAGGTTATTACCGAGAGATGGGATTCGATGATCTGTGTTGTTGCTGCTCACACGAACTTGACTGACGACACAGCCTAGACTCTGGCTTGAACTGCGCAAATTCTCACTTCTCTGAGAAACTGTGAAGAAGTTCGGTCCCGATAACTGGCGATCGGGGAGAGTCTGAGTCCGATGTCACTGCTGTTTTAGACAGAAACATATATACTCAATTGACTAAGTGAACGTGGTGAGAACCTAGTGTTCTCAGCTTGATATATATATACATCTATGAGGCTCATACCGAATGTGGATGCTTCCTACTTAATGACGATGTCTGACAACGAGCGGGACCAGGTTGTACCCGATCTCTAGTGAGATCGGCTCGGCCCGATCTCTTTCGTATCCGCTTACGTCAACTCGCATCATCATATTGGATCGTTTCCTTCAGCATTGCAACCAAGAAGATCATGTGAGGCTGTCAATTTTCGCCGGGACTGATCGCTGTTATACTTCACGGCCTAACACAGAAAAGCCGAACCGCACTTTCGAACCCACCCTTCAGATCCAGCACGACGTAGGGCATCGGCTGTTCTTCATGCAAGTTACAGCTTCCAGCCTGGGTTGGTCCAGGATCGAGAGTGTGTGTGTGAGTGACAATGAAGGCAGATGAGCTCGACTCGGCTGCTCAAAGGCCTCAGAGCTTCTTGTTGTCAATAATATTCTTCTTGGATTTGAGTTTTTTTTTGTGTCGTAATTTTTGCTTTGCGGTTGACAGATCAGCGTGACAAGCAAAGTGCGGAGAAAAAGTTAGTCAGGGCATTGCACAAAACACTACTCACTTCCACACCGAGTGGATCTCTTCCATCCTTCTCAACCTCATCTTCTGCCTTCACATTTCATCTCACTCTTCCTTCGCTCTTCTTTCCTACAGAGCTTGCTCGCTCACTCTAGCTATCGACCGCAATCTTTCTGGTGGACTCTCCACGAAAGGATCCGAGCACCTCTGCCAAGTGCCGCCTGTAGCTCCTCGCTTCTGATCGAAAGCCTGAACCAAGCCAGAAGTCCCTCAACGCGCTCGATCACTCCACCAACAATAGCAACGCAGAGATGTGCCAACAACGTTGACGTCGACAACTACAGCATCAGCTCCTGGCTCATACCGCTTCTTCGATCACTACGTCAGACGGTGTCGAAACCAGCCCCACCTCGAATCATAACATAGGACGTTTAGCAAATCAGCTCCGTTTCGATCACACCATGACACAGCTTGAACCTCTTGCAGATGCCCTAGCGGCTACCTCGCTCAGAGGCGACAACGCTCCAGATGCTTCCAGCGAGCCAACAACAGCCAACCTTGCAAAGGCGTCCTTTGCATCTGCATTGCGAGCCGGCCAGAATGCCACACCCTCCGTGGTTCCAAAAGTCGTGATACCTTCAACCGCATCACCACCGCCCACCCCATTGCCCGAGCCTTCCACATCAGCTGCACCGCTGGTCCAGGTGGACGATACTATCTTGCAGGCCATGCGCAAGCGAGACGATCGCATTTTCTTTAGCCAGTACGAGAACCAAATGTCTGCTTTCGTTCGCGAACAAACACGCACCAGCCTCGAACTCGGCTCCATGAACGCTTACCAGCGTCTTCTCATCCATCGATGTGCCGATCAATTCCAGCTCGAGCACCACCTTGACCGGGCAACACATTGCATCACACTCTCGAAGACGCCGGCCACTTTGCACCCCTCTGCACTTCTCTCCATTCGCGCAAGGGAGCAAATAGTTCAGCGAGACGGTATTGACCCTGTCAACGTGCATCCCGCCATCGCTTCCTTAGCCAGTACAGACTCGGCCCAGTCCGGCGCTAGCTCACCAAGTCCCTCCGCTTCAGCCTCTTCACCATCCTCTCCAGCTATGACGCCGGCTTCGTTTGCATCATCAGCTGCCGGTACACCCAAGGGAGCCTTCAAGATAATGCGCAGAGATCCTTCGAATAGTCGCCCCTCACGATTCCGATCGGCAGACAACGACATGAGCGACTCGGAAAAGGCAGCTGCAAAGGCTCGCAAGGACATGACGTTGGAGGAGAGGGAAGCGTCCTACAAAGCTGCACGTGCTCGTATCTTTGGTGATCTTGCTGCTACCAGCGGATCAACCTCACCAACCGACTCTTCGACTCAGCTTGATCAGACCAAGGAGCCTGACTCGGTCAAGGATGTAGCAAAGGCATCACCATCAAGTTCTGCGGCTTCTAGCCCCGTCGCATCTATAGCAGGAGGTGGACGCTCAGGCAAAAACAAGAAGGTACCATCGTCTGGCTCCTCGGTAGCGAGTCAGGATGGATCGACACAACGCACGCGAGCAAGTGGGAGCCGCAAAGGAGGAGCCAGTCAGGCTGGTGACGGTCTCAATGATGACCTCGAGTTCTCTCGTGCACTGCCGGTAGCGAATGCATTCGGTGGAGTGCAACAGTCCAGCCCGCTCGCTCTGCCAGGACATATGATGCAAGGTTACTTCCCGGCATCGCAATTGCAGCAATCGCATTCCAATCCGAATCTGCGGTCGAGAGCACCAGTTTTCCACCCTCAAGGCAGCACCACAACATCTTATGCTCAGGGTGGGGCACTCAGGTATCCCGACATGGGCGTTCAGCCAGCACAAGCGGAGATGGATGCCTTCCCAGCGCTGTCCAGCACAACAGCAGGCCCAAATATGAATGGTGTTCATGGCAACCAACAGCAGCGAAACACAAGCGGCGGTGCATGGAACCGATCGCAAACAGGCCAAGAGCACCTCATGAAAGGCGTAAACCTTTGGGCACAACAGACGTCCAACTACGTACAGGGAGGGCGACTTGCACAACAATCCCAACCACCACCATTCTACCCGCAGCAGCCGTATCAAATGCCCCGTTCATCTCTCACACCGCATTATACCACCCCGCAACAACCCTACGCAGGCCCAAGAAGCGCAAACAGCAGTAGGGCCAGTTCGCAACGCAACACGCATCAAGGCAGAGGGCAGACCAGAGATGACGCAGTAAGCGTAAGCTCTATTTCTTCAGCTGCTTCCAGCAGGTCTGCTAGTTTCAGTGGGAGTGTGGCAGGTTCCTCTACCAATCAAGGGCTGACGCATGGGAACGGGAGCGGTGGTGGCAAGGTAGGGTCACCAGCACCAGCATTATCACATCCGAGCTTGCCTGCTAGACCAACTTGGCTTGCTCCTCGATAAAGAGGATTACAAAAAGCATTCATTAGCATTCTCGTAGGTCAACATTAGTACATGGTTTTATCAAAAATTTCTTCCCGTTGCGTTGTATTCTGTGCTATAGCAGTGCATAGGTGCAGCGTTGTGATGTAGCATTGTTTGTGTGGTCCAATTCTTGAGACACAGCGATAGAGCAATCCTTCAGTTCAAAGTCATATACTTCTCTACGCATTCTCGCCAATCTTGTTCGCTTAATCTGATCACAAGATGGTCCTTCTTCTTTCCGTTCGTGTGGCCATTCGTGTAAGCGTTGGTGTGTCCATTGAGATTGGCACTCACCGCATTGCTGTTGGCGTGCCCGTTGGCTTTCCCATTGAGATGCACAAAAGTCTGTTGAGCCTTGAGCCGATCAAAGGCACTCCACCACCAGGAGTGGATCTCAGCATCTGGATCGATCCCCTCTACATTCTTCTTTCCACCAGGTCTGCCCAGAGTCCAAGGCTTGTCTAGGATATAGTGAACATTCATCGCCTCTTCATCTGACCAAATGTTTGGATGAATGATACGGAGTTTCTTGAGTGCGTTGTATTTGTATGGCAAATATCTAATCTTTCGGGATGGGGAGGAAGAGGTGAAGAAGTCTGCTAGGAAGTCTTGGTCTGGGAAACGGTATTCGGGAATGCGAGGATCCGTGTTGATCACTTGGATCATTTCCTTCATTGTGCTGGAGGAGGGGCTGAGGATTACGAGACCAGAGTTGATTAACCTTTTCGGTCGGGGGCAGGTATGAGTTGGCTGTGTGACAGTAGAGGACGAGGATGCGGAGGGGAGAGTTTGGTCTGTATATCCGCAATTGGCAGGGATCCATTCAGGAGGATAAGTGGGGATTCGGTTAGGGTTACATGTGCAAGCCCAGCTGGCTCCGATCCATTCTGTTTCCCCCTCCTCCTGTCCCTTATTGCCGAACACGTAGGGGTCAGAGAAGAGTTCGTCCATGTTGCTCCGCACCAACATATCTGAATCCACCAATGCAACTCGTGAGAACTCGGTGAGTTCGAATGCTCGCAACTTGGTCCAAACTTCGTTGAACCTCGCATAAGCCAAGCCAGTAGCTGTTGAGGCAGGATAGAAGGGTTCAACATCCCGAATGATCGCCTTGCCTTCCGGAAGCATGGTCTTGAGGATGGTTCGTGCCCGAACAGAGAGTTTCGAAGTAGCCATAATGACCAATGGATATTCGGAAGCATGTTCTACGAGTAAGGAATGAGCGAATACCACCAGACCGGGCAGAAGGTATTCGGAAGTGAGCAAGGTTGCCCAAGCACACGAAGGTGTGGAAAGGGCGGATTCTTCATCGATCGACATCGTGTATAGTCTTTCCCGTTGTTGCTGCGGATGAAGTTGGTGGTGGTGGTGGTGGAACGACGAGAGAAGATAGAATCATACAAGCAAAATGGGTGGTTGAGAAAGGCGGGAAGAAGTCGGGAGAAGGAAGAGGTGTCTTATGTCTCTCTCTCCGCGGTTAAACAAGGCAAGTAAGTCGAGGATGCATCATGGTTTCCTTTCGCAGGGTCTCAGGTGAGGATAGCTTGCAGCCACACAGATCGGACACACGCTCTGCTGATCTTCCGCTGCACGAATGCACCTCCATCTCTTCGCTCCTTGCCTGTCAAGTTGCTGTTCATCTTGGATTTCTCAAGAGATTTCCTGAAAGTTGAAGATACGTCGATATTTCTAGGGGATGACATGTTAGATCGAGAGTATTCGGGGCCCGGTTAGATAAAACAGGGTGCCAACGGAGATGAAGATAGATGCAAAGCTCATGGGAGCACATGCAGCCTACTCTCGAGGCTTGATACCCAGATATGCAGGGGTACGTTGACAAGGCAATGGTTATGAGGTATTGGCAAGGCAACGGTTATGAGATATTGGCAAGGCAACGGTTATGAAGGGTGGCCCCACTGGACGCACGGTTCGAAGATGTGACTCGAGGAGCGAGCATAGGCAGCTGTGAAGGTGTATATACTTGCGTTTTGTAGCTCTTCCCTCGAAATGACAAGACCTTTTGTTCAGACACACGCGACTGTAAAGAGCGCCTGACAGTGGCCTCGGAAGTGGTGTATCTAATTTCAACTCTGAAATTTGTCCCGAATATCATCCACGGACTCCGGCACCACTCGCCAAGAATAGCAAAAGTTCAGCCCCGGCACTTCGAACAAGGCTCCGCCGGGAACAGCAACGTGACAGCGAGCATTAGGAAGTCTCGTTTTTGCTTCCAGCAGCGCTTTGAGCGATGATTGCATAGCAGCTCGATGGGATAGAAGCGACTATATGAGCATGTGTGACAGCTATGAAGTCTATTGAGGTTGGCGAGGCTTGCCAAAAAAAAAAAAAAAAAAAAAAAAAAGCTGAAATCACATGACCTCCTTTCATCGCTCTAACATGTCCGCCAACCTCGCTCATCGCCGCCACTCATCATCACCCATCAACACTCCTCATTCCACATACGCACATACAGACCATCAGTGGAAGCATATATACCTGGCATTGCTTTGTCATCTCCTAGAATAACAATTGCTATCTACTTACCTCTCACTTGTGCGTTCCTCAACAAAAATAAAAATAAAAAAATGCCTCCTAGCCGACTCGAACGACTGACCTCTTCATTACTAGTGAAGTGCTCTACCGCTGAGCTAAGGAGGCCATCTATAGATGTTGTTGCGCGTTTTGCATAAATGAGCCGACGTTGTATTTAATCCTTCTGCATCCACAAACTCAACCTTCTTTTTTTTGCCTCGCTTTTCGACTTGAACGGTATCCATATCATTTCATGCTCCGTGCCACGACAAGACATATCAGAGCCGTAACAGCCATCAAATGCGAACAATCGAAGCAGATCTGTTTAATGGATTCAGGCATAACATGTAGACATCATCGAGCAACAAGTAGACGTGTTGTGCTGATCAGAACTTGCTCTGAGGACCAACGAGCTTGAGCTGCTGTCGAACACCCAAGTCGATCATGACATCTTCACTGCCACCGGGCACAGTGAGAGCTGTTTCAACACAAGCGCGGCAGAAGAAGAGGAGGAAGGAGCTTTGTGAGTATGTCGACACATTCACTTACGAGTCCAAACTTGTGATGTTGATTAAACTTACCCTTGACCTCACGCCAAATCCTCTCGATCCTCTCACCAGTTCCGCCCTTTGTCAGACCCATACCACCCAACAATTGCACTGCCTCCCTCACAACTTTCTCCAACACAATACCGGCATGAGCCTTCAACAACGCACACGTACCACCTGTCAACATGTTCGACTGTGGAATGGTCATGTTGAGTTGCTGGAAAACGATCGATTCGGTCCAAGCCTGCAGTGCTTCCACCTCCCTCGCCATGTGACCAATCTTGTGTCGAACGACGGGTTGTTCGATGAGCTTCTTACCGAACACTTCACGACGACGACAGTGGCCAATGGCGTCTTCCATGCAAACTCGGGCGTAGCGCAGAGCAGTGAAGGCGATCGTCATTCGTTCGTGGTTGAAGTTGAAGAAGACAAGTTTGAGCCCCTCGCCTTCTTTGCCGATAAGATTTTCGACTGGAACTTTGACATCGTCGAACTCGACGATGGTCGTGCCAGATGCTCCGCCGGGAAGCATTTTCATCTGTTTCGTCGTGACACCGGGACCCTTGGGGATGAGAAGGAGGGAGATGCCTGACGAGTCACCTGCGTTGCCTGAAGTGCGGACTGCAGTGGTGAACCAGTCAGAGTAGATACCGTTGGTGATCCACTTTTTGCTACCGTTGACCAGATAAAACTTGTTGCCATTCTCCTCGATGAGCTTGGCTTCAGTGCTGAGATTGGCGACATTGCTACCAGCAAGAGGTTCGGTGATAGCAAGGCAAATCTTTTTACGGCCTGAAAAGATCTCCGGAAGCCATTTCTGCTTCTGTTCATCCGACGCAAAGTGCATGAGAGGCCCCGACCCATATGTAAGCCCACCCACAAGGCCCATCAGGACGGGAGAAGCACATCTGTTGAATTCATCCCAGATAATGTAGTCGTGGATGTTGTTCCACTCCTCCATCTTGATTCCGGCAGGCAATCCTACACCGACGCTCTGAGCGATCTTGGCGATTTCAGGATTGACATGAACACCAATGGCGAAAGCAAACAGGACACCGTCCTTGGCAGCTCGCTTATAGGCATCATCGTCGAAGATGACACCAGCTTCTTCGTATTTGGCGCCAAGCTTGATGAGAACTTCTTCACACCAGTTTCGGGACCATTCGCGGAGGTGAACGTAGGAAGGGGAGCCAAAGATAGAGGAGGGAAGACCTTGGATCCATGGTGCCTCGGAGAAAGGGACTGTAGGCTTCGTGAGTTTGGTGGAAGACATGGTGGCGGTGTATGCTGCAACTCTTGTTTGGCTAGGTCAAGCGGTCACTGAAAATCTACGTCTTTTGCTGCGTTAGCCCGCAGTAGGGTTCGGTTGCGACAGTGTTGTCTAGGTGATGGAGGAGAAAACAGTGTCGAGGGACAGAGGCGGTAGTCAAGATGAAGGATTGTCGGGAAGGGAAGAGCACGGTCAGGTTCGCACAGACGTTTAGAAAGCCACAGCCGCTTGCTGCTTTGCGGGGGCCTGAGCGCGATGTAGCTTGGTTTCAAAGGTGGTTCCGGTCGAGGTATGCAACCGAAAGCCGATGGGACCCTGATCTCGCTTGCAAGAATAAACCGTCTCCTGTGTAGCTTTTTGGGGCCTAACAATTGGAATGAGGCCCGCGGAAGTCGGACAACTAGATACTTCCTGCAGCAGTTGAAAGTAGAAACACCACTTCGTTGGGCCACAATCAGGCTTCCTTCGGACAGGTGTGTAGCTGCTACAAGTCTTAGTTATTACGAAAGTATGGAGGCTACAAAACATAAGTATATATACCTTACCACCGCTCCTGACACTCGCTGTGTTGTTTCAGGTGAGTCGAGTATCCTTTCCCACAAAATTCTAGACCATCTGTCCAGCGGCAAGCCCGTTCATAACCGTTGCCGTGTGAACGCACCGCTCGGCATACCTCATATCTCAGTGTCAACCATCGAGAGTAAGCTGCATATACGTTCCCACGAACTTGGCCCTTATCTCGGTCCTGCCAACACCGCGCTTAATTTCGGTCCTCTGGTCCCGAATACTCCGACCTAACATGTTAGATCCTGGAAATATCGACGTATCTTCAACTGCAGCTCCACATGCAGCCTTGCTTTCATCTTGACACAGGCTGGTCAGCATCTTGAATCCTCGCAATCATCAATCTGTTTGAGGCCCAGCTGCCATTCTCTCCACGGCACCATGTCGAAGCAACCGCTTTCAGTAGCCGAAATTCTCGAGAAGCAGAAGCACGAGTCAGCACTCAAACCTCGTTTCCTCTCCAAAGCTGAACGCTTGGCCAAAGCACAACGCCAGAAGGAGCAGGAAGAACAACAACAAAAGCTCAAGCTGGAAGAAGAGCGAAAGCGGCGGCTTGAGTTCGAGAAGCAAGCTCGCTCTGTAGCCTCTTCCTCGTCGTCTTCTTCTTCATCAAGACGACCGACCGGGAGAGGTGCGGATCGGTACCACAATCAAGACAACGGCGAGCTCGATTATGGTAGTGCTGCCGATGACCGCTACAACGGCAGAAGAGCTAGGGATGATGGAGACAGGCGCAACGGCTATCGGAGCACGAATGGTAGCGGTACAGCAAATGGACATCATCAAGATGCTACCACATCAAATGGCACAGAAGCGGACAGCAACGTCCCCTTAACAGAATCCGAACAAGCCTCCATCCGACGCCGATACCTTGGTTTCAAAGATGACAAAAAGAAACCGAAACGCAAGCCCATGGACAAAAAGTTCCTCTTCGACTGGGGCGAGGAAGACGACACAGCCACCGAATCTCTCGCTGTCCAGATCCAGTCCGCGATTCCACAACGCAATGGTACCTCATCTGCATCACCCGCACGCTACGACCCACTAGACAAACGATTCGACGAGAAGCATTGGAGCGGAAAGTCTCTTTCCGAGATGAAAGAACGTGACTGGCGTATCTTCCGCGAAGACTTTGGTATCTCGGCCCGAGGAGGGAACATTCCTAAACCTCTTCGATCTTGGCGGGAGTCCTCCATCCCTGCTACGATCCTTAGCACTATCGAAGAAATTGGCTACAAAGAGCCATCGCCCATTCAGCGGCAGGCCATTCCTATTGGGTTGCAGAACAGAGACCTGATTGGTATTGCAGAAACTGGTTCGGGTAAGACGGCATCGTTCTTAATCCCTCTCCTTGCGTATATCTCTAAGCTGCCAAAGCTAAACGAACACACGAAAGCGCTCGGACCACAAGCACTCATTCTAGTACCAACTCGTGAGTTGGCACAACAGATCGAAACAGAAACGAACAAGTTTGCAGGTCGACTAGGCTTAGGCTGCGTTTCGATCGTCGGTGGAAGAGATATGAACGATCAAGCGTACGCTCTGAGGGATGGAGCAGAGATCATTATCGCTACCCCTGGTCGGTTGAAAGACTGTATAGAGAGGCATGTGTTGGTGTTAAGTCAGTGTACATATGTTGTCATGGACGAAGCGGATAAGATGGTTGATATGGGATTCGAACCGCAGGTCAACTTCATTTTGGACTCTTTGCCAGTGTCAAACCTCAAACCCGATTCTGAAGTGGCAGAGGATCCAAAAGGAGACGATGTAGTTGGGCGATACAGAGTGACCATGCTTTACTCTGCAACTATGCCACCTTCCGTAGAGAGGATGGCTAGAGTATACCTTCGTAGACCAGCAACTATCACGGTTGGTGACGCGGGTCAAGCAGTAGGCAGTGTAGAACAGATCGTCGAATTCGTTCCATCCGAAGAAGCACGTCGATCTCGCCTCATCTCTATCCTCCAACGCTCCTCCCATCTCGTCCCTATCATTGTGTTCGTAAACCAAAAGAAAGCCGCAGACCAACTCTCCTCCTACCTAACCCGCCAAGGCTTCTACATCTCAACCCTCCATTCAGGCAAAACTCAAGAACTTCGTGAAGAAGCCCTAGCACACCTCCGCGATGGCACAACCCAAATCCTTGTTGCAACCGATCTGGCAGGTCGTGGCATCGACGTTCCCAATGTTGGGTTGGTAGTTAACTTTGCTATGCCAAACAATATCGAAGCGTATGTCCACAGGATTGGCAGGACGGGTAGAGCAGGAAAGAAGGGTACTGCAATAACGTTCTTGGATCAGACGGATTCGGACTTGTTTTGGGATTTAAAGCAGGAATTGACAAAGAGTAAATTGAGTACTGTGCCACAACAGTTAGCGAGACATCCTGCTGCTCAGCATAGACCGGTGAAGGATGCGGGGGGAAAGAGAAAACGGGAGAGAGAGGACGAGGGTTGATGCTGACGTAAACTCCAAGCTTAGGGTGGCGAATGCGAATTAGGCTCACAGCTATATCGAATCAATGACGTAGCATTTGCATTGTGAAATCTGTACGACGTGTGACGGTTGTGTGCTCTACCACTTCTTTGAAAGCTTCTGATAGTCACTTCTTCTGCACGACTAGCAACTTGTCCCACCAGCCCATATCCAGCTCGGGTAGATCGATTTCTTTGTTGTCTCCTTCTGCTATCTCTGCCGACTTTTCGGCAGCAACGTTGGCCTGCTGCTCCGAGTACCATTTGACAAACCAACGGAAGAACTTGACCGACTCCTGCACCTTGTTCGCCATCCAACATGTCTTTGCGAGGAGAAATAGCGCTTCACCCTGCACTCGCGTCTGCATCCGCAGAACTACTTCGTGTGCGATGGCCTCATCGTCCGAGAAGGTTGCCTTGTCGTCAGGTGCATCAGCTTGGCCTGTTTCGACTGCTTGCGTGTTGACTGACTGTTCCTCAGCTGGCGGCCTCGGGTTCTCGCCCGTACCGGACTTCTTGCAGCCACCCTTCTTGGGCTGAGCGGCGCGGGTGTTGGGCTTGAGCGCGTTTGATACGAGATTCAGCTCAGTCTGAGCCTTCACCAGGTCGTTGAGTAGCAGATGCAGCGTACCAAGTACGAGACGAAGACTGGTCCTGCGTAACGCCTTTTCGGGCGCATCGTCGCGCGTCACTTGCTGCAAGTCAGGTAGAGCCAATACGGCGCTCAGCGCCTTGACAGCGTCTTTGAGCTGAGCCTTGTTCTTGGCGCTCAGCGCCTTGGTAGTTTGCTGGTGCGACTTGGCGAGGCGGTCGAGAGTGGGGACGTGGTCTTGGCTAGCGGAGGCGACTGCAGCAGCAGGTGGTAGGCGGAGTGTTTCGCGTAGAGCTCGATGAGGAAAGGGAAGCGCGAGCAACGAATCGACCATTAGTCCAGTTACGAGATCCGAGCGGAAGAAGGGCGACTCGAGGATGGTCTTCTCGCGAGGCTTGTTGCCTCCCTCTGCTTTGGGCTGATGAGAGCCGTTTGCTGTGGCAGGAGTTGCTTCCGTAATCTTGACTTTGCTCTTAGACGTAGACGGTCCTGGAGTGGCGAAAACAGCGGGAACGGCAGTGTCGGTTGGAGCTTGAGGCGGCGACCCTGAGCCAGCAGAGTTCCTTGAGAGATTGCTGTCGGTGGAGTTGGTCTGTCCAGTCTCTTTAATGAAAGCATCCAGTCGAGCTTTGGCGCCCGTCAGCTCCTTGGTGATGTCGGGCTGGTCCTCATCGAGATACAGACTGGCGGACCAGTCAGCCACGGCGCGGTTGAGATAGTTTGATTCGGATCGCGGTCTGAGTGCAGCAAGGCGGAGATTGGTCTTGCCCCGAAGATTGTGAGCATCGATGCGAAGATCGATGTTACGCTGGCCAACGCGCGTTTTTAGGATACGCAAAGCCGAGGATAGCAAATCCTTTGTGCTTTGAATGATCGCCTCCTCGTCGGTAGAGGAGGCCGCCGAATTGTACCGTTCGATGGCGCGCTTAAAGAGGCGTTCCGGATTCGATTCGGGATTGAGCGCTTGAGACAGAGCGACGTCAAGGTCGCGTTCAGCCTCAGAAATTCGTGAAGTGAAAGCTCGTTGCTTTTGAACGTGATCGATGCAAGCTGCCCTGATGTTCTGACTGGTCTGAATGAGGTGAACAGGGTCGAAATCGGGTACAGCCTTGGGTACGGCAGAGCGGGTGCTGCCGGTTCGGTGACCCCAAAAGCTGGAACTCGGTGCATCGATATTGGGGGGAGGCGCGGGTTTATGGCGAGGCTTAGCGTGATGTTGAGATACGAGGCGGGCAAGGTCTTCGTTCGAGAGCAACTTGAGGAGGGCAACGTCGGCTTGGGCACCGAGCACGAACTGATGCTCAAAGCGACTGCAAGCCTCTACGTAGGCCATGCGCGTCTTTTCAAGCGACATCTTGAAAAGTTCGCCCCATTGCTGCTTGGCGCTCGTTTTGGGGCGCTGGTGCCAATCAGGGTCGTCGCCAATGAGGCCATTGTTGCCTTTTTGTTCCTCGACGTACTTGTAGATGTCGGTCGTGTCGAGGTGGAACTTGGCGAGTGGAGAGGGTGGTCCCTCCCTATCGAGATCAAGCTCGATGGCCTTGACAGCAGCTTGGATGTCATTCGTGTCGATGTTGCGGGCGAGGTAGTGGTGCAAGAGCGAGACGAAACGACCAAGGGCCCGATCACGTGCAGCAGACTTGCGTTCGAGGACGAGAGCTTCGACCTCCTCCTCTTCCTGCAGTTCAGCGATGGCTTCGGGAGTGTAACCCTCCTGAACTGATTCGGTGACATGCCAGTAGACGAAGGGCTGGAGGCCTTGCTCGAGCTCTGCGTAGACGGCGGGCTTGGCGCACTTGCCAAAGACAGTGTCCATTGTGAAGGGTTCGGTTAGATTTGACGTTTTCGCACAAGGAGGTGCGAGCTGTGCGGTGGTAGCAAGAAAGCAAGTGATGGCTTAAAGAAATACAACTGTTTCATATGAAACGGTTGAGATCTCCTGTTGCGCCATTGTGGTCTGCTGCGAGTCGTGTAGTGCGACGGTCCTGCGGAAGAAGAAAGCCGTGTTGACCCGACAAGCTCCTGCCGAAGCTTGTTGGGGACTGCAAGAGTGCCTCCACAGGGTTGCAGGCTCTGCGTTCACTTTGTTGCGTGTCGAGGTGAGATGAAACGAGTTGTTGAGCTCTTTGACAGGTTGTCGTTCAAGGCGAAGTTAAGAGTATGGAGCTGCGCATTGTCACTTGACACTTTCACGCCCACTTTTCCGCCGCACCAACACACGCAAGTCTTGGTCTGTTGCAGGTCAACCTGATTTTCAACCACTAACGTTGTTAGATCGCCTCGAAGAAAGATCACGTGATGGGCTTCATCCAAGTCAGCCAAAAAAAAAAAAAAAAAAACAAAAAAACAAAAAAAAAAAAACAAAAAAAAAAAAAGTCGCGGTGAACCTCTACAGCGCGTGAACTGCAACACTGGAGGCTCAGGGAGCGAGAAAGAGAGAGAATTGAAGATAACAATTAATATACGGCGTTATCGGGGTCACGATCAGACTCCCTTTGCCACAGCCGTATGTTCTATGTAATGCTTGGTTTTCTTAGTGTGAGACTAAATGACAAACACATATATATACTCCATTCACTGCTCTGATCCCATCCGAGGCAGGGTGTGTTCCTTCATTTGTACCCCTGTGTTGCTATGATACCGGGTGCCACTGTGCTGTCACCATGACAACAATTGCGTACCTCATTGTGCTCCTCGCTTATGTGAGCCTCCCGTATCTCGATGTCTCGGCCGTAACACGTGCACCTTGCTTGAGATGCCGACGCATCTTCAACTCCCCCCTTCGGCGGGATCTCCAGTCCTATCATCCTAGCCAATCGTGAGGTGTTAAGACCCTGTAAGGGTTTTGTCAAGACATCTGCAACGTTGTTTGCCGTTCCGACATATTTGATCTCCACATCGCCCTCTTGTACGTGATCGCGTACGAAATGATACCGTGTGTCGATGTGCTTTAACTTCCAATGTTTGGCTGGGTCTTTACTCACCTGTATGCACCCCTGGCTGTCTGTGTATAGTACGGGCCGAACGCCCGTGGCCTCCAAATCCCGGAGCAAATATGAGAAGAATAAGGTTTCTCGTACCGCTTCGGAAGCAGCGACAAACTCTGCTTCGACTGCCGACAGTGCCACACACTTCTGAACGTGTGATTTCCAACTCACCGGACATCCATACACATATGTTATCGACCCCGAGGTACTTCTTCGTCCATTTGTGGGGTCGGATGCCCAGTTTGCGTCGGTATACGTCGTTACCGGTGTATCCGAGTGCTCGTTTGTCTCTCCTCCTAGGTGCAACTGATATTCGTTCGTTTGGTTCAGGTACTTTACCACGTGGACAGCTGCCTTCCATGCACTGTCGATCGGGATCGACATATATCGCGCCAATACGCCGACAGCAAAGGCAATATCTGGTCGGGCTGTGTTGGAGACCCATAATAGTTGGCCGACCAATTCTTGATACCTCTTTGCTCGCTTAGGTTCACATCGCTCGCCTCCGGCGGTGTTCGCTACACTCAGCATGGGTATCCAGGATTTCTCGTTTGCTCCTCCTAACCATTTGTTCACCATTTCCTTGATGTATGCCGTTAGACTCAGGGATATCCTCCTCCGTCTTCTATCACGTATAATCTTGATACCCAGAAATTCTTTGATCCTTCCATTGTCTTGCGTCTCCCATTTGTCCATGATCTCCCGCTTTGCGCGGTCTATTTCCTCACGACTGGGTGATGTTATCAGCATGTCGTCCACGTATGCTGTGATGATCGTGATCTTGTCGCCTGTCCCTCTTGAGTATAGGCATGGAGCGCTCTGCATGCAATGAAATCCGATCGTCCGGAGGTGTGAGTCTAACTCAATGTTCCATTCTCGGCCCGACTGTTTCAAACCGTACAGTCCTTTCACTACCTTCAACACTTTTCCGGGTGGTATTTCGATTCCTACTGGGGGCTTGAGGTATACATCATGGTGTATAGTGGAGTTCAGGTACGCTTGCTTTACGTCAATAGAATCCATTTCCCAATCTCGTACTGCTGCGACCGCGATCACCCCTCGAATGGATTGGATAGGTGCTACTGGTGCGAAGACCTCTGTATAGTCGATGCCCTCGCGTTGAGTGAAACCTCGTGCCACGAGCCGGGCTTTGAACTTTGTTGGCACGAGGTTTGCATCGGTTTTGATCTTGAGTACCCAACGTGTGTCGACGGTGTTTGCACCCTTTGGAAGGTCGACTATCTCCCATGTGCCCATCGCCTCTAATCCATCCAGCTCCTTTCGCATGGCCTCCTCCCAGTGCTTTCTGTCCTCTCCATTCATTGCTTCATGTATGGTTGGGTCCAGGTTCTTTCTCCGTTCCGGTCGCGTCGCTACGAGTCCATAGAATTCGCTGTCAATTTGAGTTTCGGCGATTGGTCCTTGTTCCATCACCTCTGCTATTCCTTCGCGTAATCTTTCTTCCGAGTCTGACTCCATATCCATGTATTCTCGTAGTGGCTCTTCATCTGTTTCGTCGAATATATTTTCTTTGTTATATCCTAGATCTTCGAGATTTTCTTCTGTCATCGTCATTGGGGGTGCCTTTGTATCAACCGGTCGCCACTCTGTTCTGTCTGACCAGCACTTTGATTCCATGAATTTTGCTGAATTGCTCCAGAAGATGTTCGGATTGTAGTCCGGGCTGTAGAAAAGCCAGCCCTTCCTCTCTAGACTGTACCCTAAGAAAATGGATGCGACGGCTCGCTGGTCCAGTTTCTTGTTGTCCCGTTTAACTTTGGGTATGTTTACCCATGCCAGACAACCAAACACTCGTAGGAGCTTTAAAGCTCGTTCCGGCGACTTGCCAAACATCGCTTGATAAGGGAATTCATTATCAACGCTCGGAGTGAGGTTTATTTTGAACGCTGCAGCTCTGATCGCGTATGGCCAGAACTTCTTCGGTAGTTTCCTCTGCATTAGCAACGTTCTCATCTTCTCTCCAAGGGTCCTGTTCATTCTCTCTACCCGTCCATTTTGTTTGCTGTTGTACCCTACGGTGGTTTGCCACTCTATGCCCTTTTCTAGCGACCATTCTAATGCATCATTGCTTTTCCATTCTGTTCCTTGATCGGATTGGATCGCTTTTAGCTTCCGATCCGTCTGTGTCTCCAGGAACGAAACAATCCTTTTAAGTTGCATAAAGGCATGACTCTTTCGTGTCAATGGCTGTGCATACACATACTTGCTATGATCGTCGACCAGCACCAACGTGCATGTGTACTCCGTCACGTGGGACGAGTCTATTATTAGATCGACGTGGATAAGATCCAGGGGCCCTACGGCTCTCTCGCCGCTACCTTTCCCCATCCGAGCGCTTGTGCTCTTGGATCGTACGCACTGCTCACATGTCAGAGCGGTGTTTGGATCCAATTTCATGGTATGCTTATCCTTTAACTTGTTTGTGATCGCCTTAGCTTTATCTCTTCCTGGGTGCCCGAGACGCTCATGCCATAGTTGTTGCTTTGAAACTTTCGGCTCATTCTTAATATGCTCGAACTCCTCATCAACACCTTCAAACAATGGTGCTGATGTGGCCATCGCGCTTTCTTGCCATGTGTCGCCTCGGAACTCCAGAAGTCCTCGCTCGCGATTCTTTGCAATCTTAAGTGTCATGCCATTTGTTAGGAAAATTTGGCCGCCGGTTGTGTCCAATATCACTCGTGCTCCTTCATCCGTTAATGAATTTGTTGACAGAAGATTAACATTAAGGTGCTTTACATACAATACATTTTGCAGAGAGATTTCCCCGTAATCTGTTGATATGCTCGCATCTCCTATAGCTGCCGCTTCCAAGACCTCGCTTCCGGCGGTAATTATCCGCTTTCGGCAAGTTCTCGGGTGAATGAGCATGCTGTAGTCGTTCACCATATGATAACTCGCCCCCGAGTCCAAGATCCAATGAGCTGTTTCTTTTGGGTTCGAGGGGTCCTGCCATTTCATTGGGAGGGTGAGGGAGCACCACGCTTCCTATTTGGGTTCAGCGAGGGGAGAGTCCTTGGGAATGGTAACCAAGGCGTCGCATTGGCTGATACCATGTCCCGGTCGCTTGCAGATCCAGCATCGGATTCGGCGTGGTTTGCTTGCGTTCCTCGGGCTCGCGTGGCTGTTGTCGGCTTCGGCTTCGGTCTCTCCGGCCCGTTCATTTTGATCGTCGTTGCCGGCGGTTCTAGCGCTGGCTTGTCGGGGGTCGATCCTTTGTGCGGGGACACTCTCGACAGCAGTCTGCCGGATGCTTAATGCGGTGGCAAGGGCGTTGAAGTCGATTTGATGGACGGTGGCAACCGTCTCCTTGTACACCGGATGCCGGATCGTGCATTTCTGCAGGGCCGAGAACAATGTATCATCGGCGAATGGTTTTCCGAGGAGACTGCTTTCAGTTTGTATGGACCGGATCTCTTGGATTAGCTTTCTGGCATCCGAGTGAAACATCTTTGCATCGTTGAGTTGCGAGATAAGCGCAAGTCTGTGGGACGTCTTGGTGGCTTCATTCGTGAGACCGTTTTCGATCTTTCTCCATACTTGGTTGAAAGTAAGGTACTCCTTGATTACATCTAGAACGAGGTAGTTTACATTGTGTTCTCCGGTAGTATCGATTGTTCCACGCAGGGCGTTAATTAAAGCATCGTCAAGGGAGCGGCTCCATTTCGGGTGTTTCTTGTCGTACGTTCCCTCGAGATGTTTCATCGCATGAGGCACGGATCGGAGGAAAGATTTCACGTGAGCGCTCCAGCTATGGTAGTTTCGTGACGTGAGCTTTGGCACAGGTTCAAGGAGCTTTGCTAGGGTGCGAAAGTTATATCGCTTGTCGCCATCATCAAAGTCGGAGTCGGAATCGGTGTCTCCGTCGGCTTCATCGTTGATGGCCTCCGGCTCGTTCTCGCTCGTGGCATTATTGTCGACCCGAACCTGGGTGTTCTTGCCTTTTCTGCTTCCTTTAGTCCTCGTTTCGGTGTCTTCTACCATGGTTGTCGGCGAGTTTTCGGTTAGCTCGGTGATAGCTTCTTCAGACTCTTAATCAATTGAAGATAACAATTAATATACGGCGTTATCGGGGTCACGATCAGACTCCCTTTGCCACAGCCGTATGTTCTATGTAATGCTTGGTTTTCTTAGTGTGAGACTAAATGACAAACACATATATATACTCCATTCACTGCTCTGATCCCATCCGAGGCAGGGTGTGTTCCTTCATTTGTACCCCTGTGTTGCTATGATACCGGGTGCCACTGTGCTGTCACCATGACAACAATTGCGTACCTCATTGTGCTCCTCGCTTATGTGAGCCTCCCGTATCTCGATGTCTCGGCCGTAACACGTGCACCTTGCTTGAGATGCCGACGCATCTTCAACTGAGAGCAACACCTTTTTGTGCAACACAACGAAGAGTGAAATGCAGTCGTAGCATACTGAAGCGAGTCAACTGCAGCTCATCTGCTGCAGCCGGGGGTTCACACTCGTTCGTAGCCTTGTCCACTGACAGTTGAGCGTACGTACAACACCGAACAGCTGAGTGTGTCTCGCATTTTGCTCTTCTCATCTTCATCTTCCATTTTCCTCAACCTTCTTCATCAGCATCAACCTTCCTCATCAGTATCAACCTTCCTTCGAGCGTCTTTGTCCAGCATTACTTCTCTTCGTACCCAGCATCCAGCTCGCTTCCCTGCATTCGGTTCCCCAGCGAAACCTCTCGTCATCGCACATCGATACCACATCATAGTCGCTGAACCCTTGAGCTGACTCTTCTCGTGACTCAGTCTTCAGCTCGTTACCGCGCAACCCAACCTTTGCCTTTCTGTACACGATCACAGATCTACCGACATCACCACCATGAACGGCTGCAACAGTGGCTCCACCCTCTCCGATGCGCCGCCCGGCCAAGGTCAAATCCAACAAATGCCTGGTCGACCCGTCATCGATCTCAAAAAGAAGCTTGTCGTCGTCGGTGACGGTGGATGCGGTAAAACCTGTCTCCTCATAGTCTACTCCCAAAACCGCTTTCCAGAAGAATACATCCCCACCGTATTCGAAAACTACGTCCCCATCATCCAGTTCGAAGGCAAAACTATCGAGCTTGCACTCTGGGACACAGCAGGCCAAGAGGAATACGACCGACTCCGGCCTCTCTCGTATCCCGAATCAGATGTTATCTTGATTTGCTTCGCTATTGATTTCCCAACAAGTCTGGCGAATGTACAGGATAAATGGTTCCCAGAGATCAATCACTTTTGCGAGGGTGTACCAATCCTGCTGGTCGGGTTGAAGACGGATTTGCGGAAGGATCCCAATAGTTTGGCCATGTTGCAGGCACAAGGGATCAAGCCGGTTTCGCAGACACAGGGCCAGCAGGTGGCGGATGAGATTGGGGCGGAAAAGTATGTCGAGTGTTCGGCAAAGACAAAGGATGGAGTGCAGAATGTGTTTGATACCGCGATCAGGGAGGCATGTAGGAAAAAGGGCTGGGGCAGAAGGGCCGGTGGTGGTGGATCTGCAGGCGGAAAGAAGAAGTGCGTTCTGCTCTAGCATGGCATCCATCTCCAGCATCTCTTCGTCTACTCTTCGCACCAAGGCATTCGAACCTCGTGGAACACATTCGAGATCGACATCAAGGGCCGCAAGATAGCGGACTGAGTCGGATCTCGAGACTGTCCACGCACCTCCAGACCACCTTACTACTGCAATGCCGCCCAGTCACACTTCGAACATCACTCGTAGCCCCCGCATCTGCGTTCGTCTCTCTTCGGAACGCTCAGTCTCTGTTCTCAGGCCCATCATTCGTGACCACGTGTACATACATATCTTGTCTTAGCATCCTCAATCGCATCACAGCTCGTACAATTTTATTTTTTTGATTTCGCCGCCCTCAACTCTACATCTGAGGAAAGACAGATCCGGTTCGATAGCGCCGAATGTCGGACCAAATCGAAAGGTCTTTCGATAATGTATTGCGAGCAAGTGTGGCTGTTGTGTTGTTAGTAATACGCCACAGTATGAAGAATCGCATGTGGATATGCCTGTTGATGTTGTTCCAAGATCTGGTCCATTTCCGTATCGATATCTTGTGAACCTGCAATCTGTTTCAGGGGCAATCAAAGCAATGCAAGAGCAAAAATGTATCAGTAAAAGAATCCCACACAAAGCCAAACTTCAAACCTCTTCGGTCGATGTACTTACAGCATTCGCCAAATCCAGAATTGCCTTGCCCGCGGCCACAGCTTCCTCATGATTATCCTTGATCTCCACGTTGATCACATGAACTGGCCTATTCAGCTCTCCTCCCCTGTTAAACAGGTCCTCACAAACCGCATCGAAGCATCTTTCCTCGCACGTGATGACGATATCTGCTGTGTACTTTGTTTCCTGCCATCTTTCAGGTGCTCGTTTGACATCTTTGTTCCTATTCAACATTGTCATTAGTCCATTTGCCCAATATAGACGGGGATCTTTGTTGTTAAGATCTTCAATGATGTCAGTGTAGGCTGTGCCGAAGGGGTAGATGTTAGGAAGGTTGATTTTGGGCCCTGGAAGTCGAACGGCGGATCCGGTGCCGGCTGAGGTGACGTTGAATCCAGATTGCGCTAGGAGTGAGTGGGCTGCCATAGATCGGTTCTGATTGGATGCGCAGACGACGCAGAACATGATGGAGGAATCGGGCTTTGCGCCGGGGACGATGCCGTTGATTGCCGCTGCGTCGATCGTTGGGGTGGAGGAAGAGGGTACTGTTGAGGAGGAGGAAGGTAGATAGGGCGGTGTGGTGGAGGAGTGGGATGATGAAGGATGTCCTGAGTATGGCTTCTGTATTGTCGACATTGCTGCGGCTGTGAAGATTTAGAAGGATGAGGAAGGTCGTCTGATCAAGTCCGTGCCTAGTTGGGTCCTATCGTTCAGTCTGTTGTTTGTCCAAGCTGTCTGCGATCAGTGTTTGCGGATGGTACAGGCTAGTTGCCTATAGACCTATGACTCAGTCGTGTTGCTGTTTGGATGCAAGCGTGACACTTTGTTCCGTCTCTGGGAAGGTGTTGCAAGATTGCAGATGTCTATATGGTGGTCCGTGACGAAGAAGAGCGATGCGAAGATGTCTTTGAGGGTCCAATCTCGGCTTCCGAAGTGGAGAAAGAGCCAGAAAAAGCAGTCGTCGAAAATGTGATTGTGTTTGATTCACTTGCCCTAACATTTCTTTTTGACGAAGCACTCATCGTTTGCGGAATGACCTCTCTTGTGATGTCGCAAAGAATCACAGCACTCAGACTGCTCTTCATCACACTCAGCACAGCACACTCAGCACAGCACACTCAGCACAGCACACTCAGCACAGCGGAATCGCCAAAGTAAGGTGATGCGCCTAGAAGATTGGTATGGTGTGCCCAGCATTTAAGCTTGTGGCTCTGCTGCTGCGGTTTGAGCCTCTGTCGTCTCATCGGTCTTGACCCGTTTCGTATCGCGCCCTTCCTCATCAGCCGCACTCTCTTCCTGAGTATCTGTGTGCTCTTCACTCTTTGTCTCCTCTACCGCCTCCCTAGCTTGCTCCTTCTCCTCCTCCCAGCTTGTGAAGTACTCCTTCCGCATCTCCAGCGCCTGCTTGTCGCCAAACACTCTCATAGCATGCAAGATGTAACCCGCAGTACTACTCGTGGTCATCTCCGGATGCGTCCTACCCGGCAACACCTGATACTTTCTCAACCAAGGCTCCGTCACACTAACATTGATAAACTCCTCATCTCCTCTCAATTTCGCATGTGCCTCCACCAGCGGCTGCAGATATGGGCTGTGAACAACCACACTTGCTGACCCCCCCAAGTGCGGTTTCAATCTGCGCAAGATACTCATCGGATCGTAGTGACATGCGATGAGAACTGCGTCAAAGTCACCAGCGAAGTACTCGGATCGGACACGATCGACTTCACGGAAGTTGGCTTGACGTTTGCGATCGCGTGGTTTGTCTTTTGCTGATCGGTTTTCCGAGGTGGTGGAGGTGACGGTGGAGATGTCTTGATTGGAGAAGACAGGTGCGTAGTCGGGTTCGGTGGCGGCCCAGTTGAGGATCTTGAGAACGGGCTTGGTCACTTGGGCTGGCAAGTTGAAGTAAGGGATGATGTCGAATGCAGGTGGAGATTCGGCGTCGTTGATTGCTATCACCGTTCCGTCTCCGCCGAGCCGTTCTAGTACTGAGCCTACTAGCAGTCCTGACACGCCATCGACTACCAAATAGCGTCCACCTGTTCTCACGCTTCCGAAGCTGAGCACTTGACTGAGAGCATCTTTACGAATCCAACGAATCTTTTCGGGTGATTTGTCGAACCAAAAGTCGCACACGTTGCCAAAGTCAGGTTGCAGAGGAGTAAAGAGCTTGAGATGCTTCTGCTCTTTTCGCGCAACGTACTTGGCTTGAGAGTAGACGGTG
This sequence comes from Ustilago hordei, assembly GCF_900519145.1. Lineage (NCBI taxonomy): Eukaryota > Fungi > Basidiomycota > Ustilaginomycetes > Ustilaginales > Ustilaginaceae > Ustilago > Ustilago hordei. The sequence goes on along the minus strand of NW_024545272.1, from coordinate 412,402 downwards.
CGGTTGGCAAAAGACTCGGAGCTGGCGAGCTGCTGTTCGATGATCTCTCGACCCGAGATACCCCTATTCTTGAGTTCTTGAATGTCGACGTAGGTGAGCTTTTGTGCCGAGCCGTCGTCGTTGATGTGTTCGTTTGTGGCTGTGGTTTCGACTGTTTCGCTGGCTTCAGTTTCGAGATCGTTGAGTGTATGATTGATGACGAGTTTAAGCAATCCTCCTGCTGCTGCATTGCTGTTGCCCGCTCCGCCTTTCTTGGCTCCTTTTCCATTTTGCTTCGATGCCTCCTCAGATGTCGAAGCCGAGACAATTTCAGGTTGGATCTCGTAGGTGAACCCGTAAGGCATGCCGATGAGGTCATCCGCTTTGAAGCTGCCGAACTTGCCCAGACTGACCTGCTTGCCCGGCATGATTTCGGCAGCTTTTGTTCTTCCCGAAGGCATCTTGAGGATGACAGTGGATCCAGAGGCGATGTAGTGCAAGCGTCTGCGGAGCTGCTCGGAAGTGAGGCGAGGCATGTGGGAGTTGCGAGGCTTTTGCTGGTTGTTCTGGCGAGGCTGTTGCTGCTTTCCTGTGGTCGGCTTCGGTGAGAAGTTGCTGGGGCCAGCTTCTGACTCGGCAGTCTCTATGTTTGCTACCTCGGACGACATCTTGTATCTATCGGTCGTCGCTCGAGCGAATGCGTGAGTTGAGTAGAAGATCAATGGAGGGTATTGGGAGGACGGAAAGTGTGAACCTGTATGAACGAAGAAATGCGCATTTCTTCCTGCGCCAAAAATTCCAGATCACGTGCGAAGAACCTCCACTCAACCCCGCGTTCCGAGTTGCTTGCCGGCTTCTCGCTCGCAGCACGGGCCGGTTCTTCAACACTGCCATCATCTTCACTCACAATAACACGCCTGAATCCTTGGGCTTTGCACACTTTCAGCTCACAAACAGTCACCTTGACTTTGGCTTGAACTTCAAACTTATCCGTTCACATCTATCATCAGACAAATCACGATGGAAGTCGACTCATCACTTCCCTCGGTCCCATACAACCGCGAAGCAATCTACGCAGCTCTCACAGCTTTCGAAGAGTCGGATCCCGAGTTCCAAGCTGGCATACAGACCATCATTGGGCCCATGCAAACCTCTGGCGTCCCACAAGAACAGATTGAAGAGACCAAAAAGCGGGCGAAAGTCTTCTTCTGGTCACAAAAGACGGGGAATCAGGTCGACTATGCTGATTACAAGGCGTGGCTGGCGAGCAATCCTGCATCCTCTACATTGACAGCGAACGACACAAGTAACGATGTCCTAGCCGCCTCAGGGACAAAGGCCTCGACGCAAGCAGAGGAGGCAGAGAAGAAAGAGGACAAAGAGCCATATCCGGCATCCTTCGATGCAATTGTCGAGTTAATCACGACAGGCAAGACAGATCAGATTCCGGGTATCAGAGATATCCCATTGAAGATCAACGAAGAGGAACCAACACAAGCTACGATGAGTCGGCCATTGAAGCCGTGGGAAAAGGTAGATGTACCGCCGGTCGAGCTCCCCGAACCGAGTACTCAGACTGTGGCACCGACAGAGCCGGACTCTATTGCTGCTGCTACACATTCAGAGTCGTCTTTGGCAAGCTAAATTTCACGACCATAATGTAATATCACAAAGATCAAGGTGGGTCTATGCAAGACTAGATGAATTGCATATATCCCTGTACTATGTGTGTGGAAAAGAGTGTGTGTGTACTGAAGGTCTCACTTGGGCTTGCGGGTGAAGAAGCTGTTCAGGCTCTGTTGGCCTTTCTTTGCGGGCGTCGCTCCACTGCTTGGCTTGCTCTTAGCAGCCGAACTATTTGCCGGTGTCGATTTGGCTGGTGCACTCGGAGCTGGGCTTGCTGAAGCCGATGTTAAGTTGGATCGTGACTCTGCCGCTGGCTTTGGCTTCGCTGTTGCTCCACCTCCACGCTTGGATCCAACGACAACGGCTGTATCGGACTCTTCTGATGAATACGACTCGTACTCATCGACCGTCTTTGTAACTGTATAACCTCGCTCATCTTTGGTGCGCACCTTTTTGCTGCCGATCTTGCGCTTCTTACGCACGCGACGCTTTGCAGGTGCATCCGCGGTGCCATTCATGGTGTCGGTGACAGTTGAATCAGCCATTTCTACCTCCGGATCTAAGTCTTTGCCTTGGCCTGTCTTCTTAGTGCCAGAAATGCCGCTAGGCTCGACAATTTGAATTCCGTCGTCATCATCATCGTCCATCATGGCTTCCAGTTCTTTACGTTGTGCTGCTTCCTGTGCTTTAGTCTGCGATCGAGCGTCGGCACGCTTCCCTGTCCCTCGCGGTGCTGCTCCTCGGACAGGATCGATCATCTTGATGTCGCCCTCGTCGCTCTCGTCGTCGGCATAGCCGAGCTTTGCTGGCTTATTGTCGTCCTCGTCATCATCATCGTCGTCCAACACGATAGGCTTGCGACCATTGCGATCGTCTTCCACGTCCTCGTCATCGTCCTCGTCATCGTCCTCGTCATCGCTGCCGAGAAGTGCTTTTCTTGCTGACGATCGTTTGCTAGTGCTGTTGCTGCTGGGAGCCTCCTTCTTGACCGCTGCAGCTTTCTTTTCGTGTTCCTTTGGCTTAGCCCTGCTCCAGTCAAGACCACTCTTATTACCGCCGCTGCCAGTGGACCTGTTTGCTGCTGCTGCCGAAGATGACTTGGAGTCGGGATCCTCCTTGACCTCCGTCTTGACCGAGCTTACCTTGGTCTGCTTTGCGTCTTTCGCCGCAGGGACGGCAGGCGCGCTGGGTGCACCCAGACTCGGAATGGCTTTGGAGGGATCGTAGTTGTCCTTGATGCTGGTGTTAATGATGATGCCGAGATCTGCGCCACGGTTGGTCTCTTGCCAGGCATCGATGTACTTCTGCTGTGTATGCAAGTCGTGTTGCACTGCTGTGAGTTGTGCTGCATCACGGAGACGACCTGGCGATATTGAATAGATGTGACACGACGTGATCTCCTCAAAGGTGGACTTGGCTTCTTCGAGCTGGTCGGCAGCGACTAAGCGGACCACTTGACGGGAGACATCCATGTCGGTCTGGCGATCTGCAAGACGGGCTTCGAGGTAGCTGCGAGATGGTCCGGCAGAGGAAGAGGCGGTCGAGGAGGGACCTTCTAGTTTGCCGTCATCATCTCCTTCTGGCTTGCTCGACCTGTCAGCTTGAGATTGCAATGCTGTGGATCGGCCGATGAGGATGTACGTAGCGTCGAGTTCTGACTTTTCCTTGTGCGAGTCGAAGAAGCTCGCTAGTGCCCTCTTGGCTTCATCGACATGGATGCGCAGCTCTCGACTGAGAAGGCGATACGTGACGAGCTTCTTGTCGCGCTGCAAACATGTATTGAGCAAAGAGGTAGGATCTGATGACGACGGCATGGCTGCGACGTCAAACCAGCAGAGTTAGGTAGCGTTGCCTGTTCGATCGAATCTTGTCTTGTGAGCCTTGAGCTCCAACCCTCGTGCCTGGATAGCTGTTCAATCCTGGAAGTGACAGGCTATACTATCGGATCCAGCTATTTGTGTGCTGCGCGGATGACTTCGGGGATTGTACGGAGGATGTGAAGGTTCGTCTCGAAGTTTGTGCCATCAGATGTCGATGGAGCTGGTACGAAGCTGAAGCTGTCACTTCAGTCAGCCTTCTGGATTCGCGCTCTTTTACGCGTTGGCCTCTGACGCTCACTGCAGCGCGTCAGACCAACACTTGTTCAAGTTACGCCCACATTTTCAGGGATGTCAGATCGCGCCTAACAGACAATCACTGCCTGTGCGCTCAAATCGATCACACCTGCAGAAGTTCAAATGTGGAAAGGGCAGGCGCAGTGAAACTCGCACCAAACTCCACACCAACACGAAGAAAAATTGAAGGTCTCAACCATTGCTTTTCAGTATCATCCCTGCCTCGGTGCAACACCACAACGACATCGACCACCTTCCCCCTCTAACGACCTCTGAGCCTTACACTTTGATCACCCGGAAGGCACACGGAACATCTACTTCGATTCATACAGCTCGAAAGATGGGCGACAACAAGGACAGGCCGGCAGCACCCGCTGCTGACAGCAAGGTCAACGATATCGCAGCTGGCATCTCTGGTCTCATGTCCAGCAAGGATGGCGCTGGTAAGCCAGCAGCACCAGCGGAAGCTAGCAAGGAGGAAGGTGTTGAGTCAAATCTGCGCGAGTCTTCGCACGAGGTTCAGGTCACATTGGCAGACCAGCAGGCGGATCCCAACTCTCCGCTGTACTCGGCCAAGAGCTTCGAAGCGCTCGGTTTGCACGAGAACCTGCTCAAGGGCATCTACGCCATGAAGTACCAGAAGCCATCCAAAATCCAAGAAAAGGCATTGCCATTGCTTCTCCAGAACCCACCCAAGAACATGATCGGCCAGTCACAATCCGGTACCGGTAAAACCGCCGCTTTCATTCTCACCATGCTCTCGCGAATCAACTACGACCTCAAGAAGCCACAGGCCGTCGTCTTGGCACCATCGCGTGAGCTGGCACGACAGATCATGGATGTGGTGCTTACCATGTCCAAGTTCACCGACGTCACCACATGCCTTTGCTTGCCAGACGAGGTCAAGCGAGGTGAAAAGATCTCTGCACAGCTCATTGTTGGTACACCAGGAAAGACATTCGACATGATCAAGAGCAAAGGTATCGAGACTGCTGCTATCAAGGTTTTTGTGCTCGACGAGGCCGACAACATGCTAGACCAGCAGTCCTTGGGTGAACAGTCGATCCGTGTCAAGAACACCATGCCCAAGTCATGTCAGCTTGTTCTGTTCTCGGCCACCTTCCCCACTAACGTGTACGACTTTGCCGTCCGCATCGCACCAGGCGCCAACGAGATCCGATTGAAGCAGGAAGAGCTGTCAGTAGAGGGCATCAAGCAGTTCTACATGGACTGCAGGGATGAAGACCACAAGTACGAAGTGCTTGTCGAGCTGTACAACTTGCTCACCATTGGCCAGAGTATCATCTTCTGCGCCAAGCGCGAAACAGCCGACCACATCGCACAAAAGATGACCGCTGAGGGTCACAAGGTTGACTCGCTGCACGGCCGACTCGAGACAGCAGACCGTGACCGAACCATCGACGCCTTCCGTGACGGTAAGAGCAAGGTGCTCATCTCGACCAATGTCATCGCACGTGGTATCGACATTCAGCAGGTGACGTTGGTCATCAACTACGACATGCCATTAACACAGGCGGGTGAGGCGGATGCCGAGACCTACTTGCACCGTATTGGACGAACGGGTCGTTTCGGTCGCAAGGGGGTTTCGATCAACTTTGTGCACGATCAGCAGAGTTGGACTTACATGGACCAGATCGAGAAGGCGCTCAAGTGCCAGATCACGCGTGTGGCCACCAATGATCTAGAGGAGATGGAGTACACGATCAAGGAGGCGCTCAAGCAGATCGGCAAGTGAGCTCATAGTGTACTCGGAAGTGCATCCTTCGCCGACTCTGATCTCATTACACTTGTAGCAAAAAGCAATCAACATACCCATTCAAGATCTGATGAGGCACTTGCTGTAATACGCTACCTTTGAGGCATGAAAAGCTTTACTGTGCGGGGGTACTGACGCAGTATAGAGGCTTGCAGGCTCCTGGTAAGATCAAGGGTCCATCGTTGCGAGTGTGCTTTGTGGAGCGCGGCGACTGTCCGGACTTGCGCTCACAGACACTCTTTCTTCAACTACTGGCGTCATACACCTATTTGCGTGAAGGAGTAAAGCCTCGTATCGACCAATGAAGGGATTCGGGATGCTTCCAGCACCTCGTACAGCTTGCTACGGCTTCAAATCCTGATACTGTGTACAGCAGAATCAGCAGAAGCAGACATGTGCGGAAATACGAGCTGGCAGAGAGAGGAGCGATTGATTTATTTATTTATTTTTTGATTTATTTTGGCTCTGTTAGTTTTCACGATCGGATCCCGATTTCACAGCGAAAAGGCGAGATGATTTTTTGTATTGCCTCACAGCCAAAGTTAGGGTGGCGCGGCGGCGTGGCGCTGTTGCCGACCAAGGCTCTTTTGAGTTGCCGGCAAAAGGCATAGGAAAGCAAAGAAAGCTCAGAAGATCCATTTGCTTCTATGATTCGTTCGGTTGCCTAGCCCGAGAAAGCCCAACACCTGTCACGCAATTTGCATCTTGTCCTTCTTCCTCGCCTCAACTCGACATCATCGTTTCTTCTTCACCACATACACCAATCATCTTCGGACTTTACCCTCCTATCGCATCTATCGTTGTTGCTACCTACAGCATCCTCAATAGCAAGAACACGCTTCGTCGTACTTATATGAGCTTTGCCCGATCGTCGTTGCGTTCGACCTCGTTCAACCGCGTCAACCTTCCTCACCTCCTTGCAACCAACACCAGAGTTACAACCGCGCAACAGCTTGCAGTTCCCCTGCTTCGATCTCGCTTCTCTACGCACTCTAGTTCTAGCAATTACTCGTCTCGTGCATTCCGAGCTACAGCTCCTCTTGCAGCACTTTCTGCCGTATCCATTCGCCACTCTTCCACTTCGGCAGACACATCTGCATCTTCAGACAACATGACTGAACACGTCAACGGTGCCTCTTCGTCCTCGGGCCAGAAGGTTCACAAGGTCGTTATTATCGGCTCTGGTCCCGCTGGTCACACTGCTGCCATCTACTTGGCGCGAGCCAACCTCGAGCCCGTTCTTTTCGAGGGGATGCTTGCCAACGGTCTTGCACCAGGAGGGCAGCTTACCACCACAACCGATGTCGAGAACTTCCCTGGTTTCCCCGATGGCATCCGTGGTCCTGAGATCATGGATAAGTTCCGTGCCCAGTCGGTTCGCTTCGGTACCGAGATTCACACCGAGACCATCTCCAGGGTCGACCTTTCCTCCCGTCCATTCAAGTTCTGGCGTGAGTTCAATGAGGACCAGCCTCCCGAGCTCACCGAGACCCTCATCATTGCTACTGGTGCCAGTGCTAAGCGCATGCACTTGCCCGGTGAGGAGACCTACTGGCAGAGCGGTATCTCGGCATGTGCCGTTTGTGACGGTGCCGTCCCCATCTTCCGCAACAAGCCTCTCGTAGTTGTCGGTGGTGGTGACAGTGCCGCTGAGGAGGCCATGTACCTCACCAAGTACGCTTCGCATGTTCACGTCCTTGTCCGAAGAGACGAGCTCCGAGCATCCAAGATCATGGCTAAGCGACTCTTGGCGCATCCCAAGGTGACTGTTCACTTCAACACTCAGCCCGCCGAGTGCAAGGGTGATGGTGAGCTGCTCAAAGCTGTTCGTGTCAAGGACACCAAGACTGGCGAGGAGCGTGACATGGACGCCAACGGTCTTTTCTATGCTATCGGTCACTTGCCTGCCACTTCGCTCGTCAAGAGTCAGGTCGAGCTCGACAGCGACGGATACATCATCACCACACCAGGCACTGCTCAGACTTCGGTCAAGGGTGTTTTTGCTGCTGGTGACGTTGCTGACAAGAAGTACCGACAGGCTATCACTTCGGCAGGTACTGGATGCATTGCTGCGCTCGAGGCTGAGCGTCTGCTGGCTGAGGAGGAGATTCTTGACCCTGTCGATGCCGCTGCTGCCAACCACTACACCGGCACTGACAAGGAGTAATTGTGCGGTCGTCAAGTAGTCATCAGTAGCATCACACCTTCCTCCCTCGTTTCTGGCATCTTTTATGATCACTCGTAATATTATTGTTCTTCGATCATTCTTGTTCATCGCTTTTATGCTTGTATGAACCCATCCCGATCAAGCTCTCGATCCAACTGTGAGCAACCAAACATGTCAAGTGACTGTGCAAAAGTTCTCGAGAAGCATTCAATGCCTCTGTCGAGTGAGGTCTTTGATTGTCGAGTTGAATGCGACATTGCCTCCAAGTGGGGATCACGTGACGCGTCGAGGCCAGAGATTGGCCTTTCCGTCTTGCCTTTTCCGTCTTCCGCTTTTTTTGAGAAGATCTATCCGCAGGTCAGATTTTCTAACGCAGATTTCATATCGTTTCCGCCTGGCTTGACCGCTATCTCTTTGCTTACCTCCGAACACGACTACGCTTCTCCTCCTGACCACCACCATCATCACTCGCAGCAGGCTCTTCAATTCTGTTCTTGTTACAGAGCAAAATCACCAATTACAGGCGCAGAAGACAGCCGCTGAAGCTCACAACAAGGACTGTCAAAAGACACGGGCTTCCGCATCGAAGGTTGATCTTCCCACCGGTTTCGGCACGCCTGCGCACCTTTCATCCGCGCCGCAATCAGCAGCTGATCCCGCACGCGACATTCAGCAGACATCTGAAGCGTCTGGTCCAGTTCTTGGCATCGAACATCGGGAAAGCGAGCTACTGAGCTTCAGTTTTTACCGATACGCACGAGTCAGTAGCTTTTGCCTCAGCGTCAAGGATCCCGAACAGCATAGCCACCATCGATATCCGCACAATCCCACACCCGCATAACCGCTCTAGGAAGAGGAACATCTGTCACAATGGCATTCTTCTCCTCCGCCTCCACCCCATCCACCTTTGGCGCTCGCCCAGCTGCAACCCCAACCTCCATCGGCCAAATCAACACCTCAGCCGCCTCCAAAACCACCGGCGATCAAGACCAAGAAGTAGCTCCTGCCCCCTCCGATACTGTCTCGTGCCTCTCCTTTTCTCCCACCGCCGACTTCCTCGCCGCCTCTTCATGGGATAACAACATCCGCATCTACCAAATCAACAAAACCTCCCCCACACCCGTCACTCCTTGGCAGCAGTACTCCCACGAAGGTCCCGTCTTGGATCTATGCTGGAGCAGTGATGGGGCAAAAATCTTCAGTGTGGGCGCGGATAAAGTATGCAGGATGTTTGATATGAATACGAACCAGCCTACCGTTGTGGCGCAGCACAATGACACGATTAGAAGTGTAAGGTGGTTGAATGTAGCAGGGGGTGTATTGTTGACAGCGGGATGGGACAAGGTGTTGAAGATTTGGAAGGTGGATAATCCTGCAGCGGGACCTAACATGGTTCATAGCTTGAACTTGCCAGAGAAATGCTATGCGATGGATAACGTGCAGAATGTGGTAGTGGTGGCGATGGCGGAGCGTATGGTGTTGGGTTTCAGATTGGAAGAAACTGGAAGCATCACACCATTGGTAGAGCAACAGTCTCCACTCAAATACCAAACTCGATCAATGGCAGTCTTACCCGATGGAGACGGCTACACACTGGGCGGTGTCGAAGGTCGAGTGGGAGTCCAATACTTCCATGACCCTCCAGACAAAGACAACAAGGTCAAGAAATTTGCTTTCAAATGTCATCGTCGTGCTAACGCCGATCATCCGGAAGTTCCTCGTAACGAGTCTCACCTCTACCCCGTTAACTGCATCGCGTTTAACGTGCACGGTACTTTTGCAACTGGTGGTGCTGATGGAAGTATCAACTTTTGGTGCAAACAGAGTAGGACAAGATTGAAGACGATGGAAACGAAAGGACCGGCTAATGCGCCAAAGGAATTGTTGAAGACCAATCCGGCAAAACAGCCGATTACCGCAATCGCGTTCAATAGAGATGCAACTATCTTTGCCTACGCAGTTGGATACGATTGGCATAAGGGATATCAAGGAGCTGGTGGGGTGGAGCCGAAAGTTTGGATTCAACCAGTGAATTATGAGGATGTGAAGAAGAGGCCTCCTAAGGCCTAAAAGCCCCGTTGCTCATGGGCAGTGCAGGTGTTGCAATCATAAGTTGTATTCTTTGCTTGTTTCAGTTTCGTGTGAGTGTCAAGCCTCGATGAGAGAAAGCGTATCAATGCTTGATTCTTGATTGCGATGAGACTGTGGTGCTACTACAGAGTGTGAGTTCAGGCCCCGTTGACAATCAGATCCAAAATCCCCCTCGCTCTGGCCAACAGACCATCGCCATAAGCAAACCTGACCAACCCTTGTACGAAAGCCCAACTCTTCCCTGGCTGTTCCAGCGGATAGTCAAGTCTGGGTGGAATACCAGTCCTGATCCAAGTAAATGCTCTATCTCTTGTCACCGCCTTTGCTTGCGTCAATGCTAGCAAGCCTTCAGGACCACCGAATCGACCATAACCGCTCTTCTTGACACCTCCGAAGGGCAAACCTTGATTGAGGTAAGAGACGCCGAAATCGTTAATGTTGACCATTCCTGCTTCGAGTCGATCTGCAATGTACTGGCACTGTGACAGAGTAGAGCCAAAGATCGAAGATCCCAAGCCATAGCGTGTGGAGTTGGCGATGGAGATAGCAGAATCGAGAGAGGTGGTGGCGAAGGGAATGATGAGGAAGATAGGCGCGAAGAGTTCTTCGTTTGCGATAGCCATAGAGGGTTTAATGTTGGTGAGGAGGGTAGGGGTAAAGTAGTGGCCATGTTTGTAGGTCGGGTGGTTGTGACGTTTGCCTCCGACAACAAGACGGGCTCCTTGGGAGACAGCGTCAGAGATGAGAGATTCGAGGTGTGAGAAGCGGGCATCGGTGATCATTGCTCCCATATCCACTCTCTCCGCCTTTCCTCCTTTAGTGGAAGAAGAGGAGGTGCCAAAGGGAGCATCGTCCATGAAACTACCAAGCTTTAATGCCTTAATTCTCGGCCCAACAATCGCCACCAACTTTTCGGCGATCGTTTCATCAGCAATAAACCGTTCAATACCAATACAGTTCTGTCCTGCACCTTGGAAGCAACTCCTCATGAAAGTAGAAGCAAAGTACTTCAGATCCGCATCCTTCAGCAGAATCGCAGGATCTTTACCACCAAGTTCGAGGGTAAGAGGAGTAAGTTCCTTGGTCGCAGCCTGAGCTACTAGTCTCCCTACTGGCTCTGAACCGATGAATGTAATGTGCGCAATATCCGGACTCTGCGTCAAAGCTTCAGCTGCTTCAGGGAAGCATGTCACCAGCTGCACCAATTCCGGATCGCACCCCGACACGCTCAAACACTGCCTAATCGCATCAACAAACCATCCTGCAGACCAAGCAACAAGCTCGCTCGCCTTGACCACAATCGCATTGCCGGCAAAGAGCGAAGCAATGATCGGACCCATAACATTGTGCGCTGAATAGTTCCAGCTGACACATGCGGCAACAACACCCATCGGCTCATGGCGAACTTGGCATACCTTGTGCATCAGTAGAAGATTGTTGGGTCTCGTTTCTGTGCGCAAGATCTTCTCGCCGTTAGAGATGGTCCAAGCTAGCTTACTGCACGTGGTAAGAAGTTCGCCGAAAGCAGCATCGACAGCAGTCTTGCCCGTATCGCGCGAAGCGACACGTGCAATGGTCTCTGCATCCCTCACCACCCATTTCTGCATCGTGCGCAATGCTTTTCTGCGAAGGGCAAAGGAAGATTTGCGCCATTTGAGCTGTGCGGTTTTGGCTTTGGCGATCTTCTGGGCAATGGTAGTGGGGGTATCGGCTGTGATTTCGGCAATGAGGTAGGCTGTGGCTGGGTCATAGCAGAAGATTGTATCTGGCTTTTTCGTATCGCGAACTGTCGGATTAGTGAGAACTGTTCCGGACCATCCTGCGCGAGCTTGAGGTGGAGCAGGAATGGAGATAGACACGCCTTGCTCGGCGACGTAGGCAGAGAGGGCGGAGGCGATGCGAGAGATGATGTATACGATGAGACCGGTGAAGATTAGGCTGGTGGGAGAACGGATAGCGGTGGAAGGGAGAGATGGGATGAATTGGAAGAGGTAAAGATCTGTTTGAAGGACAAAGAGCTGGAGTTGGAGTTGGAGACGCTCGACCCACACCGAGGCTGCGGCCATGCTATTCGGGAAGGGGCTGGTAGCCGTCATTTCGTTAATCCAAAGCAATCGTTTGCCGACGAGAGTGGACGGTACTGCTTGCAATCTTGAGGTGATATGGTTGGAACGAAGAGCAGGAATAGAACAGACCAACACTCAAGCCTTATCTTCGCGCGCCCAACAACAGCAAAAAGGGTCTTTGAGAGGAACGAGAAGAACTGAAAGTGCCTGAAAGTGCTTCTTCTTCACGTCTGTGGTCTGTGCTTCGCGGCAAGAATCGTACGAGCAGCGCGTGGGGGGAAGGAGCAACCGATTTTCTGAGATTGTTAGGAGCAGGTACTAACATTATTACTTGGAACCACAAAAACATAGAGGGATCGTTGCTAGATCGCTCAATTGCAGCCCGATGCGTTCGGGTCGGATTGTCTGCTTCGATTCTGCATCCCGAACGGCATTCTGCTGCTGAAGGAAACGATCCAATATGATGATGAAAGCTGACGTAAGCCGAAGCGGAAGAGATCGGGATAGGTCAATCTAATCGGAGATTTGGTGGAAGCGATCTGACAAGAGATCGGGTACAACACAGTCCCGCTCGTTGTCAAGGTAGATGATTAAGTAGAAGCACTCCCACCTTTGGCAGGTACCACGCAAATGTATATACGTATATATCAAGCCGAGAGCACTAGGCTCCCCCCACGTTCTTGAGTCAATTGAGTATATATGTTTCTGTCTAAACCAGCAGTGACATCGTACTTAGACTCTCGCCGATCGCCAGTTATCGCGACCAAAACTTCTTCACTTTTCAACATCTGCAAGATCTTCTGAGGGAAAGACTATTCGATTCGAGGCTCGAGTGTGAGAAGTTGATTATGGAAAGGAAGGGGCCCTCATGTTGGAAAGCATGCTGCACGTGCGTTTTTGCTGATGATGAGGTCTTGGCAGTCTAAACGGCGGCGCTACTCACCAGCACGTCCGATCGCAGTACGGATCTTTCCTTTTCCCCATCCTCCTTGCTATTGCGACTAGACGGAATGTCTGTACGTGGGGACCTCGTCGCCCAGCATTCTACGTCGCGGTGGGCGGCGCTTTGACCCCTGCCATTTCTTGGCATTCCACTAAGCTTTGGTAGTATTGGATTCATCAACGAGGTCAAAGCAAAGCAACGATTGCTCCAATTGAGGTTGCTTCTGGGTGATAGATTCGGACGAGAGAGAAAGTGTATGACTGCGAGCAAGTCACCGAGGCGCATGTGGTTCGCTATGCCGGTATCTGCTGTGGTTGGTTGTCAAGCTGAAATGAGTGGATATCAAGTGGAAAAGCAGCGCGATGACGGTCGACGGCGTCGTGTCAAACAAAGCAACGCTCGCTTGGTTGGCGAGTTGCACAAGATTTTCCGATCCATCCTACGTCACTCGCTCTTCTCGCTGAGTTCCGTCTTCTTTCCTTGAGGGCACAGGCACCTTGAGGGCACAGGCACCTTAAGAGCACAGGCACCTTGAAGAGGCGTCAAAGTTTGTGCCTGTGCCTGATCCAGCTTAAACCTCCCGCTGTCACACGGAGAACAACAGATTCAACTCGCTGTCGTCAGGCAGTCCAGATAGATGGTTCGCAGAGTTGAGCAGAGCCGCTTGTGCCAGTTCTTTGCAAACTGCTACAACTGCACACGCAAAGGCATGCATGCAGTAAAAGACAATGTGTCAAGACAAGAGCCTGCTTGTTTTAGACAACTTGAGCGAAGCTCGATGGATAGAACTTGAAAGCCAAGCCTTTGTATGGAATGTGTCGCTTTAGGTCCTCAGCAACGGCCCTTTCCGTTGTGGACCAGCTTCGACGAAGCAATAGCCTTCGCATTTGGCATCGAACCCCTTCCTCGGCGGAGGATACCGAAGGGGTGGCTTACCATACCACAGCGGCGAGCACGAGGCGTCGCCTACGGGTCGCTTATCCACCTCCCAACCTCGCCTACGTCTCATGGCTCTGACCAATTTGAGCTTGATGGCCGGCCGCCTTTTTTTATTGTATTGTAGACCTCGCTTCTGCCAACCAAGTTCTTGGCACTGCCCACGCTGACGCTCCCTCCCACCACAATTTGCACATTGTCAAGCCCCCTCCTCCTCGTCCTCCTCCTCCTCGTCCTCCTCCTCCTCCTCCTCACCCCACTCAACCAGCCCGCCCTTCTACAGATGAAGGCCTCCTCTCTTTCCGTCCCACTATATCCACCCCAACTTACTCCTCCCCACGACCTCAACTCTGCGGATGATCAGAACCACTTCCACTCCACCATCATCTAGATCTCGAGGTCTCTGTCTTTAGCAAGAACATGAGCGATCTCAACTCGACCTTATAGGCATCTTCCTCATCAATTCTCAAGGTCCACCTATTATTCGATAGCATAGCCAATACGGCATACCTTGCATCACCCTGCTCCAAGACGAATCTGACTCAACGGCATCTGGCTGCTACATACCCCCGAAAGGACCTCTAGCCTAGCCTGCCTTTACCTTGGCTTCTACTCCCAATATGGCAACAATCGCACGCCGAATCGTCAGCGGCCAGAAGGCCCGCTTCAAGGACCCTCTGCTCGATCTCGACCTCGATCTCACCTATGTCACCGATCACATCATCATCATGGGCTTCCCTGCCTCCGGTCTTCAATCGCTTTACCGCAACAAACGTTCCGACGTCCGTCGCTTCCTCGACAAGCGTCACGACGACCTCTACCGCGTCTACAACTTCTGCCCTGTCACTGAAAACTCTTACGATGCCGACGAGTTCTACGGAAGGGTCTCGCGGTTCCCCTTCCCAGACCACCACGTTCCACCGCTCAGCTTGATCCCGCTCTTCGTGGCCGACATTACCGATTATCTAGAATCGGATCCCGATGCGACCGCTGTCATTCACTGCAAAGCCGGAAAGGGAAGATCAGGAACCATGACATGCTGCTATCTTGTCTCGTTGCCTTACTTGCCGACTGCTCCTACCAGCATCAGGAACTACAGCAAGATGCAGCGTCCGCCACAGCAGTCTGTCACTCCACCGCCTGCCCTCGCACCTATCGCCTATGCCAACGGTGCAACAGATGAGCAACAGTCGGGCTCAACACAGACAACGCAGCCTCAGACTCCTCTACGAAGCAGCAGTATGACTTGGCAAATCTCTCGTTCGGCAGCATGGACCAATGCCGCTTCTTCCACCGTCTCTTTCAGTGCTGGCTACACCATGCCTTTTCCAACCAGCGGCACTTTGCGACGACGACCCTCTCTTGCACCGGAGCAAAGCATCATCCGCAACGACGACCACAACCCAGAAATGGAAATCCAACAGATCTCACAACGACTCCAAACCATCTTTGACCTCCACACCGAACGTCGTATGAAGCCTCAATCCCATAGCAAACCTAGTGGTCGTCAGCGTGCAAGGTCCAACGCAGCAGGGTTGCGACCCTCTGCTCACTCCACGGGTGCGATGCCTTCTGCTGCCACTTCCACTCTTTCGCTTCGTGCACTGGGTGCTGGTCCAGCAGGCCGCAGCTGTGATGCGCTCCACATGTCAGGCCAGAGCACCAACGATCTCAGTCTCAGTATGCACTCTCGTTTCCCCACGCACAGCAGAGCCAGCACCAGCATGCCCTGCTACCAACCAGCTGATACTAGCATGAGCACGTCCATCGTCGATGCTTACAGCAACAACCCTTACCGCCAAGGCAGCCACGTCCGGGGATCGGAAGACGACCAAGAATCCATCGCAGTCAACCAGAACACGGAAGATCACAGCGACACCAAGAAACCCAAAATGGGCGTTTCCATCCCCTCCCAACGTCGATGGGTTGGATACTGGACCCGCATTCTCTCCGGTCGCGACGCACGCCTATCCATGACTTCAACCATCCGTCAACCTCGTCGACAAATCCGCATCACTCGCATTTCTGTCGAACGTCGTTCCTCCCCCTCATCCAACTCCAAAGGCGTCCAATCTCTATTCGAGAAACTCGTTCCACACTCTGACTCACTCAGCGTCCAACTCGTCCGCTATGACGATTCCCTCGTTGACCGTCTCGAATCGTGGGAGCGACAGGCACGACGCAGAGCCAAAGCTTTCGGTCAACACGACCCTTCCGGCCTAGCAGGCGATCTCAATGCTGAACAACAACAGCAACGGCAGTACCTCAAGTCTTTGAGACGTAAGGCTTCTGCTTTACAATGTTGGGATGGAAACAAGTTCAGTTCGGAACACGAGACAAAGATTGGCAATTGGGGGATCCAGGTAGCGGCGGAGGCGGAAAGAGCTAGAGCTTTCGATTGGAGAGATGATCAACCTCAACTACAGTATTTCAGTTTGTTAGCTGAGAGTCAGCCGAGACAAGTGCTAGAGGAGGCAGTGGTGGATGGGAAAGGGAAAAAGGGGGACAAGGTGTGGAAGTACACTTTCGAGCCGAAAGAGGAGAGTGGCAATGGGAGACACTCGTCGGCATCCAGCGCTGATTCGGGGTATTACTCTTCCTCTACTAACGCGGTTTCGCCGGGTGAAGCTGCTCCAGCAGGACCTTCTCGCCTTGCCCCTCCCTCTGACCCAAGCCCAGGAGGTCCGCTGAGGAAAATGACCCGGAAAGCATCCTCAATCTTCACCCGCCCCTCTCCCTGCGACGAGATCACACCCCCGTCATCCACATCTTACCTCGCCCACCATCCCACCTCTTCCTTCCCTTCCTCCACCCCCCTCTCAGTCGGCCAAGTATTGGACGCAGACAGAGAAATTTGCATCAAAGTCCTCGTCGGTCGCACCGGTTCGAAACACTCCAAACTCCCTGACATAGCCTCAGCCGGATGGTGTTGGTTGATCCCTTCATTCGAAGATCCTGACGCTGGAGTGGCAGGCATGGCTCGAGTCGGAGCAAAGACTCAAATCCGATTTGAAAAGGATGAGATCGATTTCAGAAAACAACCTCTAGGATTGATCGCGATTGAGATCGAATGGGAGTGGATTAGTGTCGGTGTTGACGAGAATGCTCATGATGACGATGCGAGTGATGATGAGCATTACTAAGTTTGGAGTTGCAATTCATAGATGTTTCCCTGCCTTTCGATATGCTTTCAGTGTTTGTGTGAACGTGTGTCAGCAGAGAGTCTGGCAAAGTCTCGCTTCGAACGTGCGAAAGCAGTATAAAGGATGTGCGATAGACATGCATGAAAAGACATTGAATGCAGATGCCACTGGTACAGTTGTCCAAGTGGTGAGATGCACCCAACCCTCTCTCATGCCGCACTCTTCCCGACCTCCTCCGCTGTCGACACTGCACCCTTATGATAATTGAATAAGGTATTCTTCAACTGATTCGCCAACAATCCATGATTAGCCTCAATCGCCAGTTTCTTCGCATCATTACTGGCTCTTGCCAAAGCAGAAGTTTTACTCCTTTTCACCAAGTCATCCACCAACCCTGAAGCATCCTCTCCTTCCTTTTCCTTTCCTCCGCTCTCACCCTCCCCCATTCCCCCCTCTCCAGCTTTCTTACTTCCCTCCTCAGCCCCAGCCTTGGCCCCAACAGCAGCGGGCGTGAAGGGCATCGTCCCACTACTCTGTCTATTAACCACCGCCGCATTTGTCTGAGCCAACTTCTCCCCTAAATCCCTAATCTGCTCCGTCGTATACCCCCTATTTGTCACTAACGGGGATTGAGAAAGTGTATTCTGCCAATACTTGTTCCAGAGTAGATCCAACAACTTTCCATCCAAACTGGACTTAAAATGTTCGATCTCCAATTGGTAGTATTGGCTCGCATGCACACCGAAATCCTCGATCTTATTCAACGGGATACTTTGATACTCCCCATCTCCTCCTCCTCCTCCTCCCGCTGTGTTGTTCGGTGGCGTATACCCCTCAGGATAGGTCCTAAACGCACCAATGTCTACTTTCCCACTCGAGATGGTACGATTAGGATCAATAACCAGTGCCACAAACGGATCCTGAAACTGCTGATTAGTCCGCTGGGTGTTAACATCTATCCCACTCAACCAACATCCGTAGCCTGGATGACTATGATACCACCCGACGACATTTTCCATTCTTCCCACCTCCTTACTGTGATCCAGGTATTGGACCATATATTCATACGCCTCGTTCTGGGCATTAACCCTCGTCTCTGTCCCCTCCACTGGAAGCGCGAACGAGTCCATGACATAAAGGGTGCGGTTGACGGGATCAATCTTGCCTTGCATCAAGCCCATAATCTCGTAAATACCACCACTGCGGGCGTGCATCACCATTTTGATGAGCGCTACGGCAGAGATTCGAACTTTGGTGAAGAAATGCGGATCCGTCTTCCAGCGCTGGCTGCGGAGAATTGAACGTTGTTCTTCAGAGTCATAGCGGAAGATCGAGTCGAGGGTTGATGGGTCCAAGGGGATAATGGAGTTGCTCAGGTCGAAGTTGGTGCGTGCCATTGAGGCCGAGTTTGAGGATGAGGATGCCATGGCGGGCAAGTTGGACCCGAAGGCGATGGAGTCGTCGGAACGATGCTGAGTGAAGGGGCAGAACTGTTCGAGATCGAGTCACTTGTCGCTTTTTCAGGTCGTCGCTGAGGCTGACCTGTAGATAAGCAGCAGATGGAGAAGTTCTGAGTGCAGAAGAGCGGTATAGCGTTCAAAGAGCTTGAGAGTGAGAAGACGGAGGTGTGAAAGGAAGTGTCGATTCGATCTTCTCGAAATGAGATGTGGCTCGAGCAAAGTTGCTGCGCAGCAAAGCCTCCACTCAGCTTTTTTTCGCGTATGTTGCGTCTTGAGTTCTAACATTCAAGCCAAATTCCACGCACCAGAAGCATCAGAACGCCTCGTGTCTCCTGAACAACTACACCCTATACGATCGCTACCTCTACTCTGGATACACACTCAATGAGAGAGATATAAGTCTGATCAATTTCTGCAAACCTATAACGAGACAGCGGCGAGAGAAGAGATGTATAAGAATTTTGTAGAGGAATGTGAAATGCTAAAGTTGTAATCCTGAAACAATCAAGTAATAAGGTGATGATGAAATGCATGCTATAGAAAAGACGTTGTCGTCATCTAAAAAGTCTCTGTGGCTTCATAGGCGTTGGTAACATCCCTCAACACCTGTCGGGTATCTTGTCTCCTCTGTGCTGCGCCTGCCTTGACCTCATCCAAAAGTTCCTCCTCGTCGAGCTCCTCTGTTTCGCCTTCATCCTCCTCCTGCTCCTCATCATCTTCTTGAGGATAGTCGTAGGTCTCGTCGGCGTCGACGTCTTCGTTTTGGCTTGGCTTGGCGTCGAACCCTGCAGCGGCGGGAGCGGGGGTGTTGGCTCCGGATGAAGTGCTGACCACCGACTGTTCTGGACGCTCAACTCCTTTACGATCGTAAAGGTCGACACGGAGAACATTGAGATCCTGCTGCTCGTCAACACCCACAACGCCTTCGGGGAACGACTTGCGTGCCCAATCAACGACGTAGGTAGAAGCGCGCATGAACTTCTTATGCGCATACTTCTTGTGGAAGAACTGATGGGTGATAGGCCTCAAGCAGTAGTCCAACATGATCTCGGCAGTACCCAACAACTCTTGCTCTGAGTAAGTAGAGTAGTGTACGAGGGTAGGAGTCCATTCTCCCCTCTCCAAGACCTCTCGTGCCAGCCAAGCAGCAGCAGCAGCAATTAGCGAAGGTGGATGCTCCATCAGCCTGTAATCGAGCAACGAGATCTCCATGAAGTACTTGGCAACAGTTCGGGTCTGAATGTCGTAGTTGTCCGCCTTACTAATCCTTCGCAAGAAATTCATAGGATTGGCATAGGACATGCTGAAGTCAAGGACCTTCAGAACATACCTCTCTGCCCGAAGAATCTCGACATCGGTATAACCGCCATCAGCAATGTGGTAGAAGTTCTTGATAGAAGGGCACATCACCTCTTCGTACTTGCTGGCAATGAACATAGCGGTGACTCCCACCAATTGCAGCTTGCTCAAGGATATGGTTCGTCTTGATAAGAAGCGGTCGATGAT
The DNA here is from genome assembly GCF_900519145.1 of Ustilago hordei. Lineage (NCBI taxonomy): Eukaryota > Fungi > Basidiomycota > Ustilaginomycetes > Ustilaginales > Ustilaginaceae > Ustilago > Ustilago hordei. The sequence goes on along the minus strand of NW_024545272.1, from coordinate 392,594 downwards.
GTTGACGGCAAGGTAGAGAGTCTCGGGGAGCAAACGGAACTTGGTATGGACGTCAACAAGCCAGTCGATAAGGATAGCTCGTACATCCCAGTTGATCTCCTCCTGAAGAGACATGTAATCACCGTTGGGCATGTTGATGATCTCGAGCTCCTTCATGTATTCGAAGATGTCGTTGACATACTCTGCGACCATGAGAGGGTCTTCGGCATCTTCGGCGTCCAAGTCCTCCCATCCTTCATCTTTGGGAGGCTTCTGTTCGGTCTTGAGACGCTTGGCTTGAGGAGCTTCCATCTTGTCACCGGTGTCGACGATCGCTTCGTTGAGTTTGGTGGATCGCGATGAGGCGATGGGAGCAGTGGTGGAGGCGACGGACGTGGTGCTAGCTTCGCGTCGAAGACCAGTCTGCGAGTTGCCAGAGGCGGTGCGAGACATTGTGCCCTTGCGAGCAGCAACGGCGGCAAAGGCGGCAGTGGTGGAGTTGGACCGTGATGACGCTGAAGGAATACCTGACGTTTTCGAAGCGGTGGTGGTGGTGCCGGCAAGGCGCCTGGAGGCGCGGAAGGGCTGATCGGCAGCAGCAGCAGCAGCGGCATCTCCGGCAGTGGTGGAGGTAGTAGTGGAGGTAGTAGTGGTGGGTCGGGTACGAACAACGCGACGAGCAGCGCCAACGCCAGTGGTGGTGGTAGTGGAGGTGGTGGCAGCGACGGCAGCTGATCGTGATGAGGTGGTAGCAGATGTGGTGGCACGAGGCTTGATAGCATCCTTCAAAGCAGCTTTGCCCTTGTCACCATTACCAGTCATGGTGGGTCTCGTGCGGTTGGCATTGGTCAGATCACCGAGAGCAGCCCTCTTCCGAGTTCCGAGAACACCAGAAGCAGCGGATGCCTTGGTGGCCGCAGTCACGGTAGAGGAAGGCTTGGACGGACCAGCGTCGGCGGGATCATATCGAGTGCTTCTTGAGGTGACGCCAGCATTCTCTTTTGCCTGAGCACCGATGGAAGAGGCGGTGCTACGTGTCCGCAATGGGATGCGACGGGATGCCTGCGGATAGAGGCGGCGAAGATTGGTGCGACGACGACCACGCTGGTCAGCAGCTGCAATCAAGTGAGAGATGATGTGAAGAGAGAATGGCACTTACGATGTTCTGAGACATGATGTAGATGCTTGTTGTATATGTTTATTGTTGGATGATCTCGGTGTCGTCTTGGTGTCGGACTGGCAGTAGCGTAGGTGCACGAGGAAAAGCCAGATGTCGCGACAATGGCGGTAGAGAGACGATGCAAAGGTTGCAAAGCGAGTCAGTTGGATGTCATAGGGGTATAGGTGCTGAAAGGTGATTCGACGCGACGGAAGACGAAACCAAGGAAGAAATATTGCTGAAGAAGGTAGCGTTGAGGCGAAGCAAAGCAGACGCGAGCAAGGTAGATGCCAGTGATGGAGCCAGAGCAGACGATGCCAAAAGAGACGAAGTCGAACGCGATGCAGTGAGGTGTAGTAGCAGGGGCGAGGATGGAAAGATGTGTGAAGATGGGAGTGAAGATGGGAGTGGAGATGGGATGAGACGAGGAAAGGATGAGAGAGGAAGAAGGACAAGCTCGAGCAAGAACAGAGTCAAGGCTTGCTCGTCTGACGGGTCGAAGAATGACAAGAAAATTGGTACAGCAGAGCGCAGTGTGGGACTCGATACAGAAAAAAAAAGAAAAAAAAGAAGAAAAAAAAAAAGAAAAAAAAAAAGAGGCAGCAGAGAGGCAGAACTTGGAAAATTGAATTGAACACGCCTGCGCTCGGTTTGTAGTTCTCCACTAACGAGCCACGACAGGTCCATCCAATTCCACTTCAAACAAAAACAAAACAAAAAACAAAACAAAAAAACAAAAAAAACAAAAAACAAAAAACAAAAAACAAAAAACAAAAAACAAAAAAGGGCGTTCGCGACTGGCGACTGGCGTTCGTGTGCTGAAATCGCGAAAAGCCAATATTCAGCAAGGATGCGTGTCGCAAATCCAAAGTCGCGAGCATCGAAGCTGACCATCGCCATCTGCAACCGGAACAAAAAGAAATTCAAGGAGAAAATGGCTGGAATTTCCCTATTTTTCCTTGAATTAATCTTCCAAGGCAGCAGCTGGCGACCTTCAAGAAACGATTCAACTTCCAATTCACCTTTACGCTGGCAAATTGCAATTTTGTTAGATCCCGCATCGGCGCCGATTATGCTGCGCCTCCCTCTCAACATCATTGCTCTCGTCATCGGGTAGTAGATGGGAAGAATAGCAATGGCAATGAGAAGGGCGCTAGCAATGGCAATAAGAAGGGCAGTAGAAGTGCTGAGGATATGGGTTGCTGCCGCCGCCGTTCAATTGGTGGCTGAATCAAGCTGCGTTCGAAATGCCTGACGGAGAGGTGTGCTACGAACGCAGGCCATCGCTCGCAGCGAGGTCTACACCACCTCAAGATGGGACCGCAACAGCGCACCTTGATACATCATTGCTGCGTGCATATAATAGCAAGCTCAAGCAGAGATGTTGAAGAGAGTCGGTGAAAGACTAGGCTGAGGCAATGGGGCCTATGCAGTCGACAGAACGGGCCGAGACCACACGAGACGAACCGATGCTGGGAGCGAGCGGTGACAAAGAGACTTACCTATGTAATAGAAGCTCTTTCAGTTGAGCTTGCTTAGTTGGCTGGCTGACGGGGGTTAAGTTCCGGATGAGATGGCTGGCTGGTGGAGTAAGTGGTGAGTCTATAATCTTGCTGAAGTTGCTAAAATTGGCGATGTTGGCGGTTATAGGGGCGATAATATAGCCTTGAAGCGTTGGAAGGAAGAATGGTTCGGAGAGAAGAAAGCAGCAGGCCTAAGCTCTGGGCACGAAGAAGCACGTCGGGATGTCGTCGGCTGGATCGCACGGTGATGAACTTGAAAGCAGCGCTGAACGTGCTCTTGGCGATTTTGAAGGGGAAGGATAAGAGAAGAGGAGTGAGGAACAAAGGGCAAGTGATGGTGTAGAGAAAAGATTGGCGGTTAGGGTTAAGAAGCAACGATGGTGAATCTAGAAGAGAGCAAGCTTGACTGTCTGAGACACGGCGGACTCTCAGCGGCTGTTGTGACTTTGAGAGAAAGCGCGATCAACTCTACATTGCGAATTGACAAGCAGGTAAAATCGAGGCAGCAGCGCGCTCTGAGCGTGGACGTGGACGTGGGACGTGGGACGTGGGACGTGGACGTGGACGTGGTTCGTGTCGTATTTGTCACTTTATCCAAGGTGCACATGGCGCTTCCAGTCGTCTATTCGCACGCAAGCATCCGAGATCGAAAGAGCTAGGAGAAGGCGTACGCAATGAATGGCAACTCGTGCCATCAACGTTTCCCTTTGTCTTGGTCACATCTTGAGCTTGGAGACCGAGAATACATTCTCATGAGTTGGAGTTGGATCAGGCTACTGAGTCTACGCTCGATCAAGTGGTGTGGATGCAATTGACCGTGGCCTACAGAAGAGACCGAAGAGCCTCTCTCTGCACTTCTGAAAGGTTGCACTGACGCTTGAAAGCCTTCTTGAGCGTCTCGTCGACAGACTCGGACTTGTTTGCTCGCACTGGCGATTCGCAGTTTGCTGTCGCACTACTGACGCTGCAAATGGCATGCAATGCGTGCGCTTACCTCTTGAACCTTCCAGAACCAGTCTCTCGGCATTCGTCGTCCTGCTCAGAACAGCTATGATGTCGATCTATGCCTCAACTTCAATGCCGGCAAAAGAAGTCGACGTCAAGAAAAAGCCAAAATGAAAAATGTGTCCAACCAACTCGGTCCAAAAAAAAACAACAAAAAGGAGGCTTCAAATTTGACCGTTGAACGGCAATTGCGGCTACACGAAATGACACAAGAAGAAAACTGGCTTCGAAAAACAGGGAAAACTCCACATCCGTTTCACGCGTTACGCGGATCGCCTATCACGTGCCGCAACGACGTTTTTCTGGCAAGGCTGTCCGCCCTCACACCTTGAGCCTTGAGTGGCCTCATACTGCTTATACTAGCCTGAGGACAGTAGTAGAGACTGTAACCAGAAAAGCAATGGGCAGAGGATTTGTAAACGGCACCCTCTCCCAGTAACTACCAGGCCAGCGCGACGTGGGCGACGGCTGACTGTGTGGGTGGGCAAGATGAGAGAGGTGGGCGATGTACGTCTGTTTGTGCGTCATTTGTTACTGCCTCTTGTCTGAGCCTTGGACTGCTGCTCTTCTGCTGCTTTCATGAGAAGACGCTTCTTGGAACACGCTCGCTCGCGTTGAGTAGATTCGCGCTTAAAATGATTCATCGACCGCGGCGCGTTCCGAACCAACACCTTTCCAATCACAGATACCCGATTCACAGCGGGGCATTCAACACCACAGTCTCTCTTCGCTCCTTCGCATTGGTCACATTACGCCGTCCCGATTCTCTTCAGCCCTCGCCGATGCTCTCTTTCCAAGTGTTTCTCCGCATTCCGAGAAAGTGCATTTTTATTATTATTATCCGCCCGTGTTCTCCACACACACTCACGCCTAAGCCGTGATAGCCTTCCACACTTCCGGCTTCCATCATACTGATCGCCATCTCCGCACTTCGGGCCTCCATTGGTTCCTTCGTCATCAACTCCACCCGACCAGTCTCGTCCCTCAGTCACGGAAAGTCAGTCTCGCGGACCAACGACGACAACTTCTTTGCTACCTCCTGCTGCTTATTCCGCATGAACGCTTCTTGCTCTTTCGTGTCCATTGCTGTACACACGGGGTTGAAGCAAGCACCAGTATAATAATCTCGCAACGACTTGGTTCGGAACGTCAAACTCTGTCGCTGGCCTTGACTCATGCTCGGAACATTAATTGCGTCGTCCCTCATTGCATGAGGAGGTCCAAGCGCTGTCACGGGACACTCATCTTCATAGCCGTAGTGGATTTCGCCTGCTCCTCCTGTCATTATGCGGCCACTCACAATGTTTGATCCTTTCCTCAACGCTCGGCGTACACACGCCGCCACCTGCAAAGCAGAAGCCATGGACCCGCCAAAAGCATCCAGCATGCATCCAGCCATCGTCCCCGCCAAGCGATGTCAGCCGCCCTCTTCCTCCACCTTCGCTAGGCCGGAAGCATCAACTAGTGCAGCAGGTGTGGCAGCCGCAGCGGCTGCCTCGGCATCGACCAAACATCTGAAGAAGAAGATTGCGTCAGCGAACGACGACAGTGTTGCTGCCCGCTTGCAACCCAAGCTCTCTCAGACCTCATGGCGTCGGACAAAGTCATATCAGCACGTCGACCTTAGCGGACCCACGAAGCGCACCGTTCTCGAATGGCTTCCACGCGAGGTCGTCTTCATGGTCTTACACCTCCTTTCCTTCCGCGACATTCAAAGCCTTTTGAGAGCGGATAAGAGGATACGACCCTTGATCCATGCCAAGACCTTCTGCCCTTGGCGTAAGCTTCTCGCCTCATTCTTACATTATGAACGACAGTACGACGAGACAATAGCTCTTGAGGAAGAGTCCATCTTCAACACCTCAGATTGCGGTGACGATCATGACAGCGATGATGATCAAGATGCACCACAGGCCGCTGGACAGCACGCCCCTCAGAATGGCCAAGACAGCAATGTCCCACCGAGACCGGTCAATGCGGATCAAGAACAGATCGAACAGAACTTCCTACAAGCATACACAGACGTCGTCACTCAGCTCCAGCTCAAAGCGGCACCCACTGGCCTCCTCGAGCTTGTGCCCTGCCTCACACGTCTATGGCATGAACATCCCTCGTTTCCGCTGATACGCAAATGGAGCAGAGACTTCCTTATCGGTCGCGTCACTTCTGATCACATCTTTGCTGCTGTCGATCATGTCACTGCCGTGGAAACGCTCTGCAGCGTCCGTCTCTACCTCGCTATTGTCCGCCTTTCGCGTGCCTTTTCGCATAACCTGCCCCCCATCCAGTCTGTTCGCATCTTGGACTACGACTGCCATACTGCCATCAACTCTTTCTTCGAGCCCGACCGCATCCTACCGGAATCCGGTTCCATTTCTAACCTTGGCTTCCAGCTCACGCACGAGCAAGAAAGGTTTGTCCGCAGAGATGTACGTCCAGGCGAGCTCATCAAAGTGCAAGCCTTTGCAGGCACCGGTAAGACTAGATCGCTCCTCGCCTATGCTGAGCGACGCCCGAACAAGCGCTTTCTCTACATTGCCTTCAACAAAGCAGCTGCTGATGAAGCGCGACGTCGCTTCCCAGACCACGTCCAGTGTCGCACTATGCATTCAGTCGCATTGTGTCAAGTCGTTCGCACTGCAGGGCAGGACATCGGCGACTTGCGAGCGCGCGACGTTGTCCGATTGCTGGGAGAGAGCCTACCCGAAGGCCAACTCATCCGCGCACAGGCGATCGCCACACAAACAGGACGAGATCATCGACTCACCCCAACAGCGGTCGCAACTTACGTCCTAACAACACTCCAGCGATTCTTCTACTCTGACGATACAACTATCATACCCGACCGCCACGTACCAACAAAGGTCGCTACCGACACTGACCTCAAGATCCGCGCGGTGGCACGCTGCGCACAAGATCTCTGGGACTTCATCCGACAAGGCTCACCGGACCGGAATGGCAAATCAGTCAAATGCCCTCATGATGCCTACGTCAAACTCCTGCAGCTACAAGCCCCACATCACTCTGAGAACTTCTTCAAGGCTTTCGATGTGCTACTGTTAGACGAAGCGCAAGATTTATCGGCTGCTCAGGTCTCCATCTTGCTCCGGGCGAAGAAGCACTGTGGCATCCTGATTGTGGGTGATGTCTTCCAGAAGATCTATGGATTCCGTGGTGGTACAGCGAAAGCCTTCAATGAACGACTGTATCCGTCATCGGCGCACTTCCAATTGACCAAGAGTTTCAGGTTCGGAGACTCAGTGGCAAAGATTGCCACAGAGATGCTGGGGCTCAGAAAGCCTGCGGCGTGGGAGAAGGCTATGGCTAAGCCAAAGCTGAGTGGTGCTTTGGGTGAGGCGGACAGAGTTTTTGCAGATGCAAGTGTGTTTCGCAGCTTGATCGAGGCGCCCTCCTCAGAGCAGGCTCCAGCAACACAGCAGCAGGGACCGGCACCAACACAGGCAGCAGACGAAGCAGCAGCAGCAATCACGCTAGCGAACGGATTGGGCGAAGGCCAACAGGCAGTCGCAGCACAAGTGTCGATCTCTCGAATGGGTCACACTTCTTCGCTCATGTGTCACACACGTATCTTCCGTTCCAACCGAAAGCTATGCCTCACAGCCCTCGCTCTCTCCGCGTCACTGCATCAACCACACAAGATCTTCCTCAAGACTTCGCAGTCCCTACAACCAGACGCCATCGTCACTCTCCTCCGCGACGCACACATTCTGTATCATAACGACAGTCGATCCATGTCCCGCAACTCGCTCCTTCGAGACTTTGCAAGCTGGAAAGATCTGGTTCAGCGAGTGGAAGCAGAGGGTGGAGGGGAAAGCAAACTCTCCCTTGCCGTGGCGTTAGGACCTTTCTTAGCCAGCAACGACTTTTTGGATCAAGTGAAGCAGCTCGAGACCCGTTTTGCGCCTTTGGAAGAGGAGGCAACGGTGGTACTCACAACAGTACACCAAGCAAAAGGCTTAGAATGGGACAATGTGGTTGTTGACGATGATTTCAGACCTGTGTTTGGGAATGACAAGACGCAGCGAGTCGAGGTTGCGGGGTACTGGCATCAAAACGAACTCAACCACCTCTACGTTGCACTGACGAGAGCGAAGAAGAGGCTGGTGGTGTCGAAGGTGGTCTTGCAATGGATTGCCGCTCTCAGAGGGCTGTTCAGATACCGCTTCGTAACAGGAGGAGATAAAGAAGGAATCTGTCCGTGCTGCAAAGCAAGCAAACACGGGCTTGTCGTCAAAGAATACCGCGTAGCTGTGCTGGACTTTCTTAACCCATTCAACACTTCCGAAGAGGTGAAGGCGAGAGAACCCGATCCAAGCCCACTGAAGCAAGTGTTGGGCTGTACAGGGTGTCTCACAGACTCGGATTCGGCTATCTTTGTCGATATCAGCGCGGATCCAGATCTAGCTACGTTCGTTCAAACCGCTCCAAAGATCTCTCGTCAACGTCCTCACCCTCCCAAACAAGCGCAATCCGAAGCGGCGGTGGAGGGACAGGAGGAAAAGAAACCAAAGGTGACAAATGGAGATGCAGCAGGGGCAGGAAAGTTCAGAGTGGATTCAGCGAAACATCCGTTGTTGAAACCAGACCATAGAAGTATGAAATGGGCTATCATGCATCATGAGTACAAGAGGGCTGTTGGGGGGTGGTTTTGCGAGTAGTGAGCTCATCTGTTTAGGGTTGAGGAAGGAGAAGGGGGCACAAGGGAAGGAGGAGAAGGAAAGGATCATGACCGTTTTACTATTGCACTTGTATCGGTAATCATTCACGAGCACCATCTGCACTCACACACTCAAGCAGGCGCGTCACAGTCACGAGCGAAAGCCATTATACCAAAATTGCAGTAATAGATGCAGTGACATGTAGGAACGAGGTTTGCTGTGAACTACGACCATCCATCCACAGCACCAATGACTTAGACACCAGCCATACCAAGCATCCCGGTAGCGTCCCTCACTTTGGCAATATCGCTGGCGGTCAAATGATGTTTCTGACTCAAGAAGAAATCTTCAAAGATCCTTTCGATCTCTGCATCACCCGGGTTTCTCCCACTTGGACCTGGGCTTGCGGCACCTGCCTCTACGCTTGGACCACTGAACTGCAGTTCCAGGTAGGATCGGAGCCCAGTCCAAAACTCGGTAGATCTAATCCTGTTTTCGTGCAACCTCGAAATGCTTGGGCTTAGAGGAGGAGGAACTGCTGTACCAGGGTACTGAGTTGAAGAGCCACCTGGTTGTGCGCCTGGAGTGAGGGATTTACTTGCATTCCTACTGGATAGGCCCGAGAGTGTTTCGTCGTCGGTAGTGAGGGTTAGTTCCGGAATAGAGACTCCGGATGCTGTGCGGTTGTGCGAAGGGCGAGAAGAGGCGGGGTTGGTGAGGATGGGTGCTGGAGCTTGCAAGTCTGCGCTGGTTAGCTTTGTGGATGATGGTGCAGGTGCGGATGAGGAGGCGTTGTTGTTGTTGGGGGACGAGGACATCTCTCCGTATTGCGCGACGGTGTAAGTTTTCTGAGAGAAGGCATGGAGCTGAGCGATTTCGTCTTTGAGAAGCTCATTGACCATTCGATGACGCTTGAGCGTGTTGAGACCTTCGAATGCGTCAGAAACAATGACCACGTCGTAGGCTTGTCCGCAACCACCGGAGACATCGGAGACGACGAGAGTTGAGACGTTGGCAACTTTTTGTCGGATGGCCGACTCGAGTTGTTGTGATGAGACCATGTTCGACTGCCTGTATACTGCTTCAGTCACTTGTGCTTTCTTTGCTCTTGAATTGGAAAGCTGTCAAGATTGTGTCGCGCTGTGGTTGGTGGTGGGAAGCAAGTCCTAATATCGCGATCTGGTGGTGAGATACCTGCATCAACGCACAGCCCTGTCAAAAGTGTTGCTGCAAAGGCGCGGGATTCCAAAAGGGAAATTTAGGCGCGTTGTTCCCAAAGCCAACCAACCATATATATATATATATATTAGCATTTGCATTTGCATTTGCATTTGGAATGCGCCCAAGAGTCGCATTTGGACTGGCCTGTGCTGAGCAGCGAGGAGAGCGCGCCGACCTTTCAGGCAAGTGCTGCGTGTCTCGCCAAGGTCTGTGAGACATTTGTAGTTACAGAGGAGCTAAGCAAGTTAAGTTGACGTCTTGCTATCAATCATCTGTTCGGAAAGGCCGTGTGGATAGCTTCTCACGCCAAGCTTAGACCTTCGGAGAGCATCCGATACGATCCGCTCAAAGTCATAGTTGGATTAACTTTGCAGAGTGTGGAATTGAAGCCGTCGTAAGGCGTCGGCGTGGCCGAAGAAAAGACAAATGCCTCTTGTTGTCGGACCGTGAATCGGATTTTCCCACGCATTGAGATCCTCAGCAATTCGCTATCCTCAAGTCACATCGTCGGCTTCGGCTCACGATCCTCTCGTCTTGCGCTCATCCGTGCTCTCTTTGTAACAGCCACAGGCGGCGCTGCGATCAACTGCGGCTCTTTACAACACCATTCTTCGGCTACTCCGACCGCAAGCTGGACGAGGGCTGGCTCGATTTGCTCTTCCAACCTGCCGGCCCTCTATCACATCTTGGCCGGTTCCCCGTCTCTCTATCATCACTGGAGCGCCACTGAACCCAGCAGCTTTCACTGTGAAAAGCATGGCAAGCCTAGGCACAGCCTCATCACGAGAGAGGCGCATCGCCTGCGTCCAGCTTGACTCAAAACACGCCGACGTGTCCCGAAACATTGACACCGTTCTTGATCTCGTCTCCAACCTCATCTTGGACAGTGGCTCAAACTCGAATACAAACTCGATCGATCTTCTTGTTCTTCCAGAACTTGCTCTCACCGGCTACGTCTTTGAAACCAGAGAAGAGATCAACCCATTCCTTGAAGATGCGACCAGTTTCCTACCGCCTTCATCCTTGTTCACCTCAACGTCTTCATCACCGTCCACTTTCACCACAGCTTGTCGCAGCTCGTGCGCAAGCTCAAGCAGTCCAAGTCTTACGCTTGGAGCTCACCTAGCACAGCAGCTTCGTTGTCACGCTGTAATAGGATTCCCTGAACGGATATCACATCAAGAGTCTTCTAGTCGTGCGCCATCTATAGGGGCCTATCAGAGTGTCACCCTCACCCCTCCCTTCGATGCCAGACCCAAAGATGTCCGCATCTCGTCGAACGAAACAGTCGAGGCTAGCCCGGACCAGACTGTCAACTACCGCGCCTCCAACTCGGCCGCTCTTTTCGCCCCTGACGGCTCCCTTCAGCATGTCTTTCGCAAGCACTTTTTCTTTGAAACCGACGAAAAGTGGGCTTCAGCAGGCAGTGGGTTCGAATCACTTCATATACCGGACCTCGGCAATGTCTGCGTTGCCATCTGTATGGATCTCAACCTATTTCAATTCCGCACTCCCTTTGATTACTGCGAGCTTGCGTCCTTTTGCGTTCAACGCGACGTCGACTTGCTCGTCATGCCCATGGCTTGGCTTCTCCCCAAACACCAAGAGCCAAGAGTAGACTCTTTGCCAAGTCTTTCCACAATCAATTACTGGGTGATGCGATGCTTGCCCTTCTTCAATCCTCAGACTGCATCAACGCAGCCTTCGAGCAGCGCGACTGCCTCTTCCGACGCTGCGGTGGGAGATGCAAATTCATTGAGCAGCAAGATGAGGTATCTTGTTGCCACCAACCGCGTGGGTACCGAGGTAAAGCCGACGTTCGCAGGCTCGTCATGCGTGCTTCAGATGAAGGTGGGTCAACGACCCTTATTGCTTGACAGCCTAGGAACCAAGAAGCAGGCTTGTCTGCTTGTTACTTTGCCTCCTTGAGCCGAACCCCCGCAGGTCAAAGTGTCGGTTCTCACAGCCTCCAATAGAGTACATATAATAGACATTCGCACTTCCTCTCACGCCTCTTTTCGAAGCTTTCCTTCATCACTCAAACCTTCTGTCTCTTCCCATCGAGGTCGCAAGGGAATTTGATCGCAATGAAGCTATCCGGCATGTTCCGAATCGGCTTTGTCGCAGCTATCGTCACTGCGCTCATCCTGCTTCCAAGCTGCATCGCTTCCGGCAGCAGCGGCAAGGCGAGTACCTCGACTTCACAGCCAAGTCGCCATACCGTGCCTAAAACTTCGCCCTGGCCCCCATCTAATGCCTACAATTACATAGAGTACCTCAAATTCGATGGAAACAATATAGTGGATGACAGAACGTTGGACGAAAAAGCTCGTACTTATCGCGATGTCCCCTTTTTCTACTCAGAGAGGCCCCACTTCAAAACTCCCTTGTACTCCATTAACACTCCCACTGCGACGGTCGAACGAGCCCTCCGAGACCATCAATCTGTTGGAATTGTCGATGTCCTCAAGCGCCGCGCGATACTGATCCAAGTCCACAAGGACCCCTACGGAAGCCGCCTCGAACAGCGCTGGTTTCCAAATAGTGCATCGGAGCCGATTAAGCTCTTCCAACTTGATGATAATCTGCATCGCCTTCGGAATAGAATCCGAGCTTCAGATACCAACATGAAACCGCCTCGTGAGGAAAGCATGGAATCCATACCACATGTCAATGACAAGCCCATCCTCACCCAAGGCTCTGAAGATTTCCACCACATGCTACATGCCTCCTATACCGACTCGCGCAAATTTTACTACGTCCGACCAGGACAAGATGCCATATTGGTCGACCCCCGCACAAACGAGGTGATTAGCGACCTCGAGGTTAGTGAGAGGGAAAAAATTCAACACGCTCTGACCGAGTATTCGGCCGCCAAGCAGGATTACGGCAAAACAATCGCATCTGTGATCTGGGGCAGGCCTATCAAAGCCATGGCTTATCACAAAGGCGGACGAACGTCGCATATTCCACTGACAGAATATCCGCGGCTTACGTATGGAGATACGAGAGATAATATGATGCTGAAACTGCAGCAGAACGGACGCTTCCGCATATACAGAAAGATCGATAGAAAGAAATATGCATACAAGGTAAAGGTGAAAAATCCTGGAGCCAATGAAGGCGAATATCTGGAAGTCTATGTTAAGCCACTCTCCCGCCTAGAACGTAATCAGGAGCGACTTCTGGCTTTAGCTGGCAAGATCGAATTGCCTTGGGTGGCAAAGCTTCGTGCCAGTCATCGACGATGACGAACAAGTAATGCGTGCAAGAGCTTGCGCGTAGTCCTCAACACGACTCCCAAGTCCTTCAGATCATATACGCTGCAGTTGATCGCGACGCCTTTGAAATGGAGCGAGATCCCATCCCACCAGATGTGTCCTTATCTTGGTCGTGCTCTCCCATTCCCATACTGCATTTTCAAGTGAGTAGGCTGCAGATAAAGTTGTCAAACGGTCCGCAACAGTGAAAGCACATGTCCTCTTTTCCTCACTCTCTTGTTGGCCTCCCACCTCGATGCTACCGTCAGCTAAGATCGATGGAGGTTGAAGAGAGACAACTGTTTCGAGTGGTTCAGCAGTATAAATAGCGAGAATGTGGACCACTTTGCTTCTCCTTCTCATCCACCTTCAAGACAACAAACCGAATCCCCTTGCCGGCTTTCTCATTCCATGCTCAAGGGAACTACGTCAAACATGCGGTTCTCACGCCATGCAACCAAGCTGGTCCTCCTGCTCGTGGCTTTTGCTGCTGCGGCTAGCGCCTTGGTCCTGCCTAACTCCGCCAACGATATTCACAACAGTGACCGTGGTGCTAAGCTCGTCCGCAGGCAAACAAAGAAATGGACTTGGGAAGAGATTCAGCAAGGCAGCATACATAACAGGAATTATCGAACTTCGACTCTAGGCGCCGTGTCCTCGATCTTCCACGAAACCATTTTCTACGGCGGCCAGCCTGTAATTTTCTTCAATGGGAAGTCCGAGGAAGTCCTTCCTGACGGACTCGCACAGCACGCTTTCGCCAATTTTAACGGATTTCACGCGCTTGAAACCAATTCGCAAGAAGTCATGACGGTAAAGCCACAGGGAGTGGCTGCAGCAAATGATGGTGTGAAACAGGGCGTTCGCAATGTTTATCATACACATAGGAACTTCGGTCGGGATGCTGCAAAATTAGCCTATACTTCAAGCGTATATGCTTTGCCTCCTCGACGAATTGGCTTTTTTGAAAAGCCGCAACAAGCTCCTAAATGGAAAGTTGTACTGACTGGAGAGGCCAACCCTCGAGGCGACTTCCTTACCTTGAAGGAACAGCTCGACCATCAGCGACACTTGCGGTTCGAGGACTCACTGGGCACTAAGAGCTTAAATATCCGAGCTAACCCAGATGGCAGTATCGAGCGTCAATTCTGGGACCTCGTCAATAAGAAAGAGATCACGAATCTCCGCTTGTAGCTTTTACATCCTCTGATCTTATCTCCCACCTTTCCTCAACGCTGAGGAGCGCTCATTATACAGTAGACAGTCCCTGCGTCTGTCGTGCGTCGACCACCGACACCGCCAGCAAGGCACCACGACCACGCGCGAGGCTTGCTTTGCTTCTTTTTGCTTCTTTTCGCTTCTTTTCCAATATGTCAATTCTAATCATGCTCGTGTAGCTCTTACGCAAGCCTTGACGAGATTTTGAACGTGTGTTTTGACTGCATCCAAGTGAGACCTCCTTGAGAGCCCATGCATCCGAGTTTTGGCAAATTGGCTGTACAGCATCGAAGCCTGAAGAACAAGAACTGGTTGTGCGACAAGTGGTGGAAATCAGTGGGGGTACATGAATGATGCATGCCAAATGGCTTTTACTCAAGTGCGTTCGTGTTCAACAGCATCGGTACGAGCCAAACCAGGCAGGCCATACAATCTATCGGCCTTGAGAAGTCTGCACCCTCGCTCATCAAAAAAGAAGAAGCCCAGTGTCACAGTGTTGGCAAGAATGCAAGTCTCCTTCTCATCCACCTTCAAGACAACAAACCGAATCCCCTTGCCGGCTTTCTCATTCCATGCTCAAGGGAACTACATCAAACATGCGGTTCTCACGCCATGCAACCAAGCTGGTCCTCCTGCTCATGGCTTTTGCTGCTGCGGCTAGCGCCTTGGTCCTGCCTAACTCCACCAACGATATTCACAACAGTGACCGTGGTGCTAAGCTCGTCCGCAGGCAAACAAAGAAATGGACTTGGGAAGAGATTCAGCAAGGCAGCATACATAACAGGAATTATCGAACTTCGACTCTAGGCGCTGTGTCCTCGATCTTCCACGAAACCATTTTCTACGGCGGCCAGCCTGTAATTTTCTTCAATGGGAAGTCCGAGGAAGTCCTTCCTGACGGACTCGCACAGCACGCTTTCGCCAATTTTAACGGATTTCACGCGCTTGAAACCAATTCGCAAGAAGTCATGACGGTAAAGCCACAGGGAGTGGCTGCAGCAAATGATGGTGTGAAACAGGGCGTTCGCAATGTTTATCATACACATAGGAACTTCGGTCAGGATGCTGCAAAATTAGCCTATACTTCAAGCGTATATGCTTTGCCTCCTCGACGAATTGGCTTTTTTGAAAAGTCGCAACAAGCTCCTAAATGGAAAGTTGTACTGACTGGAGAGGCCAACCCTCGAGGCGACTTCCTTACCTTGAAGGAACAGCTCGACCATCAGCGACACTTGCGGTTCGAGGACTCACTGGGCACTAAGAGCTTAAATATCCGAGCTAACCCAGATGGCAGTATCGAGCGTCAATTCTGGGACCTCGTCAATAAGAAAGAGATCACGAATCTCCGCTTGTAGCTTTTACATCCTCTGATCTTATCTCCCACCTTTCCTCAACGCTGAGGAGCGCTCATTATACGGTAGACAGTCCCTGCGTCTGTCGTGCGTCGACCACCGACACCGCCAGCAAGGCACCACGACCACGCGCGAGGCTTGCTTTGCTTCTTTTTGCTTCTTTTCGCTTCTTTTCCAATATGTCAATTCTAATCATGCTCGTGTAGCTCTTACGCAAGCCTTGACGAGATTTTGAACGTGTGTTTTGACTGCATCCAAGTGAGACCTCCTTGAGAGCCCATGCGTCCGAGTTTTGGCAAATTGGCTGTACAGCATCGAAGCCTGAAGAACAAGAACTGGTTGTGCGACAAGTGGTGGAAATCAGTGGGGGTACATGAATGATGCATGCCAAATGGCTTTTACTCAAGTGCGTTCGTGTTCAACAGCATCGGTACGAGCCAAACCAGGCAGGCCATACAATCTATCGGCCTTGAGAAGTCTGCACCCTCGCTCATCAAAAAAGAAGAAGCCCAGCGTCACAGTGTTGGCAAGAATGCAAGTCTCAAACGAAAGTGGCCACCAATGTGACGCCGTGTTGTCTTGTGTTGTCATTATAGAGCTGATCAGCTCCCACCTTCGGCGTGCTTGAGTATGAAAGTTGATTGTTCCTCAGGGACACTGGTCCATATTGCGGGCCTAGTTTTCTGAGAAATGAGTGCAATCTCACAAGCAACTTGACAACATGCCATTGACTTCACTTCACTAGGGTCGTGGCCTCAAACTCCACGCAATCCTTAAGAGGTTCCCATCAGCCCTCGCGTTTCTTTCCATACCTTCATAAGTTTTGTAATCTCCTTCTTTGAAGCCTCTCAACATCTCACTCTTTTTACCTCTCAAAGACTCATCAAGATGAAAACCTTCCTGATCCGGACCTTCGTAGCTTCGACGATTATCGCCGCGGCGATGGCTTCGCTTCTGCCACTGATGCCCCAGTCGGGCGGTATAGTCACCCGGAACTCGGGCCCCTCGGTACCGCTTCCCAAAGTCGTTCTCTTTAAGCATGTAAATGTGCGTTCCTGGTTTGTCAAGCATGGTCGACCAATCCCAGCCATGCTAGCTGCCATTAAGCCTGCTCAGTCAAAATGGTCAATGTATCGCAGGATCAAGAATCGTCCGGGTCATGAAGATTATGATTCCTTAGTAAAACAGCTCACTCTACAACCCACCGTCGTTTACGATCTCGAAGCTATAAAACTTCCTCAGGACGAAAAGCTGGCTAGTCAAGCTCTTGCCGCGATGACGCGCAAAGGAAAGTCCTTCTACGTGATGGATAACAATAAGGACAACAATCTCCGAGTTTGGCTCTTCCAGGCAAAGGAGAATGCCAAGGGCGGGGTTGACTTTACCTACCATAACAGGTTTACGGGCGGCAATAATTTCGAGGTGATCAAAGCGTTGAACGCAGTCAGGCATCTGCATTAAACGCTTGGCGTGGGTCTGCAGGAGCTATCTCCTCATCGAGAGATCGCTGCACCGGATGTGTTGGAAGGCTAGTGAACTGTGGCAGGACACGGTTTGATATTGAGCAATCGACGTTGATGAGTAAGTACAAGAGGGATAAGATGATACAAACGAACTGGCCGACTTCGGACACCTTATATACACGTCTCGACACTGACAAGAGGTAGGAGAGAGGTCTGGAGCATGAGAGGCATTAGAGCCCTCAAGGGGAGTCCCGACAGAGGCTTACTATCAGATGGAGGGTCGCCTTCTGCCTCGTCGGGTGTACCGATCTGATCGTCGGGGACCGCCCGACAGTTTTTCCGACAACTCTTATCGGGCGTGGGAAAACGCCGTCGGCCATCCCGTTGGATACGCCGATGGATGCGCCGATCATCAGACTCCCGGTGTGAGTCGATACCCTCCTCCTTCAGGATGAACGTCAGTCCCATCTTTCTTTCCGCACCATTTGTCTCAGTCACTCCTAAACCTATCCTCGCAAAATCCTTTGAAATCCACCCCTTTTATCAATTGTGTCATTCAAGTGGTCCTGTAGTGATGAGCTTGGAAAATCGCCAAGCGTCTGCCATAGCCTTGAGTTCATCTGCTTTTCATTTGGAACCGAAAGGTCATGAGAATGTCTACTATGAGCACTATATCAAATTCTCATAGTTGAGTGAAGCGGCAGCCTTTTGGTTGTAGAGTGTGAGAGTACGGTATCAGTGGAACTGCTAAGCAAATGCATGTACAGTACTGTATGTGCTCGAAGTCGATCCCACAGCGGTCATGAGACAGTTGCCGGGAAGATAGATGAGGGCTGGCAACCTGCGCTCGCATTCGAAAGGCCTGCGCAAGCCTGTTACTGAATCGAACAGGAGCATGAAAAACTCCGGTTCAGTGCAGAAGATTCATAGCTCGACGGAGCGTTGCTTGAAGAGTTGCCCTTCACAGTCGTCCCCGTCCTTGCTGCCCATCTCTGAGAAAGCCCCTCTTGTTGCACACCGCCTCATCACATCAGGCTTGTACTTGCCAACTGCACTCTTCGAACACGCATCCAATACTCCTTCCATGAGCTCCAGCGCCCGCGCATGGACCCGATTGAGAGAAGTGACGCCGCCTGGCTAACAACCGAGAAAAAATGAGAAAAACCTGAAGGAGTAGCAAGGATGAAGCTCATCGTGCCTCAGGCGCTTTTGCTGATGCAGATCATTCTGCCTATCATTGCCTCACCATTACCGGTAAATCCCTCACCGAGCGAAATCGAAACCGTGGAAGAAGGACCGAAGCTGCCGCTCCATGGCTCAATTGCAGAAATCGAAGAAGAGCTTCCTAGATCTGTTTCAGATCCGATCCACCCACTTTAAATTACGAAATGAAGGAACTACTTAAGAAGCGTCGTCGTGTGAGGCTCTACACGCTCGAACCCAGAGCACTCGTTCAGCGCTTACCAAAGGTGGACGGTGTTGAAGTTGCGAAATCCGTCGGAGGGCCACTCGATCGAGATCTTATCTCCATCATGACGTATAGATACTCGTCTTTCTTTGTGATTGGTGGGAACGGGAAGGTTCGGGACTTCGATAGGAAGCCGGAAAGCAATTCTTACACTTGGGCAGATAAACTGGAGCCCAAGGTTCTGGAGGCGGTCAAAGCTGCCCACGGTGCTCCAGAGCCGACCGTTTCAATTCTGGCTAGGCAAGTTGGGCCTGCAGAGGATGCAGCCGTCGCCTCGAGTCGTTCGCTTAGTAGGAAGCTGACAGAAGGCGTTAAGAGCGTCCTCGAACGTGTCACTTCCACTCTAACGTCCTCTCGTGCCCGTTGATATTTGATGAAGCTTCCGTTCTTGTCACATCGCATTGATTCTGATCAAACCTTAGATTACCAAACCTTGGTCTTACACCAACCTTCTTTCCGGCATTGGATCGAACGAATGACCTGTATATATGCGCATGTCTCAGACCAGCCACTCAGATGAAGCTAGTTTGATTTCGAGTTCCACAACTTTCTGCAAGGTAACGGTGATAAAGGATGAGCAAAATATGCTCAGATTACGATCCACCTTTGACCGGAGCTGGTCCGTGGTTCAGAACCTTGGGCTTTTGCAGCCCAGGTGGGCAAAGTGGTTCCATACTGACGATATGCCCCTGTGAGGGCAGAACCGATCATAGAGATTCTCGATGCAGATGTGCAGGAGCTGGTCCCTTCCTTGTGGGGAAAGGAGTGGGTGCTACGTTCGGACTCTCAGGCCGCCAGAAGTGCTGGAGCTCTCAGGTGGGACCTCTGATTCTGTCATCCTTGACTGTCACCGTTAAGCGCCTAAGAATTATTTGTCAAGCTTGGAACAGTGTGCGAGTTGCGAGACCGGTGACGTTAGGGACGAACGTAGAAGTCCTTTCCGGCAATGAAACTGTTGCATATATCTTCACTGGTGCTCTGGAACCAGCTTGCCTCCCCTGACTCGCCGAGGAGCTGACTCCCCTGATTCCTAGAAACGAGACCAACAATCCGTCGTCTCAAGGTTCCAAAGGCCTCCACTGAGGACTCCTTTTGATCGTCCGAGCACCAGCCGATCTCAACTCAAACACCATGCTCAGACAAAAGAAAGCAGCTTGCTTAGTGAGGCGGGCGTTGTGTATCATGGCGTTTTTCCCACCTATCTTGCTTGCACTGGCAGGAAGAGCTCTGCTCGTCATACCCGAGGATTCTACATTGCCAGTCAAAGGGGCTGAAAGCAATGACAACAAAGGTTCTGGTGCCGCACTTAGCGACTTGCACCCACCGAGTCCCATCACATCGCCAAACCCACTTACCGCACCTGCCGCGCAAATCGCCGAAACTTCCTCGGCCGAGACTCGCCGAAGTTATGTTCGCCCGCAACGTGTCCCAACGACCGGTCTCGTGCGAGGGCAGAAGGGCAAACTCGTGCCGTTTCATATCAAACATCCTCTCAGCTTCTTTCCGGATCCCGATGCCGCTCAGAAGTTTCCCGACCCATTGGAACGTCATGTCGTTGACCCTTCTGCCAGGATCACCTATGAAGCAGGAACACCGAGCTCATCTGAAATCGGCAAACAGTATCACGCCATCCGTCTCCTGGGAAACGGCCTCGATGGACAGGTGTTGGAGCTCAAGAAGAAGGAAGGTGTGCCATTCTATGCGTTGAGTACTAGAGGAAAGGCCTGGTTCTTCGATACCAGAGATGAGAAGCACTTCTCGTACACGGATAAAGTCTTAGCTTCGGACCGAGAGCATGTTTCCCGCTACTTTGAACCAGTCTCGACTGCAGAAGCAAGGACATCGAATGGTCCAGAAGCAGAGACATCGGATGGCGCAGAGTTAGAGATTTCTGATTTCACAGACTCGGAGACTTCGGATAGTGCGTCGTCTGCGAGTCTGGCTGCGGCTAAGGTTCCACCTGTGGTGGAACGGGCGGTGGTAAAGCAATCTCAGCCCAGAATCCCCTGGTTTCAAAAGCTCGCAAAGGGGGCAAAGTCCTTCTTCAAGAAACCTTTCGCCTTTGTCAAAACTCGAGTCAGGCAAGTCTAGCGAAGAAGTGAAGCCGATCAGGCCCAATGATGAATACAAGTACTGTACAGTAACGTCAGCGAGTCGTCACCATCGAGGTACTTCGGCTGAGGTCTGAAGCTGGCGAGCGCTAGAATACTCTGTTCTGCTGAGTCTGATGTGCGTGTTGTGGGTCGAATCTGTGCTGGAACTTCTGAGTGATGAGATGAGTGGGGTGGTCACCACCCTTGTCGGCCGCCGCTCTGTGAAGTTTCGTGTTGCCCACATGCTCTTCATTTGGTTGGTAACGCCCAATTCGCTATGGTCATGGTTGCTCTTCCACATCGACCCTCACCTACAAGGAGCGCTAGAATACTCTGTTCTGCTGAGTCTGATGTGCGTGTTGTGGGTCGAATCTGTGCTGGAACTTCCGAGTGATGAGATGAGTGGGGTGGTCACCACCCTTGTCGGCCGCCGCTCTGTGAAGTTTCGTGTTGCCCACATGCTCTTCATTTGGTTGGTAACGCCCAATTCGCTATGGTCATGGTTGCTCTTCCACATCGACCCTCACCTACAAGGAAAGAACCCACCACTATCATCTTTCGCTCGTCAAATCAGGCGACGCCACGATTCTGGTGGATAGCATGGAGGCACATCCATCAGAGGATGCTTCCTGACTCTGTGTTTAGCCGCAACATTCAATGTTGACTGCGCCCATCAAAACAAAGCACGTTGAAGGGGAAGAGTTGCCTGATATTGTTGCAGTTCTTGCTTACAACAGTATCGTCCAGCGATGGGATTGGTGACACGCAAGCATGATATACTTAAACAATGTCAGGCTTCGCCAAGTCTCGTCACTTTTTCATCCGCCCTTGATCCAAATCACATCATTCGCCCACTCGACTCAGGAGTCACGGGGCGTAGCTAGCTCTACCTTTGCCTGTCCTCCCTTCTCTCCTTTCATCACAAATGTTCTTTCGAATCATAGGTAGAAATCTCTAGCCTCGAACACTCCCTTCTTGACTCTGCATCGTTCTTCTTTCTCGTCTTTAGCTTGTCAAGATGCTCGGCAAGACGCTCAAAGCTTTCATCCTGCTCCAGCTGGTAGTCCTGGCGACTCTTGCTCCGATTCTTTTCGCACAACGTTTAGGGCCTCAACGCGTCCCCAGCAATGGGGAACAACAACGAGCCCATGAAGGGTTCCTCAATCAATATCCTGAAGAAACTCGGGCAACTATTTGTGCCAATCGCGGCTTTACGATGCAAATCCCTGGTCACAGTGCACCTGCATACATCAGTCCTGCCCACATCGGCTATTACCATGCCATCAAAGTCCCATCGGAAACCTTGAAGGAATGTCTCCTCAATCACATGATGGAACGGGGCCAACCTTTCTTTGCCGAACACCCAGACGGAGATGTGTACTTCTATAGCGAAAGAACACGTGGGAAAGGGTTCGAAGAGGAACAGGTCGAAGAAACTCAAGCTGCAGGTGTCAGAGAGGTTCTCAGCCGAGAAGGCTCTCGCACCGTCATCCTACCTAAAAGCAATCTTGCCGGTGAAGTTGCCGAGACGAGCCGGAATGCCAGATCGGGCCTCTCTTCCTTGAGAAAGATTTGGAAGAGGTCACCCCTTGAGACTAAAGGTAAAACTTCCGTTGGAGACATACTCCCTCCGATCGACGAAGATGAAGTACTCCTGCACAAGGCAGACCAAAACAGTCTTCTGGACACAGGAGCTCTGCAGCGTGAGGAACTTTTGCCCGCTCCAAGATCCGTGCCCATCCGAGAAGGGACCAAAGGCTCCTGGTTCTCCGGCTGGAAGTTCCCTTGGTATGGTGACCGTAGTCTTTCGCCTTCCTTGAGCACGAAGCAGGTCAATCAATTGCTTGAAACTTCAAAACTCAGACCATCAGCCGGCTCACTTAAGGTGTGGCCAGCTACATTTCGAAAGCAATTCCTCGCAGTCAAGCTGCCCGGCTACGGATGGGACGCTGCTACAATCAATCGAATGAGGAAAACAAATATGCCTTTCTTCGTTGAAGGAGCTGATGGTAAGGTTTGGTACCATAACCCTAAAAATCAGCCAACGAGATTTGTTAGGACTAAGAATAGATTTGACAAAGAGGTTCGAAGAGCTATCAGGGAGCAAAAGGTTGACACGGTGGAAATGCCATCATTTGCTATCAGACCAGCAGCTACGGAGGCAAGATCGGAACTTTCTTTGACTCAGAGACCCACCAAAGGAGCCAGAGAATTGTTTGGTAGAGTTGCGGGCGGGTTCAAGTACTTTCGTGGACCTTGAAGCAGCGATTTGGTATCGCAGCTAATGTTCCTTTCTTCCCGTTTTGCGTCCCCCTTTCTTCCTGCTTTATTTCCTCCCTTGTTTGTATCGAGTTGATGCTATTTTTGCTGGCAATCGCATCGTTCCTTCTCCCTCTCAAGTGCGCTATGAGTTGAGGCTGTGAAGAGTTTGTGACTGATCTGAGCACAGAACGATGACGTAAGACTTCAATTCCACCACTGAGCTCGCCATTGTCCCACCCTCGATGATCTCTCCGCTTGTGTTGAGTCAACATCAACAATCTTGAGGCACTTCCGGCCCGGCGACACGTGTTGACAAACGTTCGCAAGGTCTTGCCGAGCTTGACCGATTTCCCTGCGGTTGCTGAACATGCTGGTCGAGCCACTCGTCGCGCGATGGCGGCCTCATTTGGCATCAAACGACCCACTCAACCGTTGCCACACCCCTCCATTGAACGACACTGGTGATTGGAGAGTCCACAACACTCTCAACACCCCCTTGTTGTAAGGAACCGAAACGTCGGGAGCTTACCATTGCTCGTTGTATCCGCCCACCAAGGTACCGATCATTGTTCGCAACCACTGCCAGCTACTAATCACAACATCAATGTGGCAACCTCCTCACTTCATCTTCATTGACCCACATGACTGCGATAAACACTCTCATCCCTCCTACTTATAAAAAAGAGTGATTTTTCGATGAAGCACATCTTTCCCTCCCTCCCCCCTTTTTTCGATTGTCTGCCTTCTCTTTTCGAACCATCACATTCATTCAGTCAGTCCTTCGTTCGTTTCTCTGGTAGAAACGTCATCAAGATGATACCCAATCCTTTCCCTCGCGTTCTCCTCATCTCTTTCTTCCTCGCCACTCTTTCCCTGGCCTTCAACCCGGGCTCCAAGCGGGGCCATCTCAACCGAAGAAGCCCCGAGCCATTCCCATTATCTGCCACAGAACAGCAAACAACATCCTCCACTCCATCTTTCACCGATTTCTCCAGCCGTCCCGATCTGTCCACCGGTTTTCGTCGATCTTCTAGCTTGCCGAACAATTTCTCCCCATTGTCAAGCTACAAATCCGCCCTTGACACCGCAGATTGGTCAGCTGGCTCTCCAGCACCTAGTTCACATGGAAGTGATGGTGCGTTTGGACCGTCTAGCTATCCTTCCGTTTCCACAACTCCTTCTGACCGCCCGAGGACGAGGTCGGGGAAGCCTAAGTTAGCTGATCTCCTAAGTCCTAACGCTAGAGATGAACAATCTCTTCCGGCTGATGTGCCTGAGGCCGAGATTAAAGAGACGTATCCCTCCGATCAAAACTTGGCGCCGATATCGAGGCAAAAGGTTAGGTGGTCGAATTTAAAACCTTCTGCAATTACGTTTTCGTCGAGACTCGCAAAGGTGAAATCGGAAAATGGTAATCCAGACAGTTTCTTCAAAAATGTTCCGGAAAGGTGGCCGACGAGGCTAAGGACGAAGCTTAACTGGTGGACGGCGATGGCGAGGCCTGTAGGCCCTAACCAGCAGCAGATGGATCAGAATCCTGTAGCTGGTAGACGGAATAGATTGGGTGATAGGGTTGGAAGTGCTTGGGGTAGGATGAAAACTGCTAGCAGCAACATTGGAGAAAATGTGAGGGGGTTGTTTAAGGGAGGTAATCCTTCAGCTGCTGTTAGTGATGCTAGGCAAGAGGCAGGGAAAGGGAAAAACATCGCTCTTGCCGCCGAGCCTCTTCCCAGCGGAGCCCTCGACAAATATCTCACCAACCCCGCCAACTCACACATAAAAGAAGCCATCTCCCAACTACCCCAAACGACAGACGCATATCAACTCGTCTCATACTCCGACCCAACCGCACCCGGCGGAGCACAAGTTTACCGGTTCTACAACAAACCCAATCATGATGTGTACAGGGAAAGTGTTGGCTATGTTCCACCCATATTGCACGATGCGAAGAAGGCAGAGGCCGAGATTAAAGAGACGTATCCCTCCGATCAAAACTTGGCGCCGATATCGAGGCAAAAGGTTAGGTGGTCGAATTTAAAACCTTCTGCAATTACGTTTTCGTCGAGACTCGCAAAGGTGAAAGATAGCATCTCGTCACGCTTCGCTCCTGTCCAGGAAAAGATGAGAATTCATCTGGCGGACCTTAAAGACCATATCGCAATAGCCAAAAACCCCAGAATAGTAAACTACTACACCACCGGTGGCAAACCAGCCGTCCACGAATTCGGTGAGACCGCATCAGATAGAACAATCCCATACCAAGCTCGGGATGCAGCGCAGACTTTTGGAGAAGCAAGGGTATTTTACGATCCAAAGAATTACAAGAATCAAGTGCGGGTGGTGTATACCGGTCAATCCCCTGGTGGAGGCCTTGCTCCACCAGAGATGTTCGGAACGTCCGTGGTTCCCGAGAATAAAGCTCTGCCGTGGCCGAAAGCTTGGAGGCCGGAGGGAGTGCGGGATACGATGTCGACGTTTGGAGTTGCTCATGAAGGCACTTTCTTGTACAGAGTTCCGGAAAGGTGGCCGACGAGGCTGAGGACGAAGGTTAACCAGTTGCCGACGAGGGTAAGGACGGAGGTTAAGCAGTGGCCGACGAGGGTAAGGACGGAGGTTAAGCAGTGGCCGACGAAGGTAAGGACGGAGGTTAAGCAGTGGCCGACGAGGGTAAGGACGGAGGTTAAGCAGTGGCCGACGAAGGTAAGGACGGAGGTTAAGCAGTGGCCGACGAGGGTAAGGACGGAGGTTAACCGGTTGAAGGCGTTGGCGAGGCCTGTAGGCCCTAACCAGCAGCGGATGGATCAGCAACCTGTAGCTGGTAAATGGAATAGATTGGGTGATAGGATTGGAAATGCTTGGGGTAGGATGAAAATTGCTGGCAGCAACATTGGAGAAAATGTGAGGGGGTTGTTTAAGGGAGGTAATCCTTCAGCTGCTGTTAGTAGTGCTAGGGAAGTTGCGAGGCCTATTCGACGTTGAACATCTTTCTTTCTTTTCGTCGCTGTACACTTTCGTTTCTTCTAGAACGTCCACTTTCGTTAATGAATTTGGTATCGATACAACTACATTCCCTTTCGTACTTATGCTCTACTGTTCTTTGTGCCGAGTGCAAATGCGGGTGTTGCAGGGTAGAACACAGAGTTAGCAGCCTTAACAATATCAACCTCGCCTGCCGCAGCGCCTCCGACGGTCGGAGGATTAGACCATTGAGCATATGTCATCCATCTCCCCTTCTCCCCTCTTTCCTCCTCCTCATCCTCTCGGTCGGCAGGGGCAAGACTTACACTCTTCCTCCCGCCACCTCTACCTTTTCCTTTCCTCGCTCCTTTCTTCCCCGCCGATTCCTTCTGTTCTCCTCTCCTATCTCGCCTCAACGCCTCTCTTGCGCTTAGTTCCACCGCCCACAGCACCCCAGCTTGGATCGGTAACAAACTTCTATCCTCTCTAGGATCTGGAAGGATGCGCACGGGCACATCACTCGGTGCTAGCGGTCGAAGTTCCTTCTCTAACCTTGTTTTCATGCCTACTGCGTTCGATAGACCGCCGGTGAGAACTATGTTGCTCCACATCATATCCCCTGCACTAGCCATAGAGGCGGGCAGGGAGGTGATGGAGTCGAGAATGAGTTCAGGGAGGGGCTTTTGATCCAGAGAGAGGGCGGAAGGGTTGAACAGGTTTTCCAGGATGCTGAAACGTTCGGATGATAGGGTCAGTGATTGAAGGTCCTCTCTCTCCTCCTCCTCTTCTTCTTCCTCTCCATCCTTCTTCGGGATTGTGTGAGAAGATGAGGAAGAAGAAGCGATGAAGGCCGAATCCCAATCAACCTCCTCCTTATCCAGCTTCTGTCTCTTCGCTTGCCTCTCGCCAGCTTTCGCAGGATTAGGCCCATCTACAATGAACCCATATCTTGCTCTCTCCCTCTCCCTTTCCCCTCTCCTACTATTTCCTCCGTAATCAGGCAACCTCCACTCCAACCGCACCTGCTTGCCACCTCCCTTCTCTTTATACCTCCCACGGTATTTCTCCAACAGTAACAAATCTTCATAACTCCACTCACCGGCACTCATTGCCCCTATCCTCTCCAATTCGCTCTCCACCCTCTCTCTCCCCCCGTAGACCCTCCTGCCGACCTCGGCAGCCACAAAAGAAGTGCGTGCAAAGATATGAGACATGAGCCAACTTTCATCCATCATATCCAGCTGTCCGAACGAAAGCGTCTCTTTCAACAGATTGGTTAACATCTTTCCGCCCAGTTCCAGACGGCGGATGGAAGCGGTGTGAGGTTGGGAGTTGATGATGGGGATAGCGTGGCAGAAGGAGTAGCCTAAATCTACTACTAGCAGCGACTGCGGACGAGAGGGAAAGCTTATGCGGGATAGGGAGGGCTCTGTCGCGTCCGAACTTCGGGCTGGGCGGAGAGGTGGTTTGGAAGAAGACGAGGTTGCGGTTGACTCTATTTTTACCTCCTCCGGCGGTGTGATAGGACGGGGTGGTATTGAAGGCGAGAAAACGTCACTTCCGACCCCAATCAAATCAGCGCTAGTCGTCCGCCAAACAGCTTGTGTACCATACTGTTCAAACAGCATCAAGTCTATCGCAGACTGTACTGGTTCTGGGTTTAGATACGCTTCCGTAATCACCACTGCTTTGCCGGCCAACAACTTGCCTTTGCCTTTCTTTCCACTTCCACTCCCGCCCTCAGTCTTTACGAGATGATTCGTCAGAACATGATCCCAAATCCGTTTTTGCGCAGCCCAATCTACAATCACTCCACTCTGATGCGGTAGTCGAAGATGCAAAGCCGCATAGTCGTCGAGGAGAGAATGAATGTGGGATGAGACGAAGATCGATGTCTTTGTTCCTGGGGCTGGTGCGGTTGCGGTTGGAAAGGAGTGAGAGGGAATGGTGTGAGGCATGCGTGTACGGGCGATGGCATTGGGGTATACTTCGATAGGGATGGAAGAGAGGAGCGTGCGAGTGTCGATGCTGGACCAAGAGGAAGAGGGGAAGAGGGAGGTGGGAAGGGGGTAGGGTATGGAGGCTATGCGAATATTGTGTGCTCCATTATCGATTACAATGATTGTGTCGACTCCGGATAGGGGGTCAGCGGTGGAGTTCTCTAATGAGGGAGAAGTTGCTGCTGCTTCTCGTGTTGATGCTGGCATCCTTGCCCATGCCCTCCTACCGCCTAAGCGTGGCTTCGTTGTAGGTGATGGTGTTGTGTGGTCGAAAGAAGAAGCAGCATGTGGGCCGTGTTCCGAAGAAGCTCATCTGAGGTTGCACCCTGAATTCCAGCTCCACTCTTGGCGCTTTTTTGGACTATGTCAGGAAACTGCCGATGTAACAATGGGTAGAAAAATGCTGAGCTGAGTAAGCATGTCCGAATTCCGTCACTGCCCAACCTCCACTTCTGAAGGCAAACCCTGAAGGGCTGTCTCGGTAAGCAATCCTTCTTGTGACAGGCCTTCTCAGCAGGTCCATTACTCATCTTCTAGACGCCTTCTAAGCACAACTCAAGTCCTCTTGCTCACTTGACAAACACGCTTGAGAGCTCGAGGGGCTGTTCTTGCTTCCCAACACACCACCATCACAACCAACCGCCAATCGATAGTCCAAGATGTCATTTGGTCGACCACCCACATTCTCCGACTTCAAAGTGTCTCCTCCCGAAAGGGGTTCTTTTCCTCTTGATCATCAAGGTAAATTCTTACTCCCTTCTTCCACTTTAACTTTACCCTTACTAATCTTTTCAACCTCATCATGCCACTCTGCGCTTGTGATAGGGGAATGCAAGCAAGTCATGCAAGAATACATGAACTGTATCAAATACAACGGCAACGACAACGGTAAATGTCGACACCTCTCCCGCGCCTATCTCCAATGTCGTATGGATAAAGGACTCATGGACAACGACGACATGGACAACTTGGGCTTCAAAGATGTAGTAGAACCACCAAACACATCAACAAATGCAGCGGCGAATAGAGCTGCGAGCCAGGGTAGAGGTGCAACTAGCGGGAATAAGCCGAGTTATGCTGGTGATACTCATGGTGGTGAAGGTAATTTACCCAGTTCAAAGGCGGGGTCAGGCAGTGCAGTGGATGAGGTAAATAGAGGTCCGGGTGCGGGGGAAAGACACTCGAAAGGTCATGCGAGCAAACAAACTGGTAGTTATGCTGGTGATAGTCATGGGGGGAGCGGTGGTGGGAGACTGGTTTAGCGGTCCACATAGCTCGATTGAAACTCATACCAACGGATTTCTGGACACCAACAGGGTGATACCAAGTGTAGTGGTCGTCTGTACATGTGTATGTGGAAAGTTGGACAAGACGAAAATCAATCTCAGATCGTTGTGCCAGCGAAAAGCAAACTCGAAATCCATTTGACACCTGCCCAACGTCTTCAAACACAGTTCTCACTCTCGCATATGAGTTTTCTAGATCAATGGCTGAATTGGACAAAAGCCGGAAGCATGACTATGGAGGGAATGGTACAGATGAACGAAACTCTATATCCTGACCGATCGCTAGTGGCTTAGGCATACTTCTCAACAAACTGGGTATGGAACTTTCCATATCTCTCAATGAACTCGTCGGTCTCCTTTGCCAACACTGTCGTCCTGAAGAAGCAAGCTCCAGTGTCCTTTTCTGGCATCTTACCGAATCCGCTACCCGGCACAACGCAGATACCTGTAGCATCTAGCATTTCCAAACAGTAGAACTCATCTACCTTCTTTCCCTTCTGCTTTGCTGCCTCGTGTGCTTTCTTCGGCAGTGTTACTCTCGGGAACAGATACAGAGCACCTTGAGCTGATTCGACTTGAACACCGGGAAGCTGAGCGAACTTTTCAGCCATCTTGTCGGAACGAGACTTGAGAGTTGCGTGAATGCCTTGGGTTTCCTGCTTGTATAGGTCGTAAGAAGGAGAGCCCGGGGTGGGGGGTTTAACAAGCATATCCACTCCAATTTGACCCTGGAGGGAAGGGCAGAGGGAGATAGAGGCGAGTTTGTAAATCTGTGCTTCCACATCTGGATCCATGTTGGTCAACTCGAAGTATCCGCCCCTTCTACCGCACTCTCCCGAAACACCTTTGGAGATGGAATGGAACGAAACGAGTTCGACGCTTTTAGCAATGTTGTGCTCTTCGGCGTTGCTCGAGCCAGCGAAATCCATAAGAACCTTCTTAAACGAATGGAAAGGTCTCTCCTGAGGCTGATAGATGTTGGCCTGATACACCTCATCAGCGAGTAGAACGAGGCGTTTGTTGTATGCCATTCGAATCAAATCTTGAACGTTCTTGTAGGAAAGACACTGACCGGTAGGGTTACCAGGGTTGATCACTGCACAGGCACGAACATCGACGCCGTTGGAACGCGCTTCATCGATGCTACGCGACATAGCCTCTACGTCTAAGGCCCAATAATCGGATGGGTTTAGATCGTACTTGACCGGTTGAGCGTTGTACAATGCCAAGGCAGCACTGTACAAAGGATACTGAGGGATGGGAATCATAACTCCTGATTTAGGCCCTGCAATAAGCACCTGCAACAACAGCTGAACACCACCACTAGCACCTGTAGTGAGATAGATTAACTCCGGATCGGAAGGGTAGCCATCACGCTGTTGAATAAACTCTGCAACATGCTTGCGAACGATAGGAGCACCTTTCGAATGCGAGTAAGCACCGACACTTCCGATATCTTGCAATAACAACTTGGCACGTTCCTGCGTATCTTTGGGGAAGATCTTGTCGATACCGGCTTGCTCCATGAGTTCGGGGTATTCGGTGAGCGCGGCAACCTGACGCCAGAAGGTCAAAGGTTTCTGTGCGAGGTAGGGCTGCTGTTGAGGGTTGCCGATGTTGGCGGTGACGACGGAGGAGAAGGGGAGATTGGAGGCGTTACCTTGGGCGATCTGGGCAGCGTACTTGTTGGCACGGTTGGAGATCTCACCACGAACGGCATACTCGGCTTCGAGGACGTGCGGGTTGATCGTCTCGATGGTCAACACCGGTTTGTAACCGCCGGCCTGGGGTTTGGAGGAGGAGGCGAAATGACGCGAGGTCGAAGCCTGGGTAGTATAGGAGGATCCGTAGGCAGAGTCGAGGGCCATGCTTGAGGAGGAGCCGGAGGAGGCCGAGGATCGGGAGAGGGAGCGGTCTCTAGCGGACATCATGGCGAAGGTAGAGAGCTCTCGATGGGATGATGATGACGAGGAGGAGAGGGAGGCCGTGATGGTGGTGGAGGAGGAAGAGATGGCCCGAGGAAGGGCGAGACGAAGGAGAGACATGACGTTGATTATGAGCAACAATAGTCGCAGCTACAGTGACCGGCTCGGGAGGAAGGGGGCGAGGTGGCCGAGGAGGAGAGGATGGGCACAAGGGCAACGACAAATGCGGGGGTGGGGGCACAGGGCAAGAGCAACCAGGCGTCGGGTAGTTACACTAACTTGGGGAAAGAGAGAGAGAGAGAGAGAGAGAGAGAGAGAGAGAGAGAGAAAGAGTCAGAGAGCTGAAAGCGAGAAGAGGGGGCGAAGATTCCGGGCTGAACCGGTTACGAAAGGAGAACGCGTGGAAGAGTGACGCAAGGTCAGGAGAGAGAGAGAGGCGGCAAGAAAGGGAAGCGGGCTTCAAACCGGCGTCAAATATAGCCTTTCTGAATGATCATATCAGAGAGCTGGAAAACAAGGCGAAAAAAATTCGTATTTCTCTGCTTCATCGACCATCTTGTTCTGTTAGGCTTTGCTCGCTCTTTTGACGGCCATTTCGAGCAGTGAAATCACATGACCGCGTACTCATGCTCTAACATGACCGCAAACTTGGCTCAGCGTCGCCACCCGTCAACTCCCACCAACGCTCAACATCACCCACCAACGCCCCTATCTCATTCGACAACAGCACGCAGTCATACGTGTCACCTCATCTACATAGGCACACATCGACTGACAGTATAGGCATATATACTCCTGATATTGCTTTGTACTATTGCTTTGTACTTAGTTCTCTCTGAATGCTAACGATTCGCCACTTGCTTTACCGCCCCTGATTGTGCATTCCTCAACACGAGCTCCTACTTGCAATCGCGATCAGGCAATGATGATGATGAGGACAGAGATGCTAGGTGATTGCGAGAAGATGAAATGCATGTGTATGTTTGAATGTATAGTGTTTGACCCGAACTTGAAACGATCGCAATGATGATGGAGCAAGTGTGTGGTCTGTGTATCCTCTGTAGCAATTGATTCTGCTTCAGTAAGCGTATGAAGCACGAGACCGCTTCATAGGCCTCCCCACCACATCCATCTCTTCAGCATGTCCTGGTTGCAGTTGCAACTCGTCCGATAAACGCTTCCTCTGGCTCTGCGAACATGGCAACGCGTAGCTTTGCACTGGGTACTGTTCCTCGTCTTCATCCAGGGTTCCTTCGCTGCCTGCGCGTGCACGACGACGGCCGAATCTGTTGTCTCCGCCCTCATCATCATCTCCCTCGTCATCGCTCCAGTTGGTCTGATCTAGACGAGCCAAGAGTGCTGCCCTTGCTGTCCGTCTCTCTTCGTCACCTGCGCACCTTCTTGGCTCGATAGCTGCAGTCTCTTCGCTGGCAGAATAGCTGTCGTGCACAATGTTCTGCAGCCTTGCTGAGCTGGAAGGTGCAGTGTAGTGGTGCTGCTTGGATGGTAGCGGATCTCCTGAGTACTCCTGCTCTTCTTGGCTACGAGTGCCGTCGTGAAAAGTCGACCTCGAAGCGTACCAAGGTGCGATCTTAGGCGCTGCAGTTGCTTGCCTTTCCTGCTGCTGCTCTGCCGCAATCTGAGCCGCAAACAAACCAGCTCCATTGCTTGAAACACGACCTCTCTCCTCAGACCCACTTCTGCTCCCCGCACCGCCGAACTCGTCATCAGCCAGTTCCGCACGCGGCAGGTACGCCTGGCTCGTGTAGCTGCGTCGACTAGCAACCGAGGCAGGCGCATGCAAATGCCCACTCTTCATACTCGAGCTGCTACCTGCAGTCGCATAAGCCGAGCTTGGGATTGAAGGCGGGAACAACAGCTTGGGCTGCAATCTCGGTGGGTGATCCTGCTTGTGATGCGGGTTGAACGCATTCACTCTCGCCCGCTCATCTTCGAGCTCGGAATGGTCATCTTCGGAATCGTACTCTGGATCAGCATACGTGACCCTTTGACCACGGAAAACATAGGTGATCTTGCCTCGCTCTTTGCCTGGGATCTGTCTAGCACGTCGGTAGGCCAAGTGTCGGTTGGGTCCTTCGAAACCGATGTCTGCCGGTCCGCCTGCGAGGAATGGGTTCTTGGGTGTATCGCGGATAGGGATGGTGGATGTAACCGGCTCATTGCTCACTCTGACGTGCGTTGAGAATGATCGCGCTGGGCGGTAGACGGGCGCGTTGCCGATGCGT
Organism: Ustilago hordei; assembly: GCF_900519145.1. Lineage (NCBI taxonomy): Eukaryota > Fungi > Basidiomycota > Ustilaginomycetes > Ustilaginales > Ustilaginaceae > Ustilago > Ustilago hordei. The sequence continues at coordinate 359,497 of NW_024545272.1, read as the reverse complement.
GCCGGAGTGGTGGTAGCGTTGGATGATGAGGATGCTCTTCGTGTAGCATTACCGTGCAAGTCGGAGGCAAAGTCATCTTCGTGGACAGATCCATCAGCGTCTTGGTCGCTGTCGAAAGCGTCGTACTGAGGATACGGGGGTTGAGAGGTAGCGGAAGCCGGACAGGCAAATTTGAATGCTTCAGAGTAGGAGGAAGAGGAAGTGGGTCGTTTGCGATTGAGAAACGGGTTGTGGTCGCCATCGCATGCAAAGTCAACTCCGTCGTTAAGGGTGTCGAAAGGGTTGTCGAGGTGGGCAGCTTCGAGCAGGCCCGGTCTGGAAGTGGATGCAGATGATGCGGTGCGCACTTGGACCGGTGCGGCTAGGTGCGCTGCGCAAGCTGATGCGGATGGTGCGTCCAGATCGAATAGGTCAGCTTCTGAGCTGGTGCGATGACGGTTGGCGAGTTCTTCCCGTTGACGAGTCTGAGCATCGTGACGGACATCCTTGCTCATGGGTGGAGTGAGAGGAGGCGCGGCGTGTTCTGCCTCTGAGAGAGAGTCATGATGCTTCTTGACGGGGCTTGCGATGGAGGGGTGATGACTGCGATCAAAGTGCGAGGGCTCACGTTGTTGGCCTGTTGAGCCGAAAACATCCACTGCGTCGGTGACCTTGTGAGGATGATCTGCCTTGTCTGTCCTGCCGGACAGCGGGGGAGAGATGAGAGCTTGCTGGATCGACATGGTGAAGCGAGACGCTGTTCGAGCGAAGCGGAACGGATGGAATCACTGTCAGGTCACTCGACCTTGCGAGCATGCGTGATTGAGCACGAGTCGTAAAGCTCAGCTGCGAGGTTGCGATGCCAGAAAAGGTGGCTTCATGGACAGGGGTATGTTGTGGAGCGGAATAGTGGTATGCCGAGTGTGTGTACGACGAAGGGCGCAGAGGGAAGTAGTCCAGGAATAGGGTGGGCGTGAGGATGATCCGGTCTAGATTGAAGCAGGTAAATGGGTTGAGTCGGAAGGATGCTAGTGGTGTGATAGAGAGAATACGATTTGGATGTGATGAGCAATAAAAGCTAGTTGGCTGGAGATAGAGCAGTGGGGCAAGGGGTATGATGTTGCATTGGAAGAAGGTATGGATGGAGGGATGATGCCGAAGAGATGCGGAAGATGGTTGCGGAAGACAGTGAAAGAGAAATCGAGAAGGAAGCTATGCAAGACTTGTGACGAGCACTTTGGCATGCTCAGCCCAGCTATGCTTTTGTAAAAAAAGGACGAGCAAGACCCTTTCCTCCTTGAACTGTGTTCGCTCTAGCCTAGCTCCACCACTCACGCTGGGCTCCTTTACGCCACTGACAGGCGGATCGTGCTCCACCTCTTCACTTTTTCCTTCTCTGCTTAGGCTCTGTCTCGAGTTCTGTCGACGGCGTGTTTACAAGAGAAGAGAGCGCGACGTGCAAGTGGGCTTGTGCGTTGAAATTGTGACAGGCTCAGAGAAAGTGTGGAATTTCATCAAACGCGTTCGGGTCTCAGTCACGCTTGCTTTTCGCGTAAATTGACGAGAAAGGATGATGTCGACGCGTCGTGTAGGAAATGCTGTTCTAAGCAGACGTGTCGCGTAAATGATGTGCAAGCTGCAGTCGATCGGAACCGCGAATTGTGAAGTGAGAAACGCAATCGGGCTAGCCAAGCCGAGATTGCGATTCTGTGCCGATTTAATCGTGAGCAGAGTGCAGGAGAATGCGCAATCTCAGCAGCCAGCAGCGATCACACAGTGAGATTCGGCATCACAAAATGAAATCCCATTCCGACCTGTGCCTGGGCTTAATGATGGCACGCACAACCTTATCCACCGGCAATTTGGCATTTTAGTGGTGGCAAGCATCTTGATTTCTGCCAGAATCATGATTTGATACGATGCTCAGTTTTGTGCGACACGACACCTTGTCACACCATCATCACTTCAACTCACCTCGCCTCGTCTCGACACATGATCTCGTCAGCATCCTCCTTTGCCGCGCTTAAAGCGCAAAGGGAAGCTAGACGCAATCCCCTCTCCACGCTATCATCTGCTGCTCAAGCCATTCAAGGCTCATCGGATCAACATCAGCATTACGGCTTCGGATCAGCTTCAGCAACAGGAAATATGGGTCCACCTGCCACTCCGGTTGCCATGCCGGGTCCTTCGAATAGATCAGCACCATCAAATGCATTCGCAATGAGCTCGAGGCCGACGCCCGATACTGATATGGAGCACGGCCAACAACCATCACCTGTTCCACAACGACCAGCTCCTTCCAATGCCAATGCCAGCGCCAACGCCAAAAAAGAGCCAGGTGCTGCAGGTAGTCGAGTCAGGCTGCCCGACGTTCAGGACCTCGAGCTCCGCTTCGATCCTTTCTCGAGCGAGCGTGCCCTCTTCTATGCGCCATTGCCGAAAAATGGCCTCTCACCTGCCCACTTTTCCATCTCGAGCTCCTCTTCCGCCTTCTCTCCAGCCAATCGCTCGCGCTCCTTCTCTGGCTCGATGTCCTATTCCTATTCTCAGCTTCTGTCCAGCTCCTATTCGGCTCCCGGTGGATGGGCAGCTGCTGGCATTACCAGCTGTCGTCCTGGCGATGTGCTCCTTCGTGTTCGACCCGAGGTAGCTGTGCTTTCCACTGCTTTGCTCGAACAACGCTGCTCGGCCTGTTACTCGCCTCGTTCAGTTTCCGAGCCGATCGCCCAACAGGCTGCTGCATCAACGGCAGGCAAGCTACAACGATGCTCTGGATGCAAAGTGGTGCGATACTGTTCGTCTGCATGCCAACGACGTGATTGGCCTACCCATCGCGACGAATGCAAGGCGCTCAAAGCTATGCAGCAGCTTCACACCTACCGATCTGCTTTGCGACAGCTCGATCAGCCTCTGGCAAATCGTTTTGCCCAATCTCAAGGTGGTAGTGCACCTTTCAACATTGGCTCGTTTCAGGACAATGATGAGGTGGTTGCGGCTGCTGCTGCTGGTCAACTGCAGGGTAACGAGAGCGATGATGACAGCGGTCTTGACCGAGGGCGTGGTGGAGCAGGAGCTAGTAGCAGAAGCTCGAATAGCAGCAAGGATCGCATTCGACTTCCAAGTTCGATGATGCGTGCCTTGGCTCGCTGGATCTGGGCACGAAGTCGTATCGGTGGTGGCAGTGGTAAGGATAAAGCTCGCGGCGAGCGAGGTGATCTGCTTGAACTTTGTTCGCATCGAGAACGTTTCGCACCGGAAGAGCTGCAGCAACAGGCACAACTTGCGCTGCACCTTGCCCAGTACCTCACCGCGGCAGCACGTGCCAGTGCTACACTTGGACCTGTCACTCGAGGCGAAGCTCACTTGGACGAGATGCTGCAACCCGAATCTACTTTGTCGCAAGGAGACGCATTGCGTGCGGTCGGCATCGACTCGGCGAAAGAACTGCTCGACCTCGTCTGTCAATTCGCCAGCAACTCGTTCACACTCACCGACAGTGATCTCAACCCACTCGGTGTCTGCATGCATCCGAGCATGGCAATGATCAATCATGCCTGCACACCCAATGCAGCTGTCGTGTTTCCCTTTGGCGGCGCTGCTAAGAACGGGCAACAAAAGTGGAATGATGGAGAGGATAGGATCATGCAGCTTGTGGCGTTGAGGGCGATCGAACCGGGTGAAGAGCTGCTCATCTCGTATGTCGACATTGCGGATACATATCAGGATCGACGTAACTACCTCAAGAAGCGATATTGCTTCGACTGCCGTTGCGAGCTGTGTCGCAAGAGTCAGGCCAAGCTGGCTTCTGCGAGCGGACAGCCTTTTGCTTCTCCTTCTTCGTCACCAATGCAGCATGCGCCACAGGACGGATTCGGAGTACGGCCGCCTCGACCCAACAACTGGATCGATCCTCGACACGCGGTGTGGTGCCCAAAACGATGTGGTGCTTGGATCGACGGTTCAGCAATGAACTTGTCGGACAGCAGTGCAGCGCAAGCATCAGCGCTGTCTTCAACACTGGTCGCCAAGTGCAGCAAGTGCCACTCGGCGTCTCAAGTGACATCAACAGATGTGGCAGAAGACACTCGACTGGCAATAGATGTACTCAAGCAAGCGTCGCGATTGCTGGACCGAGGCGAGTCGGAACTGGCATGGAACCAGTGCGCTGCGATACTACCAGGCTTGGTGGAGCGATACCCACCTTCTTGGCAACCTCTTTTCCAGCTGCTCAGATTGGCGACAACATGCCTCATTGAAGTCGGCTCCACTTTGCTATCTCTTGATCCAGCAGATGCATCAAAGGAACAAGCAGCAGCGTACTGCTTGGACGAGGCGGTCAGAATGCAGATGCTGGTTGTGGCAGGTACGCAAGCCTCCAACACACCAGTTTACCCCAAAGGTCACCCAGCCAGAGCGATTGCTATTGCAACGTTGGCCAAGTTGGTGTTGGCACAGTTGGACAACACGCATCGTATGCGACAGCGTGAAGCTGGCGACTTTGCAGGCGGTGCAGCATTGCAGATGGGTGGAGTGCCAAATGCTGCGGTATGTCGTGCAGCAGTCCAACAGACGGCTGCACAAGCTGATCAAAGAACACTTTCCATACTCAAGAACGCGCCTAGCGTTCCTGAGGAGATGCGGGTTGAGTTGGCCCAACAGATGCTCACTCAGGCTATCGAGGAGCTCGATATTGCTTTCGGTAGATCGAATCAGGGCGGACGTACGGGGCGAGAGATGCGCAAGGCACTAAGCGAGATGGAACAAGAGATTGCATTGCTCAAGCAAACTAGCTCGATGTCGGTATCTTGATGCTCTCATCCTCGTCCTCGTCAGTGTCGTTGTTGTCGTTGTTGCTCGATCTTTGGGGTGTCAGGACGAATGCAACTAACACGCTACATTTTTGTTTTTTTTTGTTTTTTTTTTGTTTTTTTGTTTTTTTCCTTTTCTTATCGAGGGTCTGTCTTGTCTATGTCTGAGTGAGCTACAGTAAAGTGAAGACGCGTCCCTGCTTAACACGCGCGCGACCTTTGAAAGGCTGAAAGGGAGAAGAGCGCAGTTGGAAAGTCAAAGCGCGTTCAAATCCAACACTTGGCACGCTTTCGCTTTGCGCACGTCCTGTCGAGAATCTACCACTACCACCACCATCACCACCACGCCACCCACCACGCTTCAGCTCGACGCCACCAATAGACCTCTTACACTCAATCATGGCGACAGCAACCACCACCGCCAGCACCTCTTCCGCAGTGCCGGCGACGCGGCGACAAGCCCTTGCCCGTCTCTCGCTCAAAGGCAAGCTCTACCAAAAGGGAAGCTCGACAGATGCACTCCTCAAGCGCGTCAAACAGGTCCGCACAGAATTGAGCGAGATGGAACAGGACACCGTCGACGTCAACTCTCTCAAAGACATTTGCAAGGAACTCGTCACCCCAGCACTGATGCTTCACAAGGATAAAGCTGTCAAAGCCAACGTTGCCTGCTGTTTAGCCGACATGCTTCGACTCTTTGCGCCCAACGCGCCATTCACACCGGCCGAGTTGAGGGATATCTTCCAGTTCTTCGTTCACCAACTCACCATGCCGCAAGCCGGGTTGTCAAAGCCGAATGGACCACAATATGCAGAGTACTTCTACCTGCTCGAGTCGCTCAGTAACGTCAAGTCGGTTGTGCTTGTCTGCGATCTGCAGAACGCAGATGAGATCATGACGGATTACTTCAAGGCCTTTTTGGATCTAGCGAGACCGGATATGTCCAAGAACGTCGAGATCTGTATGGCTGATGTGCTTGTTCAGTTGATTGACGAGTGCGTTGCTCTTCCATCCGAGGTTCTCGAGTTGTTGCTCGCCAATTTCACGCCAAAGGCCATCAAGCACAACCCTTCAGCACATCGTCTAACAGTCCAAGTCTGTTCCAACACCAAGGATCGCCTGCAAAAGAACGTCGCACAGTACTTTAACGAAGTCATGATCTCCGCAACGCAGGAAGACGATCAAGACCAACGACTCGAGAGTCTGCAGGCCGCACATTCGCTCATTGTCCAGATCAACCGCGTTGTCCCTTCGCTTCTGCTCAATGTGATTCCGCAGCTGGAGGAAGAACTTCGAGCAGAAGACGTCCAACTTCGTGTCCTCGCGACCAAAGTGCTTGGTCAGATGTTTGCCGAAAAACCTTCCTCCACTGCCGGCGAGAGCAGCGATCTCGCACGTCGATACGCAGGTACGTGGCGGGCGTGGCTAGGACGTTCCAAGGACAAGTCTTCCAGCTTGCGTGTCGTTTGGGCTGAATGCACAAAACCTCTTCTTGTACACCATCCGGAGTTGCGTCATGATTTGACGCCGATCATCGAGAACAAACTCTTGGAACCGGACGAGCGTGTTCGTGCAGCAACCGCGAAGATGTTGGGTTCGTTGGATTACGAGACGGCCTTGCATCATGTGCAGAAATCGGTGCTGTTGAAGTTGGCGGATCGCTGTAAGGACAAGAGGAATTTGGTGAGGAGGGAATCGTTAGAGGCAGTGGGCAAGTTGTTCGATATGGCGTATTCGGAGATCGAGAACAATGATCCTGCTGCGATCCAACAGTTTGCCTGGATTCCACAGGAGGTGTTCAAGTGTTTGTATGCTGCACAGATCGATCTGCAGATCCTTGTAGCTACTACCGTCGAAAAGTACATCCTTCCCATCCCTAGCAACTTGGAGGAAGATGAAGCGGCATGGACCAACCGTCTCTTGTTGGTGATCAAGTATTTGCAACCAGAAGCAACAAAAGCACTGTTGCGACTGAGCAATCTCATCTACACCCGTCCCTCACTTCCGGATCGTTTCCTCGATTGTTGCCAAGAGTATAACGGCGGAGACGTTTCTCCTGACAAAGACTCAACTGTAGTCAAGATTGCGATGGCAGACCGAATTCGAAGAGCAGCAAACATGTTCGCTGACCCCGAACGAGCTAAAACCGACCTTCACGCTCTCGCCAAACTCAACGATACACGCATTTACCGTCTGATTCGAACCTGCTTCGATCCCCAAACCGATCTTAAGACCGCAGTGAAGGCTAGAAACGATGCTCTAAGGAGAATCGAAAATGCAAATGCAAGCATCTTGGATACTATGACGGTCTTCATTCGTAGCAGTTCTTACTTCATCTTAAACCGAAGTGCGGTGCCGACGCTGATTAAGAAACTTTCGTACACTCCTGCTGCGCGGGGTAAAGCTTCTTCCTCCCAATCCCAGTCACAGGGGGGCGAGGGAAGCGATGCAGAAACGAACCGAGATTCAGCTAAGGAGTTGTTGGAATTCATTGCAAAACGATGTCCAGCGATGTTGGCATTGCAGGTGCCAGAGTTGTGCAAAGCGTTGTTCGAAGAATCCAACCCCACGCTTACCCAGACTTGTTTGCAGGCGCTTGCGTCGATCGCCCAGTGGAACACGGCAAAGGTTCAGTTGGATAAGAAAGCGGTGGAAAGGTTGGCGAAGTTGGTGCTGAAGGGAACGGCACTGCAGGCTAAATTTGCTTCTAAGTTGCTGGCGATTGTTGCAACGGGTGGGGCGAAGGGTGGACGTAAAGCTGCCGGGCAGAAACCTGGGACCCCTGGTACCTCTGTTTCCTCTAGTGCAGCATTTGGGGTGTTGGAGGAAGTGTTGGATTCATTAGCGAAACATCTTGCGAGTGCAAAGCCTGACGGACAGGTTGGGGTTCTATACTCGCTAGCACAGCTTTTCAAGCATGCTCCTGACGCTTCGGAGAATGTTTCTAGCACTGTTGTGCGCACCATCCTATCCGATATCTTGCTTAAACCGCTCTCTCCCTCCAAAGCCAAGCTTTATTCCACCGACAACTCTTGGGTGGAGGATAGCAACGTCGACCACGAACTTCAAACCAAACTTCTCTCCCTAACCGTCCTTACTCGGCGATGTGAAGCATTCGCAGAAACAACTTCCGCCTCAGACATGGCCAAACCGATCTTCCGGCTTCTTTGGGCGGTTATTTCAGCAGGAGAAGCAAAAGCGCTCAACACTCCAGGAGGGGCTAAATCGCGAATGAGGTTACAGGCTGCGATTTGCGTTCTCAAGCTTGCTCGGCATTCGAGTTACGATGCTTGTATTGGAAGAGAGTACTTGGATCTCGCATTCACGATTCAGGATGAATCTTTCAACGTTAGGTCAAGAATTCTGCATAAGCTGCTGACGTATTTGCAGGCGAGAAGGATAGATGGAAGGTTCCTAGCGATGGCTTTCCTCGCAGCTTATGATCCCGAGGACGAGAATAGGAATATGGTGATTCGTTATTGCACTTCTAACAGCTGCTCTCTTCCCGCAGAACAACGGCTGAAGTTGCTCGACGTTTCATTCCCCCGTCTTATCCATCTTTTGGCGCATCATCCGGATTTTTCGAGCGAGACAAAAGAAGATTTGATTCAGTTCATTCGATACCTCGAATTCTTCCTCGATTCGCTTTGCACGCCGACAAACGTCAGTTTGTTCTACTATCTAGCATCGCGGGTGAGGGGAGTTCGAGATGCAGAAACCCAGGGAGCAAGCGAGAATCTATACGCTTTGTCCGAGTTAGCTCAATTGGTGATTAGGAAAAGAGCAACGGAAAAGGGATGGACGATTGAAAGTTACCCAGGGAAAGTTACGCTGCCGGGGGACATTTTTAAACCGTTGCCGAGTAGAGAGGTTCAGAAGGAGATCTATGCTAGGCAGTACCTTCCAGCGGATCTGGTTAGGCAACTTAGTGATGTGAAGGTTAAGGCGGGGGGTAAAGGGGTGAATGGAGCGGGGAAATGGAGTATGGCAAATATTACTAGCGGTGGGGGGAAGAAGAGGAAGGCGACTACTACAGCGGCGGCGAGAGGGAAGAAAAAGGCGGGCAAGAGTAAGAAGAGGAAGAGCAGCGACGACGAGGATGAAGTGGAGGAGGAGAGTGAATGGAGTGAAGAAGATGAAGAGGAGGAGAAAGATGGGAACCAGAGTAGTGATTTGAGTGAGGTCGAAGACTAGAGACCTCGTCACTTCATCTATCTCTCCCTGCTTCGAACGATGGCGTTTCTGTTTGGTTGACATGTAAAACTATCCCTTTTCCATGTTCTATGCAATGATTCTGATCAGTATCCTAACTTGCAAAGACCCAAAAGTAGAGCTTCGTCCCTCATCATCCTGTGTACCCATTCGAGCGAATCACACAAATCCACGATTCTAGTAGTGATATAGTGTCGCATCTCGGACACTGACTTGAATGCATTCGCGATCAGGCACCTGACCGGTACATGTGTCACCCAGCGTAAGCGCAACTTTAGCGCACGCTCGCTCAACATCTCTCTTCCTTTACGACCATCATCTCTCTTGGCGCTGGCCACAGGCAGCGCTTTTTGTCTCACCCACCACACCCACCCACTTTCTTTGTTACTTAGGTCTCACGCGCATTCCGCCTCGCTCTCACACGACGCTCAACCATCTGTGGCCCTTACGGCCACGGCTGGGAGCTTTCAAGCGACTCACCCGAGTTAGGCAATCAACTCTCTTCCCATGATCTCTGACATTTGTGTATCGGCCAAGTGACCAGCAAGGACATTGATGAGAGATGTTTCAAAAAGTACATGTTTCAACCCAGAACCAATCGACACAAGTACAACAAAGTATAACAAAAGTATAAAGATATCGTTCCGTCTCACCCAACTCAATTACCTCATCCCCCAACCCCTCCCTCTTCCACCTCTGCCCCCTTCTCCATCCCTCCCTCCTCCTCCTCCTCCTCCTCCTCCTCCTCCTCTAGGTCTACCTCTACCACCCCAACCACTCCTAAACCCACCCCTACCTCCTACCCCTGGTGGTGTCGGATCATCGTATTCCCTATACCCACCTTCCCTTCCATCCCTAATCACCGCACCTCCTGCACTAACCCCCGCACCAGCACCCGAAGCATTTGCCCTCCCCCTAACGACAATTCCTCTATTGTACGGATCCGAAGGACGATCATAAGGCGAGATCGGTGGGAGATCGTCGTATTCTGTAGCTGAGGGACGACGGTAGCCTGCATAATGGTGTGAGTCTAGTCGAGAAGCCAACCCCCCTCCCGCACCTGAAGTGTCGGCACCAGCAGAGAGAGGGATGGTGGATGAGGGATCATCTCGACCAAAGAACCTGCCCTCTCTTGCCGCGGGGTAGGAATCACGTGGATGCGGCTGCTCACGTCGGTCTCTACCCCACCCACCACCACCACGTACTACCTCGCGATCAGGTAAGGAAGGATCACGCGAACGCTCACCCCAACCCATATCTCTCTCCAGATGTCGCGGTGGTGGGTAGTCCCCTCGAGGATCGCGAACTTCTCTCGCTTCTCTTACTTCCCGTGCTTCCCGCGCTTCCCGTGCTTCCCGTGCTTCCCGTGCTTCTGCCCAGGCGTCCGCGCGGGGGTCGGAATCACGCATGCTAGCTGGACCTTTGGGTACTCCTGCAAAGTTGCGTGGTGGGTAGGCGGGGAGGGCGGAGGTGGCGGGTGTTGGTGAAGTCAATGCGGCACCAGGTGGAGGATAGCGTGCGGTCGTGGAAGAAGCTGAGCTGGCAGAGCTGCCTGTTGAAGGGGTGTTGGCGACACCTGCTATGCCGATACGTGCTGGAGTCGAAGGAGCGATAGCTGCTGTAGAAGGAGCAGCGCTTGTGGTGCCGGCAGTAACAGCCGCCGCAGGCGCACTGCTGGACACTGCTGCTGGGGCTGATGACGCCACTGGTACAGTGGTCGGCGTCGGCAAAGTGCTGCTGGGCGAAGACATAAACGCTCTTGGTGCTCTTGGAGGGTTGAAAGTCGGGGATGACGAGGATGACGAGGGTGAAGGAGGCATGCGACCTGCCTGCACCCTTGTCGGACCAAGTGAAGGCGATCGCAAAGGTGTCGATACAGACTGAGCAGATGAGGGGGATTGAGCTCCCAATGCGCTAACAGCTGGAGTTCTCGCAGCTCCCGCGTTGGTGCTCTGTGGCTTGGCGGATCCATCTGCTGCAGCACTGGTCTGCTGACCATCCTTCTCGCCTCCAACAAGCGACGAAGCTCGAGCATGTCGCGTCTCGAGTCGATAAAGCAACGAGCTTGCATCACCACCAGCCCCAACAGACCAAGGCAGGTTGCTGATTGCAGAAGCAGGTGATGAAGCATCTCCTGTGCCAGTTTGTGCAGGTACCGATGCCGCGCTTGTCCCCTCTGTAAATTGTACCGCTGCTCCTTGCTGCTGGGTGGCAGAGGAAGCAGTGACAGGCTCAGGAGAAGGCGACTTGGGAATCTCGACTGAGCGAATGGCTGTCGGCGCAGAGATGGAAGTAAACAGCATACCGCGTGGCGCTGCACTTGTTGCTTTGCCAGGTTCTGAGGTCTCAGCTGTGGCTGTTTGTCCAGCTGGTGTAGACGCGGTGGCTTCCGAGGGAGTGGATGCCAGACGTGGCTCAGATGGTCGCACCAGGCTGGAGGGCAAAGGGTCACTTTTTCCCACGGCAGGTGATGGCGATGGCGCAACTTCTGAGGTAGGAGTAGCGAGCGAAGGAGTCAAAGGAGCTGGTGTGGTCGAGTTGGCACCTTGCTGCCCCGAAACGCGTCGTTCTGCAAGTCGGCGCTTGTACTCAGCCAAAGAAAGCTTGACTCTTGTAGGTTCCTCTTTCTTAACCTCTGGTGCAGGTGCAGGGGCAGCAACAGGAGCAGGCTCTGCTGTGGTTGCAGGAGTCTCCGTCGAAGGTTTGCTCTCCACTTCTGGAGCGACCTTTGTCTCCGTGTCGTCCTTAGGTGCTACATCGGCTGAGGCAGGCTGGGACTCATCCTTCCCAGGCTGCGAGACGTCTTCCTGTTTGGCGACCTTCGGCGACGATGCTGCTTCGAGACGAGCAGTTGAGGTTGGAGCGACAGAGCCCTCCTCTTCATCGCTGCTCGGTTCGGAATCAGACAGAATGCGGCGGGCCTTCTTAGTCTTGGTCGGGTTATCTTTCTTTGCTGCAGATGTGCGATCCTCGACTGCAGTCGGCGTTGCCCGCTTCTTCGCCTTCTTGTCTGCACCCACGTCTGCGGTAGCTGGCTCCTTCCCGACGGTGGCTGGCTCCTTCCCGACGGTGGCTGCAGCCGTTTCCAGGCTTTGGGAAACTGGCGCTGCCTTTGTTGCGCGTGGAGTAGATGCCCCACTCTGAAAATGCTCAGCCGTGTCATCGCCCTCTTCGTCGTCTTCCGACAGGTCCTCCTCGCTCGACTCGGTGTCGCCAAGATCGAGGATAGCGTTGCGATGGATGCGTGCCTCTTCCCTCTTGCGACGCTTTGAGGCCGATTCCTTGGTTCTTGACTCTGGCGTTCTGGCTTTGCGGTCACGAGCGCGCTTAGCCTCACGCTTCTTCTTGGACAGCTCGATGTCAGACGTGCGTTTTTGATTCTCGAGACGATGCTTGGCCGAGAGACGCGGTACTGGTGGAGGCGGACTGAGATTCGAGTCGACTGATTCAGGCGAAGGCACAGAGGAGAGGGGCGAGCTCGGGTCGGCAATATTGCCAAACTTTCTTCGCTTCTTGACTGAGGTTTCCATAGAATAGCCGTCGTAGCCCTTGTCTTTATCCGATGAAAAGTCGAGAGCTGTGCGCCCTGCATCCGCCTTGCCTTTGCGCTTCGCACCGGCCTTGACCTTGCTTGAAGCGTCGGTTGCTTTCCTGCTCTTAACAGTACAAGCCTGGCCGTGCTCATCGTCATGGTCGGCGTCGTCGCGTTCTGTCTGATTTTCGTCATCTGATGCCATGCTCGCCTTAATGCGGGTTCGCATGGATCGCTTCTTGGGAGGAAGCAAGAAGAGTCCAGACAGCTCCACATCTACAGCGCTGGCATCACGGTGTTTGGCAGATTGTCGACGTGGTCGGACGCCATCGGCTGCCTGCAAAGCGTTCATGAGGTCCTCATCTTGGTCGTCACTGAGCGTCTCATTCTCGCTGAGCCCTGAGAGTGGATCTGTGAGAGAGGATGCGATGGATCGAGTGTCGTCTCCATCATCGGACTCTGTCGCGGCCGAGTCGGTGTCTTCACCATCGACATCCATGCGATCTTGCTTGCCTTTCGCCCGGCGTCGACCTTTATTTGACCTTGCGATGGCTTCATTGCCGCCACATCCAGCCTCGCCGTCGACATCCATGCTGTCTAGCAACTGCATTGTCTCTGCTTCGCCATGTGCTGCAAGTGCTTCAAGCATGCAAGAATCGAGAGGAGAGTCTTCCTCCTTGACTGAGGTTTCGGGCGTTGGTGGAAGGCTGATGGATCTCCAGTGTCTTTGAATGCCTACGAGCGGCGAGAAGTCCGGCAGCTTTGCTCTGCGATTCGTCTTACCAGGCATAGTGACGTTGAGCAGAGACATGCCGTTTCCCACACGCAGCATCTGCGCAACTGCACAGTCCTGCTTGCGTCCATTGTTGGCACTAGCGCCTCCGCCGCCTCCGGGAGGAGCTGCCGAGCCGATACAAGCGCAAAGAACACAACCGAGAAGAGCTGCAGCTACAGTGCTCATCTTGACCGAGAACTCGGTGTCGGCGTAGGGGAATTCGCCCTTCTCAGCTAATGCTACCATGTTGGCTGTATGCTTGTCGGCGTCAACATGGCCTTGGCGAGACTCGAGGTAAGGGTTCTGCACCAACTCGGGCAAGAAGTGAACAATGTGAGCATCGTCCCACTCCCAACCCAAAGTGATCTCGTGCGTGCGAGGAATGTCAGTCAGCGCAAACAAGCCGAAGACGAGTTGTAGCTCTTCAGACCTACTCTCAGCAGGAGGGGTATCGGCATATCGAAGTTGTCTCATGGACAAGGCGGATGATGCTACGGCAGTGGCAGGTGACTGTGCTCGTGAGCTGGTGCGTGATCGTGCGGATGGCTGACCGTTGGCACGGAACAAGATTGGACGAAGCACGGCGTTGGGGTGACAGCTGAAGCGGGCGAAACGGGATTCGTTACCGTATCTTCGCGCGTCGATGGCGAGGTTCAGTGGTGGCGGCAGAAGATGGACATGTGGCTTGGTTGCACCCAGTGCAGCGTACTGATTGATAGGATCGTTACGGTAGGCATTAGCGCTGTAGAGCTCACCTCGGAACTCTGAGATGAACGCGCCGGCAGGGATGGAACCATCGGCAAAGAGGCCATGCATGACAGGTCTTGAGAAGGCGCGAGAAGCAGACCATCCTCGCTGTGGCTCTTCGGCAGAACTGTTGGCGTAAAGCACATTGCTGAAGACACCTGCTGAGGCCGACTCTGAGATTTGCTTGACGTATGTGCGGCATGCGAGGTCTGCTAATGAAGGTCCTGTCAATTCGATAGGAACGCACTCTTCTCCTACAGCCGAGATGCCAGCGGGGAAGTCGGGTGCGGTCGGTGAGCTTGGATTACGTGGTGAGGGTGATGATGGGGATGATGCGGACGAGGAAGCTGGGTAGCCGTCGGCAGAAGCAAGTTTGGAAGCAGCTGCATGGCGAGTATGCATCGAAGCTGTTGGGACGACAACACGAGCTGCTGGCCCAGGAGCACCTTTGAGTGGACTGCCATCCTCCCAGTCAAGGATAGCTGCGGCTAAATTCTCAATGATGGATGGGTCTGGCACGACATTCTTGTTGATGGGAGTAAATTCGACTTGCCATGCTTCGAGCTGTTCTGCTGCATCAAAGGGATCATCTAAGCGTTCATGAGAGCTAGCCGGTGTGAACACGCCCCGAACTGGTGTTGATACGGAGGAAGGTGTCTCGTAGCCTCGACGTGAAGCCTTTTGACCTTTGCGCTGCTTTCCACCTCGCTGTGCCGCACCGGCACTGGCAGGGACCTCGGGAACGACAAACTGGGTATTGCTGAGGTCGAGAGCCTGACTTGGCTTGCGGGAGCGAGCTGCTGCTGCTGCTGCCGAAGTTGAAGAAGATGCTGCAAGGTTGGTGTTCGGCTGTGTGGCGGCTGAAAAAGGGTCGTCGACAGAGACTGTGCTGGTGGAAAGATGTATGCTGGAAGTGGGAGACGAAAGAGGTTCTTGAAAGGTCTGATTGTAGGCAGTCGACGAAAGTGCCTGGGCTTGTCGTCTCAAGTTGCGGTCCATAAGCGCTTTGCGAGCTTCGTTGTTCTTTCGCTTCTGCTGATGGGCTTGAGCAAAGGCGACATCGACAGGTCGTGGCTCGCACTGCTCGCAAAGGTACTCGTCAGGTACGGAAGCTTGCGACATGCCAAAGCATGCACAATGCTGCCAGACAAGACATCTGTCGCACTGAATCGTGAAGCCATCGTCATCGTCGCATGCACAGATACAGCGGATGATGCCTGCTTCTTCGTCGACAGTGCCTTGATCGTCGTCGTCCTGTATTGTCTCGTCATCCTGGTTGGTGGGATTTGAGGCAAGCTCATCAGCTGCAAGGGAATCGGGATGTGTGATGGTCCGTGAGGGATTGGCAGAGGCAGCATCATGCGGCGAGACAGCATGGTTGGTTGACTGTGACTGTAGTTGTGACGTGGACGAAGATGGTGTGGATGATGAAGACGGGCCTCTACCCTGTGGTGGTGGGTCGCGGGCGAAGACGCCCATAGCAGGAGGCTTGATCATGCTGGAATGATAGGACCCTCCTCAGGAAAGCCCTACATGAGCAGAAGGCGTTCCAAGAGAATGTGAGGATAGAAAGTTGTGGATTCAAGAAGGTATGCTGCGCCTCGCTATGGGTATCATGCTGCTAGCGGGAAGTGAATGGCGAGAGGGATGGGTAGGAAGACGTGACTGTGTCTCTGTTCCGCAAATCTGTTGGACGCCCTGGCTAAAAGTGCAAGATAGGGAGCGATACAAGAGAATGAGATGTTGCCTGGCAGTATCAAAGCTGAAGCATTGTCTGCGTTGGAACCGAAGTGGAATGCGAGTATACACGGCGAGGCTGAAGGCAAGAGCGCCTGAATGTTGATTTGATCGAAGGAATGTGAAGGGACTGTTGGTGATGATGATGGTAGGATGCGAGGAAAGGGAAAAGGAGCGCTTCCAGATGAAACAATAGGACGGTGAGGGTGGTGGATGATAGTATAGCCCAGTCCAGCTGCTGCTGCCGCCGCCGCCGCCACCGCCGCTTTCTTTGCTCGCTCTGGCTCTTTCGTGGACGTGGAACTCGGGGCTTTGCCTTCCATGGAGAGCGTCAGGAAAGGCAAACAAACGTGGTCTTGCGAGCGAGCGAGCTGCTTAGCCAGACGCGTCCAAAACCAGGGAAAAAATTCGGAATCCTTCCCTTTTTTTCGGCCCCGACGACTGAGCAGCATTTTTGGCAGGAAAAGTCGAGGTAGCAAGATGGTTCTCCTAGCAGTTTTTCAAGGGCTGAGTGCGTCAGTTTTGCAAGCGAGAGATCTCTCCACGCAAATTGTTTCTTTCCGATCTTCACATCTTCACATCTTCACATCCCAGACAACAGCGGCGATTCCGACAGCAAGGAGAGGAAAATACATCTGTAAAGCATAGCGCAGTCCAGCAGCTTGTTCCCATCAACCTCACCTGCTCAGCCATCAGGCGATCCAACTGTTCACCTCTCATCTCGACGCTGCTGACTGCGCTTTCGGAAGGGCCGACACTGGCTCACTCAGACACTTCGGCATCCTCCGATTCGATTTGCTCGGCTTCTTTGCCAGCCACTGTTCACCTCATCTCGACGCTGTTGACTACACTTTCGGAAGGGCCGACACTAGCTCACTCAGACACTTTGGCATCCTCCGCTCCAATTGCTTGGCTTTTTTTTCTTTTCTTTTGCCAACGACTGTTCGCCTCATCTCGACGCTGTTGACTACGCTTTCGGAAGGGCCGTGACTGGCTGACTCAGATACTTCGGCATCCTCGGCTGCGATTTCTTGGCTTCTTTGCCAACGACTCGATCACAACCATCGGCTTGGTTTAGCTCAGCTCGCATCCTTCCATCTCATCAGTTGGTCTTGGGCTCAGCACCGTATCACACTAGCAGCCACTATGCCGCCCAAAAAGCCAGATCTTTCTGGTTACCAGTACTCGGCGCTTTCATCCCTCGTCATCCATGCCGACCGATCCCATCGTCGCCCAGATGAATCAAACCGAGAGGCTGAGTCGCTGACAGGTCGCATCAATGTCCGCGATATGGGAACAGCAGTCAAGTCGCAAGGCGTCAAGGATCTCGAAAAGAAGCGCAAGAAGGCGCAAGCAGATGACCAACTCCATCAACACCAACCAAAGCGACAAGCTGCATCCACATTCGCCACTGCTTCCTTCTCTGACCAGAGCAACTACACCGACATTCTCCAAGCTACTGCCGAGCTCGAAGGCCTTCGCTACCATCCAAGGTCACCCGAGACAAGAGACATCTACGAGCTTATACTCAGCATCGTTCACACAGCACTCGGCGATCAGGCACAGGATGTGATTCGCTCAGCTGCCGATACAACACTCGAGATCCTCAAAGATGACGATCTCAAGCACTTGGACAAGAAGAGCGAGATCGAACAGATCTTGGGTCAGCTCAGCACAGAGACTTTCGGTCAACTCACCAACCTCAGCAAGAAGATCACCGACTACGATGAGCCAGAGCAGAAGGATGACAATCTTGATGTTGATGCCAAGATGCGCGAGATCGATCAGGAGACTGGTGTAGCCCTTCTCTTCGACCAAGACCAAGAGGAGAGTGACCAGGATGGTGTAGGCTATGTTGTTCGTGATGGCAGCGACGACTCTGATGCCTCAGACGATCAAGATGCGCCACCGAACCAGAAAGCCGAAGGCGATGATCGCTCGGATGCTGAAGCATCTGGCGACGAGCATGACGACCTTCTCATCGGCTCAAGCGCATCAGCAGCTGCCAACGGCGACGCCAAGCAACCCGATCCCAACCACCTCAGCCCACGCGACATCGACGCTTTTTGGATCCAACGTCAGGTGTCCCAACATTATCCGGATGCCCACCAGGCCAACGAAAAGGCAGACAGCGCTTTCGATATCCTCTCTGCCCAATCCGACCTCCGTGATTGCGAGAACAGTCTCATGGAACTGTTCGACTACGACAAGTTCGAGCTGGTCCAGATCCTCACAAAGAACAGAGATGCTGTTGTCTGGTGTACGCGTTTAGCTCGAGCCGATGACGACGAGAAGGTCAATGTTCAAGTTGCCATGCGCGAGAAGGGTCTCGCTTGGATTCTTAAGGCTTTGCACGGCGATGCTGCCAAAAGCACCACATCAGCCAATGGCAAACCAGCAAACGGTCTCACACCTATCGATCTTGAGGACGCACAGCGCAGAACGAAACGTCTCACATCACGTGCTACCATCGCGCCTGGTTCAACTGCTCAGCCCAGACAAGGCGTCGATCTCGAAGCAATGGCATTCACACAAGGTGGTCATCTCAACACAAACGCAAAGGTCCGACTACCGGAAGGAAGCTTCAAGCGAACCAAGAAAGGTTACGAGGAGATTCACATTCCTGCTCCTGCCAAGAGGACTGTTGGCGAGAGTGAGCTTGTGCCGATCGCAGGTCTTCCTGCTTGGGCACAGGGTGCATTCCCTGGTGCTACATCGCTCAACCCGGTGCAGTCTCGTTGTTACCCTGTCGCATTCGGATCCGATGAGCCCATGTTGCTCTGTGCACCCACCGGTGCTGGTAAGACCAACGTAGCAATGCTCACCATCCTCAACGAGATCAGCAAGTGGCGAGATCAAGAGACGGGAGAACTTGACCTCAATGCCTTCAAGATCGTCTACGTGGCTCCCATGAAGGCGCTCGTCTCCGAACAAGCGGCCAACTTCCGCGACCGCCTTCAGTCGTACAACATCACTGTCAACGAGCTTACAGGTGACAGTCAGCTGACTAAGGCGCAGATCGCAGAGACACAGATCATCGTCACCACACCCGAGAAATGGGATGTCATCAGCCGCAAGAGCACCGACGCTTCTTACACCAACCTGGTCCGCCTTCTCATCGTCGACGAGATCCACTTGTTACATGACGACCGTGGTCCCGTGCTGGAAGCGATCATCTCGCGCACCATTCGACGTATGGAGCAGATGAGCGATCCGGTGCGTCTTGTCGGTCTTTCAGCCACACTTCCTAACTACCAGGATGTGGCGACTTTCCTTCGAGTCAACCCCAAGACGGGTCTTTTCTACTTTGAAGCCAACTACCGTCCCTGTCCACTCAAGCAGCAGTATGTTGGCATCACAGAGAAGAAGGCCATCAAGCGTCTGTTGGTCATGAACGAGGTCACCTACGAAAAGACGCTCGATCAGGCGGGCAAGAATCAGGTGCTCATCTTTGTCCACTCGCGCAAAGAGGCTGCCAAAACCGCCAAGTTCATCCGCGACAAGGCTATGGAGCAAGAGACACTTAACCGGTTCCTTCCGCCTTCGCCTGCTAGTCAAGAGGTCTTGCGATCTGAGCTGGAGAATGTGACTGAAGGCGATCTCAAGGATGTCATGCCTTATGGATTTGGTATTCACCACGCCGGAATGTCTCGACTCGATCGAGAGCTCGTTGAAGCGCTCTTTGCGGATGGACACTTACAAGTTCTTGTCTCAACAGCAACCTTGGCTTGGGGTGTCAATCTACCGGCGCACACCGTCATCATTAAAGGTACTCAGATCTACAACCCGGAAAAGGGACGTTGGTGCGAGATCACCCCGCAAGACATGCTTCAGATGCTCGGACGAGCCGGTCGACCGCAATACGACACTTTTGGTGAAGGTATCATCATCACCAACCACAGCGAACTGCAGTATTATCTCAGCTTGCTCAACCAGCAATTGCCGATTGAGTCACAGTTGGTTTCGAAGCTCGCAGATAATCTGAATGCCGAGATCGTGTTGGGTACGATTAGGAACCGTGACGAAGCGGTGGCTTGGTTAGGATATACGTATCTGTATGTGAGGATGTTGAGGTCGCCAACGCTCTACAGTGTTACGGCCGATTATGCGGAGGATGATCCTTTCTTGGAGCAGAAACGGGCGGATGTTGTTCACACTGCCGCTGCACTGTTGGAGAAGTGTGGATTGTTGCGGTACGAGAGGAAGACGGGCAATTTTACGTCGAACGAGCTGGGTAGGATCGCATCGCATTACTATATTACGCATGATAGTATGGCGACGTATCATCAGCAGATCAAGCCTCAGTTGGGGCTCATCGAGCTCTTCCGCATCTTTGCCCTCTCCAACGAATTCCGACATCAAGTCGTGAGGCAGGATGAGAAGCTGGAAGTCGCTAAGCTGCTCGAACGCGTTCCTGTGCCTGTCAAGGAGTCTGCGGATGACCCCATCGCCAAAGTCAACGTCTTGCTTCAATCCTGGATCTCACAACTCCGACTCGACGGATACGTGCTTGCAGCGGACATGGTCTACGTTACTCAATCTGCCGGTCGTATTCTGAGGGCCATCTTTGAGATTTGCCTCAAGCGCGGATACGCACGTCTAAGCAGAATGGCATTGGATCTTTGCAAAATGGTCGAATCGCGTCAATGGGGTTCCATGACTCCACTGCGACAGTTCCGAGGTGTCCCCGCCGATCTTATCCGCCGACTGGAAAGGAAGGAGTATCCGTGGAACAGGTTGCACGATTTAGAGCCAAACGAGATCGGAGAGCTGATCGGCATCCCCAAAGCTGGCAGACTCGTCCATCGCTTGGTTCACCAATTCCCGAAGTTGGAGCTGCAGGCGTTTTTCCAGCCTCTCACGCGATCGTTGTTGCATGTCACGCTGACGATCACGCCCGATTTCCAGTGGGATGAGAAGGTGCATGGTGGAGCCCAAAGCTTTTGGATTTTGGTAGAGGATGTGGATGCGGAGATCCTGCATTACCACGATCAATTCTTGCTGTTGAGGAAGTACGCAGAGGAGGAACACACGGTGACGTTTACGATTCCGATGACGGAACCTGTTCCACCGAATTACTACATCAGCGTGGTTAGTGATCGGTGGTTGCACAGCGAGGTGAGGTTGCCGATTTCGTTTAAGAACTTGATCTTGCCGGAAAAGTTCCCTCCTCCTACGCCGTTGCTCGAGTTGCAGCCACAGCCAGTTTCCGCGCTCAACGATGCAGAGGCCGAGGAGATCTACGGGAAACAGTTCGAGCGTTTCAACAAGATCCAAACCCAAACCTTCCACGCGCTGTATGGGAGTGACGATAGCGTCTTCATCGGTGCTCCCACAGGCAATGGCAAGACGATTTGTGCTGAGCTTGCGCTTTTGCGGCTTTGGAAAGATGAGGATGCGGGGAGAGCGGTTTGCCTTGTTCCGTACGAATCGATGATCGCACCTCGAGTCGCAGAGTGGACTTCCAAGTTCGGCAACTATAAAGATGGAAAGTCGATTACAGGACTCACCGGCGAGACTTCTGCAGATCTGCGGTTGTTAGAGATGTCGGACCTAGTCATTGCCATTCCAACCCACTGGGATGTCCTCTCCCGTCGTTGGAGACAACGCAAAAACGTTCAATCCGTCTCCCTCTACATCTTGGACGAGATCCACATGATCGGTGACGTTCGCATCGGACCAACCTACGAAATTGTCGCTTCCCGAGCCCGATTTATCGCCGCACAAACACAAAACCCAACCCGCATGATCGCACTCAGTGTTCCTCTTGCAAATGCGAGAGATGTGGGCGATTGGTTAGGAGCAAGTGGTGGAAACGTATTCAATTTCGCTCCGAGCGCAAGGGAGGTTCCGATGGAAGTCCATTTGCAAGGATTCAATGTTCCCCATTTCCCGAGTTTGATGTTGGCTATGGCGAAACCGGCGTATTTGGCGATGGTGGAGTATGCGGATGACCAATCGGTGATTGCGTTTGTTCCGAGTCGAAAGCAGGCGAAACTTACGGCGAATGATATTTTGGCGTATGTGATTGCGGATAGTGATAGGGATGGGGAGGGGAGTGGAGATGAAGGTGAGAGTAGGTTTTTGAATATTGAGATGGAGGATTTGGAGCCGCATTTACAGAGGGTACAAGATCGGGAATTGCGGGAACTGCTCGCGATGGGAATAGCGTATTACCACGAAGGACTCACCAAAAACGATCGTCGGATTGTCGAGCGGCTCTTCAATGCAGATGCGATCCGAGTAATCATCGCTTCCAAAGAAGTAGCCTGGTGCATGCCACTCAAAGCTCATCTAGTCCTGATCATGTCCCTCCAAACCTACTCAGGCCAAGAACATCGATACATCGACTACCCACTCCCCTTAGTCCTGCAAATGGTCGGACACTGCACCGTCCCTCACCCAGACTTTGGCTCCTCTCGCTGCATCCTTCTTTGCCAAAACACCCGGAAAGACTATTTCAAAAAATTCCTTTCCGAATCGCTCCCCATCGAATCCCAACTACCGCTTTCCATCCACGATTTCTTCAACTCGGAAATCGTCTCTCGTACAATCGACGACAAGCAAGCAGCAGTAGACATCTTAACTTGGACTCTAATGTATCGTCGACTCCCGCAGAATCCCCAGGCGTACAATTGTCAGGGGAAGAGTATGACGCATATTGGAGACTATCTAAGCGAATTGGTGGAAAATACTTTGGCGGAGTTGGAAGGAGCGAAATGTATTGCGGTGGAGGATGAGATGGATGTAAGTCCATTGAATTTAGGTATGGTGGGGAGTTTTTACAATGTTAGTTATGTTAGTGTAGATGTGTTTAATATGTCGTTGAGTGGGAAGACAAAGTTGAGGGGGGTGCTGGAGATTGTAGCTAGTGCGGCCGAGTTTGAGGATTTGGAGATTAGACAGCATGAGGATGTGCTCTTACGGCGGATTTACGATCGGCTCCCGCTGAAACTGGACAAGTTGAACCTGCTCTCCCCCTACCACAAAGTGTTTATCTTGCTTCAAGCGCACTTTGCGAGGTTGTCACTACCGGTCGATTTGGAATCGGATCAGAGGATCATCCTGTCAAAGGTTCTGACATTGCTTTCGGCATGCGTTGATGTCATGTCTAGCAACGCCTACCTTAATGCGATTGTAGCAATGGAGTTATCGCAGATGGTAGTTCAAGCGGTTTGGGATAAAGATTCTGTTCTTCGTCAAGTACCCTATTTTACCCCGACCATTATCGATCGATGCCGAGCTAGAGGGGTAGAAGACGTTTTCTCCCTATCCGACCTCGTAGCCGACTTGTCCGAGGCGGAACGAGACGAGTTATTGCAACTAGACAAGAAACAATTAGCGCAGGTAGCGCAATTCGTCAACTCGTTCCCATACATCGAACTCTCACATACCATCCTTACCCCTCCGGAAGAAATCAATGCTTCGGACCCTATCACTGTTAGGGTTCACCTCGAAAAGGACGAAGACGACGAAGAAGGAGACGAAAGTCTGGTAGTCCAGTCGGCATTGTATCCCCAAAAGAAGCTGGTGCAGTGGTGGGTGGTGATAGGCGATCCTGCAACGCGAAATTTGCTGGCGATCAAGAAGGTTACAGTGAGGAAAACGTTGGATTTGGAATTGCAAGTGACGCTGCCAAAGGGTAGATGGGATAGGTTGAAGATATGGTTAGTTTGTGATAGTTATGCTGGTGCGGATCGGGAGGTGACGATGGAAGCTATTGATGTACAAGAGGGGAGAGAGAGCGATTATGAAGAAGAGGATGAGGAAGAGAGTGAAGAGGTGAGTGCGGATGGGGAGGAGTAAGAGCCCATTGCATCTTGTACTTGTGCTCGGGAAATTATGCTTTGTCTTGTATATGCTGTTCGCGTGAGGTGACTGTGATGACAAAAGGGCCAGCGATGCAGGAGCAGCAGGTGAGGAGCTTCAACGTCTCCACCTACTGTGGTCGTGGCTTCCTTCGAGTCAAGATTTGGCTCTGTGAGCCAAAACTCGGATCAGATATCACAAGCACGGACAGATGGCAGAGTACGACAATCGACTATCTTGGAATTTGGAACACAACAGATAAAAAGCAAAGAGAATGAGAGACCTGTGGTATCTCCGTCCAAACCGGCACGGGTTACATGAGTGGAAGCGATGGAAAGAAGCGAAGCCAAGAGAGCGAGGATTGGCATGAAAGCGTACAAGATTGAGGTCAGAGAAAAGGGGTATTCTCAGCATCCAAATGGAACTGTGCCAAGGGCTGAGGTTGATGGTCCTACATGTAAAGCTTCTTAATCTCGCCTTCATATTTTTTGACGATATCCTTCCTACTCAACTTCTGTGCAGCGGTCATTGCCAATTCTTCATGAACCAACAGCACCGTCTGTAACATTTCCAGATTCTTAAACCCTGCTTTCTTACCAACCATGTTGACATCATCCATGACCATCTTGGCCACGTCCCTATTCTTGCATAGCTCTTCCAAATCACCGCTTGCTCCGATCTTCTGTGCGGCTGCAACCAGGTTATCCTCTCGGGGGAAGATGATAGCCATTGGTTGCTTTGCATCGCTGTGAGCATGAACGCAGATGTTGGAAACGAGGTTGGAAGACTTGTAAACCGACTCCAAACGTTCAATAGCGATGTATTCGCCACCGGAGAGTTTGACCAAGTTCTTCTTGCGGTCGATGATGGAAAGGGTTCCGTCGGGGTTCCATTGACCTACGTCACCGGTGAGGAACCAACCGTCTTGGAAGGATTCCTTGTTGACGTCGTCGCGATTGAAGTAGCCTTTGGTGACGGAAGGGCCTCGAATGAGAACTTCACCTTGAGGAGGGTTGTTAGTGGCGAAATAGCCTGCGTCGGGGACGTCACGAAGCTTGATCTCGATAGCGGGTACACATCCGCCGGAAGGACCGTAGGAGTAGAACTCGGGGTGAAGAATGGCAGTCATACCGCACGATTCGGTGAGGCCGTAACCCTGAAGCAAGAGCACAAGAGCATTGTTGAGGAACTCCTGAGTTTCCCTGGACAGAGCAGCACCACCGCAAAGGGCAAAGCGGAGACGACCACCGGTCTGCTCCCTAACAGCTTTGAAAACGACATTGTCGACAACCGAGGTAAGCAAGGGAATCTTGTTCTTCTTGATGGTGAGAGCACCGTTGAAGAGTTTTTGCTTGAACGAACCACTGGCATTGACTTTGGAGAGAATACCTTTGCGGATCAACTCCCAAACGGCAGGAACACCAATCATGATACTGGGCTTGAAGGCCTTGATATCACCGTCGCAGTTTCGGACAGAAGCCTGGGTCAAAGTCTTGACCTTACCGTAACCCATGGTGATACCCATGTAGGTCATGGTGCATTCGACGATGAACTCGAGAATGTGGGCCAAAGGCAAGTAGGCGAGGAATGTGTCGGTAGGACTCAAGAGATCACCGACGTGAAGTACGACGGCAGCGATGGAAGCAACGAGGTTGCCGTGTGTGAGAATGACACCCTTGGGTGCACCGGTGGAACCGGAAGTGTACATGATGCAGGCAACATCGTCGCGGGTGGGGAGGTGGCTTTCAGCAGGGTTGGACTTACCCTCAGCCCAAAGATGCTCGATGGTAAGGAGCTTACCCTGGCGCTCATCGAGCACTTTGCGGATAGTGTCGAGGTGCTTGTCCTCAGGCTTGCCGTCGTAGATGACGTACTTGACCGTGTCGGCCTTGCGGATGACGTTTGCGAGAGTAGGGAGAAGTTCTGCGTTGGTGAAGACGCCAACGACTTGGGGCTCAATGAGCGAGTGCTGGAGGCCTTCTTCACCGAGAGTCTCGTAGGCGGTA
The DNA here is from genome assembly GCF_900519145.1 of Ustilago hordei. Taxonomy (NCBI): domain Eukaryota; kingdom Fungi; phylum Basidiomycota; class Ustilaginomycetes; order Ustilaginales; family Ustilaginaceae; genus Ustilago; species Ustilago hordei. Next base: position 333,892 of record NW_024545272.1, on the reverse strand, counting down.
CAGAAAGGGATGCTCTGACGGAAACAGGCGTGGGCCATGTTTTGCCAGTTGATGGCGGTGGTAGCGTAAATGTTGAAGCGAGTGTCTTTGGACAAGCCGAGGTTTACAAGACCGCTCGAGGCATGCTGAATGCGCTCTTCGAACTCGTCGTAGGTGAGGTACTTGTAGTTGGAGAGCTCGTAGTATTGCCAAGTTTTGGTCTGCTTGACCTCCTTGCCTTCGACCTTTTTGGTGATTTCCTTGTTCTCGTCGTGCGTTCGGACAACGTCTCGCCAACCCATGATGGCACGTTTGGGGAAGCCTGTCGTATCGTAAGAGAGGCGGGGGGGGGGGGGAGCAAGAGTGAGGAATCAGGATACTATATTACTAGTCAGACATCTATCGGAGAGGAGAGTTGTGGGCAGAGAGGATAGAGATGCTACTTACGTTCTCGTGCCTTGAGGAAAACGTCGGCCATAGTGTTGATCCCCTCGGCAGGACGTTCAAGAAGACGATCAGGCGCTCTGTAGGAACGCCTGATCTTGGTCTCGCCCTTGTTGGCGGGAGTGTCGATCTCGACACTGGCAAGGTTAGGCATGGTTGCAGTTGGCGCGGATGGTGACCAGAAGAGAGAGAGAAGGAGGTATATCGCGCGCGCTGGTGTGGGAAGGGCGTGCACCGATGTGAAGGAGGAGGGGGTGGCGGCGGTGAGTGACCAAGGTGGTTTACGCTCGTCTAAAAGGGATGAGGCAAGTGCAGGCAAGTGCAGGCAAGTGCAGGCACGAGCGCGAATACAGCCGACTCACAGCTCTCTCTTGGCTGAGCTGAGTTGAGTTGAGTTGATACACACACACACAAGCTTGGAAAAAGACGAGGCCCAAGCAGCCAATCTGTGTTCTGGCCGTCAATGTGCTGCCGTTTTTGTCAGATTGCGTGGGGTTCGCGAGGGGTTGCCTGCCAGGCCGGATTTTCAAACTCGACCTTGAATTTCTCTCTCTCTCTCTCACTCTCTCTCTTTGGTGCCGCGCTGCTCTGGTCATGGGCCGTGCACAGAAAGTGACGTTCAACTCTTTGTGAATTCCAACCGGCCGATTTCCGTGTGCGTGTGTGTGGGGAGAGAGAAAAAGCATTGAATTCGCGCGCTCCGTCGCTCGAACCCCCGCAGCAGAACAACAGAGAACAGGAGAACAGAGGGCTGCACCAGGAGAACAGAGGGCTGCACGTGACATGGCGTGCACATTTCAGCTGGACCAACACGCGCGTCGCAACCCGCTCAATCGGCTCTGTTTGCTCCACCGATTTCACATTTCCTTGCGCACTGGACCTCTCTATATTTCAACTTGGCTACACAAGTTGCTGCCCGAGCTGATACTTGCTCTGATCTCATCACTATCACACACACCTCATCCAAGCCTTTCCCCGACTCAACTCTACAGAGAGAGAAGCAAGTAGTGCAAGAGAAAGCTTCTGGAGAGCGCAACAGTGTTTTGACCCCCCGCTTCTGCCCCGCTTCTGCCTCGTTTAGCCGAGCTCGTCTGGGTTTCACAACGTGGCTAAATAAGTTCCTTCTTTCCTCATCGGCTCAGCTTCAATATACTTGCAAGGTTCTCTTTGCTTCTGTAGGTCTGGGTCGCAACTGCATGGTCCCTCAATCAAGTTCGAAACACAGCTAAGTGCATCTAGGCTTGCGCACACTGATGTTATCCTTGTGAGACAAAAACCTGCGGTATCGCTTGCACAAACAACGTTGATCATCTTTTTGTTCGGCTTTCCACTTTCAGCAGCATCACCATTGAAAGCGGCGGTTGGAAGCGGGAAGCGGAGCCAATACATGATTCGACAGGCAAGAAGCAATGATGCTTATGTGACGATTGATAGAGGCTCGCATACGGCCCCCAAACGCCGGATCATGTATGTGTTGAGGAAAGCACAACCAGGGGCGGTAAAGCAAGTGGCGAATCGTTAGCATTCAGAGAGAACTAAGTACAAAGCAATAGTACAAAGCAATATCAGGAGTATATATGCCTCTACTGTCAGTCGATGTGTGCCTATGTAGATGAGGTGACACGTATGACTGCGTGCTGTTGTCGAATGAGATAGGGGCGTTGGTGGGTGATGTTGAGCGTTGGTGGGAGTTGACGGGTGGCGACGCCGAGTGAAGTTTTCGGTTGTGTTAGAGCATGAACACGCGGTCATGTGATTTCACTGAGGTGGCGCCTCTTGTGTTCCTGTCTTTCGTTTTTTATCAGCGTTTTCACACTCAAACGCCTTAGAAAATGTTGGACACCTTTTCCCAACATTTGTTAAATTCACGATCTAACAGCTATTCAATCAGAATCGGTAATTGTCGCACGAAAAATTGAACAACCTCCACGGTGCCAAGCGTCGAGAACCGAAGCTTGTCGCGACGCACAACACTAACACCTTATCCCATCACTCTCCTCCCTATCTCCGCACTGTACACTTCCATCACATTTCTCGACCCCGTCAAAACTTGCGCAGCGGTCTTCACTATCTCCCACGCCCAACCTCGAGAGACACGCAATGCTCTACACCGAAAACGAAAAAGTGCTATGTTTCCATGGGCCCCTAATCTATTCCGCCAAAATCCTCAAAGCTGAAAAATGGACCGGAGAGGATAACCGCACTGGTGCAATTGGTCCGCATTACTTCGTCCACTACGACGGGTGGAAGAAAACTTGGGACGAATGGGTTCCTGAAATTCGCCTTCTCAAAAACAACGATGAGAATCTTGCTCGCAAATCAACGCTTGAGGAAGCTGCGAAATCTGGTTCCCTAATCTCCTCCTCTTCCTCTTCTGCTGCTAAAGAAAGTTCGAGCAGTGGAGCAAAGAGGCCAAGGGAATCTGACGCAAACGAACGAAAATCTTCTGCTGGTGCAAGAGCAACTAAAAGGAGCAGGGACACTGTAGAAACAGAAGAAGACTTCCTAAAGCGACCAGAAGTGAAAATTTCTTTGCCAGACCAACTAAAGTTGCAACTCGTTGATGATTGGGAAAACATCACCAAGAATGGTCTTCTCGTACCGCTTCCCCGCAGACCCTGCGTCAGGGATATACTCCAAGATTACCGCAAGCATTACCTATCCCTAAAAACTCCTTCCTCTTCCAAAACTAGATCCCCCGCGGTAGTGGACGAGGTGCTGAAGGGGTTGAAACTATACTTTGATCGTTCGCTTGGCCAAAACTTACTATACCGATTCGAACGAGCCCAATATGTCGAATACCGCAAGAAAAACGGTCCTAAGATGGGAGATGGCGATATCCGATCCAACGCCCGAAGCGGGACGGCAAGTATGGGGGGAGATATGGAACCAAGCGACGTATATGGTGCAGAACATCTCTTAAGGCTCTTCGTCAACTTGCCTATGATCATCCTTCACACAAGTATGGATGGGGAAAGTATAGGATTGTTAAAAGAACATCTTGGCGAGTTTTTGACGTATATCGCAAAAGAGAAGCATCGCTTGTTCGTGAGGGAATACGAGGCTGCTTCACCTGCATACCATCGAATTAGCTCAACATAGTCACACTGTAATAGTATCCTTTCGCAATTAGCAAACCTATGCATTGCATTAGACAGCGGATGGACAGTGAACTCGCGACCTTCGTGACGAATCGTGTTGATGGCGATGCTCAAAAGGTTGAATGCTACGAGAAGCAATCGATCGAGGGGAAACAACATACCAAGAGGATGAAAGTTGACCTTCGAGGTCCATTCGGACTTCCGCTCCATCTTCGACTCCTTCTTTTCGTGTGAGGGGCTGTTTTGTTCCAAGTCCAAGCTGTGACTGAAAAGCGGAAAAAGGTGCCAAGATGTCAGCTGACGAACAGGTACACAGTCGAGAGTCGGGCGAGATGACTTACCAGGAGCATGTAGAGAGGTCGTAAACACCCTCTGAGAAGCATAAACAGCAGCACCATTCCCGCCAGCAAGCTTTTCACGATGGACACGGTAGCCATTGCCACGGCTCTCAATTTGAGCGAGAGAGGCCAGAACAATACAAGCCAGCGGAAACATCGCCACGCCGACACTAATAGACAGTAAGAGGAACAAAATCAGCGTTTGACCCCTCCACATGTTCCACTGTCCCACCGACACTTACAATTGAGATCATCTAGCCCAGACCTATGTCCAACCTCGCCCAAAGCCCAAAACACCACTCGTTCAACAACGAAGACAGTGTTGTACAAGAACGACGGAGCAAAATGATGTGATCGCAACAGCAACCCAAGCTGAGCGTGTGTGTCGTTCATCTCGTTTCCAATGCTGCTTAGCCCCTCCTGAACCTGTCTCAAGGCGTTGAGCTCGTTGACAAGCTGCTGCTCGTGCAGCTGTTGTCGGTCAACCATTGCTTCAGAAGCCGATGCCAGCGTGCCGACCAGATCGTGCTGATCATGCAGCGCGAGCTGGAGAGCATCTGTATGAGCGTCGAGGTGAGCAACAAGACCTTGTGCGGCTTGCATTGGAGCTACCAAGCCGTTTTCGATCGCCTCTGTGGCTTTGCTGAGGTGTTGATTCATGGCTTGTCCCAAGAGGTCGCCGTGTCGAGTTGAGACTTGCTGAAGCTGTGCAGTAGCCGGGAAACAGATGCAGCTCAGGGTCGTGTTACTGAGGATCTACTGTAGGTTCAATCGTGAGCTTACCTGTAGCGACATCTCCTCCGAATGCAATCGGGAAGCATCTGCTAATTCTCCCATCAGCGATAGAGTGGTCTCCCTGAGGTGAGGCTGTCCAAATACAAAAGGGTGCGTTCATGACAGTCAGCATTTGAAACGTTTAATTTTTCAAGGCCTTCATCGGCTTTCTTACCTCAAGATTCTGCATCGATTCCACCAAGCCCTTCTCTTGCTCCCCATATTTCTCCAACGATCCCCTAAGCTGGTCGAGTAGGCTCTGGAAACACAAAGGTACAATTCTAGAATCAGTTTCTCATCGCACCACAACACCACCCTCCCAATCGTGTCAGCGCCACTTACCTGCAAATCTTCCCTCAACCGAACCGCTAACCCACTCATCTCGCCCAACCATCGCCCCCTCTCCCCTCTCTCAGCCTCATTCGCCATCCCCACATCCTCCAACTTCTCCCTCCACATCTTGATCAACTTGACCTTCTCCCTTGTTGCTGCTTGATACAGCTCTCTGGCTCTATCTACAGTATTATCCCAAACCACCAAGTCAAGTCAATTTCATACCACCCATCGACATCGGTGTGTTGGAGAGTTCACTTACCGGTATCTCTCCATCGCTGCAAACTAGAGCATATTTGCGGGATCTCTCTGAGGTAACCGGCATAGCTAGACCAGTGTCTTGTGCTCCTCGACAAAGCTCTAAGACAAAGCAAGAGGGTGTGTGATGAGTGAGGACTAGGCACATCGACACAAACTTGGGCAGTGTGTGGTGGGGAACTTACTCGACACATGTGGCTAGGGAACTATCTTCGACAGTGGTGCTGCATTCGAGAGGTACACTTTGGTTGGATGCTCGTAGATCGCATATTGTTAATAAGACCGAGGCTGAAATAGAACCGATGAGGGTCAGCTGAATTGCTTCCGAGGAGAAGGGGTGAGGAGGGGGGTTAGTAATGGTGGAAGGCTCACCAAGCATGCGTTCTCTAGGCTCCATATCGGCTTCTCGAGCACATCCTTGTTTGACTTGGTCGTAGATGTGAGAGTAACATTGCTGGCCGGAGTAGTCGGTCGTGGGCGAATCTGGCGCGGTTGAGCTTGAATGTCAGCAAGAGGCTAGGATGTGAAGGGGCCCAGGGAGGGTGCTTACCTGTAATGCTGAACAGTGCTTGTCGCTGTGTTGACGAGAGGCCCAAGGCATCGAGGTTGGAGAGCGAAGGTGGCTGCGCTGGAAGGTCAGTGCTTCTCAACCGGTTCAATCCTGGGAAAGCCAAGATGCTGGTCCAAGTGGACAAGAGAGCAACCAGCATCGAGAAGCGCATTGTGAAGATGAGATCGACGTGATGAGGCTACCTCGGTCTCTCTGAGCGAGGATGGAAGGAGGGCATGGCGTGGCGTGGCAAAGAGGAAAGAGGAGAAACGTAGGCCAGGACGGGCTTAGGGTTAGGGCGATTTATCAATCCAAAGCCGCGCCTCACCACTGTCTCTTGCAGAACCAGCGATGAGCAGCTCCTTGATGGTCTGAACGCACTCGAAGCGGCTCATGACTGAATAGCTTTAGTCAAGAGCAGACTGTCGTCCTGCATCGGATCAGATGCACTTCAGCTGTCAAAATAGGCCGTTTCGCGGAATCGGACCATCCGAAAAAGCTGAGTCGGCTGTCATCCTGGCTGTGACGCTAGACGTGATGCCGGCTTCTGCCACTACAGACTCGGTCATAGCGCCTTCTTTCAGGAACGGAAAGGCCGATATGAGTGACCGCGTTGATCGAAACCAACTCGCTGTTCAAGCAAATATGGTTAAAGTTTTCAAATCGAGAAATCATCGCTGGTATTGCAGGGAAAAGAACAAGACGAGAAGACAACTTGGAGCCGAAGCATAGAGTGGCTAAAAATGCCGGAAGAGCCGAATCGAGAAAAGATGAGAGGCAAGTTAACCGCAGGGATCGAGTGATGAGGTGTTTGACACCTGCCTGGAAGCGATCTTGAGTCAAACCATCTCCCCTTTTGAAACCCACCCCCCCAGCGCTCAAGAATGGATATTTGTTCGGGCTCGATCGATGACGAGCGCCAGAGCAACAGCAGCAATAGCAGCAATAGCAGCAATAGCAGCAGTAGTAGTAGTAGTCACCATCATGCCACCTCTTCTCTCAATCGGCCCTCCGTTTGACCTTTTTGGTTCTTAGTTTCGTAGAGAGAAGCCTTTCTTCTTGGTTGCCTGTGAGACCTTTTCAGGCGTAAGTGGGCGGCCGCTTTCAAGTCGTCGACGCTTGTCTTCCAACTCTAGCCTCTGCTTCTCCAATGCATCGCGCATCTCGCGGTGACGGGCATACAACTCCTCCTCGCTCTGCTTGAGCTTGGCCTCCTTTTCGGCAACTTTCTGCTGGAAGACAGCCTTCATCTCGTTCTCCATCTTCCTCAATCTTGCCTCGTGAATAGCACGCTCCTCGGCCATCTTGGCTGCTGGGTTGACCTCCTTGAATACCGACTGATCCTGTGTGACGCCCATAGCAGCCAGCTTCTCGCTTCGGTACTTTTCGTAGAGGACGTTGTTGGTGTGCTCCTTGAGCTCCTCCATGTGCGTGTGAATGAGCATTTGTCGCAGCTTGACAAAGTCGCAGTGCTCCTCGTTGTCCACCTCGATGACACCCCATGGGTACGCTCGTCCGCGAACGCGTCGACCATCGGGTGTGTCGATTTCCGTGTTGGATCCGACGACGGCGAAAGGCACCTTGCCCTGAATCTCCTGAATCTCGAGCATCGTCTCTTCGTCCTCATTCTCGTACATGGGTGCGTGGAAGATCTCGATCTGGTGGTGTGCAATGTCGTTGAGGATGCGCTGCTTGAATGCTGCAATCTCTTCGTCGGTGAGCGTGTCCGACTTGGCAATGACGGGGATGAGGTTGACCTTCTGATGCAGTCGGCGCATGAACTCAATGTCGATAGGTCGCAAGCTGTGGTGTTGCATGACAAGGCGGAGCGAGGCGAGCGTGATGATGAGGGCATGATAGCCTCAAGGCAATGGCGTCAGTAGATCTGTGCTGGAAGCTGACAAGGATAGGATAGGCTTCTATTCATGTGGACACTTACCTGTGACCGGTAGGCTGAACAAAGTAGATGCAGGCGTGGACACGGTTGTCTTGGAGCTTGTTGCGGTTGACGCGGTTCTCCTGTTCGAGGTAGTTGTCGAAACGAGACTCGATGTTGTCAACGATGGGCTTCCAGCTGCGGAGAACAAACAAGGTAGATGGCAGTACGCGAGCGGGAAGAGCAAAGGTCAGCATGATTGTTACAGTGGTGAGCGGAATTGAGGCGAGACTACCTACCTTTCATCGTTGTTGATGTAATCACCGAAACCTGGAGTGTCGACGACGTTGAGTCTCAAGCGAACACCGTTCTCCTCGATGTCTGTGATTGCAGCAAGTAGGATTGCAGCAAAAGTTAAGGATGTCAGTATTCGAGTTGGTAGCATGCGAGAGCACGATCCATGCTGCAGTGTTTGATACCTACCAGAGCTGATCGATTCGATCGCAACTGTCTTTGGTCGCTCCTGATGAGGAGGTGGGACCTCTTTGCGAGGGTAGAGGGTGGTGTTGAAAAGCGTGTTGATCAGTGTTGACTTGCCGAGACCCGACTCTCCGACAACCATGGCGGTGAAGGTGAAACCTTTGCGAACACTCTTGCGGTGAACCTGGTTGGGCAAGTTGGCAAAGCCGACGTAGCCCATCAACTTCTTTCGTCCAGCGGCAATGGCGCCAGCGTTTGCTGAAGTGTCAACGTCGTGACCGTTCATGATGCTTTATGTGTAAAGGAACTGCTTTCGAGTTTGGTACTGCGAATGATGACGTCGAGATAGGAGCGATGCGCAGATCCAGACAAAAGCACAGCGCTGCGCTGCGAGATCGATTGGAAGCGAAAGAGCGCTGATGACGAGGTTGACACGAGCTGTCGTTGTTCAAACGTGAGCACAAAGCGTCCGTGAGGGTCGTAAAAAGGGAGGGGTCGAGAATGGGAGGCTGTCGATCACCTCAGAAAGCCGAGGTGTGGGATGTGTCGACGAGCTGCCAGAAGCGTAGGGTAGGATCGAACAGGTATTGTGCAAAGATCGGAAGGTTGGATGCAGGTGTTGGTGAGTTGCTTGCACTCTCAGAATCGAAGTGAAGCAGCTCGTTGTTCTGGCTGGTGTGTGCGTGCGCACAGCACTCTGTGTGAGAGAGTGTCTTGGTGCCACACGCATTCTAGTCTCTAGGCGTAGAAAGGGCGACAGGCCAACACGCACCACACGCACCACACGCACCACACGCATCGCATCTGTTTGGCTCGCTTGGACTCAGAAGAACAAGAAGGGGCACAGTCGCCAGCCTAAAACTGTGTGTCTCATTTCTTGAATTGAACTTGGACAGCGAGATATTCAAGCGCGAGGAATACAATTCCCGCTGGAGAGAGTATAAGCGCGATTTCAAAGTTCAAGTGCCGAACGCCGTCAGTAGTTACAAACTTGTGAACCGAGATTCCTTCTTTCCTCATACAGTGAGTAGTCTTGACAATCATCACCTTGTCTGATTCTACATTTGAGCTCAAGCAAAGACCCGCTCATCTGGCCCGCACTGCGAGCTGCAACGGACCTCAGAAGAGTTTTAAGGCTTCAACGAGGGCGCATGTACGGCCTGAAAATGTTGAAGTTTGACGTCGTTTGGGTCCCGATACTGGCGATCGGGGATAGTCCAAGTACGATGTCACTACTCTTTTAAGGCGGAAACATATACTAAATTGACTAAAGGAATGTGGCGAGAGCTTAGTGCTCTCTGTGAGATATATATACATGTGAGCGGCACATGCCGATGGTGGGAGTACTCCTACTTAATGATCTACCACGACAACGAGCGGGACTGTGTTGCACCCGATCTCTGGTTAGATCGGCTCGGCTCGATCTCTGATCAGATCGGTCATCTAACCGGATCGGCTCCGCGTCATCCTTTAGCGTCGCGCTGGATCGTAATCTCCAACAGAGATTGGACAGCAAGTAAAACCGCTTCAGACACGGCCGACAGCCATGATCGACGTCTCACCCTCTCTAGCGCGAAGGGTCTTGTGTGTGAGTGCACGAAAAAAAGAAAAAGAAAAAAGAAAAAGAAAAAAGAAAAAGAAAAAAAAAAAAGGGGCAGAATTTTTTTGGTATTGAGCGAGAAGAACAGGAGAGGAGAGAAGAGGCTCCTGTCAAAAGCACAGAGCATCCTTTTGCCTTTCATTGTGAGAGAGACAGGCAGATTGGCGCGAACCTTCTCGGATGGCCAAAACGGAGGATTCAACCAGCTTGCCCTTGACAGCAGCTCAACACAATGTGGCGAACGTGTTCATCTTTGTTCAGTTGGTCTTGGGCGTGTCTGTTTGGCACCAGCGCAGGCGCCTGTCAAATTTCGCTCACATCTGATTTCTTCCTGAAAGGCTCGATCATAGACCAACCACACACACACCTTTCCCTTCTCACCACCACACACACCTTCTCCCCCTCCTTCCATTCCATTACGTATATTCACAATGCCTAACTACAAGGTACGTTGAAGGCTCACCCTCGCCCGTGCGCCCTCTTCCGCATTGTGGCAGTCCACTGACATGCTTCTTTTTTTCGCCTCTGTGATACAACAGGTCGCCGACATCTCGCTCGCCGCTTTCGGCCGCAAGGAGATTGAGATCGCCGAGGGCGAGATGCCCGGTCTCATGGCCCTCCGAACCAAGTACAGTGCCGAGCAGCCTCTCAAGGGTGCCCGCATCGCTGGTTCGCTCCACATGACCATCCAGACTGCCGTCCTTATCGAGACCCTCGTTGCTCTCGGTGCTCAGGTCACCTGGGCTTCCTGCAACATCTTCTCCACCCAGGACCACGCCGCTGCCGCCATCGCTGCTACCGGCGTCCCCGTCTTCGCCTGGAAGGGTGAGACCGAGGAGGAGTACGACTGGTGTCTCGAGCAGACCCTCACCGCTCACCCCGAGGGCCCCAACATGATCCTCGACGACGGTGGAGACTTGACCTGGTTGGTTCACAACAGGTTCCCCCAGCTTCTTGACCAGATCAAGGGTGTTTCCGAGGAGACCACCACCGGTGTTCACATCCTTTACTCTGCCATGAAGAAGGGTACCCTCAAGCTTGCCGCCATCAACGTCAACGACTCGGTTACCAAGTCCAAGTTCGACAACTACTACGGATGCCGTGAGTCGCTTGTCGACGGTATCAAGCGTGCCACCGATGTCATGCTTGGCGGTAAGGTCGCCATTGTTGCCGGTTTCGGTGATGTCGGAAAGGGTTGCGCCGAGTCGCTCCGTGGCTACGGTTGCCGTGTCATCGTTACCGAGATCGACCCCATCAACGCTCTCCAGGCTTCCATGGCCGGTTACCAGGTCGATCTTATGGACGACGTTGCCCCGCAGGCCGACATCTTTGTCACCACCACCGGTTGCCGTGACATCATCACCGGCAAGCACTTTGAGGCTATGAAGGACGACGCCATCGTTTGCAACATTGGTCACTTCGACATTGAGATCGACGTCGCTTGGCTCAAGGCCAACGCTCAGAGCGTTAGCAACATCAAGCCTCAGGTCGACCGATACACCCTGAAGAACGGCAAGCGCATCCTCCTCCTTGCCGAGGGTCGTCTGGTCAACCTTGGCTGTGCCACTGGTCACCCTTCTTTCATCATGTCGGCTTCGTTCTGCAACCAGACCCTTGCCCAGATCGCTCTCTGGAACGACAAGCTTGGTCAGTACAAGCGTGGTGAGGTCTACATGCTGCCCAAGGAGCTCGACGAGGAGGTCGCTGTTGCCCACCTTGGCCGTCTCAACGCCAAGCTCACCAAGCTTACCAAGGTCCAGGCCGACTACCTCGACCTTCCCGTCGAGGGTCCTTTCAAGCGCGACACCTACCGATACTAAGCGTTTCGCTTTGCGTCGCAGCATCTCCCATTTTTGTCGCTACGAAAAGGGAGGCTTAGGGATGTTGGTACCTTGCCTTTGATCGTCTTTTTCTTCTTCTTTTGCCACACTTCTGTTCAGCTTCCGAGGTTTTCTTTCCATGCAAATCTTCTATCTCTCTCTCTCTCTCTCTCTGCAAGAGTCACCAAGACTCACTGTAACAGTACTCAACGGGCTAATACATCCACACACACACTCGCACATATATCTTACATTTCTTCATTTTAGGCCCTAAGCTTTCTCCTACCCTCCCAAAAGCTTCTTGACTCGCACGCTTCTCTTTTGATGAAGAGGTTGGTGTGCGCAGTCCAGCAAAGGACCACCATCCCTACACAATTCTGCTTCCCGTATTCGTTGGTTCCCCGCATACAAAATACATTTCCACTTTGTCGTGTTAGCAATGCATCTTATTCCCCCGACCTTCTCAACAAGGTCACATACAATCTACTTGTCAAGCGTGTGTGTGCGAACGATGTTGTGCGAACGATGTGCTGGAACTCAGCGAAAGAGACGCTTCTCCGGCTTGATGCAATGATGAGAATGCACGAATATCGGAAGTCACGTGCCGACAAGCGCAAGTTCGATTTTTGGACAGTCCCAAATTTACAGTCGAGCCGTGGCAGAGACGGGGTGATCTGAGCGCCCGTGTCCCGAAAAATGCACCGACCAAATGCGCTGATTTTGATCGGATCGTGGAACGACGCTTTCCGCAGCTCCTTCCACCCTTCATCATCCTTCCATGCATCACTTGCACAGAGACTGCATTTTCACTCATTCCTGTTCCCTTTCACTCCTAAGTAGATGATAGCTGGATCCACTAGGTTGCTTGCTATCACTTCCAAACCTTTCACTTCTTCACTTTCATCTCGACAAACACTTCGAGTGACTCCCCTCCACACATCTGCCCCTGGCGTCGCTTTCAAAGTGTCGCCCACTTCCTTCTCCTCCAGCATCTCCTCAAGAGGAACTTTGCTTCAAGCTTCCCGAAACTCAGTGGCACTTGGTTTTTCTGGACCTCAACAGCGATCCTTCGGTCTTCAACATCTTCACAAATCCCGTGCCGCCTCCACTTCCACCAACATGGGCGCTATTGCAACAGGAAGGGTTGACACAACCCAACGCGTCCAAGCTCTTCGTGAGCTCATGGCCAGACACGGCGTTGAAGCTTACGTCATCCCATCTGGTGATGAACACGCTTCCGAGTATCCTGCTGAATCTGACCTTCGTAGAGGTTATATTACCGGTTTCACCGGTTCCGCTGGTTCCGCTGTCGTTACCACCAACAAAGCTCTCCTCTTTACCGACGGAAGGTACTTCCTTCAAGCTGGCCAACAACTCGAACCTTCTGTTTGGACTCTGATGAAGCAAGGAGAACCCAATGTGCCTACTTGGCAAGAGTATCTGTCTAAGAATTTACCTGCTAAGTCGAAGATCGGCATGGACGCTTCGCTCATCTCTGCCAACGATGCTAAGGATATTACTGCAGAGCTGAAAAAGATCGGTTCTAGTCTCGTGCCCATCAAGGAGAACCTTGTGGATCAGGTTTGGGCTGACCAACGACCCTCGAGACCCGCTCAGCCTATTTTCGTGCTCAAGGATGAAATTGCCGGTCGTTCCTCCTCGGACAAGATCCGAGAGTTGCGCGATGAGATCAACAAGAAAAACGCCCAGGGCTTTGTGGCTAATATGTTGGACGAAGTCGCTTGGTTGTTCAACCTGCGTGGAACGGATGTTCCTTACAATCCCGTCTTTTTCTCGTTTGCCTTGGTACTGTTGGACAAGGTGCTGTTGTACGTCAATGAGCATCAGCTGACGGAGGATGTTAAAGCAGCTTTGGGGGCTGACGTTACGCTGAGACCTTACTCGGAGTTCTACAATGACCTGCACAAGATCGGTGGGGAGTTGGGTGAAGGAGGTAAGATTTTGATTGGTAAGAGTGCTTCTTTGGCGGTGCAGGAAGCTTTGGGTGGGGCGGGTAAGGTGGAGATTGTAAGGTCGATTGTAGGTGATCAGAAATCCATCAAGAATGAGGTTGAATTGCAAGGGTTCAGACAGAGTCATATCAGGGATGGTGTTGCGTTGTGCCAGTACTTTGCTTGGTTGGAGGAGCAATTGCATGCCGGGAAGAAGGTTACGGAGTCAGAAGGTGCTGATAAGCTCAGTTCTTACCGTCAATCGCTCGAACACTTCAGGGGGGAGAGTTTCACTACCATCTCTTCGACTGGTCCTAATGGTGCTATCATTCACTATAGTCCCGATCCCGCCAGTTGCCCTGCTATCGATGTTGACGAGATCTATCTCTGTGACTCGGGAGCCCAATTCACGGATGGAACCACCGACGTCACCCGAACGTGGCATTTCGGAACACCTGCACCCGAACACATCCGTGCTTTTACACGGGTTCTTCAAGGTCACATCGCTATCGATCGTGCCGTTTTCCCCAAAGGTACCACAGGGTACTTGCTCGATGTTCTAGCTCGTCGTGCGTTGTGGGAGGACGGTCTCGACTACCGTCACGGAACCGGTCACGGTGTTGGTCATTTCCTCAACGTTCACGAAGGTCCCCAGGGAATTGGAACCAGGGCTGTATTCAACGAGACTAGTCTCAAGGAGAACATGGTCGTTTCGAACGAACCTGGTTACTACCAGGATGGGAAATGGGGTATTCGAATCGAGAACTTGGTCATCCTTCGTCCTGCAAAGACGCCTAACAACTTTGGCAACAAGGGCTATTTGACTTTCGAACATTTGACCATGTGCCCGATCCAGGTGTCGCTGGTAGATGCGAGTCTGTTGACAAAGGAGGATAAGGAATGGTTGAACAGCTATCATGATGAGGTGCTGCAGAAGGTTGGGCCCTTGATCGAAAAGGTAGGGGATGAACGTGCGTTGAAGTGGCTCAAGAGTCAGTGTAGCGCTCGTGTCTAAGCTTGCATCAGCGGAAAGATACCAATAGCCTGGAATTGTGACCTTCTCAACTGCATTCTCTCTCATGTCAATGCTGCGTTGAACGCTGTTTTCGTGTGATGAAAGGTACCCAGGCCTCTTTTGTGAGCTCGTCCCAATGCTGGCCATTGATCCTGAGACAAGTCTTCCTGATCAGGCGCGAGGATGCCCAAAGATAGGACGAGGTAATCAATGCAAAAAAAGAGAGGAGGATTATATATATATATATTAGGCCGTACGGCCTAAGTTCAATTGCATCGAGAAGAAAAGGAATGAAAAAGTACATACAAAATTGAAGAGAAAGGGGGTGTCTCCTTGGCTAAGGGTGAACTCCCAGAGAGTGCACAAGCCATCAACAGTGGGTCCCCGTAGAGAGGTGACTTCCCGGTGTTTGGGTGAGAGAGTCGTAGGCCAGAGCAACAGATCATGACCTCTGATGAGTAGACCAATGGTCAGGAGATAGAGAGGGGAGGAGAGCGAAAGGAGGAGATTCAGAGGATGTATTGAGATCATGGCCCTGAGAGTTAGATTATGTCGTTCTCGAGATTAGTTCGGAGGTCGGGTTTATGCTCGTATTGGGAGTGGGATTGGACATGAGGTGGAAACGGATTATGTTGTTAACCACTTGAAGGAATGTTCTGCCGATGATCCATTTCCTTGAGAAGACAGGCCTTTTAGGTTGAGGTTGCTTATAGTATGCATTGGTGATTGTTTTGGCAACCAGGGCTGCGTGATCTGACATAAAGTTTATCAGGGTCAGCTGTGGTCGATGTTCATTTTGCAATCCTACCTTGATGGCATTAGATCGTAGTCATGACAGCATGTGGGCCGCCAAATGTCATAGAAGCTGCGCAGGAAGATCCGAAATGAGATATGAGGAGCTTTGTGCACTCGAAATTGTGAAATCAACCAGATCACAGGTTTCCAGTTGACTTCACCAACAACAACCACATCACATCTGTCTGGTTGATTCTGCTGAAATCAACCAGATTACGACTACCTAGTTGATTTCACCAAAATGCACTGCAAGAAGCTCCCCTCGGGATGGAACAAGCAGAGGGGCTACAGGGAAACAATGGGAAACTTGGTAGGGAAGGTCTCCATCATCAAGGGGCAAGGTTAGGATGACAAGAAAGGTTTCACATGCAAAGAGGGGGCCCAAGTTCAGCCAAGAAGAGGACCAAGCTCAAGTGAAAGCAGCCAGTTACCACACAGGGGGATGTGCTATTGATTGCACAGGACCAGTCACAAGGTAGCATGGACAGGAGTGGACAATAAGGATGGTCACATGGTCAGGGAGGGCCATCAGATAGGGGCCAAGGGAATGGCCATGGGTTGAGAGGAGAGGGAGCAGGGCAGAGGGGACTGACACTGGTACCATGAGGAGGATGGGCAGTGTCGGGTGTCATGGGACCGGAGGCGCAGGAAGCAAGAAGATTGAAGTCATATGAAGAGGAGCACAGAAATTGCAGGATTGGGCTAAGTGAGAGCTTAAGGCAGAGTTCACTGAGATTGGTAGTAGAAATGACTCTATGGCATAACTTGTCAGGATCAGCAGGAATGAGGTCATTATTACAGAGTGCAGTGGGAAAGGTAATACCATGCTAAGTACAACAGATATTATGAGGATTGGTTTGAGAAGGCACCTCTATCACTGATATGGCAAGAAGAGGTTACTGAACAAGGAGAGGACACCATTGGATGAAGTAGGGGCCTTACATGATGATGAAACTGGTGTAAGAAGATGGGCACTGGAGTCAGGAGGTAGATGAGAGGAAGGGGGTGTGAGTCACCACTCAGATGAAGTGGGAAAGGCCTCTATCAATGATGAAGCAATACAAGGACCTTTTCCATCCACTGGACAGATGGGAAACAGTGCCAAAGAGTGAAGTCACAGGACAAGTGAGCCCTGACAAGGAGGAGTTGCCTTGGTAGAGACCCCTACCACAGTGCTCAACAAAGAGGGTACTCTCTGGAGAGAGAGCCAGAGCAGAGTCGCAGGCAACACTGCAAAGATGTATATAACCATACCTTCTTGTCATAAGTGGTCAAGTGGATCCCTATCCACTCTACACCATACAGTACTAGTTATAGCTTTCACATAAAGTATACATTAGTATCTCGTCAAGCAGTAGCAATCATAAGACATGGCTCCTAACATAGCATGTGTGTCATATCACTGCTCATTGACAGCCCGAAGGCGGTTCATTATAAGCGGTCCGGATAACGATCAACACCAAAGGCGTGTCATGGGACCGGATGCACAAGAGGCAAGAAGGGTTGAAGTCATATGAAGAGGAGTGCAGAAATCATGGAATCAGGCTAAGCGAGAGCTTAAGGCAGAGTCCACTGAGATCTGTAGTAGAAATGATTCTATGGCATAACTCATCCAGATCAGTAGGAATGAAGTTGTTACTACAGAGCTCAGTGGGAATCGTAATACCATGCTAAGTATGACAGACCTCACAGGAATCAGTTCGAGAGAGGTGTCATGGGCCTGGATGCTCGAGAAGCAGGAGGGTCACTGGTTCATATGGAAGGAGCACAGGTATCGGAGATCTAGTCAATACCAGTAGAAAGCATGGTCATAGTGCAGTTTCCATGGAGACCATGGACTCCTACAGACTCACATGCAAAGGAGCATGGAGCCATATGTGAGGAGGAGCAGGCACAGCCACAAAGAGGACCAAGCTCAAGGAGCATGCAGATGGTTACCACTCAGGGGGCTTGAGAGACAAGAGTCAAAGGAACCGTCACTGGTCAAAGGAGAAGGAGCAGTGTATAGGGAACTGGCAAGCAGGTCCTGAGGAGGAGGAGCAGTGTCGAAGGAGTCGACAGGAGGCACAAGGGTGCCAAACAAGCAGGATAGCAAGGAGGAGGAGCAGTGTCGAAGGAGTCGAAACAGCTCAAGAGGCACAGGGGGCCAAGCAAGCAGGAGAGGCCCCCTGAACAGTACTTGATGAAGAAGGTACTCTCTGGAGAGAGAGCAGGAGCAGCATCGCTGGCAATGCTGTGAAGAGGTATATAACCATGCTTTCTCATCATCAAAGGTCGAGTGGATCCTCATCCACTCTACTCACCATACAACTAGTCAATACTTTAGAAACATAAGTACTCATTAGTTTTCAGTCAGCATAGCAGCAATCTATCAAGGTTGCTCCTCATCATAGTGTGTGTGTTGTATCACCACTACCTGACATCTGAAAGTGCCCCATAGCAGGTTAGCAGTCCGGATATAGATAGAACCAAAGGCAGTAGTCCACTGCAGTCTGGGGATCACCTCAAGCCTCAGTCAACACACTGGACACTTGTGTTGACACCACCAACCTTATCACCAACACCATCAACCTCATCATCATCAACACTCACACCAGACCTTGGTGTCATCATAACCTATGCATTGATATTGATTGTGCTGAGCTACCCCTGAACAGAGTGTCCACAGAGGTCAGCCAAAACCTACGATAGTAAATACAACAAATGCCACCCGCTGTCATTGTGCAACTTGATAGTCACTGAATGACTAGCTCATCGAGACAGATACTGAGACAATAGCTGTCACACAGTTTGATAGTCACCGAGTATCTCGACAGACCGACCTGGGTTTCAGGCGCGAGACCCCTGACAGTATATAACCATACTTTCTCATCATCAAAGGTCGAGTGGATCCTCATCCACTCTACACCGATCATAACTAGTTATCACTTCAGCATAAGTATATATTAGTTTCAGTCAGCATAGCAGCAATCTATCAAGGTTGCTCCTCATTGTAGTGCATGTGTTGTATCACCACTACCTGACATCCGAAGGTGACCCATAGCAGGTCAGCAGTCTGGATATAGTTAGAACCAAAGGCAGTAGTCCACTGCAGTCTGGGGATCACCTCAAGCCTCAGTCAACACACTGGACACTCGTGTTGACGCCACCAACCTTATCACCAACACCATCAACCTCATCATCATCAACACTCACACCAGACCTTGGTGTCATCATAACCTATGTATTTGTCATGGGCCTGAATGCTCAAGAAGCAGGAGGGTCACTGGTTCATATGGAAGGAGCACAGGTATCGAAGATCTAGTCAATACCATTAGAGAGCATGGTCATAGTGCAGTCTCCATGGAGACCATGGACTCCTATGGACTCACATGCAAAGGAGGACCAAGCCCATATGCGAGGAGGGCCAGGCACAGCCACGAAGAGGATCAAGCTCAAGGAGCATGCAGATGGTTACCACTCAGGGGGCTTGAGAGACAAGAGTCAAAGGAACCATCACTGGTCAAAGGAGAAGGAGCAGTGTATAGGGAACCAGCAAGCAGGTCCTGAGGAGGAGGAGCAGTGTTGAAGGAGTTGACACCAGGTCCTGAGGAGGAGGAGCAGTGTCAAAGGAGTCGACACCACTCAGGAGGCACAAGGGTGCCAAACAAGCAGGATAGCAAGGAGGAGGAGCAGTGTCGAAGGAGTCGACACAGCTCAAGAGGCAAAGGGGTGCCAAGCAAGTGTCAGGGGTCTCGCGCCTGAAACCCAGGTTGGTCTGTCGAGATACTCGGTGACTATCAAACTGTGCGACAGCTATTGTCTCGGTATCGGTGACTATCAAGTTGTGCAGTGACAGCAGGTGGTGTTCGTTGTATATACTATCGTAGGTTTCGGCTGACCTCTGTGGACACTCTGTTCAGGGGTAGCTCGGCACGATCAATATCAATGTTATGATGACACCAAGGTCTGGTGTGAGTGTTGATGATGATGAGGTTGATGGTGTTGGTGATGAGATTGGTGATGTTGATGATAATGAGGTTGATGGTGTTGGTGATAAGGTTGGTGGCGTCAACACGAGTGTCCAGTGTGTTGACTTGATGCTTGAAGTGATCCCTGGACCGCAGTGGACTACTGCCTTCGGTTCTATCTTGATCCGGACTGCTAACCTGCTATGGGTGCCTTCGGATGTCAGGTAGTGGTGATACAACACACACACTACGATGAGGAGCAACCTTGATAGATTGCTGCTATGCTGACTGAAACTAATGTATACTTATGCTGAAGTGATAACTAGTTATATGGTGAGTAGAGTGGATGAGGATCCACTCGACCTATGGTGATGAGAAAGCATGGTTATATACCTCTTCTCAGCATCGCCAGCGATGCTGCTCCTGCTCTCTCTCCAGAGAGTACCTTCTTCATCAAGTACTGCTCAGGGGCCTCTCCTGCTTGGCACCCCTGTGCCTCTTGAGCTGTGTCGACTCCTTCGACACTGCTCCTCCTCCTCATGACCTGGTGTCAACTCCTTCGACACTGCTCCTCCTCCTCATGACCTGGTGTCGACTCCTTCGACACTGCTCCTTCTCCTTTGATCAGTGACAGTTCCTTCGGCTCTTGTCTCTCGAGCCCCTGAGTGGTAACCATCTGCATGCTCCTTGAGCTTGGTCCTCTTCGTGGCTGTGCCTGCTCCTTGAGCTTGGTCCTCCTCATGGCTGTGCTTGGCCCTCCTTTGCATGTGGGTCCGTAGGAGTCCATGGTCTCCATGGAGACTGCACTACGACCATGCTCTCTACTGATCTCGACTAGATCTTCAATACCTGTTGAACCCGTGACCCTCCTGCTTCTTGAGCATCCAGGCCCATGACAGCAAGCAGGAGAGGCCCCCTGAACAGTACTCGATGAAGAAGGTACTCTCTGGAGAGAGAGCAGGAGCAGCATCGCTGGCAATGCTGTGAAGAGGTATATAACCATGCTTTCTCATCATCAAAGGTCAAGTGGATCCTCATCCACTCTACACACATCATAACTAGTTATCACTTCAGCATAAGTATATATTAGTTTCAGTCAGCATAGCAGCAATCCATCAAGGTTGCTCTTCATTGTAGTGTGTGTGTTGTATCACCACTACCTGACATCTGAAGGTGACCCATAGCAGGTCAGCAGTCTGGATATAGTTAGAACCAAAGGCAGTAGTCCACTGCAGTCTGGGGATCACCTCAAGCCTCAGTCAACACACTGGACACTTGTGTTGACACCACCAACCTTATCACCAACACCATCAACCTCATCATCATCAACACTCACACCAGACCTTGGTGTCATCATAACCTACACATTGATATTGATCATGCTGAGCTACCCCTGAATGGAGTGTCCACAGAGGTCAGCCAAAACCTATGATAGTATATACAACAAACACCACCCACTGTCATTGCGCAACTTGATAGTCACTGAATGACTAGCTCATCGAGACCGATACTGAGACAATAGCTGTCACACAGTTTGATAGTCACCGAGTATCTCGACAGACCGACCTGGGTTTCACTAAAATAAAAAAAAGAGTCCTACGGGGATTGAACCCGCGACCTGCAGAATACCCTGAAGAATCTTCGAAGAATCCGAAGTCTGCCGCT
The DNA here is from genome assembly GCF_900519145.1 of Ustilago hordei. Taxonomy (NCBI): domain Eukaryota; kingdom Fungi; phylum Basidiomycota; class Ustilaginomycetes; order Ustilaginales; family Ustilaginaceae; genus Ustilago; species Ustilago hordei. The sequence continues at coordinate 312,962 of NW_024545272.1, read as the reverse complement.
CTACTGCTGAGCTAAAGACCCCTTTGTAAACTAAAAGCGGGAACTAAATATATATATATATACTGTGAAACCCCACCCGATACACTCCCCAATGTTACAGGGCTGTGAGTATATCGGCTCGCGTCAGGCCGATTATCTGATAAGCGCCGGCATACCGGCTATTAGATGCCCGAGGAGGAAAAGATAGTTTCCCCGTCATGCTTCGCAGGGTAGATACATAAAGCGCAAGACTTAGTTGTTTCGGTCTTCATTAGTATCATATCCTTCCGCTGTCTGTACATCCTACCATCCAAGTCTGTCACTCTTCCAACACCGAGAAGCCTCGCTTGACACATATGTGTGTCGTTGAGACGACTTCAAAGCAAGCAACAAACGCAAGCATGCGAAGCGTCTGTTTCAGACGATTGCGACACTGGATTTAGGACGGTGAAATATTTGTAGATGGAACTGCAACAAGTGACAAGTGACACGGAAAGGGATGGGGGATGAAATCTAAGACTCGTTCGCATCTTCATTCAGGTTCTGTGCGTTGTGCGACTTGGGCGATTGATCAGCGGGGTAGCTGTCATCTTTCCGTGTAACAGACGGCTCTAGCCCTGGATCCATGAAAGGTGCGATTCTAGTGCGTGTTTTCACCAGGTCGCTACCGTGAGATCGTTCTCCTTCGGTCGACAAGCTTCCTCTCCGAACTTCTTGAGATAGTCCTGTGTCTGTCGACCATTCTCCATGCGGATTGCTGGCGGTATCGATCGGTGCTGGATGAAGCGACGAGCCTTGTGCTGGATGTTTAAGATTCGTGTGTTGATAAGCTGATGCGTAAACCGGAGAAGGAGGAGCAGTAAGCAGCAGGGATGAGTTCTCGGGAGCGACCATGCCTTCAGTTGAACCGCTAGGATGTGGAGACGATGACGGTGGAACTGTCGGTCGTGGAAAGCCGCTTGGAAGCTGCATTGGCGATCTGAGTGTTACCAAGTCGAAGCGTGATGGAAGCTGAGCTTGTGGTGGGGAATGCGTGCTGTGAGTTATCAGGTGGCCGTCACTCGAATACAAGACTGTTGCCGAGGTCCAAGGACGCGCAGCGACGTTTGGCTGCTGTTCTCGCGACACATCAAGGGCTTGAGCTTCTGAACGTCCTTGAACGGCAGCAGTGCTACTGTATCGCAGCGGTGTGGGTCTAGGCAACTGCGGCGGCATGCTTTGCTGCCCGGGAATGTACTGGTTCGACCCCCTGAGCTCACGTGTGGTCGGAGGGAGCAAGGGCCACGAGCTTGTCTCGGCGGACTGCTGATGCTGATGCTGATGCTGCTGCTGTGGGGGCAGTGGCGGTAGTGGTAGAGGTGTTGATGACGTAGCACCATCCCTTGTCATCGGCACGTGTTGCAATGGTACGGACGGCGCAGTGTTTCGTCGCAGTCCGTATGGCACAGACATGTTGGAATACCTTACCTCGCGACTCCTTTCCATTCGCATCGGTCCACCTCCCAGCATACCTGCTGCAAACGATGGTACAGCTATCATTGGGCTCATCAGCGTATGTCTTGAAGATTGGGATGGTACATCGATGAAGTTGCGCATCGGCTCAACGAGCTTTCCCCTCCGTTCGTGTCTGGAGTAGACGCACAGAATGCCTTGTTGGGCGCATCGCTGGCAAGGTTGCTGTCCCGAGCACTGCGCGTTCCACAGATCAAGGTGCGATGGTTCCTGTCAGCACGATCTGCACTGTCTCCAATTTGGTGTGGGGCTTCTCAAGACTTACCTTTGCCTTGCGTTGTCGACAATGCTCGCACGCATGCGTCACGCGAAAGCCCTTGCTATCAAGCATCTCCTCAAAGTGGCGCTCTGTCGTCCTATGGGCCTCATCCAGGTCGCGCCTTGTCTGCATTTCGAGCATCTCGGCCCTCGCCTGAATCAGGCTCATATCCAATATGACCTGAGGCTTGTTCGATGATGGTGAAGCGACACGAGCTGATGACCAAGTTGGCGAGGAATGACTTCGACGTTGCAAGTCGACGGTTGACGATGGCAAGGGCGGGTAATGTCGATGCGGAACGATCTCGTCAAACGAATGAGCTCTGGGCGAGATCGCTGGCGAAAAGCCCTCTTGAGTTGAGGAGACGTTTGCATGATGGCTGTTACCTTGACAAGCTTGCTGGCCCTCATCAGCACCGGGAACATCGTGAGGAAGCATAAACGTTTCCGAGAGACAGTCTGATTTGGTCGACAATGAAGAGGAGGAAGTTGGGCAAGTGAAAGCGGCGGCTTCCGCAAGTGATCCGAGCCGAACGGTGAACCAGATGAATGTAACGGATAGGCTGTCAATGCGGGTATCGCTTGACGCTGAGAGAGAGAGAGAGAGAGAGAGAGAGAGAGCCTTTTGTGCGGTGTCACGTCTTATTGGCCAGAGTCCGCATCATCTAGAGCATCACTTGACTGAGTCTTTATAAATAGACCCGTCCACCAATGCATGACCGATTTCAAGACGCCGCGACGATCCTCCTCCAGTATCGCTGGCCTTCCCACTCAGGTGCAGCTGGAACAATGCAGGTCAAGGGGAGATCAAGACTCCCACTTCTCCAAGACGACTCAGAATCGCAGAATCCTGAGCTCGCCCCTTTGGCCGGCTTTTTGGCACGTCGAAGCGGCATTTCTGGATGTCCTGGCCACATGGATTGCTCGTACAACTCATTTCCGACATTGTGCCCATGTGCCCTTGCAGCTCGCACGAGCACAGATGTGGATGAGCTTCTCGCATGCGTGCATCACGATGCATCACCTTTCGGGAGCATCTTGCAGACTCAGCACTGAAGCTACGCCGGAGGTCGCTTGTCGCAGATCGCTTCTTTCTTGACCGCGAAAGCCGGCTTCATTTGCCCCATCCATTCTACGATGACACTTGCTGCACCTCGTGTGCATTTCGATGCTCGACGAAATGAAATGCTACAGCAACAATGACAAGCTGTTCGGAAGGAAGTGTCGAGGAGAGAAAAGGGACGGATGAGGTGGAAACCCCTTTTTGCCCTCGGACTGCTCGTGCATGTTCGCAGCTCGCCCATGTTACTGTGATCTTGTTCCTTGACACGATCTTGCGCCCTTGTTCTGACGTTGTTTTCCCGCACACCTTCCCGAAGGGTGCATGATATGGCAGGAACAAGGTCAGAGGTCAAGCAACCCGATCCCGAAGGGCTTTTGTGCTACCACATCTCCTGTCCGTTGTGAACACAGGCCAAAGAAAGTCCCCACTCGGCAGCGCACGATGTTGCAGTCCCTGCGATTGGGTAGGCAGATCGCCATTAATGCAGGGTCATTGAATCATATCGACATGAATGAAGTGACTAGCACAGTGATACGACTTCGTCCACTGAGTGTGGCAGTCTCCTCCTTCGTTCTTGTTCTGAATGGCAGCCGCCGTACAGCCAGGATGTCGGCGACCTACAAGGCTTTTCTCAAGCTGCAGCAAGCCCACTGACCGTGGGGAAAGTGGAAAAATTGTATACTGTATTCTCGCAATCTTCGTGTGAGACTCGTGGACCAAGGTGGGTGTCAATTAAGGAACAGCAACGAATCGTCCTATTTTTGCGATGCTTAGCGATACCGCATAGCCGCCTTGTCTGCTGCACGCGCAGGGAAGGTCGCGACGATACTCCAACTCGTAATGCGCAGCGAAGCCATAGTTACGCTTGATGCACAGTGGCCAGATGACAACGGACGAGGCTTGTGTCAGCAATAAGGTTAAGGTTGGTGCAGGCAAGTAAGGTGATGAAGGCTTGGCAAGAAAGGCAATGAAGGCTTGGCAAGTGCCGGCACGCAGGTGGACAAGTTTATCCAGTCTCGCATTATGAAGTGAGCCAAGAGGCGGACCGATGAGCTTCTTACCATTGTTGACGCGATGGAATTTCTAGGAGGAATCGCGTCCACAAAGTGGTTGGGAGGGCCACAACAGGGACAGCTGTGAGACGTATGGGAAGATGCTAGCCAGTAGACGTCTGGGCAAGCGAGTTGATATTGCAGCGATATGTTTCGGCAACATCAGTCGGAGCTACCTTTCAGTGTGGAAGGTGCGATGGTCCGTTAGGGCAACGCATGTCTGTGTGAGGCACTGTAAAGACATGATGAAACAATACAGGCCCAAGAATCGCTATAGTAGCTCGTCGAAACGCTGTCTGCGCTCATCTTGCAGTCTCCGAATGGAAGGCTCGTAAAGGTACAGAATAGCTCTGCTTCGGGCGTGCCTCGGCGTCATCTCGTTGCGGCGGGGTGACAGCAGGTCGGAGTGAAGACAAGGCCGCTCTGCATGGTATTCTGCGCCATGTCAACACAAGCCGGCCTCCTTTGTCTGTCGTCATGGCGCTTCTCGGGCTGTATTGTCGACTCGGATGCCGGAGACGTTTGCGCTGCTCCCATCGTTTGAGACTGGCGCACGCCTGAAGGTGGTGGAGACGGAATGAAGCATACATTGTTGTCATCAAAGGTCATCTTTCGACCTCGGTGTTGTCCGAAGTCGTCCTATGCGATGTCATGCCCTGACAAGCTGGACCTATTTTTCGTTGGAAGAGGGGCCTGAGTTGCACAATCTGGGCTTTTTCGCATGGCTTCCGACCGAAATTGTCATCGATACGAAGAATGAGAGGAGTACGATTAATTCAAGAGCGCCACCCACACCTAAAGACTCGTTGCAAGGACGAGATAGTCTTCATAATGTACATGGATGAGACACGAAGCAGACACTGTAATCCAGCCTGGGGCAAAATACTGACCTACATTTGTGCAACGCAATTGCGGCTAAGGCCTAGCGCCGGAAGGAATCGCTGCTCTGCCGCGCTGTGCCAAGTCGTGGAATTGCTTGAGAAAGCTTTCATCGATCTCGACTAGGAAGCGGCGTATCGTCAGAAGCTCAAGCTCGAGCTCACCTCATTTGCCAGGCTCGGCCCAAGCTGCAAGCAATTGATGCTTTTCCTTCTCAACCGACGCGTTGAAGCCGTTTTGTCGCAAATGAGTCTCGTAGACTTGAATGCCGGACGTAAAATCGTTGCACCGACGACAGGCATCGATGAGGGACGAGACAACAGCCGGTAGGACTTTGACCTTTTGTGATCTCGAAGCGGCTGCCGGTCTGAAGTTGACAGCGGAGACCTTGCTTTCGATGCCTGGGAGAGCGTCATGCATTCTGGATTCACTGTTACAACTTTGCTTGAACGACTTGATCGTCTGCTGCAGCCAATGCGTTCGCTCCTCGAGTGTAGGTGCATGCAGGCACGCGTGTACGCCAGCTTTCAGCCGCAAATCCCACGAAACCTTGTCGGGCTCGGCTCCGAGGTCTTTCAGCTCGTCGAAGAGGGCTGCAACGTGACCGCAGGTGGATTTGATCATCTTCCAATCCACTTCTAACTGCTGTCCAGCCACACTTGCGTCACCGCCTCGATGTTCGGACACTGTGAGCAAGCGCACCTTCATGATAGCATTGTAGGCGTTGCGAACGTCAGCAAGAGACAAGCTGTGCAGCTGCGTTCCAGCCTTGGGATCCGTGGCGGTCATTGCGCGAAGCAGTTGGTGAGTGAGACCGATCCTGAACTCGTCGAACAAGCGGAACACTTTGCGATGCAAGTCAACGTCTGTCGGACCGATGGCCTTGCTGGAGCGGTCTAACGCGATGCTGATGAGGTTCAAAGTGGATCCTAGCAACCATGAATCGCGCTGAATAGAAGTTTCGTCGGCATGAGGACTTGCTTCCTGGACTGGCTTGAACGAGGTGGTGGACGCCGTTATCTGCGAAACGTTAGTAGCCAACTCGACTGCAATGTCGGGGAAGCCAGCCTCGGCGAAGGAGGCGACAAGGCTGCGAGCAAGGCGAGCGGGCAAGAAGGCATGGTCTTGATGGAGCTCTTGCAAGACGCGTTGAACGGTACTGGTGAGGCCAGCGCGCAAAAGAACCTTGACAAAGATGGCTGTGATACGAGATGGCAGCGTATTGCCACTAGCGAGCCAGTCTAGGTAGAGGCGAACGGCAAAGTACGGGTTCGGAAGGGAGCGAAGACTCTCGACAAAGAGCCACCTAAAAGTGTCGTTATCTGGACCGGCCAAAGGATGTAAGGCCGACAGTTCCAAAGATCCAGCACCAGGAGATTGCAACCAGAACTCTCGATCTGGCTCGCGCAGACGAATCAATTCGTAGAGACGCTTGGTGGAGGCAAAGTCGCGTGTGCGCATGTGAAGACCGAGCAGGGTGGCCTGGGCAGGAAAGCTCAAGCTGCCTTTGCTCAGATCGGGATCCTTGGCCAGAATCATGTCGGTGAAGTGTTGCAGATACACTTGCAAAGCGTGACGACTGCCACGAGCTTCATTTCTCTGCGCAATGTTGGGCTTGACGGTGCTAAATTGTGCTCGAGCTGGACCAAGGTCGAGAACGGAAGTGGGAAGACAAGCAGAAAAGGCCTTGATGACGGCTTCGTTAATGCGTAGGTCCAGGTCTACGCCGACTGTATGAGCAATGCTGTACACCTTCATGGCCAGATGCATGTCCAGAGAAAGTCCTCTGTGTGCATCCAGAGACTTGCGGGCGCTCTCATCGAGGTTCGAGTACATTCGACCGGCGAGCTGTTCCAGAACAACGGTGAAAAGGTCGTGGTCGGGAACTTTGGATGTGACCTGGGATCTTCCATCGCTGTTGCTGTTGCTACTACTGACGTTTGCGCCATTGCTGCTGCCGGTCAAGGTTTGCAAGCCATCTATGATGTGCAGAGCCGGCTGTAAGATGCCGCGCTGCGCGAGGACAAGGGCAACTCGTTCTGCAAGCGACTCGAGGAGGTCTGCAGATAGGCATCGGCCGTCCGGAGAAGTCTGCCATGGATGCCACTTGGATGTCAGGGCGAATCGGTCATCGGGTGAAGGTTTGGAGCGGCCTTCATCTCGGCTGCTCCCTTGCAGCTCGAAGGGCAATAGCCACCACAATGTGGACGTGTCGAGTGCCTGTAGACATCTGTGAATGCTAGCCTTGGAGGCCTCAACTTGAGATAGCAGAGTGAGGTGAAGGGCACGGAGGATAGGATCGTCTTGATCAATGGTGATTGATGCAGAGTCGAGGGGCGAGGGCAGATGCTGTGGCCTTGGTTGCATTCTGCTCGTCCTCTGTCTTGTGAGTGCCGATAGAAGCTGATCAAAGGGACGTGGGTCGATGAGCAAGTCCTCTTCGGACCGGAATGCCTGATCGACCAAAGTTGACAAATGGTGGTAGGCGGCATCTGTAGATCCAAGTCGAGACAAAGTAGCTGCAAGACGACCTCTGAGCTGAATTTCTAAGAGTTGTACCGTGCCGCGCTGATGCGAGTCGATCTTGGCTGAGAGCGTTTCGAGGATGCAAGACAGGTGTTTTCGCTTGGGAGGCGGTTGGGCTGACCTTGCAGCTGCGATCTGCTCTTCCTCCACGACAAGCAGGTAGAGGAGCCTCAGCGAGAGAGCGGGTGAGAGCGCAACAAGCCCGAATTTGTCGCTCGACGAAGAAGTGCTGACAGAGCTTCCAACTTGGCATCGCAAACGATCTTGACAGAGGCGAAGGAGCCTATCGCAAACCTCGCCAACGGCAGCCCGGCTACGAATGTTGCCAGGGCTGCTCCTCACTGGCTTACGGCATTGCAAAGTGAGGATAAGGTCGATGAGATGGCTAGATAAAGCGAGACGAGCTTTGCCTAGTTGATTGTATAGGTTCCATGATCGGTCGGCGTCGAGATCTGCAATGGCTTTCAAGAGAATATGCTGCGCTTCGTCTTTTGCGACTAGGGGAACGTCGAGCAAAGGCGGGAGATAGCGCTCAGAGCTAAGTGTCTCTGTAGGGTCGGTTGTAGAAACGGATGTGGCGGAAGGAAGGGAGGGAAGCTCTGGTGGTGAGGAGCTAAAGTACGAGTCCGAGTGAAACGGTGCTCTCAAACACTCGGCTGAGTTGTGTTCTGAAGACAAGGCTGATGACAGAAGCAATCGTCGCTTCCTCCGAGGCAGTGCTGAGGATGATGCTGATAAGGTCAGCGGTCGGACCGAGCCCGAGTATGAAGAGCAACGAGCGACATCAGCGGTGAAAGCTGATGATGTGGCTGCGCCTCTAGAGAGATGTCGAAGCATCGGACGAAGCGAGGCGTGTGACGAAGCGAGGCGTGGGAATGTGGCGCCCTATTTCGAAACGTCACAAGCCACACCCTTGAATGGTTCGCAGACAGATTCGAGCTTCCTTAGGGTTGACGTCGCCGACGACTGTGTCTGCGCATCGCAAAGAGCGTCGGATGATCCCGAGTGCTGATCCAGCAAATCTGCCAAAGGAGAGCGGGCTGTGATTGTCGGGCAAGGGTTCGTTCTAGTGTCCGCCTCCTCCTCGCTTCTTCCGATGTTGATGTATGACGTGTGAGCAAGGCGGGGTGGTAGAGATAAATGCTCAAGAGCGATGCTGAAGAGAGATGCTGAAGAGAGATGCTGAAGAGGAATGCTGAACACCGACACTGCTCAGCCAACGTCCTTTTTTGGTGGGTGAACGGTGAAATACGAAAAGGCTCATCATGCAGCTCAGTCAAGAAAGAGAGAGAGAGAGAGAGAAAAAAGCCGGTCGAAAAAAGGGTTTGCATCACGTGACCAGTCATGAAGACGTGCGCGTCTCGGTTGGACTTAACAGTCGAATTGTTCCGCTTCTCCGCTCCGCTCTTCACTACCATCATCTCCACCAAAGCGAGGCGAGCCAGGCGTATGGTTAGCAGCCTGGTTCTTCGATTATTTGCCCTCTCTGTACACCCTCCCTTGCCGCTCGTTTATGCGCTCGACTGGCCTTCTGTTACGGCGGGTTCGGGACCGGTGTTTGCCTGCAATCCACTTAGTTTGTTCTGCTGAAGATTACGATCCAGTGAGACGCTGAAGGATGATGCAGAGCCGATCTGATCGGAGAACAATTCAAGCAGAACCGATCGGGTTAGATGACCGATCTGATCAGAGATCGAGCCGAGCCGATCTCACCAGAGATCGGGTACATCACAGTCCCGCTCGTTGTCAAGCTAGGTCATGAAGTAGCATGCTCCCACACTAGGCATGTGCCACACTAATGTATATGTTTCAAGCCGAGAGCACTAGGCTCTCGCCACATTCCTTCAGTCAATTGAGTATATATGTTTCTGTCTTTTAGCAGCAGTGACATCGTACTTAGACTCTCGCCGATCGCCAGTATCGGGACCCAAACTTCAACATGTTCGTGTTGTGTATATACAATTTCGGTTTTGTTTCGTGCGATTGAGTCCAGGCGGGACTCTCTTTTCCACTTCTTCCATTCGCACGGTACAGAAATTTTAGAGTTGAACCCTTTCCAAGGAACACACACAAGAAATTGTTGTCATGACCCATGTGCAACGTTCTTGTTGGACAACTCTACACCTCCAACGGCGCCAGGTCCATGACCATGCCTCGCCATCCTCTTGGCTGACCGCAGCGAACTCCCTGGACCAGAGTTGGAAGTCCACATGACCTCGGACCCTGCACAGGACGATCATCAGGACAGCTCCTGCAGCGACATCATGCAGTCTCTCTCCAGACTTTGAAAGGTTTGTTCGTCTCATCTCTCACATCAACCCCCCGGCTCGGCAGGTCGCCCTCGCTAGGCTGACAGAAGCCACCCTTCTGCCTTTAGTTCACAGCCAAGATGTCGTTACACCTGCCACGCATCCTGATCGTCGATCATTTCGACTCTTATACCCTCAACCTACTCTCCTTACTGCATCCTACCCAGCCGTCTCGCAGCGACAACCTCAGCTTGCAACACGATGAAGCCGAGCTCGCTCGAAGGATTTCAGAGCGTGTCATTGTCCTTCCACACACGCATCCACTGCTAGCTCCCGATGCTTTCCACCAGCTCGTCCGACCGCACATCGATGCTATCATTCTTTCGCCAGGACCTGGAAGTCCGGACAAGGCGGCCGATTTTGGTGCAGCAGAGACACTGCTCAAGGACGAATCGCTCAACCTACCAATACTTGGCGTTTGCCTCGGTCATCAGGGACTGGCAACTGCATTCGGTGGCCAAGTCACCCGTGCCACCAGCGTACGGCACGGCCTTCAAAGCAAGCTCAAGATCTCTGCACCAACACAGCCCAAGTCGCAGACAGTCTCCTCCCTCCTCGATGGCGTTCCTCAAGACGCGCTTGTAGTCCGCTATAACAGCTTGGTTGTCGATCCAGACACCCTGCCTGACTGTCTTCAAGTCACTGCTTGGAGCTATGACCAAGTCTCGACAGCTCCACCTCCAAAACCAGGCAAGACCAAACAGCAATCATTTCCAACACCTCTCAGCATTCCAACAGAGCCACTTGCTCCGCTCAAGCATCGCGATCTCGCCTTTTTGAGTCGGTCGCCGTCCACCGTGCCTTTCTCCTCTCGCCGCGGATCCGAGCACCTCTCGGAAGTAGAAGAGCTCGAACTCTCCGAGGCCACGAGCATCGCAGGCAGCACTGAGCTTGACTCCGTCCCTGCCCCAGGTGCACCATTGTCTCTGACCATCATGGCCTTGCAGCACAAGACTCTACCTTTCCATGGTGTCCAATTCCATCCTGAAAGCATCGAGTCCACATGGGGACACAAGATCATGTCCAACTTCCTCGACATTGTTCGACGCTACTGGTTTCAACGTGGGCTGGACGCTGTCAGCAGCCTGTCTACTGACGCCCGCAGACGAGTTGACGCTTGGGCTGATGCAGATTTGACACTCCCCGCACATCTTAAGCTCGCCAGCGAGCGCTGTCTTGCGAGCGATGCTCAAGCCCAAACTCAAGCAACACCCATCGCCACTCAGTCACCATTCACCCTTGTCACGCGGCGTTCGACCTCGCTTCCCGTGGACAGTTGCCCAGACATGGCCCGCATCTTTGATCAGCTATTCCGCCTCTGTAGCCCCGCCGGAGCAGTGTGGCTCGATAGCGCAAGACGCAAGGATCCGCACAGCCGGTACTCGTTCATGGCGATCCCATCTTTCACCCTCTCCTACAAGGCCGGAAGTGACGACATTCTCGTGTCAGCCGATGGGAAGCTCACAACCAGCATCTCGCTGACCGAAGGCGCTGGACACTTTGCCCCCAAATCAACCTTGTGGTCCTTCATGAATGATCTGCAGAGCCAACTGCAGGCATCTACAGACACGGCGTCTTGCGCGGAATCGTTCAAGGATGGCGAGCAAAGCAACGTCTTCCGAACCGGATTCACTGGCTACTGGGGCTACGAGATGAAGAATGAAAGTCTGGAGCTCGACACTCAAGCACCTACAGGAAGCAATTCGAACGCTTTCGATGCCGAATTCCTGTATTGCCCAAGGGTCCTCGCTCTCGATCATCATTTGAACCAGTGGATCGCGTTCACACTCGTCGAGACGTTGCCAGCCAATTTTTTCTTGCCTCATCGTTTGGGGCAAGTTGATTGCGCTCTGAAGGATCTGCAGGCCAGCGGCAAATCATGGTCGCGCTGGGCCCTAGCACGGTCTGATGCCGAGGCATGGATTGAAGACACACTCAAGACTGTCTCTGCACTGTCGAGTGGATTGCCAAGCACCACGAAGGTGGACGCGGCGCTGAGGGCGGCGGCTTTCCGAGAGGCGATGCCAGTTCTGCGACCGCGAATGCTTGCAGAAGACTACATGGACCAGATCGAGTCTGCGAGAGAACTCATCGCCGCTGGTGAAAGCTACGAGCTGTGCATAACCAACCAATTCCAAGGCCGACTGGCACCGCTTTCGTCCCTTGCTGACGACGCCGACACGGACCATTTCGATCTGTACTGCAAGTTGCGAGCCCGCAATCCCGCACCATACTCGGCATACATCAAGCTGCCATCGTTTGCCACAGACGCCGATCAGACTGGAACTCGAAAGCGTGGGCGAGCCATCCTCAGCACCAGCCCTGAACGATTCATGCGCATCACCTCGGACGGACGTGTCGAGATGAAACCTATCAAAGGCACACTGGCTCGCGCTGGATTTGGACCTGGCGAACAGTCTATGCGAGCAGGCGATGCGACACCGCCAGAAGAAGTGGTCAAGCAAAAGTGGCGGGAGGCAGAAGACGAAGCTCGTCGCGCCAGATTGTCGGCAGATGTCAAAGAGCGAGCGGAGAATCTCATGATTGTCGATCTGATTCGGGCAGACCTCTTCTCCTTCTGTACCTCGGTTAGCGTCGCTGTTCCCAAGCTGATGCAGGTCGAATCGTACGAGACTGTACATCAGCTCGTAACCACCGTCAGAGGGCGACTAAAAGCTTCCGTTGGCACAATCGAGGCGATTCGAAGATGTTTCCCACCAGGAAGCATGACTGGCGCCCCCAAACGTCGCAGTGTGCAGCTGCTCGAACGATTAGAGCTCAACTTGGCTGATGCTGAACGCGACGACAATCTTTTCGCGACAAGAGGCATCTACTCTGGCGCACTCGGATGGTTGGCTTGCGATGGCGCTGCAGACTTTTCTGTCGTCATTAGAACGCTGGTTGCTGATGGCGATCAAGTCTCGATCGGAGCTGGTGGCGCTATCACTTACCTCTCAGACGCCAAGAGGGAATGGCAAGAAGTGTTGGACAAACTCAATGCCCTCGCCACCATCGACGCCTGATACCTTTCTTCTTCAGCTCCAGTCCTCAACGGACTCAAAAAGTCATACCTAACCCTCATCTTAACCCTAGCACAATCATAGACCAGCAGAAGCCCAAGGGCAAGATGGCCTATTTCACGCATTCATATTCAACATAGATTTCCTGGTCGTTTGACTCTGTCACGTTTGTCGCTTCAACACTGCTGCTCCCTTCTGTAATCTCGCAAACCTGTAATTTTGCTCATTAGGACTGCATTAGTACCATCTGTCACTGTAATACACCAAGCCACCTCAACGTGGATATTCTCATCTTTTCTTCTAGCACGCACGTGCAGATACAAGTCACATCCTGAGAAGGTATGAAGCGACACATTGTATTGGACCGAACTGAGATAAGCAACTTGGCCGGTTGATCGGGAGAGCAAGAGTGACGGCGGACAGGACTGTGTTGAAGGTCGGGAGCAGGAAGATGAGCGGAAGGATCTGTTTTCGAGACTGTTTGGTATGCTTCTTCGGACTTGAATTGCAGCCGAACAGGGGAAGAGGGGATGGGAAAGAGGTTGGTAGCATCTGGCTACCTAAATCAGCTGCTTCTTGGCACTATCGCATGCAGCTGTGTAAGTCGTGCTGTTCATCCAACGCCATCGCAACCAACGGCACCTCTCTTCATACTCTTCTGCTCACCCAGCATACCCCTACCCTTCTCCACATCACCACCCATCTTTTCAATCCTCTTTTCCTTCTCTGCCAACAACTCGTTTACTTCTCTCTCCAGCATGCTTCTCTGAGCACCGGCCCTTTTACCTGCCGCGTTGACGTTCTCCAACAAGTCAATGTTGCTGATCCTGTGGTTTGCGGATCTCGCATCAACGCCCAAAGCTCGTTCATCGGCCGAGGTGAACTCGTTAAAGCTCTCCTCCAGCACCTTTAGCACGACGCTGAGGTTGTTGGGCAGGTACTGAAGAATGGGGGAACCACCAGTAGCAATGTCGTAAGAAGTACGTTGGATGATGTAAGACTTGGTGAACATCCAGTGTCTGTTTCTAAACTCTCGAATCTGATCCACGAGCAGAAGGTAAAGTGCTTTTGTACGCGGGCTGGACGACATTGCGAAAGCTCTTACACCAGCAAGAGTAGCACGAGCTTCAAGCTGCTGCAAGAATTCTCGCTGGTTCTTTGGTCGGTAGCTTCTAAAATCGCGCAGGGTTTTCGTAAGGTCGTTGTTAGGCATGTGAGCGGTGATCTCGAGCAAGTTATCACCTGTAGGAACGATAGAGTCATTGGCACCCGATTCACCACGATAGAACTGAGGTTCATCCGAAACCCCTTGATAGACAACGCCATCAGGGAACATGGCATTCATCTTTTTCGGTCCTGTACCAAAGATGAAACTCCTATACTTGAGATAGTCTTGGGGCAAACTTCTTCGCCACATTGTTTCCATTGATTCGTTAATCTTTCGATAAGTCAAGAGTAGGCGTTCAAAGGCATCTTCGAAGGCAGCTACATCCTTACTGTTGCAAGCACGAAGAGCGTCTTCGGTAGCAGAGACTAACTTTCCAGTGTAACTGACCATTTCGACGTGGACGAGGATAAAACCACGTTCGGAGCCGGAAGCGTCTTCGAAGCTTCGAATGAGCTCCATGTTGTCGAACGAGTATTTTCCGGCATTACCTTTGAAGTTGGCATCCTTGCACATGTAGTTGACAAGCGCATAAGAAGAGGCGTACTCCATGTAAGGGAAATGAGCCAACTTGTCAGCAAGCTTCTTGAGAGGAACAGCGAGTTGAGCGGGGAGAGAGTTACGACCTTGAGTGTAGAATCCCGTTTCACGGAATGCTCGATCGACAGGTTCGAGAAGGTAAGCGGAAGTAGCGAAACAGTAGTCTCGGAAGAGAGCGGCTAGGAGGTGAGAGTTACCCGATTCAATGGCCGCGTTGACTGCTTTGAGTTCTTTGCCGTCAAGTTCGGAGTGGATGGCGTCACCGAATTCGCCTTTGCCGAGGAGACCGGTTGCGCGGTGGCCGTGGACATCGGCGGGTTGGTGGATGGTCATACGGTCAAGAAGCGAGGAGAGCGTGGAGAAGGCTTCGGGCAATCTAACCATGGGATCTTGGCGAGGGAGGAATCCTCGCTCGCGGGAGATGACGAAGGGGGGAAGTTTCGAGATGGCGTCTTTGTCACCGGCTACGACCGAAGGGAGCTCTTCAAGGAGATAGGGTTCGACATCGACGGGGGAGACCGTCTTTCCAGGGACCGAGGCGGCGTCTGAGACTTGGGCAAAGGTGCGACCGTTGATGGCACTGGCGAGGCGGGGAGCTCCAGCAGTGGCCTGGCGGAAAGTACGGCTTCGAAGAGCGGGCAGCATTGCTGATTGGATACAGTGTTAGCTTGATAAATGGGGTGGTGTTTTGTTGGTCACTCGGTTGGAAGTCAGTCCTGATGGAAGAGTGAGGCTGGTTGGTGGGAGGGACTGAAGCAAGCAAGCTCAAAGGGGGAAGAATCTTATTTAAATGATCGTCAGAAGACAGGTCTAGGCAAGCACATGCCTGTCTCAAGGTCTGCGATTTCGCTGGACTAGGGGAGAGCAGAAGTCACGGGGCCCACAGCATCCCCACGAGGCGCTGTCAGCAAGGACCAAAGTATAGCGGCCGACGGCCTATGCAAGTTGTACCGTGTTCTTCTTTGGAGAAGGAGAGATAGAGGGATAGCAGATTCTTTCATTGCTGACACTCGTTATCTGCTCTTGTGCGGAGGTAGATTGCATCGAGCCAAGGACATTGCACTGCACTGTGCTTGCGCTGCGACAATAAGACCATCAATAGAGGGGATGGGGAGAATGGAAAAGGCCCAGGAAATGGCCCGATATAAAGGATTCCGGCGAAAGGCCCAGCCTATCAGACAGCGCCTTAGTGGGATGTCAAGAGAGCTGTCACATAACGAATCGCGGGGTGCGGTATGTGTGTTGCTTTGATGCTTAGGCAGGTCGCGTAGTACAGAGCAGCGGCAATGGAAAAAGCCCCGGTCTTTGGCCCGTTTCTGTTTGACCTTGTTCAAAAGCAGCAAGGCCCGGTCAGATATCCGTTCAGTTGGGCGCGTGTTTTGCCGCGTCTAGCCTCCAGCCTCTCAGTGACAAGATACAATCCAGTCTTATCTTGCCTTGGCGCCTCTCTAAACAGGAGGTGGGGCTTGTCGAGTAGCTTGCAGGTCATAGACTCAGACTCCTGTCTCAGCGGATAGCTTCTGTGGAAAGATCCGAGATGCAGTAGAGCTGTACCAGTACAGTATTTTCTGTACAGTACTGCCATTCATCTCTGCATTCCGTGAGCTTCGTATAGCCTTGTCGCAAGCGGCTGAATTGATCAAGGCACATGTATGCCATGATTGCATTACACTGGCAAGGATCAAGCGAACGTCTCGCGATCATCAGGTCGAGGAGTAGAAGGGCTTGAGTCGCGACGTCCACTGCTATTCGTTAGGTCCATCTGATTGTAAGGACTGCTTATCTCTTCGACTGGCGAGTTGCCTCGATGCTGCTGGTTCGCCTCGCCTCCGCCTCCCTGTGATGGCCTCGGAAAGGTAGCAACGGGAGCAAGCAACGGCGGCCCATCACCACTACCGGCATTACTACCACTGTTCTCGCCCGAACTTGATCCAGACGTTGCTCTAAGCGCGCTCGTTTCCGTCGGCGGCGACTTGACCCTCTTGGCAAGCATGAACGGGCTTTCACTGCCTTGTTGAATGAGCGGCGGAGTCTCGATCCTCCCCGGCACGTGGCTAGGCTGAGGAGTTGTGCTTCGGAACAAAGACATTGCCGCCGCGTCCTGCATCCTCACCTTATCCGCCGTCACCCCCATGTGTCCTGGACTTGGCGTACGTCTTATCGTCCTTCCTAAACCGCCAAAGTTGGGCGAAAGCTGACGTCGCATCTCGGCCTCTGAGCTGCTTTGCGGTAGTAGACCTTTGTAGCTCTGCCCTTGCAAGTTGCACTCGTCCGGTGAGCGAAGCATGAATGGTGGAGATTGAGCCATCTGTCGTGGTTGAGATGAAGTTTGGGGTTGCGAGGTTGGAGCAGTCGAGGAGCTTGTAGATGTACGTGGTGATGGATTGAGAATTTCACTGTAGAGATCAATCGAGGGTCGAGCTGGTGTGGAAAAGTTGGCCGGGCTTGCTACTCTTTGTACCGGCGGGGACGAGAAGGCGGCTCTGCTGCCAGGGAACAGATTCTGCCCTGGTTGGGCGAATGTCTTTTCCGGGTCCCAATCATTGATGACCTCCGTGGTCCGGTCAGCGCTGGTATCGGCAAAGGTCATGCGTACAGGTGTGGTGGCAGTGCTCCTTGATCCTCCGCCGTTGGAAGCGTTGCGGCTGAGAAAGGATGGAAAAGGACGCGTACGGCTCTGCTTGTCCGACAGGGTCGAGTCGTCCAATTGGCTAGATACGGCGTTTGCAGCGGTAGCTCGTATGGCAGAGGGCATCACAGTAGCCACTGGTGCACGTCGTGACTTCTTGCGGCTCTCGTATCGCAAACGACCCATGGTCTCTAAGGCCTCCTTGACGCTATGTGAGTAGGCGTAATCCGATGCAGTCGACCGCTCCACATTCTTGACGGCCAGCGAACAGCCTCTCTCAATTAGGAGTTGCACTAGAGACACATGTCCCCAAGCAGAAGCAAAGTGAAGCGCCGTATTACCTGCTCGGTCTTGCAAGTCGACATGAGCACCAAGATCGAGCAGTTGTCGTGCTACATCGTCGTAGCCACGAATACAGGCCAAATGCAGAGCTGTGCGGTGATCATGCAGCGTCTCGGCATCAATGAGGTCAGCCAAGGTCGCAGCGACGTGGCTGTTGGTATACGTCGAGTAGGCATAGATAATGTCGGATCGATCGTAAAGAGTGGCGAGGTGTAGGACTGTGTTACCATCAGCGTCGACACTGGGACCTTTCTGCTCGTGACCCATCTCAATGAGCCAGCGGAGGAGCTCGACATCAGCATTGCTTTTGATAGCGATGATGAGGCTCGGATCTGCACTGCTGCTACTGGAGTCGTTCAGAGATTCATCGTGAATAGCTAGTGTATATTTACGATGATGATGATGCTTTGTGTGGTTGATGCGTTCAGAGATGGGCTCTACATTGCGAACGTCGAAAGGATGGGCAGAAGAGGGCCGTTGCGTTTCGGCTGCGCGGAGAGCTGCTTTTGGAGGAGAGTATGGACTTGTCTGGTCATCGGAAGATGGATATGTATTTTGTTGGATGGCTGGACCTGACAAGAATTGAAGCTCGAAAGCTCTTGCAGAGATGCGTTGTGCGGCGGGGAGATCGCCTTGCTGAATGGCTCGTCGGAATCGTTGACTGAGTGTCGTTCTCGCGAGTGAAGATGGACGCGGTGCCGATGATGTTGCTGAACGGATCTTGTGGTAGGTCTGCTCTCGGTGCCATGCGGAGGACTGGAGGCCTTGCTGTTTGCGGTCGCGTAGTGCGGGGTTCGGAATGGCAGACTGATGCTGAGACGGCATCATGATGTTGCCGACTACGGTCGACGGTGAGATGATATTGGAAGATAGCTTCAGTCGACAGGAAGAGACCTCGATGTACGGTTCTGCTGTTCCATCTATTCCCGGCGACAGGGAAGAGGCTTGACATTGAGAAAGCTTTCGGCAAGCTAAGCTGGCCGCTACTCTTGCTTAAGAGGTTCAGCCGGCCATCTGAAGGAAATGCGGAAGCTGTGCTTCCTGTTTAACTTGGCCAACTTGCGGATATGCACCGTAGAGATGAGGTTCAGTCGGAGAACAAGAAGGAAAGCCTCGAACCTATGGAGCTCATTTGAGCAAGTGTTTGCTGAAGATGACGATCCAGCAGGTCTAATCGGTGATCGGATGCTATTGGGTCCCGCTCGTTGTTGTACTCTGTCATTGAGGGTGATACTGCCACATATGGGATGTAGCAGCACTTTGTATATATGTCAGGCAGCCATGTTCTCTTCTTAGTCAATTGAGTATATTTGTTTCTGTCTACAAACTAGCAGTGACATCGTACTGAGACTCTACCCGATCACCAGTTATCGGGACTAAAACTTTAGTGTTTAAGCAACCTCAACATCCAGGGTCCAAGTGAGATCGCCACGAGGCTTTCCCGATCAGAGTTAATCGCGATAGTGAGATGATCTGCACCCGTGTAGAATCGGCCCGATATCGACGAGATGGACTGTGCGTGATCGGAAAGGCAAAGAGAACTTCAACCCAAAAAAAAAAAAAGAGAAAAAAGAAAAAAGAAAAAAGAAAAAAGAAAAAAGAAAAAAGAAAAAAGAAAAAAGAAAAAAGAAAAAAGAAAAAAAAAAACCTCCCCGTGTCAAAGAAGGATGAGATCGTTCTCAAACCCGGATTGGAGGGAAGTTCGACTTGGGCATGACTGATTGGGTGGCGTAGAGCAAAAGGTGACATGCTGTCCAACAGGGTTCGGCCATCTGTTGCTTCAAAGAGGTAAACTAGTTTGGGTTTTGGGTTGAGCGTTTTGAACGAGTGTCTGCGTTTGTTGCACACTCAGAATGACGGCAAGGGGCATCATCATCATCATACAGTCTGTAAGGGGAAAAAAAAGGGGGGGCTCCTTGCTATACCCTAACCTCTGCTCCCGTTGGGTTGGCGGCTGTGGGAGCGCTTGAGCCACCCTAGCTTTTGTTGGCTCGCCTCTGCGTTTGTGCTGTGTGTTTGTGTTCTTCTGTGCCGAAGCTCGCTGGCTGGGCTGGAGCATTCTTCTGCCGCCTTCCGTCCGGCTCCGCTATGGTTGCTCGAGTTTCGTCGCTCAGCCGGTCCAAGACTATATAAAACCATCTCGAACCTGCAATCTGTTCACGTGCCCGCCCAGAAAACATCTTCCAATCACATCCATCATACACTAGCGTAAGTGGGCCCCCCTTCTCACTCCTCACATGGTTTTGTTGCGGCTCATGTTCGAATTGCTCGGACGAGGAGTTCTTGTAGATCTCACTGTCTGGTAGTGCATTTATAGTGCGCTCTTGAAGAAGCAACATTAGCTGTCAAATTCCTCTGTCCACCTTTTTCTTGCCACTTTCCATATCTTGTCTCATTCCTGCTCACTCACACACAGTCTTTCTTGATTCGCATTTGCTTGCTTGCTTTCGATTTACTCTACCATGCACGCTACTTTCGCTCGTCAATTCACTTCGACTGCCAGAATCATGTCCAACGTCTTTTTCGACATCACCAACAACCGCGCCCCTGCGGGACGCATCACCTTCAAGCTCTACGATGACGTCGTTCCCAAGACCGCCAAGAACTTCCGCGAGCTCTGCACTGGTGCTCCCGGTTTCGGTTACAAGGGCTCTTCCTTCCACCGTGTCATCCCCCAGTTCATGCTTCAGGGTGGTGACTTCACCGCCGGTAACGGTACCGGTGGCAAGTCGATCTACGGCGAAAAGTTCCCCGACGAGAACTTCAAGTTGACCCACAACAAGCCCGGTCTTCTTTCGATGGCCAACGCTGGTCCCAACACCAACGGCTCGCAGTTCTTCATCACCACCGTTGTCACCCCCTGGTTGGACGGCAAGCACGTCGTCTTCGGTGAGGTCATCGAGGGTATGAACATTGTCAAGGCTATCGAGGCCCAAGGTTCCAGCTCGGGCAAGCCCAAGTCCACCATCACCATCGCCAACTGCGGTGAGTGCTAAACGTCTCGCTTCTGTGTAGTTTAGTAGCAAGTAAAAAAAAAAAAAAAAAAAAAAAAAAAAAAAAAGTATTTGAGGTCCAAATTGTGTTTGGTTTGCATCTCCTTTGTTCATTTGATTGTGCATGGTGCCAAGTGTTGTTGGTGGGTTTGCTTTCTCTGTTTTGACAAGGAAAAGTTTTTCATATGTCTAGCTGTCTTGGTCTTGCTGACTTCATCTCAAAGGCATGAGTCGATATCAGTGTGAGGGCTTCCTATGCATCCTGTCGATGAATTTACAAAAACGACGCTAAGCTACAACTGAACACAGACGTTCTCCACACCATACAGCTTGCATCAGCGCATCGCCTTGTCAGACCAAACACTCGAATGAGCCTCCAATCCCGCAGCTGCAGCAGCTACCGCCGGATCGACGGGAGCTGCAGGCGCAATTCCTGTATGAGGATCCGCTGGCTCTATGCCAATCCAAGAAGAGCTCATATTCGAGCTAGCTGTATCGTCATTACTACTGACACTCTGGCTGTGCTTGCCATCGTTGCTGCCTGAAGCCAATCTCTCTCCATTTTGTGAGCAAGACGAGGGTGAATCGCTGCAAAGACTGACGACACTTGCGTTGTATGAGTCTGTGTTTTGCTTCGGCTCCCCTGCATCCTTGTCCGGTGCCTGACTCTTTGGCGATGTGGGAGTAGCTCTATCAGCACTGACTGGGGTGAAATTGAGTCCTTCTGAAAGACCTCGTCTTCGATTGTTGCTGAAGCGCTGCTGTACCGGACTCTCCCTTCCACTCTCAGTGCCACTCTCGTCAACATCGGGGTCAGCCATGCCCAACGCTCCATCTACTCCAACTCTTGGCGCTCGACCGAAATAGTCTGGTTGTGCAACATGGCCATCAGTTTCCAACGAGCCGCCTCCGTCACTATCTGGAGAGGTGAGCGAGTAGGACTCGCGTCGATCATCACCCTCACTGTCTTTGTTGATAGAAGCAATGCTGAGTCGCGCTTGTTGTCCACCACTGGCAATCCAAGCCGCTTCTTCTTCTGCCGAAGCAATGCTGAGGCTGCGAGCACGTTGGCGAAGAAGCGTCTCGGCGTCGTACGTTCCAGGTGAGAGCAGCGGTGCTTTGACAATGCTTGGAATGTTGCTGCGATCTGTCGGACGATGTCGATCGTTCTGGTAGATACGAGCTTTGCGGCGAGAGCTGGATCGGCCAACAGGTAATTTGACACCTGCTTTGGACTGGCGTTGAATGCGAACTCTTCGACGATGCAAGCCTGGGGGGAAAAAAAAAAAAAAACAAAAACAAAAACAAAGGTGCAAGGCAGGGAGCTTTACTTGTCAGCTTGATGCTTCTCTTCGATCGGACGAGGCAGAGCAATGCGGTGTGACTGATAAGACGTACCTAGCGTGCGGAAGACAGCGTAGCCGGCAAAGTCAAGGACGCCGACCAAAAAGATGGGTAGCAAGATGAGGAGCGATATGATGCGGCAAGTCTGAGAGAAGACGGTGAGCCAATAAGGCATAGGCGGATCGACGACCATTCTCCATGTAGATACGGGCTGTGGTTCGGGGTTGCGAAAGAAGGCAGCTTCGAGCAGACCTTTGAAGATTTCAACAGGTCTACTCTCCGTCCATGAACGGGCAGTTTCTGCGAACCAAGACATTGTGAGAGGTGTGTCGACGGTCGGTGTGCAGGATGATGACGAATGTTGAGATCTGATGGCCAATGCTCTCGTTCTGAGATCCGTGCGGGGGCACACTGTGGTTCTCGGCGTTCAAATGTCGTATAAGTGGTTAAGGATATCCTTTCGATGTCTCGAGGTCTGTGAGATGTGATGAACTCGGCTGAGAATGATGCCGCCTTGCACCGGCTATGGCTACACTGACATTACGGGACGATGCTATAAAAGTCTGGGG
Source organism: Ustilago hordei (assembly GCF_900519145.1). NCBI lineage: Eukaryota > Fungi > Basidiomycota > Ustilaginomycetes > Ustilaginales > Ustilaginaceae > Ustilago > Ustilago hordei. The sequence continues at coordinate 290,782 of NW_024545272.1, read as the reverse complement.
AGGGGAACGGTTTGCTGATGACGATGAGGTCGCGATGGACGATGTCGGATGCCTTTAGATGCCCGATGCACAGAACCAACAAAGCAGAGAGTCCCTTTGTGTGGGTTTTGGTTTGGGCGTTGGCCGGTTGGCTGGTTGAAAGTGTCGTTCAACGAAACCGAGCGGAGCGAGCGTAAATGAGGACCAGGAGGACATGCTGATGAGTACGAACAGAGTCAACCTGACCTCCATACACAGGCGCCCCAACTTGCATCGGGAAAAGGCCCGTGCACGCCAGCATCCAGATCTAACAGCACAACATCGACTGAACAAACACGTACGAGTCAGACCTTTGCTCCAAGAGGGTCCAAGAAAAAAAAAAGAAAAAAAAAAAAAAAACCAAAAAAGAAAAAAGAAAAAAAAAGAAAAAAAAGAAAAAAAAGAAAAAAAAGAAAAAAAAGAAAAAAAAAGAAAAATCAAAAATCTCGGATTTCGAGTTGAGAAAAAAGTGGAATTTCTCCCGATTCCTGTCAAAGGGCCGCATTTTTCTGTTGGTGAGGAGGTGCTTTTTGTTGGCCATCGCTTCCGCATCGTACAAGCTTGATCTTCCGCACTGTCCTTCTTTCCACACCATATCATAGAGGACGGAGCGCAACTGCATCCCATCTCAACATATCCTATACCAAACATGCCTGCAAAACAGCAAGTCAAGCAGGAAGACGTAAAGCAGGAGGAGCTCGTAAAGCAGGAGGAGCTCGTTGCCGCTTCCACCTCGGCTACCGAGACCTCCACCACCATGACTGTCGAGGAGGCCAAGGAGGAGGCTCTTCGTCAGGTGGAGTTCTACTTTCACGACTCCAATCTTCCCTTCGACAAGTTCCTCTTCACCTTGACCCGCAAGGACCCAGAAGGATGGGTTTCCATTGCCACCATTGCCTCGTTCAAGCGTATGCATGCCATCAAGAACCTTCTCGGTCTTGACGGTATCGCCGAGGTACTTCGCCGCTCCAAGGAGCTTCTTGATGTCAGCGAGGACGGTGCCAACGTTCGTCGACGAAAGGAGCTCGTACCTGTCAAGGATGCTTTCGACCGATCCATCTACGCCAAGGGTTTCGGCCAAGAGACCGAGACTCTTCAGAAGCAGCTCGAGTCCTTCTTCAACACTTTCGGCAAGGTCAACAGTGTCCGTATGCGTCGTGATATGGAGGCGGCTACCAAGCCCAAGCCATTCAAGGGATCTGTCTTTGTAGAATTTGCCGATATGGACGACCGAAACAAGTTCCTCTCCCAGGCAGCACAGAAGGATCCCGATCAGGACGGTGGCAAGGGCGTCAGCTTCCAAGACAAGGAGCTCGTCGTCATGTCCAAGGACGCTTACGTCAAGATGAAGATGGAGGAGAAGGGTATCGATCCCAGCAACAACAAGATCAACCGTGGCAGCAACGCACCCAAGAAGTTCAACGCATTCAAGGAGATCAACAAGCGCGAAGGTGGACGAGCCGGTGACCGAAAGCAGCAGCAGGACGACAAGCCAAAGCGTTCCGACCCGCTCGAGTTCGAGTACAACGGCAAGCAGCTCACTACACGTCCTGACGGCACTGTTGACCCAGATGCCGTTGAGTTCCCCCCCAAGTCGGTGCTCAAGTTCACCGGTGCTGGCGAGGGCGGCAGCTGGAAGGACCTCAAGGATACCCTCGTTACTGTTCACCCTACCTCGTTCGTCGAGTTCCCAGCAGGTGCCGTCGAGGGCGCTGTTGGATTCAAGGAGCCTCTCTCTGACGAAAAGCTCGCCGAGATCAAGAGCAAGAACATCACCGTTGGTGGTAAGGTCGTCCAGTTCTCCCGCGTTGATGAGGAGATCGCCAAGAAGTTCTACATCGAGCGTGCCAACTTCAGGGCTTCCTTCATGCTCGACAGGCGCGAGCAGGATTCGCAGCGTGGTGGTGACCGACGTGGCAATGGCGGTTACGGCCGAGGTGGACGTGGTGGTGGTGGACGCGGTGGTGGTGGACGTGGTGGCAAGTTCGGCCGTGGACGAGGTGGTGGATTCGGCCGTGCTGGTGGCGACAAGCGGAAGCGCGACAACGACTCGTCCAACGACAACCGTGACGACGGCGCACCACCTGCTATTGGCAAGAAGGTCAAGACGGAGGAGTAAAGGATCAACTGTCTCAATAGTCCACCTGCGATCGGTTTTTACTTGTAAATAATAGTACTGCCCCCCTTTTCAAGGAGGCACAGCATGCCTTATTCATGACTTTCTAGCATTCTCATCTCAATTCTCAGTTGTACTGTAGACATTCCTCGACAGTGTGCAGCTTTGTGATTTGAGGTTCCATTAGCAAGGCAGGTGAGTGTGTGAGCGTAGAGGTGGCTACTCGGACTGTTTCGCGAGCGTCTTGAGATGCTCTTGGCGATGCTTCTTGATCGCGCTGTCGGCAGCAAATGTTCGCCAGATCGGAATAGCGATCCATGAGACCAGTGCGAGAAGGCGGTCGAGGAGACCACGATTTGTCGGCGCGGTGCCAAGTGCTGCCACTCGGAAGAGCTCAGAGTTGAAGTCGGTTGTGATGAAAAACTGGTTCTTCTCGACGCCTGTTTTAAGTGAGAAGGTGAGCAAACAAGTAGCAAGATCAGTCATCATATCGCCGGACAGGAGTTGCTTTCGAGCGTCGATCATCGATCAGAGCGTTCCAGTGCAGATAGGCTCAAGCCCTTGCTGGCTAACTGAGTTTTGGTCGATTGATTGGTAACGAGTAGACTTACCCTTAAGTAAGCCCTTTGCGCACTGTGCAGGAGTCAAACCTTCATCCGTGCCTTCGATGTCGAGTGTGATCTTTGGCTTTGTCTTGTTCTCCTCTTCCAGACCTGGTGACAGGATCGTTGCAGGAAAGTAGGCATGCACCGAGATGCCGTAGAGGATCAACTCGGATCGAAGGGATTCGGCCAAGCCTCGAATAGCATACTTCATCGGCGCGTATTGAGAGTATCCGACCAAACCAAACAGCCCGAGAATCGAGCTGACCATGACAATTTTACCGTCTTTTATGCCGGTCCGTGCCATTGCATTTGCCGCAGCCTGATCATGCGACAACGGAGTAGACGGATTAGCTCGCACTCTGTAGTAATCGGAGAAGGGAGGCGGGAATTTTTACTTACGTGGGAGGTAGCGAGACATGTCCAGTAGTCAGTCTTGATGCCCTTTTCAAAATCGCTTTCAGTCTGATCCAAGAAGAAACCCGGCTTCGCTCCACCAGCGCAGCAGAAGACTGTATCGGGAACAGTGCTACATGATTCAATCGCCTTTTTGGCGCCTTCAAATGTCGATACGTCCGCAGCGACACATTGGATCTGCTGTTGCGGGGACTTTGCTGATGCCTGTTATCGGAGAACGCCGAGACCATCAGAAGTTGGAAAGGTTGGTGGGACATGATGCCAACACGTCAGCTAAACACTACAGATTCAGATGGGGAGATGGGGGCGGCAATGCTCACCTTGACCTTGTCCACAGCTTGACGAAGCTTGGGTTCGGTCCTACTACAGACAGTGACATGCGCGCCCTTGGCAGCGAGAAGCTCGGCGAGAGCGAGTCCGAGACCTTGTGAACCACCGGTGACAAACACGTGTTTCCCTTCTGGCTTCCATCTTTTGCCTAAGCGCAGTAGGCCCATGATTGATGGGAGGGCGAGTGAGAGAAGGACTGCAGCGAGAAGCGTACTTGAAACAGCTGTGAGCCAGCTGTAACCTGTCATCACAAATGGTAAAAGCGTCTTGCGTAAGCCGGTTTCCGCGCGCGGGCTGCAGAAGGAGCCAACGACCGTCGAAAGCTTGATGTGAGGGTTTGAGTCTCGAGCGATGATCGTCTTGAGCTTTGATTGATGAGGGGTGGCAACGATAAGCTTGAGAGTGAGAGGAGAGAAGACTATCCAGTGTTGGTCTCAGCTTAAAGTGTCACTTTTCAGCTGTTACACAGGATTGCCGGACACAGCAAATCGCCGATTCGGTTTCGAATACTTTGGTTCGGCCTAACATTCCGAATTTATTTGGACTGTTGGCAGTCACGTGTGCTCAAGCCATAGCAACTTGTTCCAGATTCAACCAAGCCCCTCTCCGCACCTCAACACCATCACCTCAAAAAGGTCCCAGCAATCACACCGCCACGCAATACTGCCATGGCCGCTGCCGATGCTGCGACTGGTTCCACGTCGCAAGCTCACAACCGCGAGGCCAGCATCTCCGACGGCCTCCATCGCCTCGACGACAGCACCACGCGAGAACCGGTAGCGTTTCCTTCGCTCACCCCTCTCTCACACCATCTCGAACTTCTCTCGCCCGTCCACACCTCTAACTTCTCCGTAGACGAATTTCTAGTATCTCGCACCAAGGCATCGGATCTCAACTTTATCCTCGGCGATCTCCGCAGCTACAGCGAGAAGCTCAAGGATGAGCTCTATTCGATCATCAATGAGGACTACAAGGACTTCGTATCCCTCGGCAGCAGTCTCAAGGCTGAAGCACATCGTATCGCTCGTCTTGGCTGGAGCAGATCTTCTCGACCTTTGGACAATGATGAAGAGAAGGAGCAGCAGCAGGATGGTCCGCCGCCGCAAGGGCTGATGGTACCAGTGCGAGACACGCTGCTCGCGTCGAGAAGCATGCTCAAGAGCGTACAGGATGATATTGCAGACTCCATCAGGCGGAAAGAGGATGCGACGAGCCACAAGGCAAGGTTGGAGCTGATGCTGCAGTTGCATGATTCGATTGTGAGGTTGGAAGATTTGCTGTTGATACAGCCGGAGAAAGGCAAAGGCGGTGGGAGGAGGAGGTCTTCACGTGCCGTAAGAAGGCCTTCGGTGATGAGTATCGGCTCAGTGGGAGGGCGAAGGGACAGTCTGGCCTCTGTAGCGTCCGGCTCGGATCAGGACCTGAGTGACTATGCCATGTCGTCTGATTACGACAAGGACAGCGAGAGCGACGACGATGCCTCTTCCTCTGAAGAAGCTCAACCAGCACACACAAACGGTGATGCCTTTCAGCCAAAACAATCGAGACGCAAGATCATACGCCGACTCTCTTCAGCCGCACATCATCCACACACTACCCCAGATCGCGCGTCACTCTCGCCGAGCCGCACCCGAACCCAGTCAGGCACTCTTGCAGGTCCCTCCACTTCCACCTCAGCATCCTCCTCCCTCCTCGGCTTACCGCAACGCATCGCCCGCACATCCGCCGAATACTCTCGCCTCCGCTTCCTCCACCGTCGCATCGACGAAGAGAACCTCACAGACTTCGCAGACGCCCTTGCCGACCGCATCGACAGTATCCGCTCTGTTCTGCGGCAAGACCTCCGCACGCTTCTTCGAGCTCTCCTCACCTCGCCGCACTCGCTCTTGCTTTACGGTCGTAGCAGCGCGCTTCTCCCTTCTTCGCCAGAATTGCGCAAGTCGCGACCGAGCGCAAGAGGTGCACGGAGAGCGAGCTTCTTGCAGAGTCTGTCGACCAAGCCAGCACCATCAGCGATAGTGGACAGTGCAGTGGATGAGTTGGATGCATGGAGTCAGATCGCAGAGCCTGTGGTTGAAGAAGGGGAGAAAGAGGTCGAAGCTGCATATTGGGAAGCAAGGTTAGATGAACAGAGGTCGTGGCTTGAGATGGCTCTGTCTACGTTGAATACGCTGACACTAGTACGTAGGGATGAGCAGCAGAAAGGAGAGAGCAAGAGGAGGAATGAGGCTGAAGAAGCTGTCCGAGATCTGTTGGTCAGTGATTGGGCTGCGAAGAACATCATTGATAAGCCACCAGCAGATGACACAACCGATACAGAAGCCTTCTGGAGCGGGTTGCCAGAGACACTTCGGTCCCAACTGCAGGAGCACCACACACACGTGCAATCCCTTCTTCTCGCCTCATCAAGCTCGACACCTTCCATTCAGCTATCGAATGTTTACAACTCGATCCTCACCTTTGTCGCTTCTGCGGCATGGCACGTTACCGATGCATCTCGCGAGATCTCGCTCCAAACTTCTTCTGCCTGTACCACTGACCTGGACGGCACCACCACTTCCCCTGCCGAAAGAGAATCGCAATGTGACATATTCACCAACGTCATCTGGGACGAACTCTCCAGGCATCTCCTCACCACCCTGGGCAATACAATCTTTTTTGTCGGTCAAACAGATACTTTCTACTCGAATTTCACACTGACTAACACCTTTCTTCAGCGGTTGCTCTCTCTCGCGCCGACTCAGGAAGCCAAATTGGCAGTGCAGGATCATCCGAATTGGCTAGCATTCAAACGGAGGTGGCAATTACCTGTCTACTTCCAGATGCGGTTTAGGGAGGTGATTAGCACCCTGGAAGCTGCATTTGCTGAAGGGAGAGCTAAAGTGGAAGAGCAGGCGGGTGGGAAATTGATGAAAGCAACACAAGCAACGCTTGCAGCAATAGAAAAGCTTTGGTCTGAGGGTGTACACATTCATGAGCTCTCTGCGCGCGAGTGGAGAGTGACACTTCAGATCCTAAGTAGGTACAAGAGTTGGATCGAAGAGCAGTCTCCTGCTGAGTTGGGTGGTATGGCTAGTAATCGCAACCTTGATGCGTTGCGGTCTACTGGTGGAGGGGGGTCAGGTGAAGGCTCGGGTAGGAGTAGCTTTGATCAATCGCAGCAGCAGAGAGTGGGGTCGATGGAGCTTTCTCGTGTGGGAACTCCTCAATCTGCCCCTGATCTTTCTTCTGAACAACATGAAGATGAACAGCTGCAACTTGCGATTGAGCTACTTGCTGATTCGCTTGCACTGCAGGAAAGAATGGAGGCGATGTTGGATCATGTTATTTTCCCTCGTATCACATCTGACATTTCTGCGCATAGTCAAGATCTTTCGTCGTTGCGAGAGGATCTAGCAGCAGTGTTACGCGAAGAATCAATGGACTTTATCTCTCCCGGTCTCGTCTCGGCTGTTGGTCGATTGGTATACAAGATCATCACTCCAAGGTCAGCTGCACCCTTACGACTGCTCCGATCGTATTCGACGCCCTCCTACCGCCCTTCCTCGACCTCGGGAAGTAGAGCAGCATCAGTGCAAGTCATCGAACAACTCTTGCAACCTCTGGAAACCTTGCTCTCCCTCGAACCCCTCCAATCCATCCCCACGGAAATCAAACGAAGCTGGATATCGAAAATCCTAAACGAGACCTTGCAAAGATACACCAACACAATCGAAACTATCAACAAAAACCAACAAAGTTTGCTCAGGCTCAAGAAGAGTCAAACCGGTGGACTTCTCGGAGGACTGTTGAAATCCACTCCCGATCCCAAAACAGACCGAGAGGCAGAAAAGAACATGATCGAGACCAACAAACAGGCCCTATCGACATTTGAAAACAAGGTCAAAGCCCTACAGCTCGAAATCGATCTAGAAAAATCGCAAGGCTGGAACTCACTCAAGAGCTTTGTAGAAGCTCAAGTCGATACACCATAAACGCATGTTGCAAAAGCTACAACCCACCGAGTATCAAAAAAAAAAAAAAAAAAAAAAACACAAAACACAAAACAAGACCAACAAGCTCGCAAGAATAGCGGATCAAGATGCAATCAAGATGCAATCAAAACGAGAGCCAAGATTGCAAGTGAATCGAGCGAACAAAGAGAGAGAGCAAGCGAAAGTTGCCGTTATGAGAAACATTGAAAAAGTGTGTGGAGGATGTTAGACTTGATGTAGATGAATGATCTAGCTGGTATGCAATTGAGCGATTCTGGTATGGATGCATTGTGGCTGGGTGACATACGAGTGAGAGCTTGCGTGTGTGGAGTCTCGGTGGCGCATGGGTGTTTCGGCATGGCGGGGATGATTCGTGTGCGTGAATGTGTTTGTTGATTCGAATAGGTAGGAGGGTTTTCAAGGATCCCACTGATCCTCCTCCGGCTCGCGATCGCCTTCGACCTCAGCCATGGTGTGAAACAACTCGACAGCAAAAGCATTCATGATACCGGGTGTCACGATCTCTGCCTCCTCCAAACAAGCCCGCAGGTTGGCCAAGGTGCGCACTGCATCGCGACGCGAAGCGACCGCCATATTGAGCTGTTCGATAACAGGCAAGAAGACCGTGTCGAGTGCGGTGAGACGTGCGGCTTGCTGTTGTTGTTGCTGGTGCTGTTGCTGGTGCTGTTGCTGGTGCTGCTGGTGTTGATGAGGTGCGTCGTCCGAGCCATGTCGATCGCTACGTCTTTGACCTCCACCTTGCTGTTGCAGATGCATGTCTTGCATTCTTCTACGCTCCTCTTCGACGCGGTCAGAGTAGCCTCCTGGATGTTGGTCTGCATAGTAAGGGTCGGAGGCAGCGTGTCCGTTGGAGGATGGATGTTTGGACCCGCCTGAGATGGCCTTGTCGTACGCATCGGCTGCAGAGTAGCTGGATTGATCCTTGGCTCCACCAGCTGTGGGAATGCCTGGTCGAGCCTGGGTTGCCGCCAGGCGCACTGTGCCTCCTGCAGATCCAGAGCCAGAGCCAACCGAGCGAGAAGATCCAGAGGTACGAAATCTGCGATCTGGTAGCTGCTGTTGTTGTTGTTGTTGTTGTTGTTGTTGCTGTTGCTGTTGCTGTTGCTGTTGCTGTTGCTGTTGCTGTCTTTGTTGCTGCTGTGGGGCTGGTTGAGGTGGAGATTGTGGCTGAGTGTGATGTGGTGCTTGTTCGTAGGTTGGCGATCGAGGTTGGGGTTGTGGTGAACGTGATTGGTGGCGGGGCACTTGTGGAAGCTCCTTGGCTTGATGCCTTCCGTTGTTGTTTTCTTCCTCGTGATCGTTGATTGCTGCAGCTGCGGCAGCTGCAGTCATGGCACTTGCTGGCATACGCATGGCAACAGTGCCTCTGCCTCCACGACGGATGGTGTTGCGAAGGGTACCAAAGTCCCACATGTCCTCCTCGCCCTCGGGGTAGTGCACATCTGCTTGCTCGCTCTCTTGGGACTCGTGTCGATCGCCGCCTTCAGCTCTCCATCGCTCGAGCCTCTCGATAAGCTCAGTGAGATAGGTGGTCTTTTTTGCTTTGCGGATAAAGGGATGCTTGAGGAGCTCCTTTGCGGAGGGGCGGTTGCCAGGGTCACGCTGGAGACAGAGGTTAATGAATTCCTTGAATGGTCGGGAAAAAGGACCTTCGAGTTGAGGAGGTGGGTTCTTGGGAATGAGGAAAAGGACCTTCATTGGATGCAGGTCGGCGTAAGGCGGTTCGCCCATCGCAAGCTCGATGGCTGTAATTCCCAAACTCCAAATGTCGGCCTTGAAATCGTAGCCGCTCTGCTTGATGACTTCTGGACTCATCCAGTAAGGTGTGCCGACAAAAGTGTTCTTCTTGGTCATGGTCGCTGTGAGCTGGCCGGAAACACCAAAGTCGGCAAGCTTGACGTCGCCAGTTGCAGAGAGCAGGATGTTGGCGGCCTTGATGTCTCGATGCAGCTTGCCTTCTCCGTGCAGGTACTCGAGACCTTTGAGAAGCTCGCGAAGGACAATTGCAATGTAGTCTTCGCGGAATCGACCGGGTTTCATCTGTAGACAAAAGGATGGGAGCAAGGCAAGCGAGACATTAGCGATTGTTCAAAAAGCACTGCCTCACTGCCAAAGCGTAGCGATGTGGGTGAATGCTAGGGGAGAAAAGATTCCGGGGAGAATGCGAAATCTTACCAAATCCGAGCAACTTCCTCCGGAGCAGTATTCCATCACGATCCATAGATTGGTGCCTTTAAGCCATGAGCCATGGTATCTGCAAGATAGACAAAGGAGAGAGTGTGCAGATGATCGGTCAGCAAAGGAGTATATGTGCATCTTGGTTGAAGCGAAGGAGACTGACTTGGTAACATGTGCGCTGTCGAGCTGGCTGAGGATAGCGATTTCCTGCTGAATGTCGTCGATCTCATCTTCGGCATTTTCGAGGTCGATGATCTTGATCGCAACAGGCTGGCGAGATCGTTTGTCGAAACCTTTGTAGACTTCACCGAAGGAACCTTTTCCGACACGATCCTGCTTGACGTAGTAGTCTTCGGGATCAGCTGCCTGAGGTGGTTCCATGATGGTGATTAGAGTTTTGCTGTGGGTATTGGTGCCAAAGAGGGCTGTTCGGTGTGGCGATGGCAAAAGCAGAGGCGAGCTGTTTGCTCTGCTTTAGGGATGAACGCGTGAAAGATTGGAGCTGAGCTGGGTATCGAGATGCGCTGAGGTAGCACTTTCGGATGGAATTACAGTGTGTGTTTGAATGCCAGATGGGATGGTGTTTTGGCGGGTGATGAGTCGGTCGAGCTGCGAACTGGATCGCACGGGATGCAATGATGATGCTGGCGAGTCAAAGTGCCTGTTGTATGCCCGGGGGGGGGGGGGGGTGTATAAAGATGGAGCGGCTATGTGAGGAGGCGAGGGATTTGGCAATGGATCGAGTGCAAGGCAGCGTCGAAGGTGACTAGTGATGGCGGATAGTGATGGCGGATAGTGATGGTTGATGGCACGCAAGTGAGAGCAATATAGACTTGGGGACACAGACACACACCGACATCCGCTGTGGAGGAAAGAGAACGGCACTGCCAACTAAGAAAAGAAAAGAAAAAGAGAAAGAAAAGGAAAAGAAAAAGGAAAAGAAAAAGGAAAAGAAAAAGGAAAAGAAAAGGAAAAGGAAAAAGAAAAAGAAAAAGGAAACAGAAAAAGAAAAAGAAAAGAAAAAGGGGCTGGTCGGGATGAGGCGGATAGCAAGCGTAAAGTGGGCAAAAAGGGCAGGCGCCTGCTCTCTTTCTCTCTTCTGCCTTGGTGAGGCGGTGTTGGATTATTTTACACACACATGCACACATGCACACACGCACACACGCACACACGCCCGCGCTCCTCCATTTGCTGCTCCTCGGATCAACAGTGAATTGTCGCCCTTGACTTTGTCTACCTCGAGTGTGCTGCGTTGCGTTGGTCACGTGCCCCTTCCATCACCATTAGTAAATTGCGCATCGATCCATTCGCACGATAACTGATTCATGATTAGAACTCCTTTCCCGATTACGATCTGGATCGATCTTGCCCGATCCTTCGTCACTTTGGCTCTCCACTGGATCGTTATCTTTAGCAGTCTCATCTGTCGAGGTCGCTGATGTCAAACCCTGCTCTTTGAGCCAGTCAATCTAATTGGAGCTCTAACATTGCTCTACTCGAACAAAAATCTTAAGAAAGCTTGGTCTTTTCGGATTAGCATCTTCTCGCCGGCAATATGTCAGAGAGACACAGAGAAGCCGCTTTTCTTCTTGTCGCCGCTGCCATCGCCATCGCCATCGCCATCGCCATCGCCATTGCCATCGCCATCGCCTCTCTGCTTGTTTCACCTCGACCGAACAACTTGCCCTTGTGGGCTTGTGCATCCTTGATCCACCACGACTTGCGCCACATTCTCTGCCACCCTCGGCGATAGAGTACGAGTAGATCTTCGATATCACACAGGCGCCAAACTCTCACAAAGTCATCTAGATCGTGACGATCCTTGGCGATTAAGGAATCCTTGCAGCATAGCACGATCCAATCTTTCTGTCTACACAGATACACATACACACAGCCCAACATGGCTTGTTCGGATTCAGCGGCTGAAATAGCAGCCAAGCCAGCCAAGATCTCGACAGTAGAAGGTTTCATGACAGGTGCCTTGGCTGCCATGACAGCAGTCACCATCACCAACCCAATGGAAGTGTGCAAGACTCGAATGCAGCTTCAGGGTGAGCTCATGTCGTCAGCGCCACGCCTTGTCAGCGGGCAAGAGGGCTCAGGAGCACGTCTGTACAAGTCTTCCTTGGACTGCTTCACCAAGACGATCAAGTGGGAAGGCATCAGAGGTGTTCAGCGAGGTATCGGAGCTGCTTACGTCTACCAGCTCTTGCTCAACGGCAGTCGTCTCGGCTTCTACGAGCCCTTCCGTAAAGCTATCAACCGTGCAGGAGGCAAGCGAGCTGACGAGCAATGGGCCGCGGGTGCATTCGCAGCAGGTGCCTCAAGTGGATGTGTCGGTGCGATTCTGGGCAACCCTCTTTTCCTGATCAAGGCTCGTATGCAAGCCTACAGTCCGCATTACCTGATCGGTAGGGCATCGCACAACTACACAAGCACTCTCGATGGCATTTCCAAGATCTTCAAGAGCGAAGGTCTTCGAGGTCTGATACGAGGTATGGATGCTGCAGTCCTGCGAACAGCGATGGGAAGCACAGTGCAATTGCCAGCGTACAACTGGTTCAAGGGCTATCTCACCAACATGGATGTCGATGCGAACGCATACAACCCGCTCAAGTTCCTGGCCAACAAGCCGACCTCTTTCTTCACCTATCTCGCCTCTTCCATCTTCAGCGGACTCTGCGTATGTGCAGTGATGCAGCCAGCGGATACAGCGCTGACACGCATGTACAACCAGCCAGTACGCATCGACCAACGTGGACGCAGTGTGGGAACGCTCTACCGCAATCCCTTCCACTGCCTCTACCTCACTGCCAAGGCAGAGGGTCTGTTGGGTTGGTACAAGGGCACCACAGCGCATCTCTTCCGTATCGCACCGCACACTGTGTTGACGCTTATGATGAATGAAGGCTATTTGCGGTGGTACACCAACTTCAAAGCTGGTCGCTCCTTGCTCGATGCACCAGCAGTGACGACTATGTAGTTATAGAAAGTTGACCGCAACGACGCTTTTGCAGGCCGCCGCAGGGACTCAAGTTGGGGTTCTCGTGAGTCTGTGAGCAGATATGCAGGTGAGAGGGGGAACCTTGTTTAGAGACAGCTTCAGCTCGAGCGAGCAAGAAATTTGTTAGACCTTGCCATTCATATTTGGCCAGATAGTCGAAGGAAGCTTTCGAGGAATCTTGTGGACAGCAAGTTGAGATGCAAGGATCCTCGAGTCTGCATTCTTGAGCCCCACGTTGGGAGATCTTTTTGTTTGAAGCTGCGCTTCTGTATGATCCTTTTTTTTTTGCAACTGAGCCCCACGGCGTTGCATGTTGCCGAACGATGACTCTCATGTCGAATAACGCATCGCCAGGCGATCCGAGCTTCGTGCTTTGTCATGACTCGAAGCCAATGGGTGCACAGGCTGATGGTCGTCTCACGCCCTGATATCATAAGCAGCTCCAACGCCTTTCGACCCGGACACAAAAGTATAAATATAAACCTTTCTTAAGTCCCCATTCGGTCTGTTCTCATCCATCAACACCTTGCATTCTAAGTATTCTTCTTGCGAAACATGAAGCTCTTCACCATCATCACCATCCTTGCTCTCGCGCTTGTCGCCACTACGTCAGCTGACACGGTAGACCTTATTAGCGATTGTGACAGCAGCGTAACTGGCCCTTACCGCTGTGGCATGTACAGCACCTGCTCTTACGACGAGACCTAAGTGCTTTCTACACGCCCGTACTATCGACCTTTGCTGGAATGATTGACACTTGTGCCAGCACGGGCAGAAGCACCTGTCAATCACATTGCTAATGTCATGAAACCTGAATCAAGGTGTCCTTCGACCGCCTCGACTACAATCTCCCTTAGTCGAATAGATATGCACTTCCCAACCACCAAGCTACGTCTGGCTTTGTTGGCCTTGCGTTTTTTTACCTTGCTCATTTGATACGCTTTCCGTGACCTTCTCTTCTACCCCTCTCACTTCCCTTTTCTCAATTTCGTGGTCCATGAAGAGACAGCGAGTTGAAGCTTGAATGTGTCGGAGCGATGTCGTGTGCCGTGCTCGCTTGTGTTCATCGCTGGGGTTGATATTGCTGGGGTTGATATCGCTGAGGGTGATATCGCCGAGGTTGACCTGTGAGCTCGAACCGTCAGATCGACCCACATTGTTGAGTTGTGAGCGCGAATACTGCCCACTCGAGAGGCCTGGCGATGCCTGCGGACCCCTTTTCATCTTTGCCATATTTGTTTGACGTTGACCTTCGCTGCGGCACGTATTGGTTGCTTGCTCAATTACGATTGTTTCGCCTCATCATGTAGGGGTGACCGAGGTGGGATGTTTTCGCCTGTGCAGATGAAGCTTCAGCACTTGACAGATCAGTTCTCATCATCGGAAGGATGTGATGCTCACTCGCTTTTTCCACCCAGGTTATCGCCCTGGCTTCTGCAGTCGCGACAGGACGTTGAGAGTGTGGGAGCGAATAGCGTGATCGCTTGTCACTTGCGACACAGACTTGGATGGTAGGTCGCGGTTTCATTACGTGTGGCGACGATCAACGGTATGTAGAGACAGTGCATGGATGTGGTGGTACTAATGAAGAACGGACTAACTAAGCCTTGTGAGTTTCATGCGTCTAGCGTGTGGACGAGGCTGAAACATCCCGAGGCAATGCAGAGGTAAGGCTCAGGCCCCTATCTCCTCCTCCACGGGCATCGGATAGCCGTTATGCCGTTGCCTATCGCGATAAACAGCCTGACGCCAGCCGATACGCCGCCCAGGCCTCCTACAGAGAGTCTGACGGGTTGAGCCGATCGTCCCGCACGTCCGACTAAGTGCATTGAAAGCAACGTAGGCGCTTTGACGTCCTCATGGCAGTTGGCGTGACTGAATTCTGCCCATTTGCGTTGCTATTGTTGGCGCCTCGCAATGTCACCACCTCATTGTTGGCGTTGATGTGTACTCCTTCTCAACTACCGCTTCGATATTGAATGAAAAGCTTGTTGCAGGAAAGTGACACCATCTCAGAATGCTCCGAGCACCCACGAACCTTGGCACCTGTTTTGCAGCAACTCCGAGACCAAACAAGGGCAACTATACCTCTTCTACGAGCTTCTCAGCAGAGTGGGAGTCAGTATGAGATCACAGAGCATACAATATGATTGTGGGCTGGTAAACAGGCTTCCCACCCTCAACCAACTCTCTCTCTCTGAGGTGACACTAGCACAGGTAGGCATTTCCGATACAGAAAGCCACTGTTGCAGCAAAATCTCGTGCTACAATGTCACTCGGACCAGGTCTGCCAGCACAGCTGATGCAGACTCAGCCTTGTCTTCATCCCTCTTCCCGTCGAGATCGTCCAAAATATAAAGACAACCTCGTTGCGAATCCGTCACTTTCCTTCCAAACACATCTCCTGCTTCCCTCCCCTTCCCACGAAAACAGTAGCTTTTCCTTCATCATGAAGCTCAACATCGCCATCGTTGCTCTAGCTCTTTCGAGCACTGCCCTCACTTTTGCTGCTCCTTTGCCCACGCCTATGCCACAGGGTTGGGGTTTTTTGAGGAAAGCCGTTGGCAAGATCTCAGGCAAGAGTAGTTCAGCGGCCCAGGAGCTTTCTATCTACGCCGACAATTACGTCCCCCAGTACGAGAGGTATAGCGACGCAACGCACCCCTACATCCCGAAGGAGCACTCTTCTCAGGCCAGCCCTGTTCACAGGTCATACGGCGGTGGTGATAGCAGCAGGCCTGCTGCACGCGACCCTCGCCACGGCGGAGACGAGTCTGGTCACTGGACCTCTCCTCCTGATGATAATTTCGTCGGAATGGTCAAGCTGAGCCCTCCTGAAAACTATTATCGGCCTCAATACACCCCTCACACCCCTCAACACGCCTCTTATGACTACCATTCTCAGCCTCAATACACCCCTCACACCCCTCAACACGCCTCTTATGACTACCATTCTCAGCCTCAATACACCCCTCACACCCCTCAACACGCCTCTTATGACTACCATTCTCAGCCTCAATACACCCCTCACACCCCTCAACACGCCTCTTATGACTACCATTCTCAGCCTCAATACACCCCTCACACCCCTCAACACGCCTCTTATGACTACCATTCTCAGCCTCAATACACCCCTCACACCCCTCAACACGCCTCTTATGACTACCATTCTCAGCCTCAACCCAATCAGGTCTCTCATGGGCACGGTAAGTAAAGAGCAAGTAGCTCCGATATCATGTGATGCAAGGCCATCAAATGCTGATTCGACTTTGCCTGGTTTTGGTTTTGGTTTGTGACTCAACAGCTTGGCTAAACGGTCCGCCTGGTGAGGTCGTTTCTCAACAAAGCTCTCACGATGTTCATGGTTATCCCGTCGGTGAATACCTTAATGGGCCTCCTCCAGAGCAGAACAGAGTTGGCTGGTTCTTTTGAAGAATCATCGTCGTTACAGTCTCCTGGGGCCCCCACGAATTCGCGAGTTCACGCTTCATGGTGCTGTGCTTGCCTTGTTCTGTTCTGTCCGGGCCGTTCTGTTCTCATCGTTTCCCAAACTCGCTTATGCTTCCCAGCAGTGGTACAACTGTGTTGTCGCCATCTGTCAATCCTAGAATTAGGCACTCTGGTCTCTACTGAACTTCCATTTGTAGTACAGTCGTTCCATCCCCCTCATCTACACTTGCCTAAGTCTCCCTTCGAAGCTGTGTTTCTATTCGTGTGAGACTAGCTATCTTTACACTCTGACCACTTTAGCCGCTTGAGGTTCCTCCTCAAAAAGCTTGATCGTCTCTCAGAAGCATCTCGAAAGTCTGGCCTTCGGAAATGCTTTCCGTCCGAACCTTAGCGAGAGACTTCCAGCAGCCACCTCAACCTGACCGGGCGACTGTAGCCGAAATCTTCGGGTCACTTCTACGCTGATCGCTGCAACTCGGCGCATTCGGATCTCGAAAACTCTAGAGTCGCGTTTGGTACAGACGCGAATATCAGTGATCGGAGCACGGGGCACCTGCGTTGCGCAGCAGGTGAGCAAAATTGCCACTCACTTGCCTCATCTCACCTCTCCTCCCTGTTGGAAATAATGAAAGAATACGGGTGTCGACACTCAGTGGTCGACGATGGTCTAAGCACAGTGTTCAAGCTATTGAGCAGAAACACTATACTATATTGAACTGAGAGAAGAACGTGGTAGTAGCCTCGAGCTCTCTACTTGATATATATACATGGTGTCGGCACATGC
The DNA here is from genome assembly GCF_900519145.1 of Ustilago hordei. Classification (NCBI taxonomy): domain Eukaryota; kingdom Fungi; phylum Basidiomycota; class Ustilaginomycetes; order Ustilaginales; family Ustilaginaceae; genus Ustilago; species Ustilago hordei. Next base: position 273,888 of record NW_024545272.1, on the reverse strand, counting down.
CAGAGGTGGGAGCATCTTACTCAATGACAGGATACGGCAACAAGTGGGACTCAGCAGTCCCCGATTCCAACTATATCAGCTCCGACCGATCTCAGATCATATTGGCTCTGCCCGATTGGTTGTCAGATCCGTTCCACCCGATCCACCCGATCTGTTGTCATATCGACTCATGTCACTTTTCGTGTCCTGCTGAATCGTTATCTTCAGCACTCCCTTCTCACCATCATCTCACTCTCACGAAGGCTCCGCCCCGCTATTACGCGACGTTCGACCACCCGTGGCCCTTACGGCCACGTCTGGGAACTCGCAAGCGACTCTCCCACGAGTTAGGCAATCTCACATTTCTCATGCTTCGGTCTCTGTTCCCGCGGGTGGTTCGTGTACGCGGCAGCCAGACATTGACTTCTCGGTGGGCCATGCTTAATGACCACACATGAAATGATAGTTGGTGGGATGAGATATACCTTGCAGCTCAACAAGTTGTTGGATGCTTTGCCATCGTATCGCCTAGCTGCAGCTTCATTACATTACGTGATCTGGGTGCCCACTAAGTGGGGGCAGTGGCTCACATGTGACATGTTCAAGTTTGTAGGTTATGGTTGCTCATTGACAACCATCACTTGCTGTTACGGTGTACATGTGCGAAAGTTGTATAGTAATGTAGTTCACATACAGTCCCTGTGCATAAGTTTGGGGACAATCGGGTAATTTCCCAATTTAGTCAGTTACCCCACATTCTCGTCATTGTCATCATGGAGCAATAGCACCACCATCATACTAATCAAGAACACTTCAAACACTGATATGGTCTGTGGCAATGAGCTCTCTCCAAGCAAGCATGCTTCAATCATTGCAATGCATGATACTGGGCTGCCAATTTGACAAATCACAGAGCTAAGTGGCATTTCCAAAACAGCAGTTCACAAGACCATCCATAACTTTAAGGAGTGTGGTACCTTTGAAACAAAAGCACAATCCAGCCATCCATGCTCCTGGACAGCTACCTTGGACCAATACCTTCAGTGTGAGGTACTCAAAAACCTGTTTCTATCATGGTGACAGCTGTCTGCATCACTTGGCAGCATTCCAGTTATGCAGCTCCGGAAAGCAGCATACTGGGCTGGTATTAACTGCCAGATTGTATGGGCCGGCATTGCATACAACCTTAAAACCCCGTTGATTGTGCTCCCATTGGCTCCAAGAAAGAAGTGGCTGGGGTTGGCTAATCAATGGGATCCTGCCAAGAACCTCACAGCTGTCAGATATCATGATTGGATCATTGACAGGCTGCTCTGGGACACCATAACTGCTGTTAGTGCATACCCTGATGGCCTGTCGGTTGTCAAAGACAGCAGCAGCTGTCATCAGGCTGCTATCTGCAAGCAATGGCAGGCCAAATACCACATTAAGATGCAGGAACACCTGCCAGCTTTGCTGGACCTTAACCCTATTGAGAACATATGGTATGTGTTCAAAAACTTGCTTGGTAAGTGTTTGCTGGTTCCAAAAACCTGGGATGAGCTTGCCAGAGCTGCAGAGGAAGTGTGGAACACCCAGATCACACTTGAACATATCAAACCTGTGATCAAGTTGATGGAGCATCATGTGGAGCAAGTGTTTACTAAGCATGGAGGTCTGCTCAAGTATTAGTTGGCTCTGAGACTCACTGCAATCGAAAGCCCTTCTTCTGAGCTTGCTCACTGTGTGTTTTGCTCAGTCTGACACTTATGAGAGATCACTCCTCCAAGCAGATGGAAGGTATGCTATCAGATGGTTGATTTATTGTCTATTGGACCCTGTCCCCAAACTTTGGACAGGGACTGTACATGTCAAATTCACGTAGGTCTCGGATTGGAAGTGGCTGGGGAACTTGGGAGTTTCTGGACTCAAAATTGCTGAAACAGCCAAGTCCCCCTCTCAATCTTGAAATTTTGAGGCAGCAGCTCCACTATGATTCTCACACTTTTCTTTTCTCATCTTGAACTTGTCTTGATCTCATCTCCATACACTCCTTTCTTGTCAGCACTGCTCAACATACACCACTTTGACATCAATGGTCAACATCTCACCTAGGAAGAGGGTTGCAAAAGCCCAGCTGCAGACTGACAGGGACCAGAAGGAGCATGAGATCCAGGAAGCTGTTAGTGCATTCCAGAAGGGTCAATTCAAAGACTTGAAGGCTGCCACTGAGCATCACAATGTCCCTTACAACACTCTCTGGGATTGCAGCAAAGGGCACAAGAGCTGCACTGCTGCCTTTCAACATCTGCAGGCTATACCACCAGAGGCCAAAGATCTCTTAGTCCAACATATACAGAAGCAGGCTCACTATGGTTTCCCAGTAACACCACAGAATCTCAGACAGTTGGCTGAACAACTTCTCAGGCAGAGGACCAACAACAATGATGCTACTCTTGGACCTAATTGGATGTCTGCTTTCAAGCAGTGACATACAGAACTCAGAAGCTACTACTCTTGCAAGATGGATGCTGCAAGGGTACAGGCCACTAGTGATCCATCAGTTGTTGAAGCATATTTTGATGTCTTGGAGAAGACTATTGCCAAGTATAGGATCCTACCCAAAAACATCTTCAACATGGATGAGACTGGGTTTCTCATTGGACAAAGTCAATGCTGATACATCATTGTACCCAGGGAGAATGGGAAGAATCAGCACTTCAGGTCACAGCCAGGCAATCAGGAGACTATCACAGTGATTGAGTGCATTGGTGCATGAGGGACAAAGCCACCACCTATGGTTATCTTTCAGGGCAAGAACCACATGCAGGGCTGGTACTGCAATCACACTGCAGCTAAGGACTGGGTCTTTGCAACAAGCCAGAATGGCTGGACCAACAATGAGCTTGCACTACACTGGCTCAAGGACTGCTTTGACAAGCACACCAAGAAAAGGGCTCAAGGAAAGTATTGGCTGCTTATCCTTGATGGTCATGGCTCCCACATCACAGCTGAGTTCATTCAGCAAGCATGGGACTCCTGCATTGTCTGTCTCTGCCTTCCTCCCCATGCAACACACTGTAAGTGGTCACGCACCTGAAACCAGGTTGGGTGTTTCTGATTGGTTTTGGTGAGATCAATTGAGTAAGATCTACTCAGTTTGTTTCAACTAAAAGTAACCAGACAGCTTCGTACTGGTAGGTCTTGGCTGACTGCCTTGAACACTCCATTCAGAGGTTGCACAGCATGTCTGTTATTCTCTGGAGAGAGAGTGATACACTCTCCTTTACAGTACAAGTGTTTGTAGTACTGTTGCTAATGCTCTCTAACATTGTCTGGACTGTGATATGCCTATCACCTACAGAGGATGGGAGTTACTGGACCACAAGTGTTGGACACCACCTACAATAACTGACTGGACTGCAGATGCCAAGCAACACTGCCTACAGTAAGGAACTGGACTGCAGGTGTTGAGGAACACCACTGCCTACAGTAAGGAACTGGACTGCAGGTGTTGAGGAACACCACCTACAGTTGATGCCTAATGGTGATACAACACACATGTTTGAGGTGTCATTGCAAAGCTCTGCTATTGCAATGATACATAACTATGAGTCAAGTAAAGAGTAAGTAAAGTATAGAGTAGAGTGGATAAGGATCCACTCATATGCTATGGTAGAATGAGAGTATTTATGCATTCGCTTGGTGTCACTTGTGACACCTCTCCTGCTCCTCCTGAGAGGCCTTTGCCTCCTTTTGACACACTCTCTCTTGCTGGCATCAATCCCTTTGATGCTGCACCTTGTCATGGGCCTGAATGCTCGAGAAGCAGGAGGGTCACTGGTTCATATGGAAGGAGCACAGGTATCGAAGATCTAGTCGATACCAGTAGAGAGCATGGCCATAGTGCAGTCTCCATGGAGACCATGGACTCCTATGGACTCACATGCAAAGGAGGACTGAGCCCATATGCAAGGAGGGCCAGGCACAGCCACGAAGAGGACCAAGCTCAAGGAGCATGCAGATGGTTACCACTCAGGGGGCTCGAGAGACAAGAGTCAAAGGAACCATCACCAGTCAAAGGAGAAGGAGCAGTGTACAGGGTGCCAAGCAAGCAGGATAACAAGGAGGAGGAGCAGTGTCGAAGGAGTCGACACCACTCAGGAGGCACAGGGGTGCCAAACAAGCAGCAGGATAGCAAGGAGGAGGAGCAGTGTCAAAGGAGTCGACACAGCTCAAGAGGCACAGGGGTGCCAAACAAGCAGCAGGATAGCAAGGAGGAGGAGCAGTGTCAAAGGAGTCGACACAGCTCAAGAGGCACAGGGGTGCCAAGCAAGCAGGAGAGGCCCCCTGAACAGTACTTGATGAAGAAGGTACTCTCTGGAGAGAGAGCAGGAGCAGCATCGCTGGCAATGCTGTGAAGAGGTATATAACCATGCTTTCTCATCATCAAAGGTCGAGTGGATCCTCATCCACTCTACACAACCATCATAACTAGTTATCACTTCAGCATAAGTATATATTAGTTTCAGTCAGCATAGCAGCAATCTATCAAGGTTGCTCCTCATCGTAGTGTGTGTGTTGTATCACCACTACCTGACGTCTGAAGGCACCCATAGCAGGTTAGCAGTCCAGATCAAGATAGAACCGAAGGCAGTAGTCCACTGTGGTCCAGGGATCACCTCAAGCATCAGTCAACACACTGGACACTCATGTTGATGCCACCAACCTTATCACCAACACCACCAACCTCATTATCATCAACACCCACCAACCTTATCACCAATGTCATCAACTTCATCATCATCAACACTCACACCAGACCTTGGTGTCATCATAATCTATGCATTGATATTGATCATGCCAAGCTACCCCTGAATGGAGTGTCCACAGAGGTCAGCCGAAACCTATGATAGTATATACACAAACGCCACCCATTGTGCAACTTGATAGTCACCGAGCGACAAGCTCATCGAGACTGATACCGAGACAATAGCTGTCACACAGTTTGATAGTCACCGAGTATCTCGACAGACCGACCTGGGTTTCAGGCGTGAGACCCCTGACACACCTCTACTGCTCACACAGTGTATTGGTTTGTGTGACACTGCCCCTTCACCTTCATGCTCTTCTTTGCCTGGTGATGTGTGATGACCCCTTTGACACAGCTCCTCCTCCTCATAGACAATCCCCAGTCTTCTTGACACAGCTCCTTCTCTCTTCACCAGTGACCATCTTCTCAACCTTATCTTGTGAATCCCTTAACCACATGTTGGGCCCTGTTGCCAAGCCCCTTGATCATGTGGTTGCCCCTGTGCTTGGTCCTATGTGGCTGTATGCATGTACCCCTTGAGTGGTAACCATCTGCATGATGCTGAGCTTGGTCCCTGCTCCTGCATGTGGTTATCTCCTGTATGCTTCTCCTTCTAATGCCAGTATCCTCCTTCCTGAATCTCTGAATGCTTGCTCATGACAGCTGACTTGCTGAGACATGCTGATCAGGCTGATTCTGATTGATCCTTGTGAGATTAACCAGGATCCCAGAGCTTGGTTGATCTTGCAAATAATATGCACTACCAACCTGATTAGATCGTCAATTCCTGATGATTGCCACAGATCAATTTGGTGCACACTTCATATGCTGATTCTGTGACACACACCTCCTACAGCCACTTGATGTCGTGATATTTGGACCTTTGCAGCAAGCCTTCACCAAGGAGGTTGACAAGTTTGCTAGAGCAAATCTTTCAATCAGTAAGAAGGATTTCATCGACATGTACAGCAAATCATGACAGGTCATTACTGTCAGAGGTCATGCACCTGAAACCTGAGATCTGTAGTAAGACCACTTCTATTACAGATCCTGTTGAGATATGTGATTGTATATGTAGTATTACGATTCTCATTGAGTTATGCCATAGTGATGTCCTTATGACTTTACTCACTTGAATCTGTGATTGGGGTTGTGCTATTGCAGATTTCGACTGACCACTGTGGACACTCTGTCCAGAGGTAGCTTGGCACAATCAATAATGATATGAACTGTACTGACACCAAAGTCTGGTGTGAGTATGAATGCTTGGTGGCATTGACACAAGTGTCCAGTGTGTTGACTATTGCTTGAGGTGATCCCTGGACCACAGTGGACTACTGCCTTCAGTTCTATCTTGAATCTGGACTGCTGGTTGCTATGAACCACCTTTGGACATCAGTGAGCAGTGATACAACACACATGCTACAATGAGAGGCATTCTACTTGATTGCAACTATGCTGACTGAAACTAATATGTACTTATGCTTGAAGTATTAACTAGTTGATATGGTGTAGAGTGGATGGCAATCCACTCACTTGTTGCAATGAGGGGCATGGTTATATACCATGCCTGCAGCATCACCTGCAACACTGCCCCTCCTCCTCATCCCTCCTATCTGTCCTTCTTTGAACTAGGTGTTGATTCCCTCAACACTGCTCTTCCTCCTCATAACCTGTTTGCTGGTGTCCTTGTCACAGCTCTTCTTCCTCCCACCAGTGATGGTTCTCCTGGTCTTTGTCTTGTGACCCCCTGAGTGGTAACCAGCTGCATGCTTCTGAGCTCGGTCCCCTTCTTGGCAATGCTTGGTCCTCCTTTGCATGTGAAGTTTGCTGTATGACTGTCTTTGCCACTGATCTCCATGGAATCTGCCATATGATCATGCTTGCTGCAGATTTTGGCAGAATTTGTGATATCAACTTGGCTTGCACCGATCTAGGTGAGATCTGTAATAGAGCTGTCTCTACTACCAATCTCAGTGAACTCTGCTGCAAATCCTATGATCTGCCCGATTCCTTGATTCCTGTGCTCCCTTCATATGAGTTGATGGATCTTCCTGCTTCTTGCGCATCCAGCCCCATGACAATTACAAGCACCTTAGCATCACAAGCCTTTAGAGATGTTGGGATCAACTCAAAGCTCCACCCAGAGAAGGTTCTATGGTGCATGCCCAGCTACCATCAAGAATCAATGCCTCCATCTTCAGCTCCTGCAGTTGAGGAGACTCCAACAACTCCTTCTACTCCAGAGGAAGCAAAGAAGATGTTAGCACAGATGTATGCCATCATGGATTGGGATCAAGAAGAACAGCAGGCATGTCTGGCAAGCAATCACCAACAAGGACACATTTGGATGAAGAAGGTAGGTAAGTTCATGGACCTTCTCTTTGGCCAGCATGCAATTGATCAAGCCTGCTTTCAAGAGTTATGAGTCTATGTCAATGGTACCCCCACCTCTGCCTTTTGCTAGTTCAAGTACCTTACCTGTCAAGCCCCCACTGCCCAGGTGGCAGCCAATGCCACCCTTCCTTCCACCCATGCTGCCCTTCATGTGATCCTATGTTGCATTGCAATTCAAGTGTTGTTGTTGTGCTTTGATATAGTGAAGGACCACATCTATGGTGGACTGGCCTGCTTGTTGTGTGTGTGTGTGTGTTGAACAAAAATTGACTGGAGCTGCTGCCTCAAAATTTCGAAATTGAGAGGGGGACTTGGCTGTTTCAGCAATTTTGAGTCCAGAAACTCCCAAATCCCCTGGCCACTTCCAATCCGAGACCTACGTGAATTTGACATGTACGTGAACTACGTTATTCAGAAGACTGTCGGCTAAAAGAGAGAACACATCGGAAAGGACAGAGGAGGTGCTCCTTCATCTCAAAACAAATGTATATGTTTTTCACAATGAAATCAGCGTCAGAGCGTCAGAAGTGTCAGAAGCGTCAGAAGCATCAGAATGTTAAAAGTTTGACGTCGTTTGGGTCCCGATACTGGTGATCGGGGATAGTCTAAGTAGGATGTCACTACTCTTTTAAGGCAGAAACATATACTAAATTGACTCAGGGAACATGGCGAGAGCCTAGCGCTCCCTGCTCGATATATATACAAAAGTGTGGCACATGCCGAATGTGGGAGTCTCTATAGTTAATGACCCAGCCTGACAACGAGCGGGACTTGGTTGTACCCGATCCTTAACAGGATCGGTTATCCCCGATCTCCGATCTCGTCGTCTTTGCGTCACCTCTTAGCGTCGTCACTGGATCGTAATCTTCAACACAGAAGCGTCGCCATTCTGTCTCCCTTGCGTCCAGCACGCACCATCCCGGATGACAGAGTTGACATTGAGCTCCTGGTTGTATGAGGTTTTCTTCTGTCAGGACTGATCGATCCGTGCTGATGATGAGATCGAAAGGTGGTCCAAGTGTGTGGCAAAAAAAATCAAAAAAGGGGGCCAAACAGAGCCAAACAGGGCCAAACAGCAAAGGCCAAGGGCACTGACCAAGTTTTTGGGCGTCGTTTGCGTTGGTTGATTTGCCAGAGAGACAGACAGACAGCGAGCGAGCAAGCAAGCCAAGTCAGTCAGCTCTTCTGCCTTGTCCTTTTTTGTTCCCTTTTTTTTTGTTGCTTTTTTCTTCTGCGCTGCTAGCTAGAAGAGGAAAGACGGTCTTTGGCTCTTAATCTGACGCACACAGACATGGCATTCAAGAGACACAAAACTTGGGCTTCCTATCCTCCTGCATCCTCGTCTTGCTACGTTACCCCCTCTCATCCTCACACAGAAAATCTCACTATTGAACGATGGCATCTTACGGCTCGTCTGCCTACGCGTCCACGAGCTCTGCTTCGCAAGCCGAATCGTCGCTGGACAAGGTGCGCGAATACACTTCCAAGGTCGAAGATCTGATCGACCAGTACACGCAGCCCATCAAGCCGCATCTTCCTGCGCTTGGTCGCTTCTTGATCGTCGTCACTTTCCTCGAAGATGCGCTCCGAATCATGACGCAGTGGACGGATCAAAAGTACTATTTGCAACGTCATCGTGGTTTCCCTTGGGGCATCAGCCATATCTTCCTCCTGGCTAACGTTGTTGTAAGTTGTCGCAATAGGTCTAATAGCAGCAAGCGCTGTCACAGCTCCAGTCGCAAGAGTCAGCTCATCGGATCGAATAGTCAGCTCATCAGATCGAATAGTCAGCTCATCAGATCGAATAGTCAGCTCATCAGATCGAATAGTCAGCTCATAAGACCAGATTGGATCATGCTGACACCTCTCCTGTGCTTTTCGCTCTTGAATAGGTCATGTGTGCTGCCTCGGCGGCAGTGATTATGCGCAAATACCCGGAGATCTCGGTGGGCGCATTGTTCGCTGTCGTCGTCGTCCAAGGATTCGGATACGGCCTGATTTTCGATCTCAACTTCTTCCTTCGCAACCTTTCGGTCGTCGGTGGTCTCTTGATGGTTCTTTCGGACAGCCTTTCGACCAAGAAGAACATCTTTGCTGGACTTCCGAGTCTTAGCGAGACCGACCGGAAGATCTACTTCCAGCTTGCTGGCCGTGTGCTGCTCATCTTCCTGTTCATTGGCTTTATCATTCAGGGCGAGTGGACGTTGGCACGTGTCGTTGTCTCGATGCTTGGCTTGGGTGCCTGCATCATGGTTGTTGTCGGCTTCAAGGCTCGCTGGAGTGCTAGCTTCTTGGTTATGATCCTTAGCATCTTCAACCTGTTTGTCAACAACTTCTGGACGGTGCACTCGGCCCACCCTTCGCGCGACTTTTTGCGATACGACTTTTTCCAGACGCTTTCGATTGTAGGAGGACTCTTGCTGCTTGTTAACATGGGTCCAGGCGGACTCTCGGTTGACGAGCGTAAGAAGGTTACCTAAGCAGCTGCTCGAACAAAGCAGAAAGCGAGAGGACATGTGACAGTTTTTCATGGCACAATTGTTGCAATGCGATGGCACAACAGTCGCAATCTCATCTCATCGCCCCTTCTAAGGCATCAATGCCTTGACTTTACTCAGTGACACGAGCCTTAGATCCTCACAAGGCACATAACCCTTTGCCCTGCTCTGCTGTAATTGCAGCGCTGGTTAGCAAAACCATCTCTCCACCAAGCTCCAGCGTTGATAAGTAGGGGCTGATTCGCAGCTTGATACGACCTTGAGCCTGCACTGTGTTGAGAGCCAAACAATGTTGAAATTTAGCAAGCCAATATGATGATGTGAGGTAACATGAGACGATACAGGAGGGATCGGGCGAAGCCGATCTGATCAGAGAACGGATCCAACATGGTCCTGCTCGTTGTCAAGCATCGTCATGAAGGAGGATCCAGGCACATTTGGCATGTACCATCCAGATGTATATATATCTCACAGAGAGCACTAGGCTCTCGCCACATTGCTTTAGTCAATGGAGTATATATATCTTTCTGTCTTTTAGCAGCAGTGACATTGTACTCACACTCTCCCCGATCGCCAGTATGGGGAGCCAAACGCCTTGACTCTTCAACAAGAATATGCGCGCATGTAGGGGACCCTTTTTGCTCTTCTCGTCCGAAAGAGCTGAATTTAGCAGCGGTGAAAGGGGGGGGGGTTTACAGAATTTAACAGTGTCTTGGGACGAGCTTGAGTGTTGCGATGGTAAGGATCATGGCCCGCACCAAGAGAGAGAGCATAGAAGCAAGAGGAGCCAGGCGCTCGCTTGGATATGATGATAGGCTATTGTCTGGTGACTGTGTAGTTAGCTTTGAAGCTCGATCGTGAGGCCACCTGCTCTCAAGGCAAAGAATGTGGGAGCAGATCGTGGTGGACAAAAGTGACTGTGTGCGAGTGAGTAAGCGACTGACTGGGAAAGAGCTGGGACAATGAGAAAGGTTTCAATGATGACTAAGAGGCAAGGCCTACTTCACCCCAGCTTTTCCTGCACTGTGACCATAGCAATGCAGCCAAGCTTCCTGCCGTTTCCATGCGATTCTGCCGGCATAGCGTCCTGTGATACAAGAAAAGGGGGGACACTGCATCCCACTTTGCGCCCACCTAACTCAAAGAGAGAGGGAGAGAGAGTGTGTGTTTCTGCCTTGACTTGTGCCTGTTAGTGACCGCTTTCTGTGTTATTCTCGCTGGTGTTCGGGAATACATTCGGCTAGTCTTGCGGATGATTTGTATAATTACAGCTCATCTCGCTCAGCACTTGTTCTTTCTACTCCTCCTTCTACCTCACTAACCTCACTAACCTCACTCAGCAATACGCTTGGCAACATCATAGCAACCCCCCTCCTCACTCATCTCTCCTTTTGCTACATCCCACACCCCCGCGCCAAACCAATTACCAGTCAGCTGCTTCAGCTGCTTCAGCTCTATCCAGTGCAGGCACCCTTTTAGATCCTCTTACGACCGACCCTCTATCTCCTTCCGCTCCTGATCAGTGTCCATTTCCCCTCCTGGAGCTTGATATCATCCCGCAGCTTTCTCCTTTTGTTCGCTCCTTGCGCTCGCATCAACAAAACCAGCCAAGGTCCTTCGAGCTTGTTTCCCTATATCCGATCTTGGCTAGCAAGCAAAGCAACAAGAGGCGCATCCTCCTATTGACGCCGCCAAGCATCGTCCATTCAGCATTTCCTCAGTCATCTCTTTCAACTCGGTTCCTCTGGGCTCTTTGCACCCTCCCGTCCTTTCCCTTTTCCCTTTTCCCTTTTCCCTTTTCCCTTTTCCCGCTCGGCAAACGCGGCTTGAGAGAACAAGACAAAGAGCTTTTCTTCGGTAAAACACTAGCACTAGCATCAGCTCACTGTTTTCACTCAACAAAGGCTACTTCTTCTTCTCCTCTCTCTGTTCTGCTTCCTTTCTACACAGCCCTTTTTGCGGCTGCTTTCAACAAAGTCAAACTCAACTCAAAAAGCCAAGACCCTGAAAGCCCTTTATTGTCTTGCTTTCCAATCCCCCTTCCCCCCCCCTCCTTCCCTCAAGACCAAAGTCTAGACCACCATACCAAACCAGCCCCATAGAGATAGAGCCCCGCCTTACAAGCAACAAAGAAGTACGAGTTGAACAACAACAACCTTGTCAACCATGGCCATCCCCTTGCCTGTTCCCGCACCACAACATCATCCACGTTCCATCATGAGCGGCCACTCTCCAAAGTCTTCGGCCCAACACGGCCTCTACTCGCCCTTCTCCTCATCCACCTCGTTATCACCACAATATGGTAACAGCTGTGCGCTCACCATCCTCAAGGGCCATGCTCAGCACCCCATCAACGCACATGCACCCATTCACCACAAACACAACCCCTCAACAGCATCACACCCATCACGCTTCGCAGCCTCCTTTACCAGCCTCCGATCCGCTTCCAAGGCTCTTCCGACCGGCTTTGACTCGAGCGTCAACGTTCATACTCTCTCGGACCACGGCATCTTGCTTCCTTTCTTGGATCGACCAAGCGAGGTCAAGGAGCTCATTTTCGACACCAAGGCCAACGAGGCTCTCATGTACAGACTTTGCCGTGTCTTTGGTGGCAACCCAGATCGTCCTCTGCTTCGTGGTCAGGATGAGCGTTGGGACGAGATGCTCGAGCTCTTGATCGAGCTTGACCGACCATTGCTCGACGATGAGGACTGGCTGGTGCGTCTGGAGTCCTTGGTCATGGAGCGTTCTCCCGAACTCTGGGCTCAGCTTGCACGATGCTTGGGTGCTGAAGGTCTCACATTGCGATCTCTCGGCCAGCCAAGCTCTTCCCGTTTCGACAGCTGGGCACTTTCATCTCAATACTCCGACCCTGCTTGCGACAATGACAGCCCCCTCTCGTCTGCCGTCTCGAGTCAAGACGACCAAGGTGCCGCGCGCGACCAAGAATCTCTTTCGGTCAGTGTCGAGCCTCTCGAAGAGCTGCCCCAGTCCTACTCGGAGCAGCCAGCGGGCAAGCTGCAAAACTCGACGCTACATGAGGCAGCCTCTCCATCGCCATCTCCCAGCTTCCTTGCACCCGATTTCGCCGCTCGTCGTTCTTCCGATCCCCTCGGCAGTCAAGCTTCCTTCAACGGCGACTTGTTCCCCATGTCGGCCAGCGGCGGCGAAGATTCGGCCATGACCGGCTCACTCGAAGACATCATGGAGGAGCCTTGTTCAAGCACTGACGCAAACCCTCCCTCTGCCCTCAGAAGGCGATCCCAGTCGGGCAAGTTTGCAGGTCTGCGCATCTCGGCACTCAGCTCGTCGAGCCCTGCCGCTTCTCGACGTACTTCTACCGCCTCGGATACTCTCAGCGCTGCAGGACAAAGGGAGTCATCTAGCTCTCCTCTTGCCACTGGCGCCATGTCTCCTGCTAGCCTCGCACCAATGAGTCCTGTAGTCTCTCCCTCGCCCGATACTTCGACCTCCTTCTCCAAGCATCGTCGACTCAGCACTATGATCAAGCACAACAACATCACTCACCCACAACAGGAGCAGCAGCAGCAGCAACAGCAGCAACAGCAGCAACATCAGCAGCAGCAACATCATCATCACCACAACCACCGACGCAGCTCTGACTTTGACATGGGCGCTTCTGCCTCGCCCAAGTCTTTAGTCTCGCATCGCCGGCGTGGTGTCAGCGAGGCTGGTCACAGTGTTTGTGCTCGAAGCTCGGACTCGAAGCCTCGTCGACGTGCAGAGAGCTTTGCTCGCTCCTTTGCTGAGCTCAAGTCTCCTTCGGAGCATCTCGAGCAGCTTCGCGCTGAGCATGCAAAGGTAGAGGCTGATCGACTCGCTGAGCATACCCGCCGTATCAGCCTGAAGGATACTACTGCTGCTTCAGCTCCCGCTGCTCCTACTACTGGTGGCTTGGGTCTACACGGAGATTGTGCTGGCTCCTCGTTGCTTGACCCAAGTTCGGCCTCGCTCATGGATGCCAAGGCTCAAAGACCCTCCATTGGCCGTATCCGTGTAGGCAGCCTCGGCAGCACTGGCTCCACTTCGCCTCCGATCCCTGGTCTGCTTCCTGACGGTCGAACTCGTCACCCTTCTGGAAGCTGTGGTTCCCGCGATCTTTCCGAGTCGATTGCCGCCTTCCGTGCCACCATGGGTCTGTCGATCTCACCTTCGCCCAGTGAGCGCCATTACTTTGACGCTGATGATGGTTGCTCTGACGCAGGCAAGTCGACCGATTCGGCTACTCGTAAGCGCAAGGGGTCCAGTGGCGCCGAGCTGCCCAAGCCCACTTGGAAAACCACTGACACGGCCGAAGCCAAGATCTCACGCAAGGCTTCGCCCACCAACACCGAAGAGCAGCAGAAGGCTCAGTTTGAGCAGCCGAAACACATGCAGGAGCTCGAGAGTCGCAACAAGGCTAGTGGAGCTTCTGGTAGTGGCTTGGCTCTTGGTGGTGGCTTCTCGCTCGCCAAGTCGGGCGCCAACTTCCGAGGCCAGAGTCACGACTCGACGCCTTGCACTCAAAGCGTCTGGCGATCAAGCTTTGCTCGACGTGATGTCACTCGCCCACGCGGTGGTGAGCCTTACTCTTATCGTTCGCCACCCGCCGTGCACCGTCGACCTGGTGGCTTTGTCTCGCTAGCACAAGAATACGAACGGGCTCGACATGGTCGTCGGGCTAGCGAGAGCGTCTTTTCAATTCACAGCAATGCGCTGGATAGCTCACCCTCAAGCAGCATCGCCGGCTCTGACATTGCTGGTTTTGATGGCGCTACGGGCGGTCGCAATCACAGACGAAGCTCGGAAGAACGTGTGCCTCGACTCGAGCTGTCGCTTGCTGGCCATGGCCATGGCGATGAGGGCAAGATGAGCAAGTCAGCAACTACTGCGGACATTGTTAAGGGCGATCCTACACCCAAAGCTGGCCCAGCTACATGGGGAGGTGGTATCACTCCACGTGCTTCGTTTGCATCTTGTTCAAGCCACCTTGCTGGGGGGGATCAGCAGCAGGGCTACCCATTTCCAAAGTTGCTCTCTCGCGTTGCTGCACCTTTAGCCTCAGAGGATGTCAAGATGATGGAAGCTGGAGCAGCTCGAGGCAAAGAGACGCGCCTCTCTCCAGCTACACCGTTGAGCCCGCTTGAAGCTTGCACCTCGCATCTCTCCCCTCCACCCAGCGCTGGCGGTAAGAGTGGCCAAAGAAGCCCGCGATCACCAAGTATAGTGTTCCCCATCTCTTCCAACGCTTCCATTTCGCGTGCCCGCGAGTTGCAGAAGGCACTGGAGACACCTCGTTGTCAAACGGCATTGCAACGCATCGGTTGCATCACTAACCCCTCGACTGCCGATTCGATTCGCGAGTTGATTAGCAGCACAGAACGAAGTCATATGCCTGACGAAACGTTGTTGGAAGAAGTAGCTTGCAGATTGGGTCTCGTTGATCATGAGAAGGCGAGAAGTGTCGGGGGCAGAGATGCAGAAGATGCAGATATTGTGTTGGCGGAGGAAGGATATGCGGAAAAATGGGAGGCTTTTGCTGATTTGTGTAAGTCACTTGGCGTGGGAGCCTATGAATTGAGTATGGCCAAGAGGAGATGTGGGCCTGCCATCGATCTTTGTGGTCAAAGATCGCCTGAAGTTAAGGGGTGCAAATAGCGTCGTATAGGAAGAGTCTTTTGTCACTCTCTCTCTCACACACACACACACACACACACACACACACACACGCATGTAGTTATACCCGCACTACCCGCACAGCATTCGCACACGCAATCGAAGCAAAGAATCTCATCTGTAACAGAGCATGTCTGGAATGTCAACTGCCCACTTTGTCTGGTTGAGCATCTTCAGCGATGAGGCTAGCAGGGAGAAAATGCGAAAAGTATCAGGTGTGGCAAGATGAGTGGAGATGATGGACATTACAAATGTTAGATTCGAGTCTTAGATGGAAAGATGTTAGACCTTGGCGAAAAACATTTCACAGGGCAGCTAGAAAATTGCACCTTTTCTGCTGACCAAGACCAAGGGTGCGATAGGCACGGCTTTGTCAAGAAAGGTATGTTTGCCTCGAACTCGGGCCTTGGCGTCCATTAAAACCGATTGCACACCATCGATCCATCGTTTCCCCGCATAAATGGAGCTCAAGTGAGGCGTTGGTTGCTATTCGAGATAAGGCATGCTTCCTGCGCAAATTTATCACTGGCCGCACGCTTGGCTGGTTTAGTGCAGCATGACAAGCGATACGGCCTTCGGACGACATGGCGACGAGTCAATTGCGCTTTTCTTGTCCTTTTCCAGGCGAGAAGGGCTCTGTTATCGGCTTTCTTTCCGTGCTGGAATTTTGCAAAGACTAGTAATGAAATGGCGCTTTGGCTGCACCGCTTGCGTGCTTTGCTTCGCTTTGCTTCGCTTTGCTTCGCTTTGCTTCGCTTTGCTTCGCTTTGCTTCGCTTCGCCTCTTTGCCTCCCAGAGATAAGTTAGCGTTGTTGAAGTCCAATGTTTTGTATTTCGACTTGAATAAACTGTTGAAGTTATAGTATCAAAAGCTCTATTTTTTATTTTATTTTTCTATTTTATTTTATTTTATTTTATTTCATTTCTGTTTCTCATAGTCGGTTCCTCGCGGTTTAATGAGCCTGCCCTCTGTTCCTCCTCTGCTCTTCCGCCATTATCCAAGTTTGCAATACAATGCTGTTGCTGTTGTTGTGCCTTGCCCTTTTCCTTTTTTTTCTTTCTTGGTGCTCATAGAGGAGGAAAAGGAACCGGTGTGTTGGTGGTTGCTCTCCTTGTTCTGCCCCTTTCGGGAGCTGCACTAGCAACGCACTACAAACGAGACCCTGCGGCGACGCTTCTCTTGTTCCTCTCACTTTATCTCGCTCTCCACTCGCTCATTGGCCATTGCCTTGGCCAATTTCCCCTCATCCCTCTCTCCCTCTCCCTCTCTCTCCCTCTCCCTCTCTCTCTCCCTCTCTCTCTCTTGCTCTCTCTCTCTCTCGCTCGTATCTCACTATCTTTGCTCTTCCCTCAACTGCCAAGGTTTCTCAGCGTTGCCTTTTGTTATCGTCGGACACTGCTCTGCCTCCTCATCTTGTGACGGCTTGACTGTGCCGCTGTCCCTTTCCTCTCCGCTTCTCCGCCGGGCTGGTTGGCATTCTCTGGACCGGTTCGATAGCTGAGGCACTTGCTCTAACGCCCTCCCGCCTTCTCTTGCTCCACTGCTCCCGAACGATCGCAATTGTGCCTTTCGCTATCTTTCCTTGCCCTCTCTGACAGACGACAGGCACGATTGCAGTCATTTTTGCCAGTTAGAGAGAGAGAGAGAGAGAGAGAGAGAGAAGCAAGCGTCACGCTCACGATAGCGACGAGCAGACAATTCTAAGCGTGTGCGTGTGTTTCTCTCTCTCTCTCTCTCTCTCTCTCTCCTCATCCCTCTCAAACCAGCAGATCTTGACTCTATCTCTTCACCACCACCACCGCCCGCATCTTTCGCCAAGATGGGTTTTATCAAGGGGGACAATCAGCCCAGCTACGCCCACGGCCCCGTCCACATCAACCCCAACGAACCTCAGCCCGGCCAGTTCGCCTTCCTTCCCTACAGCAACTCTGGCTTTGACAACATCCACCCTAGCGAGCTCGGAAAGCCAGGCACCAGCGATGGTCGTTCCAAAGTCGCCCGCGCTTGTACAGAGTGCAAGTCACGTAAGATGCGCTGCGACGGAGGCTTGCCCTTCTGCGGTCGTTGCATCACCCACAGCCGTACAAAGTCCTGTGCCTATGTCGACCCTCCCAAACGCTCCCCCATCACTCGTCAATATGTCAGCTCGCTCGAGGCTCAGCTTGAGGATGCCAAGCGCAAGATTGCTCAACTTGAGACAACAGAGGCCAAGCCCGTCACCAACACCACTCACAACAAGTCCATCTCCGACAAACCAGCAGCACCCAACTCCCTTTCTCCTCGACACGCCCAGCCCCTCATGCACAACCGTTCCTTGACAGGCGAGCACGACTCTCATCCATCTCGTTTTGCCAAACCTTCCCCTTGGCCATCCAAGAAGCGTCCTCGCTCCTCCACCAATCGCTTTCTTGACGACGACGACGACAACGACGACGACAACAACGACAACAACAACAACAACAACAACAACAACAACAACAACAACAACAACAACAACAACGCCGCCCATGACATGCACGCCGATGAAATGCACGCCGCTATGCCCCTTGCTGACGCCAAAAAGGAAAGCGATGCGCTTGGTGGCGGCAACTTTGTCAGCCTCACCAGCTGCAACGCTGCTCTCCAGATCGCCTCTCAGCTGAGTCTTGGCAGAAAGGCAGGCGCCAGCGCTAACCTTGCTGGTCACCAGACCGGTCCAAGCGCCGCTGACAAGCCTGGCGCCATCCATGTCTCTTGCGAGGCTCTTGCCAGTGCTTCCGCCTCGTCCTCATCCGCCATGCAGCTTCAGAATTCCACCTTGCCTAACAACGTCGACTTTGCTACCTGGCACTCGGAGAGCCAGCGCTTCGCTGCCGAGCTCCTCGAGTCCTTCTTCGAGTTCCATCTTCCCTTCTACCCCATCATCCACCCTGCAACTTTCCGTGCCCAGCTTCAGGGTACTGTCTGCCCTCCTCAATCTCCCGCCTGGCCTATGCTGGTCAACATGGTGTTTGCCCTCGGCGCCTTTGAGCGCAGGGTATCGGCAGACGAAGCCGACGTCGACACACTCTTCTACTCGCGTGCCAACCGTCTTTTCAACGCCGTCCTGTTTGACAAGGCCGAGATCATCTCGGTCCAGGCATTGACCTTGATGGCCAACTACTGCCAGAAGAAGAACCACTTTTCCAGCGCTTGGATGGTGCTTGGCAGTGCGCTTCGCATGGCCATCTCCATGGGCCTTCACTCGGAAGCTGCCTTGCAGGCTCGCGATATGCCTGCCTTTGATAAGGAGTTTGGTCGCCGCTTGTGGTATACACTCTTTACCATGGAGGCCGACACATGCGTCAGCATGGCACGTCCTAATGCTTTGCTCAGCATCAACGCTGATGTAGCTCCACCTCTCAACGTCGACGAGACGGCCATGTCGCCCACCTTGGACCAGCTGCCCGCCCAAGTCTCGCAAGCTACGATGAGCTCGACGCTTGCTGTACATGCCAAGTTCGCCTCGGAGATCAGCATGCCCTTGCAGGCGAGGCTGATCAAGGGTCCCAACCCTTCCATCGAGGAAGTGCGTGCCTTTGACCTCAAGACCGAAGAGTTTGTCGATCACCTGCCAAACTACATGGACGATGGCTACACTGGCCCACGCCCAGCCTCGTTCTCTGTTGCTACCGCACGACTTCGATGGAGGTGCAATAACTTCCGCATGGTCATGTTCCGACCCTTTTTGCTCTCCAACGCTGTTGCCGCTGCAGCTGCTGGCAGCCGTGGTGCGCCACGACCCGCACTGCGTCCTGCCGTCAAGCAGGCCATCGCACTCTGCCGAAGGATGGCGAGCAACAACATCCGCTCTATCTCTTGCTTCTGGCACTCGCATCCTCACAACCAGGCTATGGCTTGGCATGCGATCTACTTTCTCACTCAGAGTGCCCTTGTGCCGCTCGTCTCGTTGCTCGATGAGCCTACCAACCAAGAGGCCCGCGAGTGGGTCAACCTCCTCCAGACTTGTATACGCTTGCTCGTCGATATGGGTCACATCACCCCAATCGGCGCCAAGTGCAAGGAGGCCATCGAGACACTGGCTGGCGGCTTGCTGCGTGAGTCGATGGACGATGACAACTGCCAGTCGATGCTACTTTCCAAATGGATGTCCGAGGCTCAAACCAACAACCTTGCTCAACGCTCGACAGCAGAGGTCGACCCACTCGTCTGGTCTTCTCACCTCATGGCAGCTAGCAGTCACGCATCAGACGAAGTAAGCTTCCATGGTGTCGTTGCACACCCGACTGACCCTTCGCTGACCATGTCGCTTGACAGCGCCTCTTCGGACGGCATGTCGGTCGCCGCCTTCGACTTTGCCCGTGGCATTGACGCATCGCCCACTGGCGATCACTGCTCCTCGCTCGCCGGCTCGATCGATGCATGGGCCACGGCGACAGCACGACCGACCCCAGCATCGCAATGGTCCGAGAACGGCTCATCCAGCTTGCCTGACCGCGAGTTGTTGAACCGTGAGAGGATCGATCATTGGTTCGGTCTTCAGGCTTCACACCCTGAATCTGCTGGTCGTCACAATGAGCACGGTGCTGCTTCAACAATCTTTAACACCTCCGAGCCTGCACTGAGCCAGGCAGCAGCGACTGGACCAGCGACACAGTCGCACCAGCCAGCTACACACGACTTGGACTGGCACACAGCAGCTGCTGACCCAAGCAACTGGTGGAATGTGCAGTACAAACATTCTGAAACATTGCCTTCCAACAGCTTCATGTTTGCTCAGCGGGATGTGCACAACAACAACAACAATGCCGGCGCCCAACAGGGTCACGAGCAGCAGCACACCAATGCCTACGCAGCAGCTGGCCACGTTCACCACCACGTCCACGGTCATCCCCACCCACACAATCACGCCCACTCACAGCAGCACTTGTTCTAAATCCACACTCGCAGCCGCCTCTCTTGTTTGACTTTTGTCACTCGACATATACCCACACGGTACGTTGACCAAAGGTCAGCGTCGCTACCATTCTCTTTGCTTCTCAGGTCTATTTTCTTGACCTTGTCCACGGTTTCTCATTCATGCGTATCTTTGCTTTGATAGCCTCGGCTTCACCCAGGTCGAGCAGCTTGCTTGTCGCTCCAGTCCCTTGTATTCTAGTGCTTCAGTGTCTCCTCAATCCCAGTTGACTCGACATATACTCTCTCGTTGAATCTGTCAGTGTTTGTTGGCGAGGACATTTGATGACGACCAACATGCAGAGCGTCTTGTGCGAGCCAGCAGTTGAAAGTAGAAACACCGCTACAAACGAAAGAATGGAGGCTACAAAACATGAGTATATATATATATATATATATATATATATACTCCAACGCCGCCGCTGACACTCGCTGTGTTGTTTCCAGGTGAGTCGTGTATCCTTTCCCACATAGTTCTAGACCGTCTGTCGAGCGGCACCCACTTTCACAACCGTTTCCATGTCAACGCACCGCTTGGCATACCTCATATCTAAGCGGCGTACCTTCCCACAAACTTTGCCCCTCTCTCGGTCGCGCCAACAGGGCGCTTGATGTCGGTGCTCTGGTCGGGGAAAAGTGCGAGTTAGGATGTTAGACCCTGGAAGTTACCACCTCCGAGCGCTCCCACACACTGCCAGCGGCCAAGAGACTTTTATTTCATGTTGCACTCGCCAATCTCGGGCTGCTTTGCATCTATCATCCCTTGGACACGGACCTCTTCATAAGCTTGGCTCTTCTCTTCCATCATCTTTACCTCGCCTTGATGACCTTGCAAGATAGCAACCTTGCATACGGACAAGAACAGGCCTCTCTTTCCTTCCTCGATACCCATTCTCTTCCCGCCTCTTCGTCGCCCTCTTCTTCACCCCGTCCTCGCTCCGGATCCCCACCTCCAGTTGCCTCCGTCCCGCCTTGCCACACCGTAGACTCCACACAAACAGGTCGAGTCCACCCACCGCCAAGAGATATCTCTTCAGGTGGCGACTTGACCCACACGCAAGGCACAGCGTCTACTTCCGTCGTCGCAACATCTTCATCGTCACCAGTGTTGCATGAGACCGTGTCAGCGACATCTTCGGACCATCCTCTGGATCATCGCACCGCTAGCTCCTCAACGTCTCTTCTCACATCCTCGCTCGACACTTGGCTGCATACAGTCGCCTCTTTGAATCTAGCTGGTCCCGACACCACCCTCCCTTCTTCCGAACTTCGTCTGCGAAAAGCAGCCATACAGCGCCGCACTCAACAACCAGAATCAGGATCAGCCACCTCTCTTCCTGCTCACACACCAAAACAGCACACCATGTTCGGCAGCACTCCCACCGCTTCCTACCTGCCTCTCAACGCACGGCAGGTAGCACCATCCACCTCGTCCTACTTGATATCATGGATTGCAAAGCACAAGATGTTTGTCATCTTGCTGCTCGTCGCCATGGTTGTTTCAGTCCAGATCTTGTTCGTGGCACCCATCCTGATGGATATGGAACCAGTCAAGAAACTCAAAGCCCATGGTTGGCCATCGCTCAAACCACCCAAATGGTTTGGTCCTTCCTCTGAATCGCCCGACTCCTGGTTCCCCTCATCAGGCGGCGACCCACTAACAGCTGGCCACGTAGAGCCTCTCGGTCCCTACTCATTCCCACCAGCTTTGAGCGAAGTCAACTTCATCGGCAGTCTGCCCTCCCAAGCTTCTCTTTACAAGGACACCAACCCTCATCGCGGCGAGCTACCCACCTATCTCGAATCTTTGTTGAATCGAGAGCCTCTCCATCAACCACCACCCTGGCCACTCAAGGCACCCACCATCACACCAGAGATCTGGCAGACACGTGTCTGGAACGACCATTCCACCACAGAACCCAGCGATGCTGAAGAACCACAGAAGCAACCTCAGGAATCCGATTGGAGACATGCACCATGGAACGCATGGAAACCTCCAATCGATGACCTTGCCAAACCATCACAGACAATGCCCAAAGTGCAGTACGCTTTCCAAGACCCTACCAAGCATTCGGGGCGTCGAAACGATCCAGCACGCGATCAACTCGTTGCACATCGCCAAAAGATGGTCCGCAACGCATTCATCCACGCCTGGGAAGGATACAAGAAGTATGCCTGGGGACATGACGAGCTTCGACCCGTTTCCAAGTCTGCACAAGATCCATTTAACGGCTGGGGTGCAAGCATTGTAGATGCGCTCGACACTCTCCTGGTTATGGGCATGCCAAAGCAGTATGACTTGGCAAGGCAGCATGTGCGGGACATTGACTTTAGGCTCATTGGTGGTGGAAGAAGCGCATATGGCACAGCAGACGGTCGCATTCCCGTTTTCGAGACTGCTATCCGCTACCTCGGCGGCTTCATCTCGGCTTATGATCTTAGCGGCGATGTTCTCATGCGTGACCGAGCAGAAGAGTTGGCGCAGCTCATTTTGCCCGCCTTTGACACTGTCACTGGTGTGCCCGTAGGAAGGATCCGAATGGTCGAGCCTGCCAATCACCCATACAAGTCGCCACAGTCACAGAGCAGCGTCATTCTCGCCGAAGCCGGCAGTCTACTGCTTGAGTTCACGAGGCTCTGGCAAGTGACCGGCAACAGAACCTACTTTGACCGTGTCCAGCGTAGCACCGACTGGCTCGATCGAAACATGACCGCTGCTGCTCGCATGGAGTCGCTCTTCCGCACTCAGATCTATCCTGAAAGCGACACTTCTTACGGTACTGTCTCGTTTGGCGGCATGGCTGATTCGTACTACGAGTACCTCATCAAGGAGCACCACTTGCTCGGTGGACGTCTCTCGCAGTACAGCAGAATGTACTCGGAAGCTATCGAGGGGGCTAAGAAGTTGCTCATCACGCGCATCGACACGGTGCCAGGCGTCAGCTTGATGACCATTGGTGAGATCACCAATTCGAGATATATGGCCAAGTTGGAGCATCTTGCATGCTTCAGTGGTGGCATGCTCGCTTTGGGCTCGCGCATCATGGCTGAACGTGCACAAGATATCGATCTCGCCAAGGGGATCACAGGCACTTGCTGGTGGGCCTACAACAGCTCAGCTACTGGCATTGGCCCCGAGAATCTCATCTTCTACGAGAACGACGACGATGATCGCTTTGACCTCGTCAATCTCTCTGATGGCACTTCGAGACGAGGCAAGCCGCGCGGTAACCCGATCGTCGGCGTTCGAAGTGTTGCCACCAGCTACCTCAATCGACCCGAAACCATCGAATCCGTGTTTTACATGTGGAGAATCACCGGTGATCCGATATGGCAAGAACGTGGATGGCAGATGTTTGCTTCCTGGGTAACCCACTGCATGACCGATGCTGGTTTCAGTGCTATCTACGACGTCAACACTTCTCCGGCTACTTGGATGGACAGTATGGAAAGCTTTACGTTTGCAGAAACGTTCAAGTATTACTACCTGCTCTTCTCGCCTCCCGAGCTCATCTCGTTGGATGAGTACGTATTTACCACAGAGGCGCATCCTTTGTTGGTCCCGCAAAACGGCAAGTGGGCTAGCGCAGGACACGGCAGTAAGACCTTCTGGGATGCAAACGCAAGCGAGGACTCGCATTTGCCTTGGCCTACTTCAGGAGAATACCCAGGTGGAGAGAGGGGTCAAGTTGGTGGCTTGACCAATAACCAGAAGCAGATGTTATGGACACAGTGGCAGAGCAAAAATTCTGCCCACAAAATTCGAGACCTCATTACTGGCCTCGGTGGTGATACATTGAAGAACAAACTTCGCAGTCTGATCGATCTAACTTCGCCTACTGCTTCCAAGCCCAGCACTACTCAAACCGACCAACCAGCACAGCTGCTACCTTGGACTGAAGCCGTAGAGAAAGTTGACGAAAACGCTCAACGAAAGGCTCAGGAACAGGCAATGCATCTGGCTAGGTTGAGATCCAAGCGCATTCGTTAGATTATTCCTATCCTGCACAGATACAAGCAAAGAACAGCGAGACGGATATCAATTGCGATGTTAGCAATTGCGATGTTAGCAAGAGCACCAAGGTTCAAGGCAATGAGAAGCATATATTTCTCTTGATGACCGGTGCGTGCCTGCGTGGAATCAAGTCGTGTAATCTTGCCTGGTGACATAATAGGAATAGGAAGTGAAATCACATGACCTTGTACTCACACTCTAACATATTCGCCAACTTGGCTCACCATCACCACGCATCACCACGCACCAAGGCTAACTCAAATCCACGTCAACAACCCGCTCTACCCCTATTGCGACAAGACGCAAGCATACATTGGCATTGCTTTGTACTTAGTCGTCTGCTAATAACAACGATATCTGCTCTACCGCTCCTCGCTTGTGCATTCCTCAACAATGACTGACGACGGTGAGCCAAGTTGGCAGAGGTATTAGGATGTAAGTGGGCGGTCATATGTTGTTGTTTTTTTTTTTTTTTTTTTTTTTTTTTTTTTTTTTTACACTTGTACGAGAGCCCTCTCGATACGAGAGAGGTTAATATCCCGAGCCCTCTTTACCTTTGCCCAGGCTGCAATAACGATAGACTAATGTCGACTGAACTAATCCCTCTCGCTGCGGAGGGCCTTGAGCTACTCGATGAGCAACTTCTCCTCAGCGGCGTACGAGTCAAGCTGTGATGAGCGGGCCCGCTCAAAAGATTGTAGGAGCTGGTAGCCAGCTCGCTAGGCTTCAGTCAGGGTGCGTTTCCTAACAGGGATGAGAGATTTGCGAATCTTCACAATCCGTGCCGAGTCCTCATAAACATCGAGAATGTTTGCAATGGATGTTGCAACTTCTCGGTCGCCTTCGACAACCCGGTTCTTAAACTCATCCATACTGTGAACCAGCTTGAAAAGGCGGACAAACTTGCTGGCAGATTTGCGGTCAAGGCCGATGGCGTCGACAAGAAGACAGAGTTGGACGAGAACATCGTCGTGCTGCGAAACTACAGCAGCAGCCCGCTGATTGTATTTGTAACCCTTGAGGGCGGCGACCATCTCATAGAAGCTTGAAATGTCCGGCCGGTCAACCCAGGGTGGGAGTGAGCGCTCCCACCAAGGAGCGGCAACTCTGCCTATGTCTGTCATGATTAACCAGCGTTGCAGTTTTTCTTCGCCCCCTTGCGCAGGCTTACGAAGTGGTTGCGGGGGAATGATAAGCCGCAGGAAGAGCAGGATTGTGAAGCTGCCATGCCCGAAGAGGAAAGGAAGATTGACAAGGTCGATCTTGAAGCGACACTTGCCAAAAGAGAAGATGATGGTGGGAAGGTGGGAAGATGGGAAGATGGGAAGATGGGAAGATGGGAAGATGGGAAGATGGGAAGATGAGAAGGAGTAAAGAGCAAAACAAGGCCAATTGAGTGCTAAAGAGAACGATCCAGCACGACCCTAAAAACAGGTGATCGGGCAGAACAGATCGGAGCTGAAATCGAACAAAAGGGGGTATCAAAGTTTTTGCGTTTTTAAAAACCCAGGTTTTTTCAAGAGCGCATTTTTCAAAAAAACGCAAAAGCTTACATAAGCTCTGCAAAGGGGAAAAAAAAAACCGCATTTTCAAAAACACAGCTCAGGAGGCGCATTTGCAAAAATGCGGTTTTTTTATCACTCCACATCTTCTCTCCTTTCCTCACTCTCATCGCACTTTTGCTCACTCCCTCTTCCTTGCACTCATTCAACATGACCTCCTCCACTGATGATTCTCATGACATCTCTGCAGAGTTGTTATGCCAGTCCACTACACCTACAAGCTCTGCAACTCAGACTGAAAGTGTGCCTGTGCTGTCTCAATCTGGTTCTACAAGTGCTCCTGACATCCACACTTCCTGTCCAACTCGAGCCTCTAGATCTGCCACAGGCAAGAAGAACTTGACATGGTCGGGTGCCAATGTTCTTCACCTTGTCACGATCCACTACAACAATGACTCCTACCAGCACACTCTGCTGCCATCTCAAGAATCAGCTGAGAGCAATCCAGCCCTCAAACTTTGCAAACATCCCATTTTTTGGGATATCTCCAAGATGATTTTTCCAGGCACATCTGTCAATCCCAATCGCATCAAGTCCAAGCTGAGGTGGCTGCTAGAGACATACTACAGGGAGAAGAAGAAGCTTTCACTCACTGGAGCTGGTACACTGCTGGAGGACATGGATGCATCCAACCCAGTAAGTTTTGGTGATCTTCATTGCTTGCAATAGTATGCTTGGATGCTGATTCATACTTTTGATTTTAAACAGTCCTATGTATCTCACATTGCCCTGTCAACAAAGTATGCTTGGTTTGAAAGGATGCATGAGATGATGAATGGCCGATTCAATGCTGATCCCACAGCACTTATCACAACTCTCAGTCTCAACTTCACCAGCAATGATGAGCCTGACATGCCTTCAAATGGCTCAGCTGACATACCCATGGATATTTGTGGCAGCGAGCTGTATGATCACAGTGCTCATGGCCATGGTTTGCCTCCTATTCTTGACTTGATCGAACCCACCAACCCCCCAGCTGCTGTTGCATCCACTTCTGGTGCATCCTTTGCTGGTGCTGGTGATGATGACATCTTTAACACACCTTCACCTCCACCTTTGCAGGCTCGACCACCTTCCTCCACTGCTGGTGGTTTGGATGTCTCTGATTCCACCTCTTCTCAATCTTCAGCCCAGCTCTCTCCCAGCACCAAGTGCAAGCAAGGTGCCCTTGATCACAAGTGTGACACACTTGCTGAAGCTTTCTATCGTTCTTCCATTGATACCCTTCAGATCCACCTGCAGCTTGAACAGGAATGCACCAGATGTGAGAAAATACTGGAGGCTGAGCATACCAAGCACAAGGAGATGCACCTGCATCACAAGAGGGAGGAGAAAGAGCATGATGAACATGTTCGCACATGTGATTGTGAAATGGTGTTGGAGATGGTGCACCTCCTTGCTTCTCAGGCCAGCATCGAACAGGATGCTCATCAGAACACCAGCAACAACAACAACATGGACTCTTCATTCAATCTTCCTGTCTTGTAGCATTACATGTACTATCATCTGGTCTCAATGCAAAGTCATTTCTGAGTGTTTTTCTGTAGAGTGCAAGTATGAGGTGAATAAAAATGATGTGCAGCACAGTCACATAATGAGCTCAAAAGCATTTAAACAAAAAATTTCACTCTCACACCTCTTCCATTACTACCACCACTCCACTCTGCAACCTTTTGGCATTGCTCTTGCTGCCATCCCCCCTCTCCATCCCCCCTCTCCATGCTCCCTCTCCAACTCCCTTCCTCCTTCCAGCCATGGTGTGCTACAGCAACAAGCAAGTAATTCTCAATGACATTGTCTGCACTCTTGAGCTCTCTATACCTGCAGAGGTCATCCAAAACACTGACAG
Source organism: Ustilago hordei (assembly GCF_900519145.1). Classification (NCBI taxonomy): domain Eukaryota; kingdom Fungi; phylum Basidiomycota; class Ustilaginomycetes; order Ustilaginales; family Ustilaginaceae; genus Ustilago; species Ustilago hordei. The sequence continues at coordinate 246,184 of NW_024545272.1, read as the reverse complement.
AGTGCAGCACTCCTGCAGCACTGACATCGACAACTTGGATGATGATGGCGACCCAATTCTGCTCTCATGACACCTTTGTCAGCGGTCGCGCACCTGAAACCTGAGATCAGTAGTAGTATCTGTACTATCACCGATTCTGTCAAATTATGCGACAGCACTAATGGTATTTCGATTCTTAGTGAAATATGTGACAGAGCCTTCTCTGTCACCTTTCTCGTTAGAATCTGTAGTTGTATTATCGTTATGACAGATTTTGACTAACTGCTGTGGACACTCCATCCAGAGGTAGCTCGGCACAATCAAACTATAATATGACTCTAAGTGAGCTTGATATTGACACCAATGGTCTGGTGTGAGTATGGATTGTTGATGCCAACATGAGTGTCCAGTGTGTCAACTAACGCTTGAAGTGATCCCCAGGCCACAGTGGACATCTGCCTTCAGTTCTATGGTTATCTGGACCGCTGGTTGCTACAAACCACCTTTGGATGTCAGGAAATGGTGATACAACACATGCACTTCAATGAGGAGCAATCTGTTGATTACTACTATGCTGACTGTGAACTAATCAATACTTATTGCTTGAAGTAATACTAGTTCGTTTGATGAGAGTAGAGTGGATGAGGATCCACTCGACCATTTGTGACGAGGAGGTAGGACTATATACCTCTTCGCAGCGTCGCCAGTGACACTGCTCCTGCTCCCTCTCTCCAGAGGGTACCCTCCTCATCGAGTACTGCACAGGGATCTCCAAGGAGGCACCTTCTCTGTTTCAAGCCTTGTCCCTCCTGTCTTTCCTGAGCTGTGTCAACTTCATTGACACTGCTCCTCTTCTTCATGTCCCTTTCGCCAGTGTCCTTTACACAGCTCTCCTTCCTCTGACTGGTGACAGTTCTCTTCTACTCCTGTCCTGTGGGCCCCTGAGTGGTAACCAACTGCTTGTCACTGAGCTTGGTCCCTCTCACGTGTGAATCATTGTATGGACATCCTTACTACTGATCTCTGCAGAATCTGCCACATGATTTCGCTTGCTGCAGATTCTGGTGGGATTCATGATATTGACGATGCTCGTGCCGATTTCACTGTGGTCTGCCATAGAGCAGATTCTATTGCTGATCTCAGTGAACTCTGTCGCAGCTCCTACGATCTACCCGATTCCACGATTCCTGTGCTACCTTCATATGAACTTCGGTCTTTCCTCATTCTGCACACCCAGGCCCATGACATTACCCCCCTCTTAAGAGCTGAGCTCTGTCGAGGCATATCCTGTGCCATGTTTGGAGCATACCACCAACTCTTCACCATCCAATCCCATTCCCCATGTCACCATATCTCACTCGTTCCAAGACTGCCATCGTTGTGCCTCCTGCTGAGGTGGCGACGACATCCTCTCGTTGTCGTCAGGTGGTATTACAGCTACACCCCCACGAGGATCCTGCCACAGAGGCGAATCCTCCTGCTCCCATGGTCTCAGCCCAGGTGGCTGACCCCCTTGCTCTTCCAGTGGTTCGTTCGCCACTGGAGCCCCTTTTCTTGGGGATGGATGATGACATCATTGTCCCCAGCCCCCTTCCCTCCCCTTTCATTGCTCCCATCATTCCCAACCTCGTGGGGAATGACTATTCCCCCGCTTCTCCTGCTATCGACCTTTATGAGGTGGATGCGAGACTTGCTGCAGTGGATAGGACCACTCCTGAATGGCAGGCCACCTGGGAGGCTGAGTTGGCTAGGTCCCCAACTCCTCCTCCTACTGCCGACGAAGTAATTGATGTGGTCCTAGCTGTTTCTAGAGCTGGAACCCCAGTCTATCAGCCAGAGGTCCAACCTCTAACTCCTCCTCCTCATTGGGTTGGGCATCAAATGCCACCCCCTCCTCCTCCAGATCGACATCTCCCTTCTAATCGGGAGATTGCTGGTTGGGCTGAAGGGTTCGTCATGGCCAACCTCTTGATGCAGGTCGCAGATGGACACTATCCATGTGACTGGGATGTGCCTGTCAGGTCATTGGCAGCAAAGCGTCTCCATCGACTGGTAATGCTTCGCCTCATGGAAGGTTGCATGCCTTGGCCGAGTTGGCAGTGTCGTCGCTGCTTTAATCTGGGCATACTGTAAGTAGTATTTCCTGATCTTCCTGTTTGATTCTTGATGGCTACTGACCTTTCTAGCCCTCTCTTTCTTAGTTGTTTCACCTCTGCATTCACCAATCCATTTGGTGAGCAAACTAGGATTCCTCATGCCTGCGTGCACTGCTACCTGGCTGGGTTGGGACATTGTGAGTGCAATATCCCTGCTCATCCGGGTATAGATTACACTGGTGATGGGACTCCATCGCTCCAGCCCCACAGTTCCCACCAAGCAGAATGGGCCCATCTGACCGTGGCAGATGGGTATGGTCTGGGCTTGGTTCATTCTGAGGAATGAACCACCGATTCAGTGATGACCCATGGCTGGGTGACCGCCATGCAGGTCATTTGGCACTTTCGTCGGCCTGAGCTGGTAAGTTCCATCCTATGCATGCTCCAGTTATATGTCAAGCATCATGACCAACTGTACTCAGAGCATCAGCCTCACGAGTCTGTGATGGAGTCTGGTGGTCCTCCAGACTTCCTTCACGAGTGGGTGGCTCCTACCAAGGAGGAGCTAGTGATCTGGTCCTCCCTTGCTCCTCCTCCTGCTCCTTCTTCATATGTCGACATGTAGCAACATGTCTCCTTCTGCAATGTTGCTTCTTCTTGATCCTAAAATGAGTCTGTGGCCTGACTCTTGTGTTGTTGCTTATGAGCCTGGCTGTTGAGTACCATGCTCTTGAAACACTTCTCATATGGTGAGAGTAGTATTTCGGGTCCTCTCCCTGAAATCTGCCATACCACCAGTACTGCAACAGATTTCCGTGTAATTCATAATAGCACCTCTATTCTCACATTTTTCACTCAAATCGGTTCTAACACCCTTCTTACCGATTTCTCCTTCTCCTTGTGCTTGTTTAGCCTCATCCCCCTGCCAAAACCTCATACTCCCAGATGAGGTCAGGACAGTTGAGATTCAACAATGGTTCCCAAGAGGCAGCCTCCTCTGGGTACCCCCTCCAAAGCACCTTGTATTCTGTCGCCCTGTTGTGTGAATGCTTGCTGACAATGGCTTCAACTTCGAAGTCCAGATCCTCGTCTGGTAGCAATGGTACAATTGGTTGTGTCGATTGTTGAGGAATAGAACTATTCCTTGCTGGTTCGAGCAAGGACACATGGAACACATCATGAACTCTGAGGGTTGCAGGCAATGTGATTCTATAGGCTTGTTGGCCCACCCTTTCTTGTACCAGGTAAGGTCCTGTGAACCTGGTGTCCAGCTTTGGTGTGGGTCGCCTGGTCTTCCAATTCTTGCGATTGATGTAGACCATGTTGCCAACCTTGAATTCTATGTCCTTGTGTCTCCAGTTATAATGATTGACAGTATGACGCTGTGCCTCCCTGATCTGTTCCTGAAGATACTTGCAGTGCTCCTTACCATCAAGCAAGTATTCAGAATTTTCAGGGTTGTTCACTCCTAGGTGTTGAGGAATGTCAGGATGGGCTTTCAGGTTCCATCCATAACATGTGAGAAACGGTGACACACCGATGCTATTGTGCATGGTATTGTTGTACACAAATGCTGCAGTGTCGAGCAGGCTAGCCCAGTCATTCTGTTCATAGTTGCAGTACATACGAAGGTACTGCTCTACTACTTGGTTGACCCTTTCTGTTTGCCCATCTGTTTGAGGATGATAAGCAGTGCTGAGCGAATGTTTCATACCCATTTGATTGGCAAATGCTTTCCATGCTCCTGAGATAAACTGCCTGCCTCAGTCCGAGACCATGTGATCTGGATAACTGAAGTGTCTAACCAGATATCCCCATAGCAGCACAGCAGTCTGTTTTGCTGTGACTGTTTTGTATGTAGGGGCCAGAATAGCAAACTTGGTCAATCTGTCAACAATGACCAGGATTGAATCGTATCCCTTTGAGGGTGGTAATCCTTCAATGAAGTCCAAGGATATAGAGCCCCATGGCCTGTCTGGGGTAGCAAGTGGCTGCAGCAAGCCATATGGGCAATGGCAAGGAGCCTTATATCTGGCACACACTTGGCAACTTGCGACATAATCAGCAATCCAGGCTGACATGTTTGGCCACCAATAGTGTCGTTGGGCCAACTTAATGGTAGCATCTCATCCCACATGTCCAGCTGTGACGCCATCATGACATTGAGACATGACCATGAATCACAAATGTTCTACAGACAATGATTGCCCATCAACTTCTTTGGTGCTTCGTGAATGACAGTCATTGGTCTTCCCTGGCATTGTTACCTTGGGGATAACCAACTGTCTGCCACTATACCATAAGTCATCCCTGATCTCGAATGGCTTCCTTAGATGAATCTCCTGAAGCTTGGGATCCAGAGGCTGGAAGATTCTTGCCAGATCTTTGATTCCTTTCATGGATATAGACTCCATCATGAGGGCAGGAGCTACTAATACGGAATTGTTGCCTGAGCATGCAATTAGAACCAATTCCACTGAAATCGGTAATACCATGCTTGCTATTACATTTTCAGCTGGGATCTGCTGCAACTCGCTTCTTGCTGCAATTTTGTTTTCGACCTGTTCAAACACCTGGGGGGGCAATAGCTGTCAAATGTTATGCTCCTGCTCTTTACTGACTGGCTGCATATCAGCTCGTCTGGTGAGAGCATCAGGTTCGCCACCCTTGTCTCCTGGTCGATATTGTAGCACAAAGTCAAAATCTGCTAACAATACCACCCATCATGCTTGTCTGCCAGTGATATGATGTTGCGACTTGAAGTACTTGAGCACTTCGTGATCTGTGAGAATGACTAACTGACTTGGAAGTCCTGCTAGCATGTGTCACCACTGAGTGAGGCAGGCAACCACTGCTAGGAGCTCCTTGTCATGGATCTCGTAGTTTTTCTCAGCCAACAACATCTTCCTTGAATAAAATGCTACCAGGTGCCAGCATCCTTCATGCTCTTGTTTGAGCACTCCAGCGATGGCAAAGTTGCTTGCATCTGTTTCCAGCCTTGTAGGAAGGTGGTAATTGAAGTGTTGTAGTACTCCAGCTGTCATGAACGCTTGGATGAGTTTGTGGAAAGCTTGTTGAGCTTCTTCTGGCAACTCAAACTTCTTGAAACATTCTGTTGGTTTCACCAGTGATGTTAATGGCTTGGCGATTCGAGTGAAGTGAGCAATGAATCACCTATAGAAGTTGGCAAAGCCAAGGAATCTTTGGATATCATGGATTGATTCTGGCATTGGCCACTCCTTGGCTGTCCGTACTTTCTCAGGATCCATCTCTACCCCTGTGGGTTTGATGATATACCCTAGAAACTCTACTGTCATGGTGTGGAACTCACACTTCGACAGTTTAGCAAACAGCTGATTGTTTCTCAAATGGGTGAGAACTTCAGTGACATGTCATATGTGTGCTTCCTCCATGTCACTGAAGATGAGGAAGTCGTCCAAGTATACAACAACATATACACCGATAATGTCTCGGAAGATGACATTGATGAACGATTGGAAATGAGCTGGTGCATTTGCTAGCCCGAATGGCATCACAAGGTACTCATATAGTCCCAATTGTGTACCAAATGCTGTTTTCCATTCATCTCCTTTTGCAATGCGAATGAGGTTGTATGCTGCTTGGAGATCTAGCTTGGAATAGATCTTCACCTTCCAGAGCAGGAACAGTTGCTCCTTGATGAGGGGCAATGGAGCCCTGTTCTTGACAGTAATCTCATTGAGTCCCCGATAGTCCACACAAAGCCTGAGACCTCTGTCTTTCTTAGGTACGAATAGCACAGGTGACCTTGCTGGACTCTTCGATGGTCATATGAATCCCTTCGCAAGGTTCTCATCCAGATACTTCCTCAATTCAGACATTTCTTTAGGCCCCTTGAGATACAATGGGCCTTGAGGCAGTCAACTTCCTTCTATTAGTTCAAGGTGGAGATCATGTTCAGTATGCTGGGGAAGCCTGTCTGCCTCCACCTCGTCAAACACATCACAAAGGTGTTGGTACGGCTTTGGTATATCTGCTGCCATCGCCTTCTTCTTGATCTCAACCTCCATCTCTACTCCTTTGTTGGCACCAGTAGGAACAAAACCGAAGGCCAGGAGTGATGAGGGTGGTACTTCCAATAACATGAACCCTATGGGTCCGTCCTCTAAAGCTGCCTGAAGTAAGCGCTTTGCTGAGACGAACTCATTTCCATGCATGGTTGGTCATGCCATTTTTTCTTTGTTGGAGCCTGTTGCCACAGATTTCGTTGAAATCGGTGATAAGCTAACTCTTATGGCAAGTTCCTGTTTTTGCTCACCTGTTATGGTGGCTTTCATCGAATTCTGTGACAGTCCCACTACTATGACCAATTTTGATGCTTTTGATTGTAAGCCCCTAGTTGCAGCAGCTTCAGGGGGTCGTTTTTGGTCCTGGGACTTGAACTCTAGTTGGCCTGTGTCCCATCATATGGTGGGCTTGAGCCTTCTGAGCTCGGTGAATCCCAATATAAGGTTGTAGTCAGCAGTATCAGCTACCGATACTTTGACTACACCTAGGTTGTGCTCACCAATAACCACCTGTATGGTCGTGGCACTATTGATAACGAGCTGGTGTCTGGTGACACCATGAATCGATCTTGTTTTTGAGGGTTTAGTGGGTATTAGGTACTTACTGATAAAGGAATCTGAAACTATGGACAAGCCAGCGCTGGTGTCAGTGAGTATATGAGCAGGATGGTCTTGGACCATTCCTGTGAGCTCTAATACTGCTTTTCCTTTGCTGGTGGAGAAACATATTTGGCAATCTTGATATATACACAACGATGGCGAGGAGGTTTGTAGGGCCATGCATGCCATCAGTGCATCGCCCCACTGTCATTTCCCTTGTCATCGTCATCTTGTGGCTCCTCATGATTAGTGTCATTAGGAACTTGGTAATGACTGAAGTCTAGGTCATCAGGGTCACTCATTTCAGTGCTGCCTGTATGCCCATCCCCTGAGTCGGTGGCCCCTTCTTCAAAGGGATCTTCTGTGGTTACCATGACTCTTGGGCCCAGAGGTCGTGGTCCCAGAGGATCTGCCTTCTTGCTTGGACAGTCTCTGGCCCAATGTCCAATGCCTTTGCAGATATGGCAAGTGCTATTGCCTGGTATTGTGGGGCCTCCTTGTTTCGGGCCTGGTACATACTGCTGAGGTAGCAGCTGATTGGTTGGTCTGCTCGGGCTTCCTGCCATTATTGGTGCTGGCATATGAGTGAAGTTTCTTTGTGCTGGTTGCTGAATGGGGAGTGAACTCGGAGCAGGTGGCATTGGTTGGATTCCCGGGTTCAATCATGGAGGGGCAGTGCTTGGGTGCCTAGCAGAGGACTGCTGTAGCAGCATCCTCTGTCGGTCGATATCTTCGACCTCTCAGTACCATCCCCACCTCTTTGCAGGCAGGTTACACTCAAACTTTTCTTGCAGACTACATGTGAGACTGCCTCTGAACAAGTCAATGATGAGTTCGTTATCATCCAGATTGACTTGTCCTTCCAGGTCTCTGAAACATTCCACATGGCATGTGGCAGCACCGGGTGCATTGCTAGTGAGTTTGAGAGCCAACAGCTTGTTGTAGGCTTCCATTCTAGTGTTCCAGGGATTGAATTGTTCCGACAGCCGCTCTGTAAAGTAGTGCCAGTCATTGAATAACCTTCCTTCCCGTGCCCTGTCAATTTGGAGCTTGGAGGTCCACCACTCCCATGCATTCCCTTCCAATTGAGAGCCCATGTGGTTGATCATTCTTGTTTGCTCATATACCTGGTTAAACTTAAACCAGGCTTCGGCTTCGAGAATGAATATCTCCACATCTCGCAGGTTAAACTTAGGAAAGGGTGTGGCGATTGGCTTTGATTGAGAGAGGTCCGCCAATACACTAGTATCCTCCTCCAAGTATGGGGCATAAGGTTCCATCCTAGTCCTACTATATGGATCCTCCCTGGGTTTGTAGTACCTTGGCCCAGTGGGCAATGCATACTTTTCGTAATTAACATCGTCTTGCTCATCTATGGCAGCAAACGAGACCAATCATCTTGGTCATGATGCTGGTGTAGGAGTCTGAGGGTCTCCTAGCATGGATTCATCTCCTCCTGCTTGATCTTCTGATTGCGAGAACTCAATCATCTCTTCTCTGCTTAGGTGAGCACAGTGAAGTCGCTCTTCTTGTTGGCCTTGCCTGGTGAGCTCGAGTTGGGCTTCTAATAGTGCTAGAAGCCGGTTGAGCTTATCGTTGAGGCCTTGGTCTGTCATCGTGATCGTGGGGTGCTGCTTGAACGATCCACTCTAATGTCAGCAGTCGCGCACCTGAAACCTGAGATCAGTAGTAGTATCTGTACTATCACCGATTCTGTTGAATTATGCAACAGTGCTAATGGTATTTCGATTCTTAGTGAAATATGTGACAGAGCCTTCTCTGTCACCTTTCTTGTTAGAATCTGTAGTTGTATTATCATTATGACAGATTTCGACTAACCGCTGTGGACACTCCATCCAGAGGTAGCTCGGCACAATCAAACTATAATATGACTCTAAGTGAGCTTGATATTGACACCAATGGTCTGGTGTGAGTATGGATTGTTGATGCCAACATGAGTGTCCAGTGTGTCGACTAATGCTTGAAGTGATCCCCAGGCCACAGTGGACATCTGCCTTCAGTTCTATGGTTATCTGGACTGCTGGTTGCTACAAACCACCTTCGGATGTCAGGAAATGGTGATACAACACATGCACTTCAATGAGGAGCAATCTGTTGATTACTACTATGCTGACTGTGAACTAATCAATACTTATTGCTTGAAGTAATACTAGTTGCTTGATGAGTGTAGAGTGGATGGATCCACTCGACCATTCATGACAAGAAGGTATGCCTATATATCTCTTCGCAGCATCGCCAGCGACACTGCTCCTGCTCTCTCTCTCTCCAGAGAGTACCCTCTTTGTCAAGTATTGTACAGGTGTCTCCAAGGAGGCACCTCCTCCATATCAGACCTTGTCCCTCCTGTCTTACCTGAGCTGTGTCAACTTCATTGACACTGCTCCTCTTCTTCATGTCCCTTTCGCCGGTGTCCTTTACACAGCTCTCTGTCATGGGCCTGGATGCTCAAGAAGCAGGAGGGTCACTGGTTCATATGGAAGGAGCACAGGTATCGAAGATCTAGTCGATACCAGCAGAGAGCATGGTCGTAGTGCAGTCTCCATGGAGACCATGGACTCCTACAGACTCACATGCAAAGGAGGACACGAGCCACATGCGAGGAGGGCCAGGCACAGCCACGAGGAGGACCAAGCTCAAGGAGCAGGCACAGCCACGAAGAGGACCAAGCTCAGATGGTTACCACTCAGGGGCTCGAGAGACAAGAGTCAAAGGAACTGTCACTGGTCAAAGGAGAAGGAGCAGTGTATAGGACACTAGCAGGCAGGTCCTGAGGAAGAGGAGCAGTGTCAAAGGAGTCGACACCACTCAAGAGGCACAGGGGTGCCAAGCAGGAGAGGCCCCTGAGCAGTACTCGATGAAGAAGGTACTCTCTGGAGAGAGAGCAGGAGCAGCATCGCTGGCGATGCTATGAAGAGGTATATAACCATGCTTTCTCATCATCATAGGTCGAGTGGATCCTCATCCACTCTACTCACCATAACTAGTTATCACTTCAGCATAAGTATATATTAGTTTCAGTCAGCATAGCAGCAATCTATCAAGGTTGCTCCTCATTGTAGTGTGTGTGTTGTATCACCACTACCTGATGTCCGAAGGCACCCATAGCAGGTTAGCAGTCCAGATCAAGAAAAAACCAAAGGCAGTAGTCCACTGCAGTCCAGGGATCACTTCAAGCATCAAGTCAACACACTGGACACTCGTGTTGACACCACCAACCTTATCACCAACACCATCAACCTCATTATCATCAACACCCACCAACCTTATCACCAACGTCATCAACGTCATCATCATCAACACTCACACCAGACCTTGGTGTCATCATAACATTGATATTGATCGTGCCGAGCTACCCCTGAACGGAGTGTCCACAGAGGTCAGCCGAAACCTACGATAGTATATACAACAAATGCCACCTGCTGTCACTGTGCAACTTGATAGTCACCAATACTGAGACAATAGCTGTCGCACAGTTTGATAGTCACCGAGTATCTCGACAGACCGACCTGGGTTTCAGGCGCGAGACCCCTGACACTCTCCTTCCTCTGACCGGTGACAGTTCTCTTCTACTCCTGTCCTGTGGGCCCCTGAGTGGTAACCGACCGCTTGTCACTGAGCTCGGTCCCTCTCGCATGTGAATCATTGTACAGACATCCTTACTACCGATCTCCGTGGAATCTGCCACATGATTTTGCTTGCTGCAGATTCTGGTGGGATTCGTGATATTGATGATGCTCGTGCCGATTTCGCTGTGGTCTGCCATAGAGCAGATTCTATTGCCGATCTCGGTGAACTCTGTCACAGCTCCTACGATCTACCTGATTCCACGATTCCTGCGCTACCTTCATATGAACTTCGGTCTTTCCTCGTTCTGCGCACCCAGGCCCATGACAACCTTGTCTGCTTGTACACTTTCATATGCAAGCAAAGGTACACAATCACACATTACACTCCTCTTGGCCGTGCTGATAAGCTTATCCACCTTCTCAACAGGTACAAATCAAGCAATCATAGGATGTATCATGGACTTGTTCATATGTTGCCTGAAGCATTCAACAATCTCACCATCTGACTCCAGCAAACAGAGGCTTTCCAGTGGAACTACAGCAGCTCAGGTGTGATGTCTCTCAACAAAGTGCAAGAGATTCTTTCAGTGGCTCTGTACAGACTTGGCCATTCTGGAAATGGAGGTGGTGAACATGATGCTGCTTTGCAATGTGGCTGTGGTGTTGGGAGCATTGTTGGATACACCAATCACACAGTCACTGGCCTCCTTGAGCTAAACAATGAGGTCATGCAGTTTGCTTCAGAGGGAGAGAGACAACATGCTTCTGCCTGGGTGTGCAATACAACTGGGGTTGAAGAGTGGGGTAAGGGCTGGCTTGTGGTGGATGGCACACACATCCCTCTTGCCTGGAAGCCAGGAGTGCTCTGTCAAGAGCACTTCTGCTACAAAGGCTTCCACAGCATCAATGTAGTGCTGGTGATCCTGCCACACTCACTGTGGATTGTTGAATCAGTTGTTGGACAGCCTGGCAGTGTTCAGGATTCGAAGGTTTGGGCCTCAGGCAGCAACATCCTGAAGAAGCCTTGCCTGTACCTTGACAAAGGTGAGTTCATCTGGGTTGATGGTGGATATGGCCATTCTGCCTTCACAGTTGGACCATTCTCTCACATTGCTGCCGACAAGAGTTGAGACCTTCGACACTTCAACTACATGCTCTCTCAAGTCCGAGTATGAGTCGAACATGCCATTGCATACCTGAAGAACTGCTTCCAGTGCCTTACAGGCTATCATGGTAACATCTACTGTTTCAAGGACTGCATCACTGCTGCCAAGACAATCCAAGCCTGCATTGTTGCCCACACCTTTGCAAGTCAATATGACCATCCTGCTGATATTGCCAACCTGCTGTTGCCCTCTTTCTCTGAGGATGAGGTGAGTGAGGTTGTTCAAAGCCTCCAACTTGAAGCCAGTGATACACAAGAGCTCAGGAGGACAAGATGCACAAATCAGCAGGAATACAAACTGGATCTTGCCACTGCAACACAAGGAATGTCACAGTATGCAGTGTCAAGACTTTGAAGTTCTGCTGCACATGATCTTCAAGAGGGTTTGTTCCAGGTGCTGTTCAGATCCACTGGGCACAATGAGGAAGACACTACTGCATTGTCTCAACATCATGAGAGGACTACTGTGGACTACATTGCCATGACTCAAAGCACATCAGCTTGGAGACAGGAGCAAGTCTTGACACAACCATTCTCAATCTGACAGGCACTCTCTCTTCTTCTGTTCAATACAATTCTTCTCACCACCATATGAAACATTACATTGAGTGCATTGTGTGAAGAGGAAAGCAAGATATAAGCAAGCAGTGGGTAATAGCGATGAGAGTGACAAGTAACATGACCACTGTTAGGTTATGTATTTTATCAGCTGTATGATTTCATCATGTTTTTGGAAACCTGCTTTTCCTTGGGGGGGGGTTCAAATTCCCTCCAAAAATGCGCTCTCGAAAAAACCCGCGTTTTTAAAATCGCAAAAACTTTGATACCCCCTAAAGTCAATTTGGTTGAACAATCAGGTAACACCAATAGTAGGGAGGAATTGGAGACAACCACGTCCCACCCCTTGTTACACATCATCATTAGGTAGGGTGCACTCACACTTGGGTATGTGCCACACATTTGTATATATATCAAGCAGGGAGCACCAGGCTCACGCCGCATTCAGTTAGTCAATTTAGTATATGTTTCTGCCTTAAAAGAGTAGTGACATCGTACTTAGACTATCCCCGATCGCCAGTATCGGGACCCAAACGACGTCAAACTTCCACATTGAGTGGATTGCGACACGGATGCGCACGCCTTGTCACGTGCAACAAGAATGGAAAGCGTGTGTGAATTGGTTTTGGCGTGCACGGTCCACAATCCTGAAATTCCGAGTTGAGAATCAAGTGGAGCCAAAAATTGCATTGCACAGACCCTGAAAGAGTTCTCTCTTTCACACCATCATCATCAGCGTAACCCTGCACCACAAGCTTCTGACACACTGTCCAGTGCTCACCAACGCAAAAGGTCCAGACTAGCCATCTTGACTCAGCACGTCGGCTGTCTTGACGCAGCTGCCATGTCGCCATAGAGCTAATCTTTCCAACCCAAAATCCTTTCCCTTCTCGGTCACATCCCAGCACCCATCTCCGGGCTAGTTCTGACCGACGATGAGCGACCTTCGCATACATGCAGCTCTAGCGCCCCGCGTAGCCGTCCTCTCCAGCCCAGACGTAGACCGTATCATCCAATTCAACAACATCCCCGATCTCCCTACCCTCCTCCGACCATTCGAATCCTCGGTCGAACGACTCTCTGTTCGAACCTCACAACTCGAGACAAGAATATGCGATCGTTTCCCACTCCGATTCGATCCTTACTCGCTCTTCAACCCCGATGCTACTCACGACCTTAGCTCCCAACCGAGAGCGTCGGCTGTGGGGAGGAGCAATGAGGAGTTGTTGGATAGAGTGAACCAGTTGATCGCAGCAAATATTAAGGGTTGGGTTGCGTCCGTGCCTTGCCTCACCGCTTCACCCTCTACACATAGCACTGCGAACACAAAGGAGAAGGGTGGAGAGGACGAGGAGAAAAGCAGAGGTGAAGCGCTGGATGAAGTATTGCTGGAACTACAGAGGAGTACGGTGGAGGAGGCGACGCCCTGGTTCACGGCAGTACAACAACTCGTATTCAGCCAGCGCACGATTGCAAAACACGAATCGTTTGGTCATCCAGTAGCCATTCTTCTCGCTGTTTCCTCTGCTTCTCCAGATCCGATGAACGATTTTGCCAAGCTTTACGAGACGTCTTGCCAGCAGAATCCATTTGCAAAACATCCGTATATCAACCCAGATACACTCAAATACTATGTTCTGATTCATGATGTTCGTACCTCAGGAAGCGATCTAGCAGGGAGCAAGGAGCTGCTGGACCAAATTAAAAGGGTTTATGGATTACATTGTTGTTTGCTCACCATCAATAGTGCCTCTGATGATCGAGCAGAGGTACCAGCCAGTCTTGCTGGTTTATGGACACCCTATCTTTCCAATTCGCCCAGCAACCCCACCACCACCACCACCACCACCACCCCCACGCCAGAAGGAATTGGGCTGTATCTAGACGAAGAAGACCTAAAACGAATCAGAAACTTCATTCGCGAGCTGACCGCACAATCCATAGTTCCTTTTATGGAGCGATATGTTCAACATATGGGGGAATATCTAGCCAACTCTCGCAAAGGTTTGACCAACAGACTCTTTGGTGCTTCTCGAAAGCTCTTCAGCTCTTCTTCCAGCACTAATTCCTCCAGCACCAACTCTGGATTGGCTACAGCAGGAGGATACGATGCGCAGTCGGAATTTTATCCATACTCTTCTATCGAAGCACAGACGAGAAGATTAGCAGACTTTGCGTTCACGATTAGAGACTATAAGCTCGCTGCATCAATGTATGATATGGGACGAAAAGATTTCAGTGGGGATAAAGCACATAAACATGCCGCGGGAGCGACCGAGATGTTTGGATTAAGTCATCTGATGCTTATCTTTGCTACTAGGGGCGGGGTGGTTGATGTTGATTCTTACCTATCCCAAGCTTGTACTGAATACTCGTTTCGCTCGGGGCCGGGTATGCGGGTGGAAGAAACCTACGCCCTCCGAGCAACTTTGCTTTATTACGAAGCATATCGACTACTATCCTACCTCCGTCCGGCACCTCCAGCTCTACTGGGAATGGCCCTCAGTTGCGAAGAAGTCCTTTCGCCACTTCTACTCGAACAAGCTGCCCTTTCATGTCTCCAAACCAAACCGAAACCAGCACTTCGCAAATTCGCATTTCATCTAGTATCCGCTGCTCACAAATACCAAGCATGCGGTCAAAAATTGCTCTCACTTCGATGTTACGCTCAGGCAGCACTAGTTTACAAGAATAAAGGGTGGCTAATGGTGGAAACCCATATAGAAAGAGAGTTAGGATTGCAAGCCTATAACGAAGGCGATATGGACGCTGCCGTCGAACATCTGTTGAGGTTGATTAGGGTGAGTGAAGGGAATGAGAGGGATAATGAGCAGCAAAGTTCGTTGAGGGAGGTAGTGGAAGCTTACAGGTTTTCGAGACGCGAGAGGGTGCGGTTGGGGTCGCAGGGGGAGGTTTTTGTTGCCAAGAGTGCCAGGTTGAGGTTTGGTGCCGGGGAGTTGGTGGGGGATGCGGGGGGTGAGGAGGTGTGGGAGGAACTGGAGGAGAGGCTGGTGGATGTAGGGTTGGGGGAGCGGACGATGGGAAACGGACGGAAGAAGAGACGCAAGAGGCCTGCATCAAAGAGCTCTGGTCAGGGAGGGGAGGTGGCTGTAGGGCAGAGCTTCGCGTTGGAGGTGGTTGTGCGCAACCCTCTTGGCGTCGAGCTTAGCATCGATGAGATCAAACCGGTGCTCCAGCGCGATGATTCACCTCTCTCCGCAGAAGAGTACGAAAGCGAGACTCTCCCACCACTCACATTGGGCCCACACGAACACCGACCGATGCGCATCGCACTCCGCGTCAACACAGAAGCCAAACACCTCCGCATCACCAAGCTCGACTTCCGTCTCGCCGAAACCATCCACCTTACTCAAAAGCTCGAGAAAAAGGGTCGACGACTTAACGGCAACAAAGACGAGCGAACTAGCATCTCCTACGCCCCTGATACAAGCTTGGTTGTGTCAGTGCACGCTACTCGACCGACTCTAAGAGCCAAGTTTGTAGATGCGCCGAAGGAGATGTACTTGGGAGAAGAAAGGAGATGTAAGGTGGTGATTAAGAATCAAGGTAATGTGACGGTGGATGATGTTAGGAGTCTTTGTAGTCATCCTTCTATTGCGACCTTCTCTGCTGCAAGTGACCAAGGGAGGGAGTTGGAGGTGAGGAACGACCTTGAGACTGCACCGCCGGAATTCGTACTCGACTCTGAGGGAACAATAGAGCTACAACCGGGGGAGGAAAGAGAAGTGGAGCTGCTAGTGAGGCCTACAGTGCTGGGAGACCTTAGTCTAGCCTGGTTGCTAGCCTTTTCTCCAGCGGACGGGGAAGAAACATATACTTGCCGCCTAGCGGTCAGTTTGCGGGTGGAGCAAGCAGTGGAGGTAAGCGTGGAAACTAAGACGAAACGGGGGAGGGAGTTGCAACATGAAGTGATGGTTGAGATTACGAATTGCCTCGCTACAAAAGAGGTGCGGTTGGATGGTTTCTCTGTCTTGAGTCCGCGGTGGTGCATAAGACCGACAAAGGAAGAAGGCAAGAGAGAAGAGGTGGTGATAGGGCCTAAGCAAACGTGGCGCGGAGGACTAACCATCTCCACCAACGCCACCGCTGGTGGTGCAGAGGAAGGAGAAAAATACACAGAAACAAAACTACAAGATCTTCTGCTAAGTCGGGATAGGAAACGACGGCCACCTCCTCCCGTATCTCTTCACCAATCCAGCACTACGTTGGGACCAAATCGCCTCCCTGCACCTCTTCCTACATCGGTGTACGTGGAGAGTAGAAAGGAATGGAAAAAAGCAACTCTCTCAACCCTATTGTCCACAATGCCAGCTCGGGAAAGGGAGAATATCTTGACCCTCTTGAATACGGGGGAATTTGATCTTTCTGCTCACTTCTCCCTCTCCGCCTCGCAAACTCGAGAAAGTAGGAGTGGGAGCGTTTGCCTATTCGCCCTCAGCCCAGGCCCGAGTCGAAGCACTATCCGAGCAATCACCCACCCGAAACTAGAGGATGCAGCAGGAGACAAAAGCAAGATCAGAAGTCTCTATGCTCAAACGGTACGAGAAAAAGCGACTCTGCTACAGAACATTCTCACCTCTCCACTCAACACCGAGACGAACCCTGTGGTCGTCCATACTGAAGTCAAGGAAGGGGAAAAGATTGAGTTCATTGTTAGGAATTTTTCGGATCTGTTGGAGGCCCGGGTGGAGGTTCAACTTGAAGATGGCCAAGAGGAAGGGGAAGAGGGGCAGTGGGTCGGGAGAAAGACTCTTAGATGTAATACGGTGCTAGCTGGAGAGGTGAGGGTGTTGGAAGCCCTAAGAAGAGGAGAGGGGGGAAGGGTGAGATATGGTGTTGTTGTTGAGACTTTCCTCGGTTCTGCTGAAGATGATGGTGAGCGGGTGCTTGTTGCGAGGTATGCTGAGCAGCACTAGGATTAGCTCGATTAATTAGACATCGCAAGTAATGCAGCCTTGTCGCAGGACCATGTTTCAGGAGTGTAGAGAGCGATAGAGATGCCGAGTTGTCAGGATCTGTGTCTGATGCTGCCAGCCTCGTCTTGCGAAGGGAGCTCGATATATATACAGGGACAGTATGCCTCTCAAAGATGAAGTATGGCCTTGAGCGGGAGCAAGGAGTGCCCGATCTCTTTCCGTATCGGCTCATATTTCTATCGACATCTTGATCGATCGTATCCTTTTTTTCCCCCCTTTTTTTTTTTTTTTTTTTTTTCCCTTTTTTGGCCTTTTTTTTCCCGCCTGTCTGGACTGGACTCAGCCATCGCATTGCTCTCTCTCCGCTCCGCTCTTCACAACAGCAGTGGGCTCTTTGCTCCTCTCTTCACTACCATCACCTTCTCCAAAGCCAGGTACACGATAACCTGGTTAGTCGATTCTTTGCCCTCCCTGTGGGAGCCTGCTTGTCGAGCTTCGAGGACCTCACGGCTCTTTGCCTACAATCGACCCAGTTTATCTGGACATTTTTTATAGTCGTTTTTTAGTCTCTCGTGCGAATGAGTTCAGACGGGAAAGCGGAAAATGAAAGACTTCAAGTTCAAGTTCAGTTCTCTCTCTTCTCTTGGGCCTCGTCGATGCTGGATCCGTCTGCTCATCATCAATCATCACCACTGCTGACACCACCATCCGTCGCCCTCCTACTCGAATCATCAGCCTCTCCTTCTAGGTCGCAGTAACGAGAATCGCTGTCCCATTCGCTTCTCCTCTTGCATTTCGTCCAGCTACCGAAGCTTAACTTTGACTCGGCGCGCGGCTCCTCTGACAACACACAAGGATTCAGAAGGATTGCATCAACGAGAGACGAGTCCTTGCACAGCCTTGGATTCTTCAGACAATCAGTGCAGCTACCTCCCACCATTACTGTGACGACCATTGCAGTGACGTGACGGCCAGCTGGAAACTTGTCAGCAAACGGCACAGCGCACGACGCGATCCCTCTAAACTGCTCTGCCCTGGTCACGACACCGACCTTCGTTTCCAACTCGGCATTCAGCCCTAGCTCTGACGTCTCGACCAACGAGCGTCGAGAGGTTGAAGGCAGCCATAACCTTCTCGCAAACATGGCTCCACTCCTTCTCAAGGTCAAAGGCAACAAGTCCTTCTCCCCCTTCTCCAACCTTCACGACCAAGATTCGTTGCTACGAACATGGCGTGTCTGCACAAAGGTAGCCGCTCATCTCGAGCAGGGTCAACGTCTCGAAAACCTCAGTTGGCGACTATGGTACCTTCATGATCTCATCGTCGAGGACAACGATCTCAAAAGTCGACGAGACTTCAAGAAGCTCTCCAAGAGCACCGGTGAGAAGCTCGATCGCGACAAGGGTCGTGCTATTGGCGAGCTCACAGCTCCACCTTTCCGCAAGACCGACTCTGGAGAAGCACTCCGCAAGAAGGCCGTCGAGCGACAAAAGCTCCGTGCTCTTGCCGTGGCCAAGTTGCAGGGCAAGTTCAGGAACAATGCCAGCAAGCAGAGCATCAAAGACATGCAATACACTTTTCCTCTCGATCCTACCCTCAACTTCAGGCGCACCACCGTAGCCAACAAGGATACTTCCAAAGAATATTCCCACACACAGCGTCAGAATGCGCCTCTAGGCACCACCAACAAGTTCCCAGTCAGCCTTTCCCCACAACCTTCTTCCTCCAGTAGCAGCCGCAGCAACAATGACGCACAAGCTGATGCTATGCAACTCAGTACCCATCCTCAACAGTATCAACAACAACAACAACAACAACAACAGCAGCAGCAGCAGCAGCAGCAGCAACAACAACAACAACAACAACAACAACAACAACAACAACAACAACAACAACAACAACAACAACAACAACAACAACAACAACAACAACAACAACAACAACAACAACAACAACAACAACAACAACAACAACAACAACAACAACAACAACAACAACAACAACAACAACAACAACAACAACAACAACAACAACAACAACAACAACAACAACAACAACAACAACAACAAGACCAACACCACTTGTTCGACAACAGCGCATTCGATCAAAACGCCACTTTCGACCAGATCATGACTAGTGCTGGCTTGGGCGGTATGGGCAGTGCCACAGATGGATACAGGCTGGAGGACATTGAAGCCGCTGAACGTGATCTCTTGCTCAACCACCACATCGACCTGAATGCTCCTCTCGACAGCTTGCTCGCAGGTCTCGGCAACATGGAAGATGTGCACATGGATTTCTCTGATCTTGGACTTCCCTCGGGCGACCTGCCCAACTTCAACGCTCCCTTCAGTCAGACGCTGACCGACCTTTCGGCACCAAAGTCAAGCACCACAGCCCGCCAGAACGGCCCACCAAAGCTAAAGCAGATCAAGAGAAAGAAGACCGACCCTCAGCCTGCAAAGGTCGCTTCCGAGCTTGCCCGTAAGAAAGCGGAAGAGCTTCGTAACATCCGCAAGATCACCGAGCAGACTCAGCGAACCCACATCCAGAACAGCTCGCGCCCTGAAAGCAAAGAGCTGTCTCCAGACGCGAGTGTCGGAAGCAGCAGTACTTGGCCTGCAGCACAGAGTGCAGATGCCGTTCGGTCTGATTGGCTCAGCTCTGCTACTACGATGTTCAACATCAATCAATCCACCGGCGCAGATGCCATGCACGGTCTTTCACAAAGCCTGCCTGAAGGAGCACATCTTCCCCTCTCCGGTTACGGTAGCATCGCCAATACTCAGAATTCGATGCATAACCTGCAGATCGACACTTCGCTTTCCACAATCCAAGGCAACAGCACTGGTGCAATGCAGCCTCCTCCCTTCGGCGCACGAGGCACTTCGGTCTCTGTTCCCACAACACCATTGCTTGCACCTGAAGCTGGTCCCTTCCAAGGGGCTGACCGTCCTGTCGACTCGTTGTCTGCTCCCTCTTCTCCTACTCTGCGGCCCCAGCTTAGCAACATCGGTCGCTCAGGATCTAGTCCAGGACCATCGACAAGTGCCAGTGCCTCAAAAGCTGCCGCTAAGCGACACTCGACCGATGCAACGCTCACGGCCGCAGATGGCGTACCCAAACCCAAGGGTCGCGGTCGTCGAAGCATTGCTGGATCCATCGCATTCACCGCCATCAACCCAGATCTCAACAACAAGAGACCAGACAGCTTGCCTGCAGGAAGCTCTACACCCAACACTTCGTTTGCATCAGGCAGCGCTCATCCTACACAAGCTCAGTGCACCAACTGCGGTGCTACATCCACCCCGCTCTGGCGACGAGACCCCAACGATCTCCTCCTTTGCAATGCTTGCGGTCTCTATCTCAAGCTACACAAGACACCTCGTCCCAAGAGTCTGAAGAACCACCATAGCCATTCGCACTCGGGTCACGTCACTCCATCGGCAACACCTGGCGGAGCTTCAGCACCTGGCTCACGAGCTGGCTCACCTTCAAGGGACGGCGAACCAGGAGCAGAGGATATGATGTCATGCTTCAACTGTGGCACCTACACCACCCCACTGTGGAGGAAAGATGATGCAGGGCACACGGTGTGCAATGCTTGTGGCTTGTATCTCAAGCTACATAACGAGCATAGGCCAGTGACAATGCGTGCCGATGTGATCAAGAAGAGGTCGAGGTATGACGAGAAGAGAGGAAGAGCATCGGCAGCTAACTCAAGGAGGACTTCACCTCAGCCTCAGAGCGGGTCTTCTTGGGCAGGTGCGCAAGGCGCTACCGCCGCCAGTACTCAGCAGATCAGTGAAGAACCGATGGCGATCGACAAGCCAACTCAAAACAGAGCCAAGAGCAACTCCGTCACCTTCCACTTACAGCCAACCATCGCAGGTGACACGAGCGAGACCCAACCGAATTCGACATCAGCTCCCGGATCGGCTTCATTCCCGAGCCGATCATGGCCGTGTATCGGCGGCGGCGGAGGAGGAGGAGGGGGAGGAGGTGAGGCCAACATTGCCAACCAGATCAATGACGCATTTGCAACAGCTGTCAATCGCTTCTCAACCGGTGTATCTGTACAGCAACAAACGACAAGCACGTCGCCATCATCGGCAGTCGGCTCTGGTTCTGGCCCGAGTGCTGATCAAACGGGGTCTTTGACTCAAGCAAGCCAGCAGCAGTATGGGTGGAATGTTTGGTCTCAGCAGCAACAGCAATCAGGCGCTCCGTCCATGTCTGGATCCAAGGGCACTGGCACATGTTCGTCGAACAACTCGGCTACTTCGCCTCCGATTGCTATCCCAGCATCTGTGCCTGGTCAGACAGACATTCAGACACTCTCAGCAGCTTTCTCTGCTCACCCAGCACTAGCTTATGCTGTCCATCAGGCAGCCGAGAAGTTCCCAGCTTTCTTTGCGCAGAATCCATTGGGTGCGACAGCCAGTGTAGCAGCAGCTGCGGGGATTCACAATCCTTTTGCCAATGCCAATTTGAATGCTTCCGTCACTTTCCCACCTACTTCTCTTACCAGCAACATCGCCAACAGCAGTGGTAACGACCAAGAACAACACCCTCCCATCGACATAGCTCGTAATGTAGGCACTCGAAGTAATCTTGATACAGGTCACGATAGTATCATGATCCATCTTGCCTCTGCAAGTTCACCTGACAGATCAAGTACCACTACAAGCGTAGGTGCGCCTAATCGTGGCAGTGGGGCAAGAAAAGATGCTGATTTCAGTAGAATCTTACCTGCTACTGCTGTTGTTGCTAAAAGTCAAGTTGCTATTCAACTCACTCAAGGTGCAACGCCTAAAGCTTCAAGTTGGTCCTAGCTCTTCCTACCTACACATAGTTGGATTGTAAGACATAATGCATTGTGCAATGATGCGGTTGAAATTTTTCTACTTATATTCACATCCAAAGCTTTTTTTTTTTTTTTTTTTTTTTTTTTATACATATAAAAGATAAATACCCCACACCACACATATACGTCACTACTGTCGACAGAATCTATTCGTTCAATGTTGCATATCGCGCCTTCAATAGGATTTTTGATTGGAAGAGTTCCATAAGTTACTCAACTCCAATATCCTGCGACTTTTGAAATCGAATTGTGCAATATGGGGATGAAAATTCCATCTACCATCCCTCGCCTTGTCCTGTACATCGCTACGGTAGCAAAGGTCGATTCGGCTTGAGTTGGCATTTGAAGCTTGAGCTGTCAATACCGAGGTTTCGTGTTGCTGTGGTTGGTATGCGTCACGTGGAGGAAAGCCTGTTCCGAGTCGAGAACGTTTGTGTGTGGTTAGAGAATCGGTGTTGTTGGAAGGGGTGGTGCGAGTGAGGTTTAGGTTTTCCAGGTGGATTACGTCTCCTGGTCTAAGTGCTGTTGTGTTGCTAGTTTCTGATGGGGTGGTGCGAGAGAGATGATGGGTGAGGAGGAGAGATGATTCGTTACCTTCCCGTACCCCTGCCTCTTCTGGTCGTGCTGGCGGAGAAGGAGGGTCTGTAGTCCATTCCCTAGCCAATTTTCCCCAAAGCACGACTTTGAAGTAGCACTTCTCAGCAGCCTCTTCAACAACGCTCACCCTCCCCCCCTCCCCACCTCCCTCTCCCTCTTGGGAATCAGAGGGCAAAAGACGCCTAATAGAAGACATTCTACCATCCATGACAATCAATTCAACCCTCTCGGTCTTGCCATCCGCAATCGAACCCGCTTGTGCCATGTTCTCATTCCTTATGGCTTCAGTAAAAGCGCTGCTCGATCGACCTCTTGTCTCTGCTCTACCGATTCCAATCTTGGCCAGGAGGTTATCTTTCGGTTTATCCACGGGGTATTTGTTCCGCACCCTTGTCACTTGGCCCACTTGTTTGACCACAACGAGTAGATTGACTTTGTGGCTTATTGCACCGGGTATCGCACTAGCAACCATCCCCGGTCGGGAGTGGGAGGAAGGGAGAAAGTGTGACGGGTGGGAAAGGATGCGCGAGACGGGGGTGATGGATGACAGGGTGAAATGGAGGGTGGGTGGGGGGAGGATTGATTGGCCGGCTAACATCGAGTCTAGATGGGAAGGGTGGGAGGGGGTGGAGGAGGAAGGGAGGGAAAAAGCTAGGGTTGCGTTATGGTCATTCATTTCTGGCAATTCAATCCTCGCTTCTGCTGAGGCTATGGCCGAAGGGATCTGTGCAGCCTTCGATCCATCCTGCTTTGGGGCGGCGATTGGTGGTGGTCGCTCTGCAGCCGAAGCTAGGACGAAAGAAGTGGTTGAGCGGGAGGAAGGTTTAGAAAAGAAGCTAAACTTGCAAGTCTGCCCTGCTCGTCCAACTCGTCCTCTTCCTGTTGCTGTCGCTGCTGGGCGAAATGCAGCAACAGGCACTCTGATCTGAAGCGAGGACTCGGATGCATTGTTTGAACTCTCTGCCTCCACCATCCTCTCTACATGGTCCCTTGCTGCATCTGGGACTGCACTTGCGGCAATTCCAGCAAAACCGAGCCGAAGCGATCGATGCAATAACCTCGTACCATCTTCACTTGAACTTAACTCCGCACTATCATCTCCAACATTCACTCTACTTTTATCCACACCACCATCCTCCTCCTCCTCCTCCTCCTCCCCGTGGATTGACTCGGCCGCATCTACATGGACGCGACTTGGATCAACTTGACCTTGCACCTCTCCAAAAGTTTGGCTGGCCCTTATAGAAACAGAGGCAGGATTGCGTTCCGGTGTTTCAATCACGAGTACGGGAGACTCGATCCTAACCTTCTTCCTCCCGCTTCCCCTCCCTTCTTCCTTTTCCGCACGAGGGTCGACTGGATGGGTCTCATCTGCGATCGTAGGTACGAGTACTGGTGGAGATGGTTGTGGGTGAAAGACTTCCCACGGAACGCCGGGTGGTGCATCTCGGACGATTGATTTTGCTATCGACTCTTCCCACTCCCCTTCCGCATCGATTTCGAGAGTTGGGAAGACAGGGTCTACGGAATCCGGCACCACCTGCACAGCCTCCACCCAGCCGTCCTCCTTTGCTGTTTCTGCTGCAGTCTGTTTATCATTCCCACCAGGTCGATGATAAACTTGTGTAGATGGCATGTGGTTGCGAACAGTACCCAAATCGAATTGGAAAGTAACAGGGCAAGGATTTAGGTCGAACTTTGCAAGCGTTGGCGGTGGAAGAAAGACCACTGTACGCATCGCAAGAGTGGCAACTGCTACATCGCCGTAGCACAGCAGCACGTGGAAGAGATGATGATGTTGCGGGTTGTAGGGTTGTGTGTTGGTGTTCGAAAGGGTCCAACAACAACTTTACGCCACCAACATTTCGGATCTCGGGACCCACCCTGGCTTGTCGTCTTTTTATCGCCCTTGACAACGCGTGAAAATTGTTGGAAAAGGAGGCTGAGAAATTGAGGGAAAAAAGGGAAAAAAAAACAAAAACAAAAAAAGGGAAAAAAGCGAGAAAAGAAATGTTAAATTACCTAACTCGAGTGAGTCGCTTACAAGCTCCCACGGATCCTTTTTTACAACACATCTCATCCTCCTCTTCTACGTCGCAGGCTCAAGGCAACAAGTAAGCTCAACACATCAGACCGAAATCTGTCCAAGTAACATACCCACACGCACAGTCCCATCATACGCACGTCGTTTGTAACGATTATCAAATCTATAATTCCATCCATGAAAACGTTTCCATTCATGTCCAAGGGTAGTTAGTTAGCTTTTGAACAACTCATACCTTTTCTTTCCATCCCCTTCATCCACCAATTTGAGATACAAATACAGCTTCTCCCTCTCGAACTTCACCTCTACTGGGTGCAAACTCAACCATTGCAAAGCCCTCACTCTAAACCTATGCCAGCTAGTATCCGTGCGGTATCCATCCATCCTCTGTTCCCACCGATAGGCGGTACGAACGATAACAGAGTCGTTCGAATAGGCCGTTCCTCCACCAGTGTATTGCGAGGGCGTGAGCGACGGGTTTGTTGTCATACCCCACCACCTCTCTTCTCTGTTTCCGCGCTTAGTGCCAGATTCAAGATGAGAAGAGGAGCGCAAGGTACCAGGGAAAAGGTGCGGGGAGCAAGGTTGGTCATCGACAGTGGAAAAATCCCTCCTTGTTGCTTGGGTGGCATCGTGTCCCAACCCGACTTTGATCGTTGCTGCGCGACGCAAGCTTGAATCCACGGGATCTAAGAACGGATTGTCCGGATTCTGAGCATCAGAAATCTCTCCCTGCCAACGTCCGGGTTGATGTTGAGGATCCGACCAAACTCTACCTCGGTTTAGTAGCCTTCCATCGTGGTGTCGCGCAAAAACGATTTCGTTGAGGTAAAAGTAGATCCTATTCAACAGACCTCTGTTGAACGGTCCGCCCGTCGAACCGTTTTTCTTCCACAATCCTCTCTCGGCCAAAAACTTTTCCAACTCTGCTCTCGTCATGGGTCTGTAGGCGATACAAGTTGGGTATTGCGGGGAGAACGATCGACGGTATTTGCGGAGAAGGGAGTAGTCTTTGCAATTGAGTCGCCAGAGTTCGTCGAATAGAAGCCACCAGAATCGATGAACGGGAGTGCGGTTGATGGCTGCGAGGCGTTCGTACATTAACGTCACGCACCCTTCGTACAGTATGGGTAGATTGCGCATCGATCGAGCGCATCCAGTTTCTACCAAAGCCATGCCGAGTCCCAGGGGTGAAAGTCCATCATTGTCAAATACATCAGTTAGGAACGAGTAGGGTAGAATCCTATGCTTCCATCGTGCCTCACGCTCGAAATTACGACGATACTTGCGAAGAAGCTTCTCGACCATCGGTGCGCGTTCCACCAGCAATCGTTCGTTGTCTTGTAAGAAACGAGAAAGGGCAGGGTTCATTTCGAAGTCTTCAGTAAGACCGAATGCGCGTGATGCACTGACAATGACCTGCTGCCGGATCGAGGTGAGCGCTCCGGTAGATTCCTTCATCTTCCCCTCCTCGTAAACGATCGAGACTTGGAATCCCCTGTCAAAGTTGTAGCCTGCCCAATCAAATTCGTTGCTCCTCTCGATTTTGAGGGTACCTTCGACGAAAGATACTGGCGTTGCAAGAATGTATTCCGACTGCTCCTTTGCTGCTTGAAGAATTCCAAACCGGGGTAGTGAGCGAGGTCGACGGGAAATTCGACCCAACATCTTGTCTAGGAAAGCCATCCCACTCGAAGCGTCTCCGACCTGAACATTCTCGACGTAGGGACAGAAGATTTTCTGGCCTTCAAGAGCGCGTAAAGCTTGACGGACCATCTTTTTGTTCCTCACCTGCGGATCAGAGTTCTGTTCGATGTATGCTTCCAACTCTTTGACGCAGGTCAGAGACACGCTTTGGATGTTGCCCTCATCGTACCGCAGCACCAGTGTCGGTGGGAAGGGCACGAGAAAAGCCTTTCCAAAGAAAGACATGACTCCCGACGGAAAAGGCGGTTCCTGTGGTCGCCAGTAGGCATCCGGACCGGTAAAATCTCGTTGAATCGTCCTGATCAACTTCTCGCGATACATCCCCTCCTGAGTCCGACAGAAGTGCACCTCTCGACGATACGCTTCGATGCCAATCTGTTTGACGATCTTCAGGTTTTCTATGTGACGTTCAGCGACAGAGCCTTGGAAATCGATCAGGTACGACGGCCAACTGTTTTGGTCTGATACGGAAAAGGCAATGACCTGTTCGAGAGGCATGTGATACTGCGGGCCGCAAAGGATGAGGATTGACAGGGTTTCTTGCCATACCCGACGCTTGATGTGTTTGGTGATATCGAGGAGGGGAGAGAAAAGGTCAATGGTGTAGTCAACGCGATTCTGCCACCGCTTGACTTGATGGGCGACAAAAGACATGCCGATGAGTGAAAAGTAGATGTTGCCTCCATAGGTGAAGGCTTGGACAATGTACAGAATCGTAGTGTTGTATACGGTGGAACCTTGCACGTTGAGCGCGACAAGCAGACCGATGGTGGCGGTTAGCACGTATCCGATACGAGAGACCATTTCTGATCGATTGCCAATCTTGTCTACAAAGGGCTTGATGAACAGATGGACACCCAGTAAGGAAGCCATGACGAGAATCAACGTGCTTTGCTGAACGACGAGCATAGTTCGTGTGGGAAAGGAGCGGAAAAGGCAATTATCTTTGGCAAGAACACCAATGATGATCAAGTTGGTAAACTTGAACAGCAAAATGTAGAGCGGTTTGTAGTAGCCCCATTTGCGATGGTAGGAGTTGTAGAGAAAGTTGAAGGGAGATTTGTCGCGGTTGAGTAGACGATGGTAGTAGATGTGCATTTCTTCTTGACTACGTTTGCGACCGAGCTCGTTGAAGGGGCTAACGTGGGGGAGCATCTCTTTGATCGTCATCATCAGTTTGAATGGATACCAGAGGGTGTAAAAGATGATGGTCAGGAGAGCTAGTGGGATGATGACGTATGCGTAGTTGAAGGCATCTTTGCGCATCGTCGTAGTATAGCAAAAGTCGAGTGGGGCTCGCCAGATGTCGGGATCGCCAAGCAGTGAGCCGGGGACCGGATCATCGATTCCACGCTTGTAGGGATTTGCAACGGGCCAAAAGTCGCTTGACCAGACCAAAGCATCAATTGCAAGCTTGCTGAGCGGCAAATACAGCAAACCCAAGAGGAACACTAAGCATGTGTTGGCGAAGCGCGTTCCTCGAGAAGAGCTCTTGTAGATCCAGCCTTGCGAGTCGAATGCCTCTACAGTCTTGTTGGGGTTGTGAGCTTTGGTCGTGCGCCAGAATGTCCACAAGGCTAGGGCGGTGATGAGGATCCAGATAAGGAAGAAGATCACCGCATAACCAAAGACTGAGACGAGATCGAAAGCAAGGATTGCCGGAAGCGTCTGCAGAAGGAACTTGAAGAATTTGCTGGCGGTAGTTGTGGGATGACTGCTGTCAAAGTATCGCTGAAAATTGAGTTGGATCGTCATGATCTGGAATAGATCTCGCAGTGTCTCCAAACGAAGAATGCCGGCTGCAAAGGTGCTGCCTTCAACTCCGATAACCATGTCAAAAATGATGCCGAGCCAGCCAACAGCCGAGATGCCTCCTGGTGGCTTGCGTGGGCCGATAGCGTTAGATTTGAGCTCGTCAAGGTTGTTCTCTTTGAGAAGCATGAGTGGTGGGAACATCTCTTTGCGCGTAATTGGCTTGGCTCGAGTGGATAGCTTGCTAGAGACACGACTGCCATTGTGACTTTCGGTGAGACGGGCAGAGATGCGACTTGCTACCTTTTCGGCTTGGACTGCGTCGTCAGTTTGCATTGCGAGCTGTTGTTTTGCGTCGACTGCAGTAGCATCATCGTCGTCGTCTTGGTCTTGCTCGTCCATACGACCTGGCTTGCGGTTCGAGACTACTTTTCCAGCGAGCAGTGGATCAATGTCGGAGGATTGAGCTTTCTTGCTTTTCTTTGATGGGCTCGACTGGGCAGCTGCTGGATCTTTGGGCTGACCATCGCCACGAGGGCGGCGTCGAATCGGGCTCTCTTTCCTGGACGGGAGCTTGGACTGGATGCTGGAAGTGTAGAGCAAAGCAGGACAGTTGATCTGACCACCAGCCACTTCAAGCTGAGCAAGTGTGGATGTGTGCTTAGGTTTGCTCATCTGATACCTGCTCGAACTGGGACTGGGCACTTGTGGTTTTGCCGACGGCTCCGTTGGCCGGAATTGCTCGTCAAAACCATCTTGCAAGCCGAAGAGCTGCTTCTCCTGTTGCGTACAAACGAGCAGAGAGTCGGTAAAGATCGGTTCGCCAAAAATGATAGGATCGTTGAGATACTCTTCGAGAGCAGGAAGATGGATGGGAGCTGCATCGCGCTTAAACACCTCGTCAGCCGAAACTGGGAGC
Organism: Ustilago hordei; assembly: GCF_900519145.1. Lineage (NCBI taxonomy): Eukaryota > Fungi > Basidiomycota > Ustilaginomycetes > Ustilaginales > Ustilaginaceae > Ustilago > Ustilago hordei. The sequence goes on along the minus strand of NW_024545272.1, from coordinate 217,330 downwards.
GTACCAGGGTCAAGATTGGAAGAGACGGCATTCTGGGCAATCTCATCGGTCACCATGCCGCTCGACACTGGCGATGCTGGAAGGAGGGGTATACTACTTGGATCTTCGGCAGACCAGGTTTGCTTTGATGGTTGAGGGGATGCAGAGAGGTGTGAGCTGGAAGGCTCGGGTATAGATGCTGGCTGATCAGGTATGTGAGGGCGGAAGGAGGAGGGAAGGTAGTTGCCTGTACCGAGGGAGACTTTGGCATCAAGATCAAAGATGTGGGCACTGCTTGATGTCTTGCCGAGAGGGGCTTTGGGTGGTGGTGGTGGTTCGAGGTGCTGTCGTAGTGGATGGGCGGCCTCGATGCTGGGAGCAGAGGGAGCAGAGGGAGCATCGGTAGCAGTCGCTGCAGTGATGGATTGGCCTACGTCCGAGGAGCGAGATGCTGGCCAAGGGATGGTCTGGACAGGCTGGACTTTGCCAAGTGGGATGAGATGGGGTCTTTGATTCGAATCCAGCGAGGGGGCTTGATGCTTGAGTGGTGCTTCGTTGCGGTCTGAGAAGGGGTTTGCAGATTGAGGAGAGCGTGGCGAAGGTGTTGATCGGAGCTGTTTGATGTCCAAGGATAAAGGAGATGGCACACCATACTTGGGCGTCGAGTCGAGTGGGGCAAGCGTACCGTTGGTCTGGTTGGTAGCAGTGGCGAGGTGGGCGTGATGTGGTGGCAGTGGAGATCTCACAACTGGTGGCAGTGAAGATGATGGCCAAGGATCAGGCTGAGTTTGCCACCTTGAGACGAGCTGCCGTACACTGGCAGTACGAGGGACCAGCAGCGATAGGCTTGAGGGCCTTGGCTGAGCACTCTTGTTGCTATCTGCTGAGCTGCTGCTGCATTCTCTCCGAGGCGGCATTGTAAGCAGAGCCGGCTCTTCCGATGCTTTTCACTGATGGCTCGGAAGAGTGAGCGGTGAGCGGTGAGATTCCTACAAGGCCATGGCGAATGGCGCTGTGACTGGTCGAGTGCGATGGTGTGATGGTGTGATAATGTGATGGTGTGATGGTGATAATAGAGAACCAAGGTCGGAGTAGCCGATCAAGGGTGAAGAGTGAAGGGTTTAGAGTGAAGAGTTTAGAGTAAAGGCATGGCGTGACCGAACAGAGAACCAAGTCGGATTCGCCGACGAGCATGAATCACTTGAAAGCGGAGTTGCCGTCACTATGTGTTGCATTTGCACTCTTTTCATCAGCACTTTACCCCTGCCTTTGCCAAGCAAGTGGCGTGAGAAAGGAGAGTCAGCGGCCCGAACACGCACACCCACACGCACACTCACACGCACACTCACACGCACACGCACACTCAAACGCACATACCTTGGAAGACGGCACAGCAAAGGGGCCTCTTTGACGATAGGCGCAAACCCCGCAAAAAGGAACATGGTCGATGGACATGAGCAATGTGGGAGCAGATCGACAGTACACACACACATAAAAAGAGATAAAGAGAGAGAGAGAGAGAGAGAGAGAGAGAGAGACGCGTTTTTCACTTGGCTCTTTTGCTGAAAGTAACGGATGTTAGCACACCGAGCTTAACATCTTTCCCCCCCTCAAAATACCGTGTGCAGCCTTGGAGCGGCAAAAATGACGTCGTAACGCACTACGCTCGCCTACGCACAGGCCAAGTGGACTCTCCCTTTGTGTTCCTTATCGTCGGCCTGGTTGCCAACGACCACCAACGACCACCAACGACCACCACCGTCATCATCCCCTTTTGTCTCTATGTCCAACTCGAAGCAGAACAACAAAGGCGAGGAGCAGTCCTTCACCATCCAGTGAGTTCTTTCCTTACACCGCTGTTGCTCAAATTCGACCTACCACTGACCCTTTGTCTTGACTCGGCCCTTTGTGCAACCCCGCTCAGGCCTCACCCAGCCACTAGTAAGTTTTCTGCATGCTGCATCCTGGATCGGCATTTGAGCAAACTCGTGCTGACGATCCATGCACTTTCTCTCTTGTGCTTGCTTGCTTGCTTGCTTGCTTGCTTGCTTGCTTGCTTGCTTGCTTGCTTGCTTGCTTGCTTTGTCTTGTCTCTGACTGCAGCCAACGACCCTAACACCGACCCTGCTCTCAACTCGGGACTCAACGAAGGCGTCTTCGGAGGAGGAAAGCCCGGCCCTGTTGTCGTCAACACCGAGCAGCTTGGTCAATCTCTCAGTGAGTACATCCCTTCTAGGCATCAACAGCTTCTCAAGCATGGTCCGCTAATCATAAGTCGCTTTGTTTCTCTCTTGTTGCTTTTCTGCTCGCTGTTCAACCCATCAGGCCGCGAAGAGCTTGCCAAGCGCTCTGCTGAGCTCAACAAGTAAAGTCGTTTGCAGCCACTCGATGCTACTTGACCTACTTTGCTCAGACGGAAGGCACTCCAAGCCACTCTAGAGAAGCGTCTCGTTTAGCAAGCCATGTGAGCCTATCCATGCTTTTGTATGCGCAGCAATGCATATCGATTCAGATCTCATGCAGCCGTGCCTTTGTCTGTGTCATGTCCGTCAAGCGTTATTGGCTGATTCTTTGGTCCCACGATCAAGTGAACAAAGGCAAGCCAGGGAAATGAATCAATAGCCTCTATCTCGTCGACCTGCTGCCCCATCTCTCGCGCAAAGAACAAAGGGAACTCGACATTCCCGCTTCTCAGCCCACCCTTTTCTTGTCGTTGTTTGACACCTCCCCTTTGTTCTTACACTTGCTCCTTTGCTTTGTACTTTGCTTTCTACTTTGCTTTGTACTTTGCTTTGTACTTTGCCTTTCTTGCCATACTACCTCTGGGCTTGTGCGAATGCCGATCTTTCTCTTCGTCTTCTCCTCTTCGAATGGCACTTCTGACTGACCTGTGGGAGGAGTTGAACAACATTCATATATCTGACCCTCGAGTCGAGATCCTTCCTCCCCTTCTCCTCCATCAGCCTTCTCTCATTCTTTCCTCTCCCATCAGCGTCCCTCTCGCTGTTTGCGTTCACACCCGTTACAATGCTTCACTCAAACACAGACGCTAGCTCGTTCAAGCTTCAACCAGCTCCCCGACCCAAAAAGCGTCCTCAAAATCCTCCCTCCATCCAACGGCGACCATCAGGCCAACCAAGGCCTCTGGTCGCTACCGACGCCGACTCCCTCCGTTTCGGCTTTGACGATGACCAGGAACTCTGCCTCACTCCAAAAGCTTCCTATTCCAACTTGCCTCTTCTCGCATCACCCAAGGCTGGTGGTAGAGCCAAGCATGACGAAAATCGTGCTCGATCATCCACCATCTCTAATCGCTCGGCTTCTTCGACCAGTTCAGTTTCTCGTTTACTTGCTGCAATCTCGCTTCCTCTCTCACCTCCTCCTTCCACACCGCAATCATCTTCTGTGCGGGAGACGTTGACGGGGATGTTAAGCAACAAGTCCCCCTCGCCCTCGTCGCCGCTGTTTCCGCGTAATACGCTGATGAGCAGTTTATCTTCCACCTGCATCTCTCCTACATCTCCTTCTGGTGGCAGGGCTTTGAGAAAGAGGATGGGTTGGAGAGCAGCCCTTTCTGCTCCAAAACAGCATGAGACAGCGATCCCCATGTCTCCAGAAAGTCCCTTAACTCCTCGTCGAGCAGACACTTTACATACCCCTACCCAAGCAAGTATCTCTTCCATCCTCTACGCAAACCATCTCCAAGTGGACCAAGAAAATCAATCCGAACCTCTCAGCGCGACACTCAAAGCTCTTGGCGCTAAGCGTCAAACGCATCCCTTTCCTCCCAACACCAACGTCCTACCCGTCAACCAAGCAGAGGAAGCAGAGGAAGCAGAGGAAGCAAAGGAAGCGTTCGAATCCCCCCGCACCGTCAAATCACCTCCTTACTTCGAGTCGGATTTGGAAAGTAGTAGGGAAAGCTTTCAACTGCTAACAGCCCAACGCAAGATCTTTCACCTACCAACATGGATCAGGTTCGAAGCGAATCATCATGCTCGTACGCAAATTGTCCAAAACAACCGCACTGCCGCACAAGAGTTTTCCAATCTAATCGAGACTATGCCGAAAACTTCGCATCTCGGCGACGTTGCTCCTGATAGCCCAAATGGAGAGTTGTTTGCTGGATTCGACATCAACCCTGCTCCAGATACAAAGCAAGAGCAACATGTGGTCAAGGTTGTAAAGACACCAACCATGGCCACTTTGCGCAACAGCGCTAATCGTGGTCCCAGTGCGATCAGGCGAGAGGGAAGAGTGATGGGAGCGATTTCTTCTGTTTTACCTCCTTTTTGCGAAAAGTTTCGTATACAAGATTCGCTTCCCAAACAATCGCCAACAACGAGAGCCTCTAATACGATCAGTAGGCAGCAAGCAGTGAAGGAGAGGAGAGATGGTTGGGGAGGAGTGCTGACGAGAACAAGTTGGTTTCCTTCCTATCGCAAAGGTCCCTTAGTCTCACCGCTTTCTTTCGCAAATAAGTCGCGGTTGAAGAGTTTTAGTCTTCAACCTCACCCCTCCGACCTACCGCAAGAAGAGCAAGAGCAAGAGCAAGAGGGAGAATGGCAAGACATTCAACCCAACCCCTCCCATCGGGAGTGCGAGATGGAGAGTTCCTTTCTAGAGCTTAATCATGCACCGAGCTTTCTTAATCCTCCTCCAAGCCAAACCCGAGGTCGAGGTCGAGGTCGAGGTCGAGGTTGGAGTTGCTTTCGTTCCTCCCCGCACCCCTCTCCCTCTCCCTCTCCCTGTTCAAAGAATGGGCTTGCCGGTATGATGGAGTTGAACACATGGCAAATGCGCCGACTCCCCCCCGCACACGAAGAAACAATGGCGAGCAAACTCATTACGAAGGGTACCAAAAGCATCGAGAACCGCCCAATTCGAAAGACAAAAACCATCTCAATGAAAATCAAAATAGCATTATCCACCATCACCGCAACCCTAATCGCAGCCATCATTATCAACGTCATTGTCCTCTCACATTCCACGTCGGCCTCCAAACCCCGAAAAGCAAACGTCGATCCAATGGCAAACACTGGTCTTGCCTACATCCCCACCACCACCACCAACAGATCGATGAGTGCAAGAGAATCAAGTATCACTAAAGCTGCCCAACTATCCAAACCCTAGTTTTCACACTTAAGCCCACACCGTCTTTGCTGGAATTGTACATAGTCTCACACCTATCCCTACATGTCGAAAGTGAACTGCATCCAAAAAAGGATAGAGGCAGGACGACTTAGTGATCGACGAGGATCATACTAACTTTGCCTCTCTTAGTGGCGTGATCCTTAGACAGGCCAATTTGCACTGTACACTGGTCAAAAATGCCTAGTTCAAGATCCTTGCTCAACCCGCTGACCGAAGTGGGGATGTTGATCTGGTGGTTATCCTGATCGAACTCAACCTCTTGGTTGAAAGTGATCAAACCTTCCAGTCCGAATTGGTTAACGAATACAGCGAGACCGTTGCGGAATACGCGGATGACGTAGGCTGAGGCTTGCATTCCACCTTCCCCCTGCACTTTATCCTTTTTGCTCTTCCTGCTGCAATCCTCGGTCGTAGCCAGCATAGCATTACGTTGGGCGATAGAAAGACCGACATAAAACTCAACCGAAGCTCGACCGGCTTGCTGTGCGCTCCTGTGTCTCTTGTTGACAAGCTTGAGCATCTCGTCGACGTAATCTTTGCTGTGAAGCGAGGGATGCAGTGGTTCGTAGTTGATGGCTGCTGCCAGTTGACGGTGCGCCAGCACATCTGCATAACGTCGGATTGGCGAGGTGAAATGCGTATACATCCCAGCTGCCAACCCATAATGTCCAAAAGTATCCCTCGCAACGCTACCCGAACAAAAGTACTCCGCAGCCAACATGCACCTGGTCGCCATGATCCTTACCAACGTGTTGAAAGGAGGGTCTTTCGGGTCGACGCACTTGTCCAACGATGCAGCCAGAGCACCCGAGCTGGAAACGTCGAGCTCCATCCGCCTTCGTTTCTGCAAGATATCCTGCAGGTTTTCAAAGTTGGTGCGTGGCGGAGCCAAGTGACGACGCAAGACAGCGGTCATGGGGAAGACCTCGTAGATCCGTTGAGCGACAGAGACATTGGCGAGAAGCATGAACTCTTCGACCAGTGAATTGGTCTCTCGCATTTCCTTTTGCTCTACCTCAATCGGCCCGGCTTGTTCGGGCGAGTCGAGGTGGATACGCACTTCAGGCGAGGCGAGATTGAGCGCACCTGCGTCCATACGTTTCTGTTTGAGCTTAATAGCGAGCGAATTAAGAAGGCGAATAGATTCGGTGATGGCATCCTTCTTGCTCTTGTCATCCTTTCGAAACTGCGCTTCCTCATAGGTGAAGGCGGCCTTGGAAGCAATGACCGACTTGTGGAACCGCACATTAACAATCTCTGCATCTGGTGTCATCTCCCAAACCGCACTGAACGCTAGTCGTTCCACGTCTGGTCTCAGCGAGCAGAGATTAGTCCCCAGCAGATGAGGAAGCATGTCGATCCTCTTATCCACCAGATAAACCGTCGTACCGCGACTAGCTGCTTCAGCATCCATAGGATTGTCAGGTCTCACAAAGTAAGACACATCGGCGATATGGACGCCCGCTTCGATGTTGCCATTGGGGAGCTGCTTGGCGTGGAGAGCGTCATCAATGTCTTGACAGCCAGGAGGGTCGATGGAGCAAATCATCTCTTCTCGCATATCGATGCGGTCTTTCCATGCTCGATGGGTCATGTCTTTGGGTGGGACGACCCAGCTGTCTCCCTCGGGTGGGAGACAGTCGAGGATGGCTTTGCTGAAGGGTCGGTAGGGTACATCGTGCTCAAGGAGGAGTGATTCTTGTTCGGCTTGTTTGCTTTCGGCTTGGCCAAGTGCGCGAACAAAATGCCCGTCAGGGTAGCGAGATGTGGGACGCCAAGAATCGAGAGCGATGAGGATCTTCTGTCCCATCAAGTCCTTCGCTTGACGGGTGCGGATGCGAATGCGTGGAAGCTTTCGGTCGACAGGTGTAGCGAAAACAGTCTGTGCGCCCAAGCTGGATAGAGCAGAAGAGTTGACCGAGTTGACGTCGACATGGGCGACGTACGAACGCCAATTGCGACGGACAATGCCCACAACCTTTCCTGTCGGCTGGGGCTCACCACGAGAAGAGCGAGCGTTGGCTTCAGCATCTGCTGCCTCTTTTCTTGCCAGCCTTGCTTCGATATCATCGTCAGCAGCACCTTGGCCATCACCGCGTTCAGCATCGTCATCCTTGAGTGCAGCGTCGGCGTCGATGACTTCTTCTGTCGCCGCCTTCCACTGATCCTTAGGCAGCATCTGCACCGCTACGACGTCGCCGTCGACAGCACGGTTCATAGCCTCACGACCGACCAACAAGATGGGTCGAGTTAGCTGACCAGATCGGACAGTAGCCTCGAGGTAGTTGTACGGGTTAGCGTTGAAGAAACCTTGCAAGAGCTGGCCGGACTTGATCCCTGCGGTGACTTGGTTTTGAGCGAAATGCTCGGGGTAGAGGACGGCTCGCTTCTCGCTGCCTCCGGAAGCCGAGGGGATGGAGCGGGAGGAGAGGAGGTCGAGAAGCTGGTCAGCATTGTCGAGACCTTGGATGTAATCGCGAAGGGACATGGCTCGAATGTCGTCCTTGAGCGCACGTTGGACGTTGTCTTGGTCGTCACTAATGAGCAGAACGTCGAGATTGGCCTTGGACGATGAGGCGGGACCAGTAGAAGCCATGAGGTGGGTTCGATACCACTTTGCAGCTGTACGAATGGCTCTGTCATTTGTGTCGTTGGGCGACTCGTCTTGGTTGTGCAAGACAGCTGTCTGGCGGCCAAAATCGTTGTAGAAGACGCAGAACCTACGGTCAGGATCTGCGATGAGGTTCTTGAGGCGGTTGAAGAGAGGCAAGCTCCTGTGTCGCACCTCATCCATGACAGTCTGCAATACTATGACATCGGTGAAGCTTGGGTTTTCGATGAGATCCATTTGGTGGAGAAAGGCGTTGGTGTCGAGGACAAGGTAGTGGTTCCTATCCACGTTTTTGTTCTTGAGGCCAGAAGGATCGAGGAAGATCTTGTTCTGAGGACCACCTTCCTGGGCCTGCCTTTGGAGGCGGGAGTGAATATGATGGCATTGCTCGCAAGCACGACTACCACAGGCGATATCGTCACGGAGATAGCGCTCGCGAACAACTTTGAGGACTTTACCACGAGCGGTTTTGCGAAAGTACTTGCGTTGGGCCGACTCGAGCTCGACGCCGGAAAGCGGTCGTTTTTGGATGCTGATCTCGACCATGACGACTGTTCTCCAGAATCGATAGCGGCAAAAGTGTGTCAATGTTGATGTCGAGATTGTCGTGGTGGAAGCAAAGACGATGAGGACAATGATCGCTGGCTGAGCAGAAAAGTGTCCTTTGGCGCAATCTTGTTGGATGTGGAGATTTCGAAAAGATCAAAAAGATCGGGAGTCTAAAGAGGAACCCGATCAGATCCGTCGGCTAGTTGGCGGTCTAACAAACCTTTCCCAGTAGACAGGAATCCAGCTTTGCAAACGAGTTTCGATTTTCCGAAAAGAGAAGAAAAAGCATGTCCAGCCAAGGTAAGGTTGGTACACAGTAATACAGCACATAGCACACAGCACACAGTTGAAGTTCTGCTCTTAACGGAGACCATCTACTATATATTTTATTACGTAACCATTACAACATACGCGTTTGTAATGACCTGTCAGTTTGTAGCAAGCAAGTTAAAGATTGTTAGAGTAAAAGACAACATGTCAGAGCTGTCTCTGGGTCCAAACCTGATTTGCTTCCTAATCTTTTAATGATTGATTTGGTCTTATCCCAACCTGGGTGTCTGAATCGTTTGTGCCAAAGCTGCTGCATAGAAACCTTGAGCTTCCTATCTGTTGACTCAAACTCTTCATCAACATCTTCCAGTAGCTGTGTTGGCACTATCATTGCACTTTCACTCCATGTATCGCCTCAGAATTCTAGTAATCCTTGCTCACAATTCTTTGATACCTTAAGTAGGGTACTGTTAACATACAAAACATTTTGGAGAGTTACATCTCTGTATTCTGTTGATATGCTAGTGTCCCCTATAGCTACTGCTTCCAAGATTTCCCTACCAGTGGTGAAACACACCTTTGGCAGATCTTTGGACAAATGAGCATTCTATAATTGTTGACCATGTGATAGCTTGCTCCTGAGTCTAGGATCCAGTGATTTGTTTCCTTTGCTTTTGGCCATTTGTACCATCTTGGGATGAGGGAGCACCAAACTTCCTAGTGTCACCGGAATGGAATTCTGTTCTCCGAGTCCAGAGCATTGTCTAAGCGGTCGTGCGCCAGAGACTTAGTTTTGGGTGTTATATTGGGTTTGATTGAGTAAGGTCTACTTGGTATGTTTTGCCTCAACATAACCAAGCATTACTGCCTGGTAAGTCTCAACTGACCACCTTGAACACTCTGTTCAGAGGTTGCACAGCACAAATGCTGTTTGTTGGTGAGTGAGTGATACACCTTCTCCTACAGTATGAGTGTTTGTAGTACTGTTGATAATGCTCTTGGACATTGTCTGGACCGCAATATGCTAATCGCCTACAGAGGACAGGAGTTACTGGACCACAGGTGTGAGTCACTGCCTACAATAACTGACTGGACTGCAGGTGTTGAGCAACACCACCTACAGCAAGGGACTGGACTGCAAGTGTTGAAGAACACTGCCTACAGCAAGGGACTGGACCGCAAGTGTTGAAGAACACTGCCTACAGCAAGGGACTGGACTGCAAGTGTTGAAGAACACCACCTACAGTAAGGGCACTGGACTGCAAGTGTTGAAGAACACCACCTACAGTAAGGGACTGGACTGCAAGTGTTGAAGAACACTGCCTACAGTTGTCAACTAACAGTGATACAACACACATGTTGAGAGTCGTTGCAAGAGCACTGCTATTGCAATGGTACATAACTGAGTAAGTAAGTAAAGTAGATAGAGTAAAGAGTGGATGGGGATCCACTCATAGGCTATGGTGAGAACAGGAGTATTTATGTGTTCGATCAGTGTTGCCTGTGACACCTATCTCATTCCCCCTGCTAGCATCAATCCCATGGGTGCTGCGCCCCTACCATCTGCACAGCATACTGGTTTTGCAACACTGCTCCTTTCACCTTCCTGCTCCTTTTCCACCTGATGATGTGTGTCAACCCCTTCAACACAACTCCTCCTCATTGCTTTAGCCAATCCATTCACTGCTTCCTTCTTGGTGACCACCTCCCCATCCTTATCTCATGAATCCCCTTAGCCACCCATTGGTCCTCATGACCAACTGCTTGGTCATGCGGTCACCTCCTGTGCTTGGGCCTGTGTGGCTATATGCACACACCCCTTGAGCAGTAACTGTCTGCATGATGCTGAGCTCAGTTCCCCACCACCTCCTATGGTTATCTCCAAGTGCCTCTCCTTCTGATGCCAGTACCTTCCTTCCTGAGTCTACTAGTACTTGCTCATATTGGCCAACTTGTTGAGGCATGTTGATCTGACTGATTCCAACCAATCCCCATGAGATTAATCTGGAACCCCAGGGTTTGATCAATCTCATAATTCATATGCACTGCCAGCCTGATTAATCTTGTTGATCCCCAATGGTTCAGCACCGATCAATCTGGCACACCCTTCATATATTGATCCATTGCACACCCTTCATATACTGCTCTGTTGCACAACATTCCCATGACTGCCGTTGATCAATTTGGCGCACTCTCTTGCGCTATCCTTCTGACCCTGTGACACATTGCTTAGCACCATGTCCAGTTTGCTTGCATATCCAACAACAGATCCTTTGAACCTTGTTTGCGACTTTAGTGTTTGCACTGTTATTGTCAGTGTTGGCTTCCTTGGCTGATTTGTTCTGATACTTACTGCTGGTGATTCTAGCATTGGCTTGGCAAGGATCAATCTTCTGAGCAGGAATGTTCTTGAGTGCCAACTGGCAGGTGCTTAGCATGGTCACAAGTGTGTCAAAATTAAGTTGATGAACTGTTGCAACTGTTTCCTTGTATACTGGGTGATGAATCATACATTTTTGGAGAGCCAAGAACAGAGTGTTGTCAGTGACTGGTTTACCCAGGAGACTGCTCTCAGTCTGGATACTTTTGATCTCCTGGATTAGCTTTTGCACATCAGAGTTGAACATCTTGATGTTGCCAAGCTGGGCAATGAGTGTGAGTCATCAGGAAGTCCTGATGGCTTTATTGCTTAAACCACTCTTGATTTTCTTCCAGATTTGATTGAAGGTAAGGTACTCCCTAACAATGTTGAGGAGGAGGTAATCAACATTATGTTTCCCCACTGTATCAATGGTGCTGCACAAGGTGTTGGACAAAGCATCATCAAAGGTATGGCTCCACTTGGGGTGTTTCCTATTGTACACTCCTTCAAGATGCTTCATAGCATAAGGTACAGATTGGAGGAAAGACTTGACATGTGTGCTCCAGCTGTAGTAGTTTCATGATGTTAGCTTGGGTACTGGTTTAAGGAGTTTTGACAAGGTGCAGAAGTTATATTGCTTGCTACCATCATTGACATCAGAGTTGGAATTGGGTTTCTCATCGACTTCATTGTCGATGACTTCCATCTCGTTTTCGTCAATAGCTTGTGTCATAGGGTCTGCGCAGAAGACCCAAAATGAGGTATGGAGAGCCTTGTGCACACAAAATGTGAAATCTACTGGATCACAGGTTTCCAGTTGATTTCACCGACAACAACCACATTGTGTGTTTCTGATTGGTTTTGCTGAAATCAATCAAAATACATCCATCTGGTTGATTTCGCCAAACACACCACAAGAAGCTCCCATCGGTATGGAATGGGCCAATTGGCTATGAGGAAGCAACAGGAGGCTTGGAAGAGAAGATCACCAACATTAAGGATAAGGATAGGATAGCAGGAAAGGTTTCACATGCAAGGAGCAGGCCCAAGTTCAGCCAAGAAGAGGACCAAGCTCATGAGCATGTGGTAGGTTACCATACAAGGGGAACATGCTCATGGTCACATGGGAACAGTCACTAGGGAGGCCACATGGATGGAAGCAGGACAATAAAGGTGGTCACATGGTCAGGGGCCACCAAATAGGGGCCAGGAGAATGGTCACTAATGGAGAGGAGAGGGAGCCAGACCAAGGGGACCCACACAGGAACTATGAGAAGGAAGGGTAGTGTTGAGGACACATAGCTCAAGGAGAGGAGGAAGCAAGAGGACGAGGAAGGCAGAAACACTCTGTCAGAGGTCACGCGCCCAAAACCTGATATCTGTAATAGAAATGCATCTATTACGAATCCTGTCGAGATATGTGACAATGCTTGTGGTATTATGATTCTCATCAAGATATGTAGTAGAGATGTCTCTATTACTTTTCTCACCCAAAGATGCAGTAATGGTTTTGCTATTGCAGGTTTTGACTAACTGCTATGGACACTCCATCCAGAGGTAGCTTGGCACAATCAATAACTTGAATGTATTGCAAGACACCAAGGTCTGGTGTGATTGAGATAGTTGATGTCATCGACATGAGTGTCCAGTGTGTCAACTGAATGCTTGAGGTGATCCCCAGACTGCAGTGGATGACTGCCTTCAGTTCTATCTTTATCCAGACCACTGGTTTGCTATGAACTGCCTTTGGACATCAGGGAGCAGTGATACAACACACATGCTATGATGGAAGCAATCTACTTGATTGTGACTTTGCTGACTGTAACTAATGTATACTTAAGTGAAGTGATAACTAGTTGTGTATGGTGTAGAGTGGATGGAGATCCACTCGACTGCTATGACAGAGAGCATGGCTATATAACCATTTGCCAAGTGTCACCAGTGACACTTGCCCCTGCTCTGAAAGACCTCCTCCAACACTGCTCCTCCTCCCTTGTCCTGCCTACCTTACAATACTGCTTCTTAGCACTGCTTCTCTTGCCTCTTGCAGATGGAGAGTCTTTGTGCTGCTTCACTACCGGATAGGGGCCTTTCCCACCTCATCTGAGTGGCAACCTGCCCCACCTTTCATCTCACCCATCCTCCTGCTCTGAGTTCATCATGGAGTCAGTCCCCTGTTTCATCAGGGTGGTGTCAGGGGGTCCTTGCCACTCATCTCCAATGGATCTGTCATACAATCCTCCTTGTCCCTAATCTCTGTGGAATATGTAATACTACCTTGTTTACTGCAGATCCTAGTAAGGCCCATGGTACCATTATTGCTCATGCTGATCTAGGTCAGAAATGTCATAGAGCCTTCTCTTTTACAGATCTTGGTGACCTCTACTGCAGCTCCCATGATTGGCCTGATCCCTCAATTCCTGCACTCCCTTCATATGACTTGATGGGTCTTCCTGCTTCCTGCGCATCCAGGCCCATGACACACTCCTCAGGAGGAGCAGGAGCGGTGTTGCAGGCAACACCCTACAAACACATAAATACTCTCACTTCACCATAGTATATGAGTGGATCCTCAACCACTCTACTTTACACTTACTTACTCTCTTAGTTACAATAGTTTCATTGCAATAGCAGGACTTTGCAACAGCCTCTCGATTGTGTGTGTTGTATTGCCATTGGAAGCCCACTGCAGGCAGTGTTATCCAACACTTGCAGTCCAGTCAATCACTGTAGGTGGTGTCCAACACCTGCAGTCCCATATCTCCTGTCATCTATAGGCAATAACCTTATTGTGATCCAGGTGATGACAAGAGCATCAAGCAGCAGCACTACAAACACTTGTGCTGTATTGGGAGTTGTATCTTATACCATTCCCAACCCAATGTGTTACAGACATGCTGCATAGCCTCTGAACAGAGTGTTCAAGGCAGTCAGCCAAAACCTACCAGAACTCAGCCGTTTTATTACTGTCATGGGACAGGAGGGCTGCGCAGGAAGTAAGAAGACCCGAAGTCATATGAAGAGGAGTGCAGAAATTGCGGGATCGGGCTAAGCGAGAGCTTAAGGCAGAGTTCACTGAGATTGGTAGTAGAAATGGCTCTATGGCAGAACTCATCAGGATCAGTAGGAATGAGGTCATTACTACAGAGCTCAGTGGGAATGGTAATACCATGCTTGTACAACAGACCTCACAAGAATCAGTTTGAGAGGCACCCCCATCACTGATATGGCAAGAGGAGGATACCAAACAAGGGAGAGGGCACCACTGAATGAAGAAGGGCCTTGCACAACAATGAAGTCAGTGCCAGCAGGTGGGCACCAATGACAGGAGGGTGATGAAAGGGTGCAAGTTGCCACTCAGATGAAGTGGGACTGGCCCCTGATGGAGATGAGGCAGCAAGAGGCCCATCCATCCACAGGAGACAAGGGAAGTGGTGTCAATGAGTAGCATCACAAGGTGGATGGGGAGTTTAGGAGGAATGAGGAGGGGGAGCAGTGTCACAGGCAACACTTCAAGAAAGGTATATAACCATGTTCCCTGTCATAGCAAGTGAGTGGATTGCCATCCACTCTACACCATATATTACTAGCTATAACTTCACATAGGTATACTTAGTATTCTGTGAGCAAGTTGCAATCACTATAGATTGCTTCCCTTGTAGCACATGTGTTGTATCACCACTCACTGACATCTGAAGGCAGTTCATAGTAACCAGCAGTCTGGATAACAATTAGAACTGAAGGCAGTTGTCATGGGGCTGGATGCGCAAGAAGCAGGAAGATCCATCAACTCATATGAAGGGAGCACAGGAATCAAGGAATCGGGAAGATCATAGGATTTGCAGCAGAGTTCACTGAGATCTGTAGTAGAGACAGCTCTATTACAGATCTCACCTAGATCAGTGCAAGTGAAGTTGATATCATGAATCCTGCCAGAATCTGCAGTAAGCATGATTGTATGGCAGATTCTGCAGAGATCAGTGGCAAAGACAGTTGTATGGCAAACTTCACATGTGAAGGAGGACCAAGCATTGCCAAGAAGGGGACCAAGCTCAGAAGCATGCAGCTGGTTACCACTCAGGGGGTCACAAGATGAAGACCAGGAGAACCATCACTGGTGGGAGGAAGAAGAGCTGTGACAAGGACACTGGCAAACAGGTTATGAGGAGGAAGAGCAGTGTTGAGGGAATCAACACCTAGTTCAAAGAAGGACAGATAGGAGGGACAAGGAGGAGGGGCAGTGTTGTGGGTGATGCTGCAGGCATGGTATATAACCATGCTCCTTGTCACAACAAGTGAGTGGATCACCATCCACTCTACACCATATCAACTAGTTATTACTTCAAGCATAAGTACATATTAGTTTCAGTCAGCATAGTTGCAATCAAGTAGATTGCCTCTCATTGTAGCATGTGTGTTGTATCACTGCTCACTGACATCTGAAGGTGGTTCATAGCAAACCAGCAGTCCAGATTCAAGATAGAACTGAAGGCAGTAGTCCACTGCAGTCCAGGGATCACCTCAAGCAATAGTTGACACACTGGACACTTGTGTCAACACCACCAAGCATTCATACTCACACCAGACCTTGGTGTCAGTACAGTTCATATCATTATTGATCATGCCAAGCTACCTCTGGATGGAGTGTCCACAGTGGTCAGTCGAAATCTGCAATAGCACAACCCCAATCACAGATTCAAGTGAGTAAAGTCATAAGGACATTACTATGGCATAACTTGACAAGAATCATAATACTACATATACAATCACATATCTCGACAGGATCTGTAATAGAAGCGGTCCTACTACAGATCTCAGGTTTCAGGTGTGCGACCTCTGACAGCAGTCATCCACTGCAGTCTGGGGATCACTGTCAGCAGCCGTGCACCTGAAACCTGAGATCGGTAGTAGTATCGATACTATTACTGATTCTGTCGAATTATGTGACAATGCTAGTGGTATTTCGATTCTTAGTGAAATATGCAATAGAGCCATCTCTATCACTTTTCTCATTTGAATCTGTAGTTGCAGTAATGCTATTGCAGATTTTGACTAACTGCTGTGGACACTCCGTCCAGAGGTAGCCCAGCATGATCAATAACAATGTGAACTTATGATGACACCAAGGTCTGGTGTGAGTATATTGTTGATGATGAGGTTGGTGGCATTGACATGAGTGTCCAGTGTGTCAACTATCGCTTGAGGTGATCCCCAGACTGCAGTGGACTACTGCCTTTGGTTCTATCTTAATCCAGACCACTGGTTTGCTATGAACTGCCTTCAGATGTCAGTGAGCAGTGATACAACACATGAGCTACAATGAGGAGCAATCTATCAATTACTACTATGCTGACTGAACTAATGAGTACTTATGCTTCTGAAGTTATACTAGTTATGGTGTGTAGAGTGGATGGGGATCCACTCGACCATTTGTGATGAGAAGGTATGATTATATATCTCTTTGCAGTGTCGCCAGCGACACTGCTCCTGCTCTCTCTCTCCAGAGAGTACCCTCTTCATCGAGTACTGTACAGGGATCTCCAAGGAGACTCCTCCTCCTCATTGAGCCTTGTCACTCCTGTCCTTCCTGAGCTGTGTCAACTCCATCAACACTGCTCCTCCTCCTCATGTCCTTCTCACCAGTGTCCTTTACACAGCTCTCCTTCCTTTGACTGGCAACAATTCTCCTTTACTCCTGTCCTGTGTGCCCCTGAGTGGTAACCAACCATGTGTTGCTGAGCTCGGTCCCCATCTTGGCAAGGCTTGGTCCTCGGCCTGGCAGAGCTTGGTCCTCCTCACATGTGAATTGTCATATGGACATCCTTACTACTGATCTCCACAGAATCTGCCACACAATCTTGCTTGCTGCAGATTCTGGCAGGATTCATGATATTGATGATGCTCATGCTGATTTCGCTGAGATCTGTCATAGAGCTGATTCTACTGCCAATCTTGGTGAGCTCTGCTGCAAATCCTACATTCTGCCCGATCCCTCGATTCCTGTGCTGCCTTCATATGAACTTCGGTTCTTCCTTCTTCTCTGCGCATCCAGGCCCATGACAATCACCTCAAGCACTCAGTTGACACACTGGACACTCAAGTCGGCACCACCAGTAATCACACTCATGCGAGACCTTGGTGCCAGTACAAAAAACATATAGTTATTGATTGTGCCAAGCTACCTCTGGACAGAGTGTCCACAGTGGTCAGTCAAAACCTGCAATAGCAAACACACTACTACATCTTTGGGCAAGAAAAGTCATAGAGGCTTCTCTATGACATACCTTGACAAGAACAGTAATAGAGAGCACTCTACCACATATCTTGACAGGATCTGTAATAGATGCATTTCTATTACAGGTATCAGGTTTCAGGTGTGAGACCTCTGACAGTTACTTTCAATTGAAACATACCAAATAGGGCTTACTCAGTTGACCTCACCAAAATCAACTGGAAGCACCCAACCTGGTTTCAGGCATGTGACTGCTTACAGCTTGCACCTGTTGGACTGCCTTGCCTTTTCTAACCCCCCTGGACTTCTTGGCGGTTTTGCTGGCACCAGCTTGAGGGTTGGTATCTTCTACCATGGTTGTTTGTGGTTGAGGATAAGATAAGGTAAAGAGGGGGCCAGCTTGGTTGATGAAGCTTCAGACTTTTAATCAGTTAAAGATTGTTAGAGTAAAAGACACCTCTACATTGGGGCTATGATCAAGCTCCTTTTGAACAGGTGTATACTAACTGCAATGCTTAGGTTCATCAAATGGACTAGGACTACAAACATGTGTGTATATAGCTTCACATCATCCATGAGAATGTCGAGTATCCTTAGGCAAACTGAGTGTCTGCCCTGCTGTGCTCTTCAACTGTTTCTCCTGCAGATTCCCTGAGCTGTTTCTTCTACTATGTCATGCTCCCTGTGTGCCTGAGTCAGCTTGTGAGTGAGCAGCTTGTCCTTTCACATGGTCTGGTGCTTGCTAGCCTTGGCAATCACTAGCTTCAGCTATTGTGAGTTCCAGGAATTGTGAGCTTTGGCAATTGGATAAGCTCTAGAGTTTTTCCCACATATCTTCAACTAGCAACAACGGCCAGCAAAAGAGGGGTCCAATGCCGCAAATCTCGTTAACACGCTCCCGCTTCTCTTAGGCTTAGTCAGCTTTTCGTTGCCGTGGCTTATCATCAGTCTCGTCGTCAAGCCATCACCACCATCACCACCATCATCACCATCATCACCATCATCACCATTACCACCATTACCACCACCTTGTTCCTCACCCGCCACCCCATCATCTCCACCTGCATCGTGCCACGCTGGTGTTTCAACCCTCGACTTCCGGATCTTGATCTTTGCACCCGCACGTATCTCGCACCGCATCGGCCATCTTCAAATCCAAGCTGGACCTCTTTGTCCCTAGCTTTTCCGACATCCGTCCCTTCGACAAGATCGAGCTGACGCCCACTACATTTGCCGGTCAACTTTAGGCGTACGATCTGCATGTGCCGAATTCATCTCGCATTTATCCTCTTTGTCACATGCTGGTAAGATGCTTTAGACGGCTTGATTGTCATCCCCGCCAACTGTCTCGACTCATTTGCATCAACCTCCGACTTGTGCAGAACAGTGAGTTACGCTCTGAGCACGCTACTGCTGTCACTCCTCGGTCCGAATCAAACCCTTGTTGCCGGCGGTCTGCAAGCAAACCTCGTCCCTGACATCTCGTCCCTGACACCTCGCCCCTGTCGCGGTCCGCATTGCTTTTTGCTCGACATCTCTTCTTCATCAACCTTGGCTTCTCTCTACCATTGATCGCATCAGCTTTTCATCTTGGCTCCATTGTCGTCGTGACCAGCTCATCTGCAGACCTACGTCGGTCTGCAGGGTCCTTCCAAAACTCCGCCCACTGCTTCAACGCCTACGCTCGGCCCGCTTCATCTCGCCTCTCCTACGCCTGTTGCGGCTCTTCGCTTCTCGTCTCCCACCCAATCTCGCTGCGAGCAGACGCTTACATTCATCAATCAACCCAGCGTTTCGTGGAAGATTGCTTTCATGTCATTTCCAGCCCTTCAAACATCCCAGCCCGCACTCAAAGACGACGCTGCCTCCTAGCTATATCAGGTAGCTCTACAGTCCAGTCGCCTTTCTTCGCCTGCCTTACCGCTGCCATCGACACAAGAGCTCCGCGCACTCGCGCATTTCTTACAATGAGCTCCCTCCAAGCTGATCTTAGCCCGCCGCCAACGCCAGGGCCGAGTTCGTTCGCTCCACGAGCTCTTCACGCCTCCAAGCCACCAAGCCAGCCTGCCAGCTCGCTCTCGCTCCATATTCCCGAGGATGGCCAAGTTTTTGCCGCTCTCACTCAGCCATCGCTCCCATCAGCACTTACCTCGACGCCCTTGGCATATGCGCCAGCTGCTCCTCCCATCGCCTTGAATCTCTCTTCTCCGCATCAACCAGGACCAAGCACACTGGCACTGCCACCGCAGTCCAGGCTGACACGCAAGCGACCGTCTAGGCTGAATTTGGCGCCACCTTCATTAAGCGACGAACCAGGTCTCTCATCACGTTCCATGCCAAACTCGCCCGCCGCGCTCTCCAGGTCCAGCTCCAAAGCAGAGCAGTTGGATGACTCCGCTCCGCCTCCTTCAGCGATATCAGAAGCCGTCAAGAATCTCTCGAGCACGCTCAGAGGCACACCACGAAGACGTCCAAGCATGCCTTTCAAGAACACGGCAGTACCGGAAACATCGTATCCAGAGCCTCCTAGCGCTGCCAGCTCCCATACGCGACCACCAGAAGCTTTCCGCGATCCTTCCGAGCACATTTTGAGCGGCAAAGGAAGCACACTTCAGCATGCTCGCAGTGTCTACTCCCAAGGTCCTGTAGAAATACTTCCAGGCCTCTTCCTCGGTGACGAGCACAACGCTCGCGACCAAGATATGCTCTCCGCCCTTGGCATCACCACCATCCTTAACGTCGCAAAGGAGACCATCCTCGACTTCCAGTCTCCAGGCTCGGCACAGCCAAACCAATCGCACTCAGCGTGGACCAGCGCGTCAAATCGCAACCGCAAATCCGACACAAGCATCATCGGTCGCTCTCGACCTCAGCACAATGCTGTCTATGGGTCGCGCATGATATCAGATGTCCCACCAACACCAAACACCTACTTCACTCCACCGACCACTGCTTCGCTTCCTACCGGTACAGCGCATGGCGATGCATCTTCACTTCGCGACGCAATCAGCACTTCAGTACTGCGCAACACCTCTTCAACGCCAAACCTTCTCACTCACTTTCTCAATGACGCAACGGCAGCAGCCCACAACTCACACCACGCCGCTACTGAGTCCGACCTGCGCACACTTACTGCGCAAGACGTCTTGCGCTACCGATCGCTCCGACGCAGCAGCAACTCGTCTTCCGACGATGCTTTCGATACTGCTTCCTCACCAACTTCGTCACGAGCGGCAAGCACGTGCACTTCGGCTGCCACCGAGCTTACCCCACCAGCCCTCGTGAGTCTCAAGCCGAGCGGAGACGCTGCACCCGAGACTCAAGGCCACTCGACATCCAGCGAGTACGCCAATCAGCAGCATTCTCCCAGCTATGCCTTTGACAACGACTCGCAGCGCTCGCCTCCCACTTGGGTCACACAGGTCGAGTTGCCATCCAACGCAACCGTCATCAAGGTTACTAGCAACAATGAACAGCGACTCTCTCGCGAGTTGCGCTACATCAAGCTTCCTTGGACGCACGATGAGACGGAACTTGCTACAGCTCACGGCGGTTTCGCGCAAGGATGTGCGCTGATCGCCGAGGCGCTCGGCATTGATCCTCGCTACTGGTATGCAGCCAAGATTACAGAAGATCGGGATGCCTGTATAGCACTAGAGGATGACGCCAGCTTGGACAACGTACAGACGAGCCCTTCTCCAGGCAAGATTCTCGTGCATTGCCAGTGCGGTGTCAGTCGCAGTGCTACATTGGTCATTGCCTTTGTCATGCAGGCTGCAGCCATGCGATACGGCTTTGAAACCGCACGCACCCTACTCGGCATGCACGACTGTTACAACATGGTCAAGGACAAGAGTGCAAGCATTTCGCCCAACATCTCGCTCATCTACCAGCTCGTCGAGTGGGAGCGTCATCTCTCCAGCGCTGCCGGTCGCCTCCGCGACGTGCTCGGTATGGGTTGTGGTGGGAGCCAAGGGGAACCAGGCAGTCACTCTGACACGAGTGGTAGCCAGAATGGTGTACCTGGAGCAGGTTGGTCTACCGAATCCATGGACGAGGCTATGTGGAGCAAGATGCGTCTTGAAGAGGAGGAAAAGGAAGCAGCAGAGGAAGCAAGACGGCGCGAGGAGCGTCTCAATGAAGCTATTCGGCTAGCAGCGGAAAGGAAGGCAGCACAGGACCGTCTTGAAGGACGCACGCCAGATGCCGCCGCTGGCAGCGACGTTGGTGGTGGATCGCTTATGCAGCGAAGGCGCAAGAAAGCGGCACCGGCCTTGCAGCTACAGACTGCCGGTTCTTCTGCGGCGACGAACAGCGCTCCTGCAGCAGCACCAATGCCGAGCCCCGGTCTCAACAAACGTCGTCCTCCAGCATTGCAGCTCAACTCTGCCCTTGGTGGCAAGAGTCATTTGGAAGTGGAAACACCATTCCGAACGGCAAGGATGGAAGCCTGGTCAGAACAAGAGCATGACGGTGACGGCGATGTGATGATGTCGGAGCTGGAACCGCCTCAGACACGGTTGCGATCCTCGGCAGCCGACTGGGACATTGTCAGTACACCTACTGCACGAACAACGATGGGAGCATACGGATCTGACCCGGCCAGCTCGACGCTGCAAACGCCTAGTGCTTCTACTACTTGGCATGATCGTGCACGCCCGTCATCCGTGTCGTCGCATCTGCCAGCTTCGCTTGACACTTCAGCAACGCATCGATCAAGCACAGACGGAGTCATGGCCACGAGCTGGCTTTCGCCTTGTTCACCTGCCATGTCAACTTCACTCTCGCTTGGTTCGCGACCGAGTCGATTCAGCTTGGGCGGCGCTGCACCTCTCAGCGGAAGCCTCACAGCACGGTTGGAAGACGAGCTGGAGCCAGGCTCGCGATCGAAAGCAAGACCCGATTCGATGCAAAGCACCATGTCTTCTTCCTCTTCTACCGCACTGTTCGGCGTTACAGCTCTGTCGCGAGAAGAAAGGAAGAAGCAGCATCGAAGGACGTTCTCGTCGGATTGGCCTACGCTTCAGGCTAACTTGTCACAGAGGAGCAAGAGCAAGGTTGAGGCCATGCTACCGCCGAATCCGCATACAGAAGGTGCTGCGCCAAGCAGTGGATATGCAAATGATGCGATGGACGTGTAAGATGAGCAGCATTCGACATTCGACATTCGACATTCGACATTCGACATTTGACATTTGACATTTGACATTCGACGTTCTGTTGTTACAGTGTTTACAGATTTGAAAACTTGATTGCCGACGTTTGATCCTGCGTGATGGGATTGTGAGGCGGTCCCTTGTGAAGCCGAGTCGACACAGCCAAAGGTTCGAGGTGGTGCATATCCGAGTGAGCCAAGGTGGCGGCAATGTGAGATCGAACTAGAGCTTACATAGTTTTACTGCAACGCGCTGACCTTGCTTTCCGCCAGTTTCTATACGACGGCCGTTCACTTGATCGCTTCAACCTCGGTCTCTTATCAGGGGGTGAGGGGGGCGACGAATGGTAGCTACCCAGGGCCAACTAGGCGCACAAGAACACACACAGCGAGATCGAGCAAAACTGATGGGAGCTTGGACGGTCGCATGACCCTGCGCTTCGTTCTCAAGCCCATCCTCCTCCTAGTGGCCCCACCAGCATAACCCCCACTCGGTCTATTGAGCGCCACACTTGTTTCACCTGCACGACTGCAGCAGAAGAAGAAAAAACAAAGAGGACACTACACGTATCAACTGGCGTCACCAATCCGGATCGTGTTGCCACCCTCTTTGGTCTTTGTTTTGCTATTGTTGCTCCTGTTTCAGTCAGGCAAGCAGTCCAAGACTGCTCAGGTGCCTCGTAACGTCACTTGCAACTCAGTCATCAGCACGCCACCCTGCGCAATCTTTCTCTTTTATTCCAGTTTGGTTTTACTCTGATATCGCCATATCAGTCGCTGTCCCCTCGTCCCCGCACCTGTCCACCTGCACATCCAGCTCCTCTCTCGACCACATCCATTGCCTTTGCTCGAGCAACGTCCACAACAGCCCACAACAGCAAGACCTCGTTCCTCCATTCTTCTCGACCATGGCGCCAGCCGACCAGATGATCACCTCCGACTCTGGACCCTACGTTCAGGAGAAGGCTCCTTCCTCCGACGACCAAGTCAAAGGCTACGACAATCCCGCTCACAATTCTTCCCTCAAGGATGCTAACCAAGATGCTCGACCTGAAGAGCGTCAGCTCCACCGTGCTCTCAAAGGTCGTCAAATTTCCATGATTGCCATTGGTGGTGCTCTTGGTACTGGTCTCATTATTGGAACTGGTTCTGGTCTCGCCAATGGCGGTCCGGCTTCCATCCTCATCTCTTACACCGTCGTTGGTTTTTGCTGTGCAGCTGTCATGTCTGCTCTTGGTGAAATGTCTACTTACATGCCTCATCCACGGGGTTTCGCAGGCCACGCTTCTCGATTCGTCTCTCCCGAATTCGGTGTGGCTACCGGATACAACTATCTTTTCAAGTACCTCGTCGTTACTGCAAACAACGTCAACGCATGTGCCTTGGTGATTTCCTACTGGATCAGCAGCAGCCAAGCTTCAGGAGGTATTTGGATCGCCATCGTCACCGTTCTGATCATTGCACTCAACTTTGGTGGACCTAAATGGTTCGGTGAGGTGGAATTCTGGCTTTCATTGGTCAAAATCGTCACAATGACCGGTTTGATTATTCTACTTCTCGTCATTGATCTTGGTGGATCGCCTACTGCAGACAGAATCGGTTTCAGATACTTTCAAGATGGTCTTGCTTTTCGATCTTACCCTCGAACCTCGGGATCCAAAGGAATGTTCCTTGGATTCTGGTCCACCATGGTGACTGCATTGTTCGCTTACACGGGAACTGAACTTGTCGGTGTTACGGTTGGTGAAGCTGCCAATCCTCGCAAATCAGTCCCTTCTGCTATCAAAAAGACCTTTTTCCGTATCGTCTTTTTCTACGTCCTTGGGGCCCTCTTAGTTGGAATGGTCGTCCCCTCCAATGCACCCGAACTGCTCGCCGCTAACCGAAGAGGAACCTCAGCCGCCGCTTCCCCCTTTGTCGTCGCTATTGTCCGTGCCCGCATCCGCATTTTACCCGATATCATCAACGCTGCAATCCTAATCTTTTGCATCTCGGCGGCAAACTCGGATCAATACATCGCAGCGCGTACCCTCTACGGTTTAGCTATCGACGGTAAAGCTCCTCGAATCTTCCGCCGCGTAGATAGACGTGGTGTTCCTTACGTCGCACTTTGCGTCACCGCGCTATTCTGCGCGCTAGCCTTTATCAATCTCGCCTCTGGTGGTGCCCAGACATTCTCCTACCTCGTTGCATCCGTTACAATGTTCGGTGGTCTTACATGGATCTGCATCTTGATCTCGCATATTCGATTTATGAAAGCTATGAAAGCTCAGGGAATCTCGCGTTCCACTCTACCCTGGCAAGCTCCATTGCAACCTTACTCCTCCTACATGGCTGTTGTCTTTACCTCGATCGTCGTTTTCTTTAAAGGTTGGAACTCGTTCTTGTTCGCTTTTAACTGGAGGACCTTTGTGACCAACTATATTGGACTACCGATCTTCTTCTTGATCCTGATCGGATGGAAGTTGTGGCACAGGACAAAGATCTACAAGCCGGATGAGGTTGATCTCTTGACAGATGTCAGAGAGTTTGATCAACAGGATGAATTCATCTGGAAAATGGATGAAGAAAGGGTAAAGTCCGAGGTGGCAAATGCACCAGTCTATAAGAAGGCTTGGGTTTGGGTTAAGAATTGGTAAAAGTCACTTGATCTTGCTAGATCTCTGTTCATCCTTATGTATTGGACATGCAATCATTGGATAGATGTGGTATGAAGGTCTCTTGTGCCATTTGCTCTAGTTATCTCCTTGCCGAGTGGTGTGCGGACGAGTGTGTGACGGTGGGTGCTTTGATTGACGACGGTTGCCTTCATTGCATGGTGTGGTGGATGTTGATGCGTTTTTGTCGTTCAGTGTCTTTGTTGTCAGTCGCAAAAAGAAAAGCGAGAGGACGACAGTGGTCATCATTGAATGTTGCATCACTGAGTTGCATGGATCTGCCATGCAAATGCCTTCTGCGGCACGCTCAGACAGGTCTCACAGATTGCCAACCAGTCAAATGGACGCCAATCAGGCCGCCACAGTCGCCGTCATGTCAGTGAGGGATGCTAAGTAAGAACGAAGAAGCCGTTGATCCAGGAAGCTGATCGACATATGTTCTTCTCGACTGGAAGGCCTGCAGCTGATCAGGTCCCGAAAGGAACAGCTCAGCTTCTCAACACTCGACCTTCTTACTCGGTTCCGTGAGGGAGCAGGGTAATGGTATTGTGTTGATACAAGCGATTAATTGCAATACCAAGAGACGAGAGCAAACTTAAAATCTAGATGCCGTCGGAGTAGCTTTGGCAATCCATTGTTGGTGACGTGTACACAGCTCGCGAATGATGTCCTCCTCGAGTTCCTTTTCGCCGCCCTTTCCGCCTCCTTCTGTGAGGCTGTCAGAAAGACGCATCCATGTAGCAGTAAAGTGCTGACCGTCGACGTTGACTCGATCTATTGGCCGTTGTGGTTGTGGTTGTGTTTGCGAGGTTGAGGGTGAGCCTGTGTTGTTGCTATCACGCTCTACAAAGACAACCTCGAACTTTCTTCTGTTTAGGTCGTTACCGATGACAAGTTGATGACCGTACCTTTGCAATGCTGCGACAGCTTTTGGAATGAGCAGCTTCGGGTCGGTTTCCAGCTTGAAGCTGACCAGATACCCCTCTGGTACCCACTGTTCGACCATGGGCTTGAGCACTTTTGGAACCTGATCCATTTGGATCACAAGAGAGCCCTTTCCAGACTGGATTTTATGTTCGGGAACGTTTGTCGAGGGGATGAAGAAATCACTGACTGCAGCAGCGAGATAGTACATCCCGTTGCGACCTAGCGGTTGCATAACACGAGACATCTCTCGTAGCAGCCAGAGGTAGTCATTGACAGTCACAAAGGGAACGGTATGTAGCAGGCCAGATGTACGCGCATGATGGTAGGCCGAGAGGATGGGTCGAAGATGGGCGACGTGTTGCTTGAGAACGGTAATGTCATCCTCTCCTGTACCGGAAGCAGGCGAGTCGGTGTGAACGTGGGTAGCTGGATCCGCGAGCAGGTCTAAGAAAGGGTTTGTCGTATGACTGTAGTGTCGAGTATACGGAGCGAGAGAATGTTGTCGACTCATAAAGATGACAGCGTAGCCGGCCGAGAGGAAGTATTCGGCGGACGTAGCTCCTCGAGTTCCTGCGGAGAAGTTGTCGAGGAATCGGACGACGTTCTTTTCCAGAGGCACTGTTGTTCCGCCTGAAGTGACGAGAACGACGGGTCGAGCTTGGTTGATGTGACGTTGGACGAAGTCCGAAGCAGAGGCCGAGACCTCGGCGAGATTCGGCGGCGCCGATTGTGTCTGGAAGAAGCGGTCACTTGACCAGTTCGGAGAGGCCGAAGACGAAGCGGATGGGTCCGACATTGGTGCGAAGCGTTGGTGCAAAGTGTTGGTGCAAAGTGTTGGTGTACTTGATATGTCTAGTGGCGGCTTGACAGAGTCCGCTGCGGTGTGTTTCTTGGTTCAAGTTGTGAGCGGCGGGCACCAAGTTGATCGGAGTTGCCGATGCGTGAGTAATCAAGCGGATGAAGCGAAAGGTCGGTCAGAAAGTCAAGGGTCGCCTTTGCGGAAGCAAAAAGCGGTAGGGTTTGGTGGTTGTCGTTTGGTGTCGAGTTGGTATATCAAGTAACCCAACGCTGGCTCAAGCCGCGTCTCAAAATCTCGGATCTCGAATATCAAAGCCTCTCTCGCAGCTCCGTCCATCTCTCGGAAGCTTTTGTTTTTGATATTATTTATTCACAAAGTGAGCTTGTCTCTCCACTGTCACTGCTCAGCCACAGTTCGGCTCCCACGCTCCCACGCTCCTACGCTCCCACGCTCGCAACATCACATCAGCCAATTCCTCGTCCCCAGTCGGATCACCCGCAGAGCGTGACTCAGCGGCAAGCTTGCAAAGATGCCTCGCAAGAAGATCGTCCCCATCGACCAGAGTGCGCCTGCTGCTACGCCATCCACACGTCGCCTCGGCTCATCCGCAGCACCTGAACGACCGCCTTCACCAGCATCTTCCCTCGGCCCGCTTTCATCGCCACACAAACCGCCACCCGGCCAGCGCTCAAAACAGCCCAACAGCAACGCTGCCTCCGCTATGCCTGCACGCCTACCATCCCCAACCCTCTCCGAGATCTCAACATCAGCATCCGAAGGCGGTCAAGATGGCGCACCCTCTACAAATCAGCAACGCTTGCGATCCGCCTCCCCCGAGGGAGACGAGCTTGCTGACGAGTCTGTTAGAGAACCTCTCGCCAACAACGACGCCCAAGTAACATGTCAGTGGAACGACTGCGGAGAGACATTCAACAGTCTACAGCCCTTTATCGACCATTTGCATCACCAGCATATCGGTATTCATAAGAGCAAGTACATGTGCGAATGGACTGGATGCATTCGAAAAGGAAAGCCGCAGACTTCGAGGTTTGCGCTACTAAGTCATTTGAGAAGTCATACTGGTGAAAAGCCTTTTACTTGTCCTCGACCAGGTAAGTCGCCTCCCACGCAACCCATACAGCTTTCGCTCATCTCTCTGGCTTGACTTACAGCCGACTGACACCCCCACATATACTTTGCATCATTGCCAACAGAATGCGATAAGAGCTTCACTAGATCCGATGCGCTCAGCAAACACATGCGAGTTCAACACAACATCATCACCGCTGGCTCACGCAAAGCAGCCGCCTCTTCCGCCGCAGCACAAGAAGAAACCCCGGAAAACACCTCCATCCTCACAGGCGAAGGGGCTGATTCTGCTTCTCCTGCCAAACCAGCTGGTGTTGGCGCAGCAACTGGCGATTCTCTCGGCGATGAACTACTCGAGCTTGCTGAAGGAGAAGAAGGCTTCCCTCTCACCAAAGGTGCATCTGGCGAATCTAACCTTAACACAATGACGGCCGAAGAACTCGGCATTCAAGACCGCTTACACCCGGATAAGGATACAGAACAAGCGAGACGTACCGAAGCTGTACTAGGACGCGCATTACGAACCTGGGCGAAAGATATGCGTGAACGCCAACGCAACAGGAAGCTCCGCGAACCTCCTATCCGACCTCCTAACGGCCTTGCGGTGGATGCGGATGATTCGCTCAACGGCACAGCATCCACTAGTACTGCTGGAGTCAAAAGAGCTAGACCGACCGACTACGATAGTGACTCGGGAGATTCAATGCCTGACCTATCCGAATTGAGACGATCGAGACGTAGCCTCCGCGCCTCTTCTTCCACTGCCGCCGTTAACGGTAGCTCTCGACGTCGATCTTCTCGTTTCGCCAGTGACGATGCTCCGCAAGACTCCACGTCAGTCGCCACCCCAGGGGGCAATTCGATGGAAGCAGCACAGAACGCAATCCGTACAGCTCGGAACCGATATCTGGTGGAAAAAGCCAAACTTGAATTCATCCGCTCCGAAAACTCTCGACTCTGGCAACATCTACAGACTCTCGACGCGGAACAGAAAAGAGTTGCAAAAGAATGTACATCGGCGTTGGAACAAGCTTTGCTTTTCGAATTGGGTCCCGATGTAGATGCAATTTTTAGCCCACCTACTTCACCAACTCTGCCATCAAGCGGAGTGGGGGAAAAAGAGGCCTTGAGACAGGAGGTCGAGGAAGAGCAAATCGCTGCCAGAGGCACA
The DNA here is from genome assembly GCF_900519145.1 of Ustilago hordei. Taxonomy (NCBI): domain Eukaryota; kingdom Fungi; phylum Basidiomycota; class Ustilaginomycetes; order Ustilaginales; family Ustilaginaceae; genus Ustilago; species Ustilago hordei. The sequence continues at coordinate 188,375 of NW_024545272.1, read as the reverse complement.
TTCATTGATGATGAGCTTAACATCAAGGCTGTTGCTGCGACTTAGATGCAACGTGGAGGTTAAGGGTTGTGGTTGATAATGGCTTAAGAGCTTTTCGTGTATTTGTAGCATTGTTGGAAACAAGCAATATCCATGACAAGTGACTTCTAGTTGACCAGAGCGACGCAACGAAACGCAATGCTTGTCTTGGTGCCAACACTGGCACATTTTGGTCTTGACAGTCGGACCTAGATGCGACAGGCAAGAACTTGGCAGCTGGTAAGATTGATAAATGCTCACAAAGCCACAATCACATGGGCATCTAAAAAGTACAAACTATGGTCGACGATGTAATCCAGCCAACTCGCTCGCTCTGCTTCAAGAAGAGGCAAGTGGAGACTGCAAGTAAAGTAGAGGATGGAAAGATTTGCAATCTAGATGTAAGGTATCTAGATGTAAGGTATCTAGATGTAAGGTATCTAGGTATGGCTTGGGTCAAAGGTGTACCTAATTGATTTAGTTGGTGTTCTTGGGTGCGTTCTGTATGTTGAATAACCTGCTGCTGGTCGTGCGAACCTTGCTGTGCTGGGAGGTTGAGGTGAGGGTGAAACGTTGACGAAATCGGCATAGTGAAAAGTTGGATCTCCTCCTGGAGCACCTGGAGCGTTAGGTGGAGTGTTTGGCATTCTTACATTGAATCTATTCCAATTGCAACAAGGTGGGGAAGGAGTACGGTCAAGACGCGGCGTTCGTTGATTGAGAAGCATGTATTCTTCTGCATTTGCTGCTTTGCGCGGGATGCTAAGCGTCGAGGATGGAAGAGAGTCCTCATGGAATGCAAGAGCGAACACTGACGTCTCATAGCCTGCGTTGGCTCTTGTAATCTTGCGTTTTCTTGCGCTTGGAGGAGGAGTAAGCGGAGTGCTAACCAAATTAGCATGTCCTGATACAAATCCAGCACTACTTTGTTCAAGCCTGCTCCCTCTTTCACCAGAATTAGAAAGTGCTTCGGAAGATGTGTTGAAAGCATCCCAAAGCCAAGTTTGAGCTGGTGTAGACAAGATGTCGTTACTGGCAACTGTTTGGGTATCTGCACTAAACCGTTTAATCGAGGATGGAGAAGGAGAAGAAGCTAGGAAAATAAGGTAATCTGCTGCCGCTCTAACTTGACCTTGCTCCTCCGCTTGTGCTTGCTTGTTGTTGGTCTTGTCTTGCTCCGCCTCTTCCTCTGGGTGGATGGGAAGTATGTTGGAAGAAACATTTCTCTTATGTCCTCTCTTCACTACTCCAGAATGCGCCATACTCTCTCGGCGAATGGTAGGACTAGCAAATGCAATTCCCAACCCTGCCCGCTCCTGCATAGAAGACGACGTTTGAGGAGCCGGGCTATGTAGCCTATCACTACCCAAACTGAAATCAAAACTACTACTACTACTACCACCATTATCCCTCGCTTCAGCTAAGCCAGCGAGTGTAGTCGCCACTCGATCTCTCTCTTCTTGATCCTGTTCTGCTGCCGAATGCTGCAAGGGTTGCATTGCGAATACCTGACGTGCAGATGCATTTCCAAAGCGAGCAGTCCCAGGTGCAGTCAAGCCAAGATCTTGTGCGAGTGATGAAGCCGGGTGACCATTGGACAAGAAACCTCCTGCACTGCTCTTCATCCTTACCCGCTTCAATGTTCCCAATAAAGGGTTTGCTGTAGAAGCATTGTAACTCGCTTCTCCTCGACGCTTCTCCTGCTCGCTGGAAGGAATAGCAAAAGATTGCTCTGCTGCGAGTTTAGACTCGTAGGCGAGCATTGCAGGAGTTGGATTGTTATGCCAATCGAAAGGACCATTCTTTCGCTCTGGCGAGCCGAGCTGTGGTGAAGAAGCGGCTTTGTCAAGCAAGGAGCTAGTTTCAGCGCAATTCGAAAAGGATTGAGAAACAAACTTGACAGAATTGCAAACAGTACGCTTCCTAGCAGTACTGGTGGAAGCGAAAGAAGTTGCTCTGCTCAAACGCTTTGATGAGCTTCGAGTCGCACTCAAGTCTCGTCCAAAGATGTCCATGTAGATCGACCTCGTGCATCGTGCTGATGACTCACACGAGGATCGCAGGGATCCAGATTGCAACAGATCGGCTGTGGAAAGCTGCGGTGATGACTGCGAGGCCGACTGTGTTACTGTGCAGGTATGATTCTCGACCAAGCTAGTTGTAGGAGGTTGTTGTAGAGGCTCAAAGAGGTCCGTGAAGCAAGCCTTGCCTACACCGTTACATGCTTTGTATGAGGCGAGCTGGAGACGAGTGCGAAGTGCATGTGCGTAAATCTCGACTTGGTGACGCCTTGTTCCAGACCCTTCCGCCTCCGCTGACGATGAGGAGGTCGCCATTGTAGATGATGAACAGGAAGAGTCAGAGCTTATTGATTGTATCCAACGATGCGAAGGCGAGCATCATGAATGCATCCGAGGTGATGATGGTTGCCAGAGGTTTCTGTCGACAACTCTTTCTTCTCCGTGTCTGCGATGAGATGGTGGTGGTGCAGCTTGCTTTAGCTTGCTTTAGCTTGCTTTAGCTTGCTTTAGCTTGCTTTAGCTTGCTTTAGCTTGCTTTAGCTTGCTGATGGAGGATAGGCTTGATGAACGGATATGTATATGGATGAGTGATGGTAGGATGCGCAACGAGTGCAAATCTGAGCCCATTGATTAGATCTCCTTTGCAAGCAACCCAAACGGCGGCTGTGCAACATTGACAACTGCAGCATCACTCTATCCAGCATGATCAGCATCAAGATCAGCAGCACAAGTGCAGCAAGCCAAGCGCTATTCCTTTGTGTACCAACCGAGAACAAGAAATCCAAATTCCTACCGAAAACAAACCAAAAAAAAAAAAAACAAAAACAAAAACAAAAAGCTTTCGGGATTCTTCAAGCACCATTCACGCGTCCACGCGTCGTGTTCAAACCCACACTGTTCCAGAACCATACGAACGCGTCTTGTGCAATCAAACGCGACACGCAACGCGTTAATCTTCCCTAACCCTAACCCTTCCTTTTTCCCCAAACTCGCGTCGACTCAAAAAAAAAAAAACAAAAAAAAAACACCAAAAAAACCCCTTTTTTATTTATTTATTTTACTGTCGATCCACACTCGATTTTACCTCTCGCATGTTAGACTTTCACTCATCCAAGCTAGGCAGAACATGGTGAGAGAATCGAGCGATCAGAGAAGTAGAGAGAAGTCTTACATGTTGGTACAATTCTATGTATGCCAGTTGCGGTGATGGTTACAAGTACAATTTGATACAATGCAATGTTTCGTACTATGCTATCTTATCCTACGACGTCCGGTGAGAGTATGCTTGATCGTCCACCGACGGCAAGGTTCGAGAGGGAAACGTAGAAGAAGAAGAACAAGTCCAACACTGTTATATGCTAGCCTTCAAGTAGCCACTCCTTTGCCAAGTTGCGAGGGATTGGGAGATCAAGGCCACCATTCATCCTCATCCAGATACTGTTCCTGATCGCTCGTGTTGGTTCGATCCATCCAAGAATCGTCTCCTCCTTCGCCCTCCGCCTCTGTTGTCTCTCGAAATGCTCCATTCTCTCCTCCTGCCGCCGCTGCCGCTCTTCCGCTTACAACTCCGCTTCCTGCCGTTGCTCCTACTGCTGTCGCTGTCCCATTCGCGCTGGTGCCATTCGCACTGCTGCCGTTCGCGCCACTGTTGCTGCCACCTACATCCAGATACGACGCCGGTAGGGTCGCCGAGGTCCTCCTGGCTTGCTCGTCACTGTTCCGCTCCGGCCTTCTGATCTGTATACGCCGCGGATCGTAAGGCCTTGAGATGGCCTCCGTTCGCGGTCGCTTGCCTGGACGTCGGATCTCTTCGTCCTCTGGCGTCGCTTCGACGCGTGCTGCCGCTGCCGCTGCCGCTGCCGCTGCCGCTGCTGCGAAGGGACCTGTGTGGGTAGGCGTTGCGGTCGAGTTGCCGGCGAAACTGCTGAAGCCGACCCTATTCCCCGTGCTCGAGTGATTGGCACTACCATTGCTGCTGCTGGTGTTGGTGTTGGTGTTGGTGTTGTAGGGAAGCTGCGGAGGAGGGCGACTGCTGCTGACAGAAGACGAGGCGTGAGAGTGGCTGCCATTGCTTGGTGCAGCTGCGCGTGCAGGCATCGACGGTTCACTCTCATCATCACTATCAAGCGTCAAGTCGATGACATCTGCAGCACCCGCTGCGGGCGAGGCACATGCGCTCGTATTGGTGCTGCTGCTGAGAAGCTCTATGCGTTCGTGTCGCAGCGCGTTGGTTGCTGCTGATGGTGCCCAAGATATTCCGTTGCGGATTTGATGGGCTGCTGCTCCGGCCGAGGTCGGACTAGGTGCCGCTGCAGACAGTACTGATGTAGATGCGGCAGCCGAAGCACGTTGTGGCGGAGGCGATGGGCTGTCCAGCAAGACAATCTCTGGCAGAGGCCATCTTTTCGTCCCGTTGGCCTTGCCGCTACCTCCCATGCTCGGCTTCGCTTCTTCGGGACTATGACCCTTCAATCTGTCTCCCAATGGAGTCCCCTCTGCTGCCGGTGTTGCTTGCCCAGTCCCCGTGGAGCTAAACTTGCCATCTGATGTTCTCCACGATCCATCCGGCTCGACAATGACCGACTCCTGATCCTGCGGTACCCTCTTGAGAATATCAGCGACGAAACCGTCCATAATCAGATCTTCCGCCTTGATGGTCCTGTGACAGATAGGACACTCCCACGATGGTGTCTGCTCGTTAACCGAGAAGAAGCTCTCGGCACCAAAGCATTGCACGTGTGAACAGTGCTGTGAACGTGACGGCGTCTTGATACGCATATAGCTGAACGGACACTTAAGACTCATCGTAGCTGCACCTTGCTCGATATCGTCATCGGCGGCTTCCCTGCGCATGCGTGAGAGAAGGTCCTCCTTGCTGCGGAACTGCTTGGTGCGCACACGCTCAACAAGTGTATCAACGCTGGTCACTTGACAGATGGCAGCGACAAGCACGTGTCGTTTGGGCGCATTGGTATAGGTCAAGTCGATGCGATTAGGTCGTCCAGCAAGCAACACAAGATTGTTATCCTTGTTGAGGTTGGGCGGAGGCACTCGGCCAATGTTCTTCTTGCTGCCTCTGAGGTTGATGGAGAGTGGGTGGTTGTTGACACGCGCTTCGCAGGTGAGCGGGAACTCGATTGTGGCAGGATTGCGGCCGGAAAGTGAAGCAGCGTGCGCTTCTACCGTGGTGCAAAAGAGGCGGAGTTGATAGGTTGCGGGATTCTTGAGCTGCTCGGACTGCTCGGGTGTGAGGTTGACGAAAAGGGTCGCATTCTTGCGATCGGCTTGCGTGGGCGCTTCTTGACACTGGACGATAGGAGATACGAACTGCTTGATCTCGTAGAAGGGGGAAGAACGAAAGTTGATCCGGGCGGCACCTGCGGTGCCGATAGGACGTGAAGCCGTCGGGGTTGCGGAACCTAGAGGAGAGTAAGAAGACGAGGCAATGCTTGATGCTTTGTTGGCGGGGGCTCCTCCAAGAGGTTGTGGATGTGCGGCGTACACTCCAGCGGCTGGCAAGCCACCATACGTACCTGCACTTGATGTTGAGCTGTAGAGAGACAAAGGATAAGGTGCGCAAAGGTCAGCCAAGCTGATCATCACTTTTTGCATTGCGGAAAGCAGCACGAACTCAGAGGAGAGAGGCTGCATCGAGGCAGGACTTACCCATTCCTATAGGGAGAAGTTGTGACGGGCGGACCCTTGTATCGCTGAATCAAAGTGCGGAATTTGGAGTATCCGCGGATATCACCCTGATTCTTGCGTTCTGTGAGGCAAGTGATCAGACGATTGATAAGTTCTGGCTTGTTGCCAGAGAGAGCAAGACGACCGCATGTAGCTTCTGGCTCGTTGTTGACGTCTTTGATGAGCGCTTTTGCTTGAGCTACGGTGAGAGCTCGTATTGCTTCCACGAGCAACTGCGGGAGTGTGTGATGGTCAGAGTGGAGGCGAAGCGGTCACGGAGTCAGTACGTCGTGCGGAAGAAGCGGCGGCAGAATGATCGCAGCAGATGCGGCAATACTTACAGCATGATCAGCAAAGCCGCTCGAAGAGGCATCGGCGGCGGCCATAGCTTGAAGACGAGCATCCACTTGCGGCTATCGAGATTGCAGCTTGGCTCAAGTGGAGGTCGGTGAGGAAAAGATGATCTTTCGAAGTTGCAAGAGGACTGAAAGATGTACCCTTTGCGGGTATGATGGCTGCCTAAGGGTGTATACGCAGCATAGGATGGTGTCGGGAGTGAGGTCGGGAGTGAGGTCGGGAGTGAGGAAGGTCAGGAGTGATAGAGGGAGAAGGAGAGGCGGGAGAGCGGAAAGAGAGAGTCGATGAGCAGCAGATAGCAAGTTAGTTGCTTGTCTGCTGAGTTAGCTGTCCGATTGAATTTCCCGATTCCTTTTCGAATTTCCCGATTCCTCCTCGAATTTTAGCCACAACACCGCGACCTAACAGCATAAAGAAGAAGAAAGAAGTATAAAAAAACAAAAGAAAAAAAAATTAAAAAATTAAAAAAAACCGGCCGAGAGCGGACACTATAGTGGTCACACTTCCGCAGCTTACCTCCTTGCGACACAGTCGAGGTGTAAGAAGCTGCAGGGGACAGGTCAATGGCGTTGCTGGATGCTTAGAAGTACAGATTGTGGTGTAGTCAGGATCAAGGCCGAGTTCGAGTCACTTTTGAAAGATCGAGCGAGCGTTCTCGTTGGCCAAGGATGCACCAAACAGGCTGGTGGGCCTGGTCTGAGGTTGTGGCGACTTGGATCCATCAACCTCTACATCCACCCCAGTCGCCTTGTCACCTTTCTCCGCGTCATCTTCTGACTTGCTGCTTGCAAAAGGAGAGGTAGGGTCGTTGACCATCTTGTGTCGCACCAGCTCTAACGACATCCTTGCGTCTTCAAGCGACGAGTGTCCCAAGCTGGTGCCGTTCTGGATGATCTTGCCTAGAAACCTTGCAGTCAGATCTCGGAGTGAGGTGCGGAAAGGGAAACCACGTGCATGCGGGAAGAGCATCACCGTGTCTACCAGTCTGTCATGCACCAATCGTATCGCACGCAGGTCATTCTCCAGGCCGTGACCGACCAAGATGGTATTCTCGTCGACAAAGCGTGCCATGGTCTTGCGCACCTCTTCTAGCGTGAAGATAGCCTTCTGCTCATATTCCTCCGCTGTGATACCCGAGAAGCGTGTGTTGTAGTCGACGATTTCGGTGCGTGTGCGTACGATCTCGTCAAGGATCATTTCGCCTTCTTCGTCCACCAGGGTCAACCGAGTCAAAGTGAGGCCCGCCGTGGTGTAGCTCAACTCGCAGTCGAGTGCAACAATCTCTAGTGGGTCAGTTGGTGCCTCGTCCAACGATTCGATGAGCTGTTTGGTAGTGATGAACGCTTCTCGACGGTGCAAGTCGAGTCCGTCGGTTTCTTTGAAGACATGCGGTCCAAAACAGCAGCTGTCATCTCCCAGGCTACTGCTTCCAACTGTCTTGTTGCAGCAGGTCCAGACGTTGACTCGGCCTTTGATTCCAGCTTGCTTCTCGAAGCGTCGCTTGCCCCAGTGATATCTGCACTCCTTGGGGCTTTGCGGTATCCTCTCCGTGCGTGCCTCATTCAGTTCGCCACCAACAGTAAACTTCTTGCCGCATCGCTCGCACTCCTTGACCTCTCCTGTCGCATCTGGTTTGCTTCCTGCTTCGCTTTGCCATTCAGGTGGGATGTTTGCTGTATACTCGTACTTCTCCAACTGGTCCACGGGGCAAACAAAGCCAGTGTTCTCCAACCTAGCTCGATCGAGCTTACCCGATCTCCTCGCCTGCGCTCTCTTGCGCTTCTCATTGACCTGCATCGTCGTTCCTGTCTCGGTACACCATTCCGTTAACACCTGCAGAACTCTTTCGCGCAGGTCCGGCTTTCCCTGATGCGTGCGAGCCTGAATCGCAGCTGCCTCGGCGGCAGCGTGCATGGCCTCGCTGTCGCGCTTCTTAAGCCCAACAAGAAGAGTGATGCAGCTGTTCTTGTAGGTGTGCTTGGTGGATTTGGCAAAGTGTTCCTGTTCTTGCGCAAGTGCATGGTCCCGGCAGAGCTGCTGACCAGAGGCTGCTACAATTGGATCTGTGCTTTGAATGATGGGCTCGTAGGCTGCGATAAAGGCATCGTAGAATGCTTTGATACCCTTCTGGCGTGCAGGGAGTGGGATGGTCGAGGATGACGGGTGGTCTCTGAACGTTATAGTTGGTGGCTTGAGACTGACGAGCGACCAATCGTTGCTACTGCTACCGGATTTGTTGATGCTGCCGTTTGCTGTCTTCGATGCTGTCGTCGAGGTTGATGTAGATGAAGAGGATGAGCCAGAGAGCTTACTTGCGGCGTAAGCGTTCTTTGCCTTCTTGAGCGGCGGGCCGGAGGCACTGCTGATTCCATTCGCGCTGCTGGAAGTGACGACAGTCGAAGAGCCCGGCGTTGATCGTTTCGGCGAGGTCGGAGTAGTGGCTGCGGCGGTTCGTTGAGGTGTAGCTCCTGAAAGAGTGGCACGATTGCTCGATGGTGTTGATGTCACTGTCGCCAGTGCAGCTGGGGCAGCGGGCACAGGCTTGTGTGAGAAGGGACAGAGCGCTCTGCTGCGTTCGCACTCGCCCTTGGCATGGTCATGACACGGAAGCTTGGCCAGCAAGCCGAGTGACTTGAACATGGTTCTTGAGTCAGCTCGTTGGGTGTCGACGAGAAGAAGTTGCACGATTTGACATTGTTTGGCGCAGCAGACTGCATCACGTGATTTCATAGAAAAGGCGTACGCCTGCCTGCACTGGACTCAGCCATGCCGAAGGAAGCGATTCGATCTGATGATGCACGCTGACATAAACGCAATCGGCGATCAGAAGGGTCAGATTTATCTAGAGATCGGGTGCAACGTAGTCCCGCACGTTGTCAAGCTAGGTCATGAAGGATGATACTCCCACAGTCGTATATATATCAAGCTGAGAACACTAGCTTCTCACCACGTTCACCCAGTCAATTGAGTATACATGTTTCTCTCTTAAAGCAACAGTGACATCGTACTTAGACTGTCCCCGATCGCCAGTTATCGGGACGAAACCGTCTTGACTTTTAACATTGCATTGTTCTGCTCTCCGCTCTTCACTATCATCAACCTTCTCCAAAGCCAGGCATAGGATAACCTGGTTTGTCGATTATTTGCCCACGGGTCTTTGCCTGTAATCCACCTCGGCTAGTTTAGTTTTGTCTCGTGCGATTGAGTTTAGAGGGGAAAGCAGAGGAAGGAAAAAAAAAAAAAAAAAAAAAAAAAAAAAAAAAAAAAAAAAAAAAAAAAAAGAAAAAAGAAAAAAAAGAAAAAAAAGAAAAAAAGAAAAGTCTCGTCTTTCTCTCTCAATTTTGAGAGCTTTTAGTTGAAGTAGATAAGGCTACACAAAGCGTAGAGACAGTGAGGGTAGCGCTTACGGCCGAGTAAAAGGCCTGAGCATCTGAGCACGAACCACATGTGTCACAACCTACTCAAGACAAAATGCTTTGTTATGTTTCGCAGTTAATGCGGCTCTCTGCCGCTCTTCTTTTGTATATATATAGACTCCTCGCTCTCTCGCTCTCTCTCTCTCTTACCATTATCATCAACAAGACGCCTCAACTCCAACCACTGACGAATGACTTCAACGCACTGACAAATGACTTCAACTCTTTTTTGGAGGGAGAATTTCAGAGTGCATTTTGGCTGTTAGAGTTATATCATCGAGGAGGTCAACAGTCTGGATCATCTTGATATGGAGTGATGCTCATCCAAGCAAGCGTAGGAAGCCAAACAAGTGCAGCTGGGTCGAAGTGGCACAAAGATCATGCCCTAGCTCGCATCTCGATGTTGAAAGTGGTCCAGAGTGCCTCTAGAATGGTCATGCCGTATAGCCTTTTGGCGGTGGCAGGCTGCCACTTTTGCTTGACAATCTTGACCTCCTCTCCATCCTTCTGCTGAATCGTTCTAGCTGGCATTCGCTCGTAACCGTACTTCTGACCTTGATCTGTGCTTCTGACGCCAGGCAACTGCCTGTTGACGCTTCCTGCCATCTCGCGCAAATCCAACACTTTGCCTGCGAAAATGTTGAGCATCAAACAGCAGCTTCCAGAGCCAATCAAACTCTGCACAACGTTTGAGCTATACTGTCGGTTGTGCTCCTTGGACTCTCTTCGTCTTATGCAGAGTGCCTCTGCAAAGTCGCGCTCCGTCATATCCTGCTTGAGCTGGCCGTGCTTGAGGTGAGTGGGGAACCAGCGGTCGATCAGGTCCTGGTGAGGCCGGGAGAGTGCACGGGGATCCCTGTTCCAGTCTGCAAGGTAGTAGTCTGGTCGTAAGAGACTTGCGTCATGCTCGATTATGTTAACAATGCCAATCGAATCGAGATCAAAAACATGTCCCTTCTCGCTCAAGACGGGGAAGAGAGGCGAGTAAAGCTGCAAAGCCATGGTCGGGGCAATGTTGAAGGCGCGCGAGATAGCGGCAACCATCTTTGATGCTGGCACTTTCCTGCCTGACGTGTCGACGATCCCGTGCGTCGCAAGCATGTTGAGGCCAGGGCAAGGGCATCTACTGTCCACGTCGGTTGTGGCATATGGTGTGCCCCATTCTCCTTTATGGCCAATGCCCTCCCAGTAAGCCCAGTCACGAAACCAATCGTTCCTGGCCTTTCTGCCGTAAAGATCGTGGTGCAGCCTGAGACCCTCCTGATAATTGGTGAAGAAGTTGTACAGGTGTACAAGGCGACAGTAAATGTGAGTCAAAGGCCACTGTGCCAACGGAGGTGGGCTCGTAGGAGAGAAGGCCGGAGGAACACAGTTCTCGGGCAGAGGAGAGATAATGCCGATCTTGACGAGCGTGCGATGGAGCATGTTGAATCCTGTCAGCCAGAAGTCAACGATGAAGATAAAGAAGAGGGCAACCTTGACGTTGAGTTGCGGTCGATTCTGCTGCATGAGCTGTGCGGCAAGGCGGATCATGGATGAATCGCCTTGGTGCATCTTGTGAGCCTGATCGCGAGTGTGGCCGTTGGCCTTGGCCTTGGTCTTGACCTTGATTTCGACTGTAGCCGTCATGGTAAGGTGAGCCCAAGTGCAAGGGGATGATGGGGAGCACGGACTATCGTAGGCCAGAGTGCCGAGTCATATATATATGTTTGCCTTGCAGGTCTTAGGTCCTCAGCGAAGGCTCTGAAAGCGCAAGATAGCGGGCTCCTCGGCGGACAAAGTGATACACACACACACATACAAACATGGAACAAGAGGAGCAGGAAAAGGTCGAGCGTCAGGAGAGCGGGACGGTCAGCCACAGCACTTCCGTTGGAGTACTTGCATTGGAGCAAGGACCATTAGAGCAACGACCATTGGAGCAACGCCCATTGGAGCACGCAAACCAAGCGCGGCAAACGTACAGCCGATAGTCGGGCCTAACTGGAAGAGGAGAAGATGGCAAGTCGATCATCGTGTTCTCTGCCGCATGGAGCTCCATGGCAACAGACGAGCGGGACTCGAATCATCAACCGCAAGCAACCGCAAGCAACCGCAAGCAAGCTGGAACTCGAAATGCCATGGACAAGAGCCAATCTGAACCCAAAGCGGCAAAGAAAGGCCAAAACTCACAATCCCGTCTGGACTCAATCGCAGGAAACAAGAAGAAAACTAAGTGGATTGCAGACAAAGAGCGCTGAGGTCCTCGAAGCTCGACAAGCAGCGGTCGAGCGCAGAAACGAGCTGGCAAGGGAGAGTGTAGGGTGTAAAGGGAGGGCAAAAGGCTGTTAATGGTATGCCAGCGCTCCTGGTGAAGAGAGGAGCGGAGAAGCAGAACAATTCCATTGTTAAGTCGAGCCGGGATGCACACGCCTTCCTGACGATCACCTGATGCACAAACCAAACCCTTACTTGGGCCCTGAGAAGAAGGAGGGGATCCGCTTCCTCTTTTGTTCCTCATCTTTGCTACATTTCATGAGGGCCAAATGACGCCAAGCTTTCGGGCTTGACCACAAGTACTGTAGGATGCAGTTCGCCAAAGCAGAGCGGTTGTGTAGCCAGGCCAGGAGGAGACAAGCTCCCAGCGAGTCTTTCCCGGTCCTGCAGGTTCATGCACAGCGGGGCCCGAATCTTGTCCTAAGTCAGCCATCCTTCTCCTTTGCTCTCTCTCTCTCTCTCTCACTTCTCGCTCGTTGAAAGGTTCAGACTGGACAAAGTTAGCCGTCAAGCCTTCACTCGCTCGGCAAAGAAGAGCTCGGCAGGAAATACCACTGCATTGTTTCTCAGCAGCGTCTCTACGGTCTTGTGCAATGCTGAATGACGGTGTATTGCGATCTGACAGCTAGCTACTTGACTTGAAGATGCCCATCGGCCATGATACCATCCTCGATACAAAAGGATGCAAGTATACCTCAGCATATCTATCCGAGTGGAAGAGGTGCATTGAAAGTGTCGTGAGGATAAGTTCAGCCGTAGAAAGCGGCATGATTGCAGATAGGACCTTCGCAGAGCGCTTTTACATGCTTTACAATCTTGGCCGCTGGCTCAGGTGCAGGTATGGGATTGGGTTCCGGGTATGGGTTGCGTTTGAACACCATTTTTTCTGCCCTATCTCCTACGAGAAGATCACTCCTCTTGACTAGAGTGTCCCTGCCTCTCTCCTTTTCGATGGGAGCAGCCAAGGTCGCTGCAATAAAGGATAGCAGGAGCAGCAACACCGCGGCTCGGAAAGTGAGCGAGGTGGACTGAATCGTGCCTAGGCCTACCGTCTTGACCATGGTGTAAGGATGGATGTTGATGCAGACGACTTCTTGATGCTCGCGATTACGAAGGTGGTCGGATATAGCTCAAGTATCAAAGATGAAATCGGCGAGTGAACCTCTCTGCTCAGCAAGTCTTTTTATACCATGAGGGAGGGAACGGCGTCCTTTGTGCTGAGTAGAATTGTGCACAAGACTTCATCTCGTTCATTTCATGTGACAACCAGCGAGCCTCGCAACCGTATCAGCCAACAGTCCTCGCTCTTGCAGCTCTCAGGCATGCGTCTGTGGGAGACTTCATTTGTTCACGGCTGACAAGGATAGCATCCCTTGTGCTTGTAAGGCGCGATACTTGCAGATTGCAGAAAGTTCTAGATCCCCAATCGAACAACACCAGCGCCGATGCATCCTACACCAAAAACAACCAGCGTTGCGGCCCATAATGGTCTTGCTTTCACACCCGCCGGTAGTGGCGAGCGACGCAAGATACCCATCCGATACGCTTCGACGAAAGAGTAAGCTCCGAGCCCGGACATGGCTGCGAACCCGGTTAAACGACATGCTAGGCAGTCGGATCCGGGAAGACGTGCGTTGGCTGAAGCAGCGGGCGATGATTCGAGAGTCGAGCGGACCAAGTACTGGCATCATGAGAGAAGGACAGAAAGAAACAGAGACAAAGTTGTCAACACAGCCATTCTCACGAACCAAGGCGACAGAGCCACTGGAAGAAACACGCCTTTTCCGCCCAACAACGACACGAGAGCTGGGAGCTGGGAGCTGGGAGCTGGGAGCTGGGAGCTGGGAGAATGCGAGGCCTGCAAACTTTTCGGGCTGAAAGCTATAGCGGATTGCCATCATAGACCTCGCTAGGTATCCGAGCTTTCCCTTAATCTGACCAGGCGTTGCAAGGGCGGGAAGAGACGAGAGCTGCAGTTGCGACACAGTCTTTGGCGACGCTGCCTGCTGACTGGCGGATGTTTTTGGAACTTGCATGTGTATTTGACCCCTTTGTCGATGACAGTATCAAAGTTGATGGGAGATGTTTGTGCTGCTAAGAGTTGGGAATCAAGTATCTAGACTCTGCGCACCTTTTCCTCAATCTTGTGAGCCTGGGCCTTGGCCGAGTCGAGTGCCTGCTGACCCTTTTGTTCCGCTTTTTCAACAACGCTGGCGCCCTTGTCCTGTGCCTCGTGCTTAGCAGCGGAGAAAGCTTCGCCGGCCTTTTGTTGAATCTTTTCCAAGGTCGTTTGCGGTGCCGAGCTGGTAGCGGAGATGTTAGCGGAAGAAGAGGAGGGGACGACACGAACACCGGGAACGGCGACGGGGTTGAAGGAGCGCTCGCAGTCGGTGTATGCAGAGCCAAGACCGAAACCGGTACCGAGCCAGACAGGGAATGCTCGTCCTGTGATGCGTAAGATGCAAAGGTAGACGGTGATGAAGGAAGAAGAGTGAGCGCAAGGGACGAATGAATTGCAAATTTGTTTGAAAAGCAACTTACGTCGGAAGAGGAGGACCGAGAGGAGGACACCAGCAGAGAAGCCGATACCGGTTTTGACTACTGCATTGCTGATGCACAAGTCAGTCTGTTCAATGTCGACACGGCAATGTCACAGGAGGATGTAAGTGAGCTTCAATGTCAGTGTTCGACATTACTGACTTTGGTTCGAAAGTTCTGCCGGCTTTACCTACCTTCTGCGAGATGATGTCCTCGGATGACACCTTTGTGCTCGATGTGGAAGCCGGTTGGGAAGCCATTGCTGCAGATATGATAGGACGAGATGATCGTGGAGGAAGGCGCTAGTCCGAGGTTGACAACAACGATGAGCCCTGCCGATTCTTCTTGATTCAAGCGACTTTTTCCGATTGTATTTCGATTCGATCGTCACTCAATCCTCCACACTCCTTTCGGCCGGCTCGGTCGCTACCCGTTCCATGCAATTTGGCGCGTTTTCAATAGTGTTAGCTCTGCACAGCTAACATCGCTCAGAAATCCGCCGAAGGGTCCTGGCTCGGTCGTGACGACATTGACTTCTATGCGAACCACTCATTCACCTTGAAGGAGCCCAACGAGGTCATAGAGGAATAGCAGACGGTTGCCCAGGGAACAGAAGCCTGGCCAACAGTTTTCTTAGAGAAGCATGATTTGCCAAGAGCCGTCAACAAGTATGCCTCAGAAAAACGAGAGTTCTTGGGTGCGAGCGCTAAGTTGTGGGCCTTGACGAAAGTAGGCTTGACAGGTATGCTGTATATCTACCAGGGACAGGAG
The DNA here is from genome assembly GCF_900519145.1 of Ustilago hordei. NCBI lineage: Eukaryota > Fungi > Basidiomycota > Ustilaginomycetes > Ustilaginales > Ustilaginaceae > Ustilago > Ustilago hordei. Next base: position 173,314 of record NW_024545272.1, on the reverse strand, counting down.
ATTGGTATGACGAATGTGCCGACAAGCTGGAGTCATGAGGATGACATTGCGATCAATTACTACCGTGATGCTGTGACGCGGTCTGGCGGCGACGAGAAGGTGCTCAAGAAGACTGTATTGCACATCAACAAGGAGGGTAGAGACAAGGCACGCACACATGTTCAATCAAGTGCCGAGTCCGACGGTGGTTTCAGCACAGATGCCAAAAGGACCCCGTGTCAGCTCGGACGATGGGAGGGCAGAATGTCCATCTATCAGCCTTGATCGCCAATCACCTTTGCAATGTTTGACAGGAAATGCAGGTTTTTACCAGCCATGAAGCTGCTTGTTGGGCAATACATTGTGATGCGTTAGAACCCATCGGATCCGATACTGTATCGCTGCTTGAATAGACGACGACGTGTGGCAACAAATGGCGACATATCAAGCGTTGCTCCCAGTCACCGTTTCGGATTCCGCAAACTTACCGCAAACTTGCTCCTTAAGGGGGTATCAAAGTTTTTGCGTTTTTATAAACCCGGGTTTTTTCAAGAGCGCGTTTTTCAAAAAAACGCAAAAGCTTACATAAGCTCCGCAAAGGGAAAAAAAAAAAAAACCGCATTTTCAAAAACGCAGCTCAGGAGGCACATTTGCGAAAATGCGGTTTTTTTATCACTCCACATCTTCTCTCCTTTCCTCACTCTCGTCGCACTTTTGCTCACTCCCTCTTCCTTGTGCTCATTCAACATGACCTCCTCCACTGATGATTCTCGTGACATCTCTGCAGAGTTGTTATGCCAGTCCACTACACAATCTGACAGGCACTCTCTCTTCTGCTGTTCAATACAACTCTTCTCACCACCATATGAAACATTACATTGTGTGAAGAGGAAAGCAAGATATAAGCAAGCAATGGGTGATAGCGACGAGAGCAGGACAAGTATCATATGCTCACTGTTAGGTTACGTCTCTTATCGGCTGTATAATTTATGTTTCATATGATTACTGTTAGGTTACACCTCCTTTCGGCCGTATGATTCATGCTTCCTATGCTTACTTTTAAATTACGTATTTTATCGGCCGTATGATTTCATCGCGTTTTTGGAAACCTGCTTTTCCTTTTCATAATGTATTTCATCATTGGCGCTTCTCGCGCGGGTAAATAGCTTGTGTCGAATGCAGACTTTGACAGGGTGCCTTGCATATATAGGAAGGAACGGCGAGCACGCCATCCATTCGCTCGCTGACGAAATAAAACATCATCCCGATTCCCCTTTTTGCCGTATTGACTGGCTGATGTCCACTATCTACAACATGGCTAGGCTCGCATCAAATCTCCTCTTATACACTTTGTTCGTCGGTGATTTTCTTCTTGATTCCCCTCTACCAACTTGCTACAACCTGCATTCTCGTCTGGATCAACGCTCAGCCCTGCCGTCGAAAGGGTTACACAGACCATCATGTCGAACAACATCGACAACACCATCGACAACGAGATTGTCGTTGGTCAATCTCTTGAGTCGAGCCCACCGATAGACTCCGACATCTCGCCCGCAAGCACTGTGAGCAAGGATAGAGACTCTTCACTGTTCAAAGTCGCTTCTCAAACTACCAGCACCGACTTCAACCCGGCTCACCCACCCATCACCGATGCTGCTCTCCAACAAGTGCGCTTGCGTCGTGCTCTGAGCGAGCGTACCATTCAGATGATCGCTCTTGCAGGAACCATCGGTACCGGTCTCTTCCTCGGTTCCGGTAAGGCTTTGGCCAATGCAGGTCCTCTTTCCATCTTGATCTCCTACTCGATTGTTGGTGTCATTGTCTACCTCACCATGGTGGCGATGGGTGAGATGTCGACTCTCATCCCACAGGCTGGTGCCTTTGGGCTCTTTAGTACTCGCTTTGTCGATCAAGCTTTTGGCTTCTCGGTCAATCTCAACTACTGGATCAACGACGCCGTCTCCACCGCCAACGACCTCATTGCCTGCCAGATCTTGCTCAAGTTCTGGGTTTCGGATGACGTCTTCCCTGGCTGGGCTCTCTCGCTTATCATGCTAACCTTCCTCATCTCGGTCAACGTCATTTCCGTTCGAGGTTACGCTGAACTCGAGTACCTGCTTTCTTTGCTCAAGATCTGCACCATCATCGTCTTCATTATTGTCGGTATCCTCGTCAATGCCGGTGTCAACCAGTCCAAATCTTATCTCGGTTTCAGATACTGGACCATCGGTGATGCTCCCTTTGTCAACGGTTTCGGCGGCTGGGTCTCCTCCTTTGTCACTGCCTCTTTTGCTTTCGGTGGTACCGAGTCGCTCTCCATCACCGCTGGTGAGACTCGCAACCCATCCAAGACCATTCCCAAAACCATTCGCAACGTCTTCTGGCGCATCATCATTTTTTACATTCTTGCCCTCTTCATCGTTGGTATCGACATCCCTTACAACATGCCCGGTCTCAAGTCCAAGAACGCCGCCGTCTCGCCTTTCACACTCGTCTTCCAGCAGGCTGGCTCGCATGTCGCTGCCAGCTTTATGAATGCAGTTGTCATGACCTCGGCACTTTCGGCTGGTAACCACGCTCTCTATGCTGGTACACGTGTGCTTCACGGTATGGCTACCAATGGACAAGCTCCCAAATTCTTGGCTAAGGTTTCCAAGAGCAGCCGTGTTCCCTGGGTCGCTTTGGCCGCCACTGCTAGTATTTCAGGTCTTTGCTTCGGCTCCAGCTACATCGGCGCCGGTGAGCTCTGGAACTGGCTTCAGAACCTTGTAGGTGTCAGCAACCAGCTTTCCTGGGCTGCTATCGGCCTCTCGTCCATTCGTTTCCGCAAGGCAATTCTCAAACAGCGCAAACAAGATACTCTCGTCTACAAGAATTGGACTCAACCTTGGGGCCCTTACGTCGTCCTCATCGGATCGCTCATCATGATGCTCGTTCAGGGTTGGAGTGCCTTCAAACCTTTTAATGTTTCCGACTTTTTTTCGTACTACATCGAGTTCGGATTCTTTGTTGTTGCGTTTGTGGTATGGAAGCTGTGGAAGAAGACCAAGTTTGTAGCTATCGAGGAGATGGACTTGTACACCGACACCCTTCAGTACGAGAAGGACGTCAGGAGCAAAAGAAGAGATCTCATCAAGCAGGGAGATGACAGATTGCCCATGTTGCTCGAGGACGAGGACGAGGAGGAGGACCAAAACCAAGACACCGAGCGCTCGGATAAGTCAAGTCAAGATGAGAAAAACACAAGAAAGCAAAAAGCTAAAGCATTTGCTAGCAGAGCTTCGCAGTATCTTTGCTTCTAAAAGCAACCATTGCAAAACGACACAAAAGCAACCATGTTCTGGCATTTAAGTCATTGCAATCATCGGGAATCTCTTTAATCTACACTATACTACGCTAGCGAGAGTGGCTGTGGAGACCTGCAGGACTGTTCGGAATACACACCAGATGAGAGTAGAGGCGATGAGGAATTGTGTATCCCTCTAGCCATGCTTGGCGGTATTGTAACGCCTGGGCTACTTGATGAAGGCCCAAAACTAACGTCAGGAAGAGGGCAAGCTTGGTATCTAGCGAATTGAAAGCAAGTGCGGATCAGGCCGAGTTACGGCTGACGAATGGGATACTGGGTGTGAAGAGAGCCAGGTAGGTGTGATCCCCAAACCAGGCTTGGCGTGTACCAAGGGCTCGAACACCACGCTTAACCTTAGCGGAGAAATATTTCGACCTACTCATCCTGCTCTTCCAGCGCGATGGGGAGGGAGGACTTGAGGTATACCCTGGCAGAAAAGTGGTTGGCGATTTCGATCACGTCAACACTTGCAAGAATGTCGAAACAAGAAGCGATAGGATTGTTTGCAACATTTACCATCAGCTGATGCGATGGTCCTCCTCCCGACTCAAACCGACATTCCACAGGGTCAGACCTAACCCAGGAAGGCGAGCCAAAGGGACCGAGCTACTCGATCGCCTTCTTCAACCAAGCACGCAGCAACATCGTGATTCAAGGTCCAGGAAACAAGTATCAGCGCATCACAGGAGCGACATTGATCAAGCAGGCTTTGGAGAGAAACAAACTCGGCGTCGCAGCCGGCAACTTGTCCCTCAAAGAGCGTAGTGCAGAAGAGCGCTACCACTGGTGCTGCCCCTGTTGCCATCAACTAAGAAGCCTCGAGCACGACCTCAGGAACAAGGACAGACTTGTTTGTCATCAGATGCACTACATATGTCGTTAAACAGATGTTTTATGCAGATTGCATGCTAACATAATGATAGTAACAATAACAGGAGAAGAGTGGAACAGAAGATCCTTAGTACGTGTGAACAAATGTTGCGCCGGTAAACCAAGGTTCAGTCCACTACCAATCGTCGTCCGAGCCCTCCTCGTCCGAGTCACCCATGTTCTCCTTGCGTTGGCTGAGAGCTGCAGCCAGAGCACTTGCAAGATCGCCATCTCCGCCTCCTGCGCCTGGGCAATCTGAACCTGAGGCAATGGCAGCAGCGGCTCCTGCTCCAGCTGCAGCGCCGCCAGCAACAGCAGCTCTGCCAACGGGTGGGGTGGCAGATGGATCGGTCTTTTTAAGATTGTGAACGCTTTTGCCTTGAATGGAGGCGAGCAGTGCGCCACGGCCGTCCTGAGGAGGTAGCACAGGAGCAGAGCCACCGGCAGGAGGTGGAGGTGGTGGCGGTGGAGGTGCACCACCGCCTCCCATAGGCGGAGGCGGAGGTGGAGGCGGGGGTGCGCTACCACCAGCTGTAGGTCGCATAGGAGGTGGTGGCGGTGGAGGAGGAGGTGCGCTTGAGCCGGCTGGCGCACGTGCAGGAGCGGGTGGAGGAGGTGGTGGAGCAGCAGCAGAGGAGCCTGCACCTGAACGCGGCGGAGGTGGTGGAGGGGGCGCGACCGAGGATACAGACGCTGTAGAGGCGGTGGCAGCGTGACGAGACCTTGGTGCCGGAGGCGGTGGAGGTGCTTTACGCTTGCTGGTCGGCGCAGGCGGTGGAACCTTCTTTGCCTTTGGAGCTGCAGGAGGAGGAGGCTTAGATGCGGCACCTGGACCTCCACGTTTGCCAACAAAGTCCTTGATGAAGCTCTCGTTCTGGCGGATATCCTTTTCACTGATGCCGAGGTTGCCGAGCTGCTCGAGAAGCGCTTGCCAGGTGGGGTCGACGTTTTCAGAGCTAAAGCCATGTTCGGTAGAGAAGCCCATGTGTGCCACATGCTTGAAGCCAGAGGGGGCGCCGATCATAGACTTATCGATCTTGCCGCCGGAGGTAGCCTTCTTCTTCTTGCTGCTGGAAGAGGAGGATTTGGACTTGGCATACTTGGAACGGTTTGAGACCTTCTTGAAGAGATCGCTGGCTTCGCTCTCGTCGGCGAAGGAAAATCCAATGAGGCACTCGTCACCTTCGAAGGAATGGAAGAAGGCGCGGTCCTGATTGTATTGAAAGCCTTCGTACAGCTCATGCTCCCAAATGACGCCACGAGTGCCTTTGAGGTCGACAAGCTTGAAGTAGAAAGTGGCTTTGTGAAGATCGCGGACGAAAGCGATGGCACCCTCAACGCCTGCGTAGCTCCATTGTGATGGGCTGGGATGGGCAGCATAGACACGACCGACGGTGGCAGTGATGATCTTGTTGCCAGAGGAGGGGATGGCGGACTTGACCTTGGACTTGTCCGAGGACGAGATGGTGGAGGAGGAGGGCATCACTTAAGAGTGTCGGTAGTGCTTTTCTCCAGTCCAGCGAGCGATGACGATGTAGGTCGAGAGGGGAATGAGCAGAGGCAGAAAGAAGATGAGGCTGTAGGGAAAGCGCAGATAGATGGATTCGCCGTGATGTTGGACTGCAGATATCGATTTGGCTGGAATCAAAAGAGGAAGCAGTCCGACTAGCAAAAGCACGACGCTTGATGCGATCAGGATGTTCGCCCTGTGAAGCAGAGCAGCGGGACTCGAGGAAGTGGCTGATGCACTGGTAGCTGAACTGATCGAGAAAGAGACTTGCCTGCCTCGTTGCTTGTCCTCCGTCTTCTCGTTGAGCATGCGATTACCAGCGTCGATTGCGGAAAGAACGAAGCTTGTCCTGGTATGTTCCTCGAACAAGTGTAGGTGGTCACGATGCAAGATGCGTTGCCGTTTCCGCTGTGCAGTCGCTGCTTGACCAGCCAGAAAGGTGGTGGAAGGGAGAGATGGCAGACAAAGAGATCAAAGATAGGAATGTGGTGTGAGGGTGTCAAGTGGAGAAAACAAGTGGCACTTACATCGCGTGTGTGTGTGTGTGTCTGTCAAGTGTCAAGTGAGCTTGGGCCATCGTTACTACTCTAGTCTCCTGCTTGCACCGCCCTCGCTTGATTGCATCGGGCAGATCTCAGTTTAGATCTTGAGGCAGCTGTGGTGTCCGTGGTCCAATGTGGAGTCTTTTCTGCGATTTTCACGCAAAATGCTCAGCTATGCTCAGCTAAGGAGGAGATGGTGGTGGTTCGGAAGCAACATCATTCTCAACGACCAACTCGACTTTCGGGACTGCGCAATTTGAGAAAGAAAAAAAGCTATCCACGTGATGCGTCTGTGCGATTAATAAGCATGAGCTCATCAACCCTCCTCGGCCCGAGGAAGGGCACTCATTATTAGTAAGCCATATATGTTACATTCCACTCAAAAACATGCCAACGCCCAACTGCTACTAATGAAAGAGAGGTGTTTGTAGACTCGGCTTAACATTGTTTGAAAATCAGCTGGTCTTTGAGGTCCTTGCCCGTGCCGAGTTCCGGCGTGGACGTTGCTACGGAAAGGTCACTACACAGAGCAACTTGTTTCCGCTTCCTCCTTCGTTATCTTGACTACAATCGCCATCAACACTCCTAACATCGGTTTACCAGCATCACAACACCCTCGGTCGCATGCATATCATCGGCTGTTCCGTCTGCTAAAGCACAGCTTCGACGCATCTGCTTTCAGATTTGCAGAACCGCCCACTGACATCAGCTCAGCTCATCTCTAACGATCTACACACTTGTCCGCCGATCGACTGTCATGTCGCTTCCAAAACGTATCATCAAGGTGAGTGCATCCACATTCGCTCTCCAGCGACCAGTGGTCGTGCTGCGTCGGTCCATGTATCAGCCTCAGTATATCTGAAGGGTCAATGCTAATTTGCTCTCTCTTCCATGGCTGTCAACAACAATGAACTGCGCATCGATTGATATATTGACTTGCAGGAGACCGAAAGGCTCATCGCTGACCCAGCGCCAGGAATCAGTGCCACTCCTCATGAGGACAACCTGAGATACTTTGACGTCGTCATCTCGGGTCCCACTCAAAGCCCTTTCGAAGGTAAGCTCTTCATGCAGACCTTGTCTCGTCGGATCACATTGATTGCTCATCTTCCCTCCTATTCCTTCTGCCATTTTGCTACTTTCAGGCGGTGTCTTCCGTCTCGAGCTCTTCCTCCCAGAAGAGTACCCCATGTCCGCACCCAAGGTTCGCTTCCTCACCAAGATCTACCACCCTAACATTGACAAACTCGGCCGCATCTGCCTCGACATTCTCAAGGACAAGTGGTCGCCTGCGCTTCAGATTCGCACAGTCTTGCTTTCCGTCCAGGCCTTACTCTCAGCACCGAACCCGGATGACCCGCTTGCTAACGATGTTGCCGAGCACTACAAGAAGGACGAGAAGGGGTGAGTTAGATCTATATATGCCTTTCTCAACTTCGCTCTCACAGCCGACTGACAAGCGATTCATTGTGTTGATCTTCTTTCATATAACTACAGCGCTATCGAGGTCGGCAGGCAATGGACAGCGTTGTACGCAAAGTGATCAATTCCAATCCTTACCATGTTTTGTAACGATCCTAATTACACAGCAGACGGGTGCATGACGAAAGACATTATAATACCAGCTACTTGTGAAAGAGGCGCTCCATCATGCTTCCCGCTTGGCTTGCAGGGCTGCTCTGTCTTGTCAAAGTGGATCAACTCTGCATTTTGCTGACGAGATCTTCAAACTTGCTTCGAGAGATTTGTAGGCCACCACTGCCGTCCATTTCGGGTAGGATAGGATCCTCGTGAGTTCCGCCAAGCACCGATGTCGTCCGATCCTCCTCTTCCGTCTCAAGCAGCGGCAAACGGATCGAACCGCCGTTCCGTGCCGCACGGCTTTCGTAGAACGCAATGCACATCAAAGGCGGTGCAAATAGGACCGACTGAACCGTGTAGTTGATCTTTGCGTACCTCTCGTGCGACACAAGCCATTCCAGCGGTGCGATCACCAATGCTTCCAGTAGGTTGAATGGCGGCAAGTAGACGAACTGATCTGGCGCTCGCACCATCGCAATCACCTTTTGGCAGAAGAAGGCTGCATACACTTGGTCGGCAGAGTCGACCACATCGCTGTACGCTGTGCCGAAGAAAGCGATCAAGATGTTGAGCAGAATCACCGCAGTGACAAAGCAGTAAGCGTAGTACAAGATGTGTCCGTAGGGATATCCAAATGCCTCTTGGCTCGTCAGTTGAAAGTCGGCACCACCCAACAGCGACTGCGTGAGTACGTCGATGATCTTGACCACCACATTGTCCACCCGAGACTCGTCGGCAGCATCTAGCGCCAAGAACCCGTGTCCGAAGCCGATCATGACCAAGGCGAGCAGCGTGAAGAAGATCGCACTTTCTTTGAACATGCGTAGGATGATGACTGTCAGAGTACCAAAGTAGACAAATCCATCAGCGACTTTGAGAAGCTGAATCCAGATCAGAGGTGCCACGCACGCCAAAAATTGGAAGGCTCGTAGCTGGTAAGTGTCATGCTTCTTGCCGTGCGCTACGAAGCTCGCCACACGGAAGCAGAACGACAGGAGAAGCAGGCCGTCTGTGAAGATATCCATGATGGACCAGAACTCGATAGCTCCCAGTCCGCCGATCTTGGTCCAGCGCGCGGCATCCTCAACGATGTAGCCTGCTGCCATCACCCATAGAATTCCCTCGAACACGTCGAATGACTTGAGCGTTCTCGTCTGAACAGTGAAGACGGCCAAGAAGAAGATCCAAAGAACAATGTTGGTGACATACGAGTACTTTGGTACACCGAGGCGCGAAGGATGCAAGTGCGAAAGAAAGGCTCCGTCGTCTTTCCTGTCGTAAGGCACAAAGTAGGTATAGCCGTGCTGCGAGTATTTCTGCACCAGCGAGCCTTCCCAGATGGCCTGCGTGGCTCTCCTGGCCTCGATGGAAGCTAGGACAGGTACGCAGTTCTGATCGATGGCAGCTTCCAGCGCCGAAGTGGGGATGGTCACGTCACCGTCGCTCTCGTAGCGGCGGAACTTTTTGGTCAAACATAAGTGGTACCTTGCACTTGGCGATCCTTTTTCCACGGCACTCCGCTGGATATGAGAGACGAGACGTTCAACTAGAACCTCACATGCCACTGCTCGCTTCTTGTTCAGGCCATGATCCAAAGGCTCCTTTTCGACGTCTCGCTCGAACATCTTGCGAGTCTCGAGGAGAGCGTAGGGGACAGCATCTCCAAAGTCACCTCCAAGCTCGTGGAATGCCGAGATGACCTTGGCATCGATAAGACCCTCGGATCCTGTGATCCTCTTCTCGTCAATGTCATGGTCGATGAGTCGAGTGACGAGTGATCTCACCCTGCGAATCAGAGCCGAAACGATGGCTGGGTGCACGTCGAGCTCAGCATCCAGCTCTCGTAGAGGTTCGTGTTGATCGATCGAGGCCATCTTGACGATCCTCTCGTCTCCGCTCTTGTCGCGAAGAAGCAGAGGGTAGTGAGCCAGGGATAACGAACCTCGATGGATCGAATGGTTTGAGGATACAGACAAGAAGATGCCAACATCACAACTTTCCCGTCTGCACTCAATCGCACGAAAAAACAAAACAAAACTAAGTAGATTGCAGGCAAAGACCCGTGAGGTCCTCGAAGCTTGACAAGCAGGTTCCCGGCCTGCCAACAGCTGCAGTGTTGCCTGTGCAGCAGACAGCAGTCACAGCAGAGGGGCCAAGGGCTCCACCAAGGTCAGGTTCAGAGGACCAGGTCCTGCCAAGAAGGACCTGTAGGGATGAGGGGTCCCTGCCAGGTCAAGTAGAGGGCAGCTGCAACCATGGTGTGCCACTCAGTTGCTGATTGGTCAACATATTGACAATAGCAGTCTGAGTTCCATTGGCCAAGAAGCTTGATGGTATCTGCCTCAACACCCTGTGATGCTGCCCAAGTGGTCACTCCTTGACAAAAAGAGTGCCCCACATATTGGGATGTGTCCAACCCAAGTTGAGAGAGAGCTGAGCAAAGGTGCTGGAGGAAGGTTGATTGTGAGAGCAGCCTGTAGCCACCATGCAACCCAAAGAGAGGGGCATCCAGCTGACAGACAGAAGGGCAGAGGAGGTGGAGCATAGTGTATGGGCATTCCACTCCATCAACTCTGGGGACCACAAGGGGGGGTTCCAAGCCAGAAGGGGTTGGTCTTTGATGCTGGAAGGGGAAGGATGGTGTAGTCATCCTGCCAGGTGACTGACCTGACCAGCAGGGGGGCCAGTGATGTCTGGCTCAAGGTGACCTCTCCACACCATAGGAAACAGGAGAAGGAGATGGTGAAGGCCGCAGTGATGACCTGGTGGTCCCAGGCACCAAGGGGCAAGGTCCAGAGCTGTGTCATGGGAGCCAGATGCGCAGGAAGCAAGAAGAGTTGAAGTCATATGAAGAGGAGTGCAGAAATCGCGGGATCGGGCTAAACGAGAGCTTTGTAAGCAGTCATGCGCCTGAAACCAGGTTGGGTGTTTCCAATTGGTTTCAGTGAGAACAATTGAGTAAGATCTACTCAGTATGTTTTGACTGAAAGTAACCAGACAGCTTTGTACTGGTAGGTCTCAGCTGACTGCCTTGAACACTCCATTCAGAGGTTGCACAGCACATCTGTTATTCTCTGGAGGGAGAGTAATACACTCTCCTTTACAGTACAAGTGTTCATAGTACTGTTGCTAATGCTCTCTAATGTTGTCTGGACTGTGATATGCCTATCACCTACAGAGGACAGGAGTTACTGGACTGCAGGTATTGGACACCACCTACAATAACTGACTGGACTGCAGATGTTGAGCAACACCACCTACAGTAAGGAACTGGACTGCAGGTGTTGAGGAACACTGCCTACAGTTGACACCTAATGGTGATACAACACACACATTTGAGGTGTTGTTGCAAAGCTCTGCTATTGCAATGATATGTAACTATGAGTCAAGTAAAGAGTATGTAAAGTATAGAGTAGAGTGGATAAGGATCCACTCGTATGCTATGGTAGAATGAGAGTATTTATGCATTTGCTTGGTGTTGCCTGTGACACCTCTCCTGCTCCTCCTGAGAGGCCTTCACCACCTTTCGACACTCTCTCTCTTGCTGGTGTTGATCCCTTTGATGCTGCACTTCTACTGCTCACACAGTGTATTGGTTTGTGCAACACTGCCCCTTCACCTTCATGCTCTTCTTTGCCTGGTGATGTGTGATGACCCCTTTGACACAGCTCCTCCTCCTCATAGACAATCCCCAGTCTTCTTGACACAGCTCCCTCTCTCTTCACTGGTGACCATCTTCTTGACCTTATCTTGTGAATCCCTTAACCACATGTCAGGCCCTGTTGCCAAGCCCCTTGATCATGTGGTTGCCCCTGTGCTTGGTCCTATGTGGCTGTATGCATATACCCCTTGAGTGGTAACCATCCATGTGATGCTGAGCTCAGTCCTCACTCCTGCATGTGGTTATCTCCCATATGCTTCTCCTTCTAATGCTGGTATCCTCCTTCCTGAATCTCCCAATGCTTGTTCATGACAGCTGACTTGCTGAGACATGCTGATCAGGCTGATTCTGATTGATCCTTGTGAGATTAACCAGGATCCTAGAGCTTTGTTGATCTTGCAAATCATATGCACTACCAACCCAATTAGGTCGTCAATTCCTGATGATTGCTGCAGATTAATTTGGCACACACTTCATGTGCTGACCCTGTGACAAGCTTAAGGCAGAGTCCACGGAGATCTGTAGCAGAAACGACTCTATGGCATAACTCGTCAGGATCAGTAGGAACGAGGTCGTTACTACAGAGTTTGGTGGGAATTGTAATATCACGCTGAGTATGACAGACCTCATGAGAATCGGTCCAAGAGGCACCCCATCACAGATATGACAAGGGGAGGATACCAAACAAGGGGGAGGACACCACCGGATGAAGCATGGGTCTGGCACGTGTCAGCGGTCATGCGCCTGAAACCTGAGATCTGTAGTAGTGTCAATACTATTACAGATCCTGTCGAGTTATGCAACAACACTAGTGGTATTTCAATTCTTGGTGAAATATGCAATAGAGCCATCTCTATCACTTTTCTTGCTCAAATCTGTAGTTGTAGTAATGCTATTGCAGATTTCAACTAACTGCTGTGGACACTCCATCCAGAGGTAGCTCAGCATGATCAATATCAATATGTAGGTATGATGACACCAAGGTCTGGTGTGAGTATCTTGTTGATGATGAGGTTGGTGGCATTGACACAAGTGTCCAGTGTGTCAACTATCACTTGAGGTGATCCCCAGACTGCAGTGGACTACTGCCTTTGGTTCTATCTTAATCTGGACTGCTGGTTTGCTATGAACTGCCTTCGGATGTCAGTGAGTGGTGATACAACACACATGCTACAATGAGAAGTAACCTATTGATTACTACTATGCTGACTGAAACTAATGAGTACTTATATGCTGAAGTAATACTAGTTTATATGGTGTAGAGTGGATGAGGATCCACTCATCCACTGATGATGAGAAGGCATGCTTTTACACATCTCATGCAGCATCACCTGTGACACTGCTCTGGCTCCCTCTCCAGAGAGTACTGTCAGGGGTCTCGCGCCTGAAACCCAGGTCGGTCTGTCGAGATACTCGGTGACTATCAAACTGTGCAACAGCTATTGTCTCGGTATCAGTGACTATCAAGTTGTGCGGTGACAGCAGGTGGCGTTCGTTGTATATACTATCGTAGGTTTCGGCTGACCTCTGTGGACACTCCGTTCAGGGGTAGCTCGGCACGATCAATATCAATGTTATGATGACACCAAGGTCTGGTGTGAGTGTTGATGATGATGAGGTTGATGGTGTTGGTGATGAGATTGGTGATGTCGATGATAATGAGGTTGATGGTGTTGGTGATAAGGTTGGTGGCATCAACACGAGTGTCCAGTGTGTTGACTTGATGCTTGAAGTGATCCCTGGACCGCAGTGGACTACTGCCTTTGGTTCTATCTATATCCGGACCGCTAACCTGCTATGGGCGCCTACGGATGTCAGGTAGTGGTGATACAACACACACACTACAATGAGGAGCAACCTTTGATGGATTGCTGCTATGCTGACTGAAACTAATATATACTTATGCTGAAGTGATAACTAGTTATGGTGAGTAGAGTGGATGAGGATCCACTCGACCTATTGATGATGAGAAAGCATGGTTATATACCTCTTCTCAGCATCGCCAGCGATGCTGCTCCTGCTCTCTCTCCAGAGAGTACCTTCTTCATCGAGTACTGCTCAGGGGCCTCTCCTGCTTGGCACCCCTGTGCCTCTTGAGCTGTGTCGACTCCTTCGACACTGCTCCTCTTCCTTTGACCAGTGACAGTTCCTTTGACTCTTGTCTCTCGAGCCCCTGAGTGGTAACCATCTGAGCTTGGTCCTCTTCGTGGCTGTGCCTGCTCCTTGAGCTTGGTCCTCTTCGTGGCTGTGCCTGCTCCTTGAGCTTGGTCCTCTTCGTGGCTGTGCCTGCTCCTTGAGCTTGGTCCTCCTCGTGGCTGTGCTTGGCCCTTCTTTGCATGTGAGTCCGTAGGAGTCCATGGTCTCCATGGAGACTGCACTACAACCATGCTCCCTACTGATCTCGACTAGATCTTCGATACCTGTGCTCCTTCCATATGAACCCGTGACCCTCCTGCTTCTTGAGCATCCAGGCCCATGACAAGTACCTTCTTTGTTGAGTGCTATCCAGGGGTCCCTGATGAGGCACCTCCTCCTCCTCGAGCCCTGCTTGTTTTGTTGCTCCTGTCCTTCTTGAGCTGTGTCGACTCCTTCGACACTGCTCCTCCTCCTCATGACCTGCTTGCTTGTCGCTCCTGTCCTTCAACCAGTGATGGTTCTCCTGACCCTTATCTTGCGAGCCCCCCTGAGTGGTAACCAGCTGCATGTTCCTGAGCTTGGTCCCTGTCTTGGCAGAGCTTGGTCCTCCTTGCATGTGAGTTTGCCATATGCCTGTCCTTGTCACTGATCTCCACAGAATCTGCCATAAGATCATGCTTACTACAGATTCTGGTGGGATTTGTGATATCAACTTTGTTTGTACAGATTTCAATGAGATCTGTCATAGAACTATGTCTACTACTGATTTCATTGAATTCTTCTGTAAATCCCACAATCTACCCAATTCCTCGATTCCTGCGCTCCCTTCATATGAACTAATGGGTCTTCTTACTTCCTGTGCATCCAGGCCCATGACAGCACGATGATGAAGTCGGTGCCAACAGGTGGGCGCTGACGACAAGAGGGTGATGAAAGGGTGTGGGTCGCCACTCAGATGAAGTGGGACTGGCCCCTAACGGAGATGAGACAGCAAGAGGTCCATCCATCCACAGGAGGCAAGGGAAGTGGTACCAATGAGTGGCATCACAAGATGGATGGGGAGGATAGTAGGGATGAGGAGGAGGAGCAGTGTCACAGGCAACACTGCAAGAAAGGTATATAACCATGCTCCCTGTCATAGTAAGTGAGTGGATCGCCACCCACTCTACACCATAAACTAGTTATCACTTCACATAAGTATACATAAGTTTCCAGTCAGCAAAGTCACAATCAAGTAGATTGCTTTCATTGTAGTGCATGTGTTGTATCACTGCTCACTGATGTCTGAAGGCAGTTCATAGCAAACCAGTGGTCTGGATATGATAGAACCAAAGGCAGTCATCCACTGCAGTCTGGGGATCACCTCAAGCACTCAGTTGACACACTGGACACTTGTGTTGGCACCACCAATCATATCACTCACACCAGACCTTGGTGTCAATACAAGTTCATATACATTATTGATCATGCCAAGCTACCTCTGGATGGAGTGTCCACAGCAGTCAGCCAAAACCTGCAATAGCAAAACAACTATTACATCTTTGGGCAAGAAAAGTCATAGAGGCTTCTCTATGACATACCTCAATAGAAATCATAATACACCACACATTACCACATATCTTGACAGGAATCGTAATAGATGCATTTCTATTACAGATATCAGGTTTTGGGCATGCAACCTCTGACAAGCTGCTCCAGGATGGCCCAAAGGAGTGGGAGAGTGATGGGAAGTTTGGACGCTGCTGGTCGGATGCCATGGGTATGTTTGATGCCATGGACTGTGTGCTCCAAGCAGCCATGGTAGAAACCATCAAGGTTGAAGCCAAGATCAACATGCCAGGATCACAGGGCATCGAGCTTGTGCTTGATGCTATGGAAGGAGCAGGACCGAGCCAAGTCGCAGACCCACTCAGTGAGGAGCAAGTCGGAGGCTGGGAACGGTGATGTACTGTCATAGGACCGGATGCGCAGGAGGATCTGGAAGCATATGAGGAGTGGCGCAGGAATAGCCAGATCGGGCCAAATGAGGGTTCTAAAGCCAAATCCATCGAGATTGGTAGTAGAGGGGCTCTACAACAGATCTCACTCAAATCAGTACAAGTGGGATCTTACAGTAAAGCCCACTGGAATCAGTAGTATTGTGATTGTACAACAGATCTTGTGGAAACCAGCAAGAGGATGTTGATATCATGGATGGGTGGCAACAACATCTGGATCTGCCACCTCAATGAAGCAGGGGGTCTGCTTGGTGATGAACTCAGGGCTGACAGATGGGAGAGATGAAAGAGGGTGTGAACTGTTGCTCAGATGAGGTGGGAATGGCCCCTGTTGACAATGAAACAATGCGAGGACTGGCTGTCCACAGGAAGCAAGGGAAGCGGTACCAACAAGCAGCATCGTAAGGTAAACAGGACCGACAGGAAGGTCGAGAGGAGGAGGAGCAGTGTTGGAGGAGGCCGTTTAGAGCAGAAGCAGAGTTGCAGGTGACAGTGTGGGAATGGCTCTATAATCATGCTCCTCATCATAGTAGTGAGTGGATCCCCATCCACTCTACACTTTACATTACTAGCTATAATTTCATGATAAGTATACTTAGTAGATTCGTCATCAGCAGCAATTGCAGAGCATTGCTACTACCATAGTGCATGTATTGTATCACCACTTGATGCCATCCAAAGGCAGTTCATACTGCGGTCTGGCTCTTTCGATCATTAGACCAAAGGCAGCCATCCACTGCAGTCTGGGGATCATCAACCATTCAGTCAACACACTGGACACTCGTGTTGGCACCAACAAGCATTACTTGCACCAGACCTTGGTGTCATAGCAACCCATCCATTGTTATTGATTGTGCTATGCTACCTCTGGACAGAGTGTCCACAGTGGTCAGTCAAAACCTGCAATAGCAAACCAACTATCACATATTAGGGTGAGAAAAGTCATAGAGGTCTTCTACAACAGATCTCAACCAAAATAATAGTACATGGTATCTTACCACATATCTCGATGGGATCTGTAATAGAAGCGGTTCTACTATGGATATCAGGTTTCAGGCACAAGACCTCTGACAGGAAGGCACTAGACGAAGAGATGACTCTTGGTGCAATGGGATTATCAGGGGCACCTTCAGCAAGGCTTTCAAGACCAGGAATTGAGTGACAAGATGGGAAAGGATTGTCATCTTCTTCCATGGCATTGCCTGTATCACCATTGCTGGATGGTGAGGCTTGAAGAGGATCATAGGCACTGCTAGTCACAAGGGTGACAGGGCCAGCAGATGGGTACTTCGACATCAGCTTATGAAACATCTCAAACCAGGGATACTTGGCAACTGCAGCCAAGTGAGATGCAAAGTCCTAATCCATACAAGAAGATACAAAGGCAATTGCAGAGGTTAGTCATCCATCAGAGAGCAATGTTGAGCACAAAGAACTACATACCAAATCATCAGGGCTGAGATTGCAAAGGAGAAGACCAGAGCCAGTTTGTGAGAAAGTACTCTTTATGGCAATGTATTGACTCTCAAGCCAGTGCAGCTTGGTCTTGACATGACTACCACCATTTGTGATGTTGCTGTTGGGAAAGATCTTGTCATAGATCTGCTTGTAGAGTGTCTCCTTGCTTGTCTTCAACCCTTTCTCTTGCTCTTTTGTCAAGCAACCTTTGAGTAGCAACTTCTGATAGTAGTTGCTGTCAAAAAGGATGGTAACAAGTTGCAAGGCTTTGTTGTTGGACCAAACAAAGTATTTCCTGCTGTCTGTGTCCTGGTTTCGAGCTCTGCTTGCTCTAATGACTGGTCTTGCACAATTTGAGGTGGTAGATGTGCTGGGCAGCTCTGGTGTCTGAGATAGATTTGCTAAACTTTCTCCAATGGTAAGGTCCATCTCCAAGAGGTACAGATTGACATAGCTGGTGTTGTGACAATGATTGGTGGACATGATTGAAGCCAGAGAGAGAGGTTGTGAGGTGGTGGCTAAACGAAAAGAGACTTCTACTCTGTGTGGAAAGGGACAAGGAGAGGAGTCAAGTGAAAGGGTTTTGTGCAGAAGAAAGGGTTCATGTGAAGAAAGCTGTGCAGGAAACATGGAGGTATTTGCACAAGTAGATCATGTGCAACATCATGTGAGTGAAAACTCAGGTCCAATTCTGAAAACTCTGCTGCATCAGTACTGCTGAAGCAGTGTTTTCAAAAACTAGAGTATTCTCCAAAATGGCAGAGCTTACGTAAGTAATGCATATACAACGCAAGTGAAAACTCAAAAAAAAAAACTTGAGTTTCCGGGAAAAAAAACTGAAACCCCCTAGTATGGCTATTGAGCATTGGAGTGATGTGTGGTGACATCTAAAATCGTGGGACAGTTTACGCGCGAGCTGTATGTTTCTGTCCTAAAACAGTAGTGACATCGTACTCAGACTCTTTCCGATCGTCAGTTATCAGGACAAAACTTCTTTACATGTGGGATCATCATCCTCAAGGACAAAGTACGACAACGAGCGGGACCCAGTATCCGATCCCTCACTTAGATCGGCTCTGCCTGATCTTCAGGGTCGTGCTGGATCGTTACATTCAGCAGATAAGTGTCATATCTTTCTCATACTGTGCCTTGACTGACATCAATCGCTGAACGTCGACAACAGTCCTCCTTTTATTCTTTTATTAAAGTTCGCAAGAGATAATACAATTCGTGACAAATCTGATGTGAAGAGCAAAACGCAGAAAGAAAAGAAATCTTATTTCCGCCGCATCATGTTGGAACTGTTGAGCAAGAGTGACACTTGGCGACAATGATCAGGAGATATCAGTCCAAGTATGGTGTTCAAGCTAAAGAGCAAAACACTATATTAAAATTGACAGAGAAAAGGAATGTGGCGGGAGCCTCAAGCTCCCTGCTAGACATATATACAAATGTGTGACACATGCCCGAATGTGGGCACATCTACCTAATGACAAAATATAACAACGAGTGGGACATGGTTGTATCCGATCTCTGTCTTGTATCGGCTCAGCCCGATCCCCGATTAGGTTCTCCTCGCCTGATCCCGATCAGATTTGTCCTGCCTAAAACCCGATCAGATCTATCTTGTCTGATCGCCGGCCGATCCTGCTCTGCACGATCCCTCACAGATCTGATTTATGTCACAATCTCCAACACATCACAATTTACCATTTGGAAACTTGGAATTGGCGAGCGACTGTAACGCTTTAGTGTCTTAGAGAATGGAGTGCGTTGATCAACGGTGGTCATGTTTGCAAAAGTTCGAAGTTGGGGGGCAAATGTCAACGCAAGATCTCAGGGAAGAGATGTTCAGTGCTCTCTTTGATGCTAATGGCAGACCATTTGAGAGTACCACGGCCAAATCAAGGAGGAAAGCTATGACAACTGTGGCATATAATGAGCACCAAGGTCTGCAGAGCAGGCAAACTGAATCTTGACAAAGACGACAAAGGCAGAGGCAGCAGGCGGAGGGCTCACAACATACAGGGAATGTTCAACAGGCTTTGCAGACATAGCAAAGGCAATAGGAACAGTGTCAATAATGACTGTATCTACTTTGATTGTGCGACAAGAGTGTCAAAGATGATGGAGCTACAAGGTGGTTTGGATTCCGGAACTGCGTCATTTTCCAGCTGACACTTCATTTTCCAGCCAACACTACCCTCCCTTGGTTGGTTTCTAAAATTCACCCTCTGAAAACTCAGCTTACATTTGGGGGCACCAATTTCCTGAGCTGTTTTGAGTATTGGAATACTCTAGTTTTCGAGGGCTCGGAAAAATTGAAACCTCCTAAGTCTGTCATTTCGGAAATACTCGAGTACACAATAATTTTAAGGAAGAATATGATAATATGATACTTAGTGACGCTTATCGGGCGATATCAGTCAGAGCACAGTATTGCAGCTATTGAGCAGAAACACTATACTCAATGATGAAATAATAATAGAAGGACGGGTGTCGGCACTCAGCGGTCGACAACAGTCTAAGTGTGTTCAAGCTATTGAGCAGAAACACTATACTATCTTGACCTAGGGAAAGAAAGTGAACGGAGCCTTGAGCTCCCCGCTAGATATACAAAGATACGGCACATCCCCGATCTCTAACTATGTTTGCCCCGCCCGATTTCTTAATCATATCGGCCTATGTCATCTTTTAGCATTTTACTGGATCGTAACCTTCAGCATAATTCCCGTTACCAAAGGTTGCCGTATTCAAATGGACAACTTTAGGGTGGGTTGATAATAGCTTAACTAACGTCTCCACATCATATCACTGAAGATGATTTGTGAAACGACCCAGTCCAAGTATGAGCAAAGTCAAGCGCCACAAGAAAAGGTGTCATGTTTCTTGAAAGCTTTTCTGAAAAATAAGAAAGGATTGAGAAAATAAAAGGAGGACGGTTGTCGACGTTCAGCGGTCAATATCAGTCAAAGCACAGTACTGCTGCTATTGGGACAGAAACACTATACTATATTGTGTGGAATTAAGAGTGACACTTAACGACGAAGCTTATCGGGAGATATGAGTCCAAGTACGGTGTTCAAGCTAAAGAGCAAAACACTATAGGGGGTATCAAAGTTTTTGCGTTTTTAAAAACCCGGGTTTTTTCAAGAGCGCGTTTTTCAAAAAAACGCAAAAGCTTACATAAGCTCCGCAAAGGGAAAAAAAAACCGTGTTTTCAAAAACGCAGCTCAGGAGGTGTGTTTGCGAAAACACGGTTTTTTTATCACTCCACATCTTCTCTCCTCTCCTCACTCTCGTTGCACTTTTGCTCACTCCCTCTTCCTTGCACTCATTCAACATGACCTCCTCCACTGATGATTCTGGTGACATCTCTGCAGAGTTGTTATGCCAGTCCACTACACCTACAAGCTCTGCAACTCAGACCGAAAGCATGCCTGCGCTGTCTCAATCTGGTTCTACAAGTGCTCCTGACATCCACACTTCCTGTCCAACTCGAGCCTCTAGATCTGCCACAGGCAAGAAGAACTTGACATGGTTGGGTGCCAATGTTCTTCACCTTGTCACAATCCTCTACAACAATGACTCCTACCAGCACACTCTGCTGCCATCTTGAGAATCGGCTGAGAGCGATCCAGCCCTCAAACTTTGCAAACATCCCATTTTTCGGGATATCTCCAAGATGATTTTCCCAGGTGCATCTGTCGATCCCAATCACATCAAGGCCAAGCTGAGGTGGCTGCTAGAGACATACTACAGGGAGAAGAAGAAGCTTTCACCCACTGGAGCTGGTACACTGCTGGAGGACATGGATGCATCCAACCTGGTAAGTTTTGGTGATCTTTGTTGCTTGCAATAGTATGCTTGGATGCTGATTCATACTTTCAATTTTAAACAGTCCTACATATCTCGCATTGCCCTGTCAACAAAGTATGCTTGGTTTGAAAGGATGCACGAGATGATGAATGGCCAATTCAATGCTGATCCCACAGCACTTATCACAACTCCCAGTCTCGACTTCACCAGCAATGACAAGCCTGACATGCCTTCGAATGGCTCAGCTGACATACCCATGGATATTTGTGGCAGCGAGCTGTATGATCACAGTGCTCATGGCCGTGGTTTGCCTCCTATTCTCAACTTGATCAAACCCACCAACCCCCTGGCTGCTGTTGCATCCACTTCTGGTGCATCCTTTGCTGGTGCTGGTGATGATGACATCTTTAACACACCTTTGCCTCCACCTTTGCAGGCTCGACCACCTTCCTCCACTGCTGGTGGTTTGGATGTCTCTGATTCCACCTCTTCTCAATCTTCAGCCCAGCTCTCTCCCAGCACCAAGCACAAGCAAGGTGCCCTTGATCACAAGCGTGACACACTTGCTGAAGCTTTCTATCATTCTTCCATTGATACCCTTCAGATCTGCCTGCAGCTTGAACAGGAATGCACCAGACATGAGAAAATACTGGAGGCTGAGTGTAACAAGTGCGAGGAGATGTGCCTGCATCACAAGAGGGAGGAGAAAGAGTGCGATGAATGTGTTTGCGCATGTGATCATGAAATGGTGATGGAGATGGTGTGCCTCCTTGCTTCTCAGGCCAGTGTTGAACAGGATGCTTGTCAGAACACCAGCAACAACAACAACACGGACTCTTCATTCAATCTTCCTGTCTTGTAGCATTACATGTACTATCATCTGGTCTCAATGCAAAGTCATTTCTGAGTGTTTTTCTGTAGAGTGCAAGTATGAGGTGAATAAAAATGATGCACAGCACAGTCACATAATGAGCTCAAAAGCATTTAAACAAAAATTTTCACTCTCACACCTCTTCCATTACTACCACCACTCCACTCTGCAACCTTTCGGCATCACTCTTGCTGCCATCCCCCCTCTCCATCCCCCCTCTCCATGCTCCCTCTCCAACTCCCTTCCTCTTTCCAGCCATGGTGCACTACAGCAACAAGCAAGTAATTCTCAATGACATTGTCTGCACTCTTGAGCTCTCTATACCTGCAGAGGTCATCCAAAACACCAACAGAGTGCAGCACTCCTGCAGCACTGACATTGACAACTTGGACGATGATGGTGACCCAATTATGCTCTCACGACACCTTGTCTGCTTGTACACTTTCATATGCAAGCAAAGGTACACAATCACACATTGCACTCCTCTTGGCCATGCCAATAAGCTTATCCACCTTCTCAACAGGTACAAATCAAGCAATCATAGGATGTATCGTGGACTTGTTCATATGTCACCTGAAGCATTCAACAATCTCGCCATCCGACTCCAGCAAACAGAGGCTTTCCAGTGGAACTACAGCAGCTCAGGTGTGATGTCTCTCAACAAAGTGCAAGAGATTCTTTCAGTGGCTCTGTACAGACTTGGCCGTTCTGGAAATGGAGGTGGTGAATGTGATGCTGCTTTGCAATGTGGTTGCAGTGTTGAGAGCATTGTTGGATACACCAATCGCACAGTCGCTGGCCTCCTCGAGCTAAACAATGAGGTCATGCAGTTTGCTTCAGAGGGAGAGAGACAACATGCTGCTGCCTGGGTGCACAATACAACTGGGGTTGAAGAGTGGGGTAAGGGCTGGCTTGTGGTGGATGACACACACATCCCTCTTGCCTGGAAGCCAGGAGTGCTCAGTTGAGAGCACTTCTGCTACAAAGGCTTCCACAGCATCAATGTAGCACTGGTGATCCTGCCACACTCACTGCAGATTGTCGAATCAGTTGTTGGACAGCCTGGCAGTGTTCAGGATTCGAAGGTTTGGGCCTCAGGCAGCAACATCCTGAAGAAGCCTCGCCTGTACCTTGACGAAGGTGAGTTCAGTGCCCAGTGTGTCGACTAACACTTGAGGTGATCCCCAGACTGCAGTGGATGACTGCCTTCGGTTCTATTGTTATTCGGACTGCAGGTTCACTATGAACTGCCTTCAGACATCAGTGTGCAGTGATACAACACACATGCTACAATGAGAAGCAATCTATTGATTACTACTTGCTGACTGGAACTAATGTATACTTGTGCTTAAAGTGATAATTAGTTTATATGGTGTGTGTAGAGTGGATGGGGATCCACTTGACCATTTGTGATGAGAAGGTATGGTTTTATACCTCTTCGCAGCATCGCCAGCAACACTGCTCCTGCTCTCTCTCCAGAGAGTACCTTCTGTGTCGAGTACTATACAGGAGTCTTCAATAAGACTCCTCCTCCTCCTTGAACTATCCTGTCTGTCCTTCCTGAGCTGTGTCAACTCCATTGGCACTGCTCCTCCTCCTCATGTCCTTCTCGCTGGTGTCCTTTACACTGCTCTCCTTCCTTTGACCAGTGATGGTCCTCCTTTACCCTTATCATGTGTGCCCCTGAGTGGTAACCAATTGTGTGCTGCTGAGCTCAGTCCCCCTCTTGGCAAGGCTTGGTCCTCAGCCCAGTGGAGCTTGGTCCCCTCTGTATGTGCACTTAGCCCCAGCCTGCATGCAAATCATCATATGGACATCCTTGTCACTGATCTCTGCGGAATCTGCCATATGATTGTGCTTGCTACAGATTTCGGTGGAAATCATGATAACAACTTCGTTCATGCAGGATTTGATGAGATCTGTCATAGAACTGTGTCTATTACTGAACTTGCTGAATTCTTCTGGAAATCCCATGATCTGCCCAATTCCTCAATTCCTGTGCTACCTTCATATGAACTTCGGTCTTCCTTCGCTCTGCGCACCCAGGCCTATGACAGATTGCTTGATTCATACCTGTTGAGAAGGTGGATAAGCTTATTGGCACAGCCAAGAGGATTGTAACATGTGATCATGTACCTTTGCTTGCATATGAAAGTGTACAAGCAGACAAGGTGTTGTGAGAGCAGAAGTGGGTTGCCATTGTTGTCCAAGTCATCAATGTCAGTGCTGCAGGAGTGCTGCACTCTGTTGGCATTTTGGATGACCTCTGCAGGTATAGAGAGCTCAAGAGTGTGGACAATGTTGTTGAGAATTACTTGCTTGTCACTGTAGCACACCATGGCTGGAAGGAGGAAGGGGGATGGAGAGGGAGCATGGAGAGGAAGGATGAAGAGGGGGGATGTGTGCTGCGGCGCAGTTGTATGATGAGGTTGTGAATCGATGGTATTCCTGAAGCTAAAGAGACTGACAAAGACACGAGAGATATCTTGTCGCAGCCACGAACATCTCGGCCATGAGAGCAAGGTGAGCGTGACGCAGCCATGAACATCCCGGCCGAGAGACCAAGACGAGCGTGATGCGGCACAGGATGGCAACGAGAGCAATGCTGAAAGGTTGCAGAGTGTAGTGGTGGTAGTAACGGAAGAGGTGTGAAAGTAATTTTTTTTGTTTAAATGCTTTGGAGCTCATTACATGACTGCACTGCACATCATTTTTATTCACCTCATACTTGCACTCTACAGAAAAACATTCAGAAAAACATTCAGAAAAACATTCAGATATGACTTTGCATTGAGACCAGATGATGGTACATGTAAAGCTACAGGGCAGGAACATTGAATGATGAGTCTGTGTTGTTGTTGTTGCTGGTGTTCTGATGAGCATCCTGTTCACCACTGGCCTGAGAAGCAAGGAGGCACACCATCTCCATCACCATGTCACAATCATGTGCATGAACATGTTTGTCATGCTCTTTCTCCTCTCTCTTGTGCTGCATGCACATCTCCTCATGCTTGGTATGCTCAGCCTCCAGTATTCTCTTGCATCTGGTGCATTCCTGTTCAAGCTGCAGGCAGATCTGAAGGGTATTAATGGAAGAACAATAGAAAGCTTCAGCAAGTGTGTTGCACTTGTGATCAAGGGCACCTTGCTTGTGCTTGGTGCCAGGAGAGAGCTGGGCTGAAGAGTGAGAAGAGGTGGAATCAAAGACATCCAAGCCACCAGCAGTGGAGGAAGAGGGTCAAGCCTGCAAAGGTGAAGGCAAAGGTGTGGTAAAGATGTCATCATCACCAGCACCAGCAATGGATGCAACAGCAGCTGGGGGGGGGGGGGGGGGGGGGGGTTGGTGGGATTCATCAAGTTGAGAATAGGAGGCAAATTGAGTGCCATGATCATACAGCTCACTGCCAGAAATATCCATGGGTATGTCAGCTGAGCTGTAGGAAGGCATGTCAGCCTTGTCATTGCTGGTGAAGTTGAGACTGGGAGTTGTGATAAGTGCTGCAGGATCAGCATAGAATTGGCCATTCATCATCTCATGCATCTTTTCAAACCAAGCATACTTTGTTTACAGGGCAATGTGAGATATGTAGGACCATTTGAAAGTACAGCCTGATACTGAATCAGCATTCAAGCATACCATTGCAAGCAAGGAAGATCACAAAAACTTACCAGGTTGGATGCAACCATGTCCTCCAGCAGCATACCAGCTCCAGTGAGTGAAAGCTTCTTCTTCTCCCTGTAGTATGTCTCTAGCAGCCACCTCAGCTTGGCCTTGATGTGATTGGACTTGACAGATGCACCTGGGAAAATCAACTTGGAGATCTCCCAAAAAATGGGATGTTTGCAAAGTTTGAGGGCTGGATTGTTCTCAGCTGATTCTTGAGATGGCAGCAGAGCATGGTGGTAGGACTTACTGTTGTAGAGGATTGTGACAAGGTGAAGAACATTGGCACCCAACCATGTCAAGTTCTTCTTGCCTGTGGCAGATCTAGAGGCTTGAGTTGGACAGGAAGTGTGGATGTCAGGAGCACTTGTAGAACCAGATTGAGACAGCACAGGCACACTTTCGGTCTGAGTTGCAGAGCTTGTAGGTGTAGTGGACTGGCATAACAACTCTGCAGAGATGTCACAAGAATCATCAGTGGAGGAGGTCATGTTGAAAGAGTGCAAGGAAGAGGGTGTGAGCAAAAGAGCAACAAGAGTGAGGAGAGGAGAGAAGATGTGGAGTGATAACCCTTCTGTGTTTTCACAATACTGTCTCCTGACCTGTGTTTTTAAAAAATGCGGTTTTTTTTTCTTTGTGCAGCTTATGTAAGCTTTTGCGTTTTTTTTGAAAAACGCACTCTTCAAAAAACCCGCGTTTTTAAAAACGCAAAAACTTTGATACCCCCTATAGGAGGAGAGACCATGTGCAGGAATCGTAGGATCGGGCAAATGAAGAGTTCCAACAGAGTTCAACAAGATTGGTAGTATCAAGATCCTACAACAGAAGTTGTCATAATTGGTATGAGCATGATCTTACAGTGAAGTCCATTGGGAACAGTAGTGTCAGCGGTCACGTGCCTGAAACCTGAGGTCTGTAATAGTGTCGATACTATTACCGATCCTGTCGAGTTATGCGACAACACTAGTGGTATTGCGATTCTTGGTGAAATATGTGATAGAGCCATCTCTATCACTTTTCTTGCTCAAATCTGTGATTGTAGTATGTCAGGGGTCTCGCGCCTGAAACCCAGGTCGGTCTGTCGAGATACTCGGTGACTATCAAACTGTGTGACAGTTATTGTCTCAGTATCTGTCTTGACGAGCTAGTCATTTGGTGACTATCAAGTTGTGCAGTGACAGTGGGTGGCATTCATTGTATATACTATCATAGGTTTCAGCTGACCTCTGTGGACACTCTGTTCAGGGGTAGCTCAGCATGATCAATATCGATGCATAGGTTATGATGACACCA
The DNA here is from genome assembly GCF_900519145.1 of Ustilago hordei. NCBI lineage: Eukaryota > Fungi > Basidiomycota > Ustilaginomycetes > Ustilaginales > Ustilaginaceae > Ustilago > Ustilago hordei. Next base: position 146,584 of record NW_024545272.1, on the reverse strand, counting down.
AGGTCTGGTGTGAGTGTTGATGATGATGAGGTTGATGGTGTTGGTGATAAGGTTGGTGGCATCAACATGAGTGTCCAGTGTGTTGACTGATGCTTGAGGTGATCCCTGGACTGCAGTGGACTACTGCCTTCGGTTCTATCTTGATCCAGACTGCTAACCTGCTATGGGGCGCCTTCGGATGTCAGGTAGTGGTGATACAACACACACACTACAATGAGGAGCAACCTTGATAGATTGCTGCTATGCTGACTGAAACTAATATATACTGATGCTGAAGTGATAACTAGTTATGATGGTTGTGTGTAGAGTGGATGAGGATCCACTCGACCTTTGATGATGAGAAGGTATGGTTATATACCTCTTCACAGCATCACCAGCAATGCTGCTCCTGCTCTCTCTCCAGAGAGTACCTTCTTCATCGAGTACTGTTCAGGGGGCCTCTCCTGCTTGCTTGGCACCCCTGTGTCTCTTGAGCTGTGTCGACTCCTTCGACACTGCTCCTCCTCCTTGCTATCCTGCTGCTTGTTTGGCACCCTTGTGCCTCCTGAGTGGTGTCGACTCCTTCGACACTGCTCCTCCTCCTCAGGACCTGCTTGCCAGTTCCCTATACACTGCTCCTTCTCCTTTGACTGGTGACAGTTCCTTTGACTCTTGTCTCTCGAGCCCCCTGAGTGGTAACCATCTGCATGCTCCTTGAGCTTGGTCCTCTTCATGGCTGTGCCTGGCCCTTGAGCTTGGTCCTCCTCATGGCTGTGCCTGACCTTCCTCGCATATGGCTCAGTGCTCCTTTGCATGTGAGTCCATAGGAGTCCATGGTCTCCATGGAGACTGCACTACGACCATGCTCTCTACTGGTATCGACTAGATCTCTTCCTGTGCTCCTTCCATATGAACCAGCGACCCTCCTGCTTCCTGAGCATTCAGGCCCATGACATAGTAATGCTATTGCAGGTTTTGACTAACTGCTGTGGACACTCCATTCAGAGGTAGCTCGGCACAATCAATATCAATACATGGGTGTGGTAACACCAAGGTCTGGTGTGAATATCTTGTTGGTAATGTGATTGGTGGCATCAACACAAGTGTCCAGTGTGTCAACTATTGCTTGAGGTGATCCCCAGACCACAGTGGACTACTGCCTTCGGTTCTATCTTAATCTGGACTGCTGGTTTGCTATGAACCACCTTTGGATGTCAGTGAGCAGTGATACAACACACATGCTACAATGAGAGGCAATCTACTTGATTGCAACTATGCTGACTGAACTAATGAATACTTATGCTTCTGAAGTAATACTAGTTATATGGTGTAGAGTGGATGAAGATCCACTTGACCACTTATGACGAGAAGGTATGCTTATATACATCCTTTGTAGTGTCACCTGTGACACTGCTCCGGTTCTCCCTCTCCAGGGAGTACCCTCTTTGTCGAGTACTATACAGTGGCCCCTGTAGCACCGCTCCTGTCCTTCCTGATCTGTGTGTCAACTCCTTCAACACTGCTCCTCCTCCTCCTGACCTGCTTTCTGGTGTCTTCGACACAGCTCTTCTTCCTTCAACCAGCAACAGTCCTCTTGACTCCTATCTTGTGAACCCCTGAGTGGTAACTGCCTGCATGCTTCCAAGCTTGGTCCCCGTCTTGGCAGCGCTTGGCCCTCCTCGCATGTGAGCTTGGTCCTCCTCGCATGTGAGCTTGGTCCTCCTCACATGTGAGCTTGGTCCTCCTCGCATGTGAGCTTGGTCCTCCTCACATGTGAGCTTGGTCCTCCTCGCATGTGAGCTTGGTCCTCCTCACATGTAAATTCATCATACGAACATCCTTGTTACTGATCTCCATGGAATCTGCCATATGATCATGCTTACTACAGATTCTGGCAGAATTCGTGATATCAACATTGCTCATGCAGATCTTGGTGAGATCTGTCATAGAACTGTTCCTACTACAGATCTCAATGAATTCTGCTACAAATCCCATGATCTGCCCAATCCCTCAATTCCTGTGCTCCCTTCATATGAACTAACAGGTCTTCCTGCTTCCTGCGCATTCCGGCCCATGACACTCGCTCAGCCTGATGCGAGCCCCGTGGCTGCATGTTCGGAGTCCTGTCGCCAGGGTACTCCATGCCTGGATGGGCAGGAATCGTATGTTCACAGCAACCCAAGCCAGCCAAGTAGCAATGGGTGCAGGTGCAAGGGACCCTGTGGTGTTCACCAAATGGGTTGGTGAAGGCTGAGGCAAAACAGCTGAGAAAGGCAAAAGAAGGGTCAGTATCAGAAGATTTGGAAGAGCATGAGGAAGATGAACTTACAGAGTACCCAGGTTGAAGCACTGGCAGCACTGCCAACTGGGCCAGGGCATGCAACCCTCAGTGAGGTGCAGCATGACCAACTGGTGCAGATGATGCTTGGGCAAGGATCCAGCAGGCACATCCCAGTCCAAAGGAAAGTACCTGTCAGTGATCTGAGCCATGAGCTCAGCAACAAAGAACCTCTTGGACCAACTGGCAATTTCTCCATTTGTCAGTAGGTGTCAGTCAGGAGGGGGAGGGGGAGGAGTTTGATGCTCTACCCAGCAAGGAGGGGGTGTTAATGGATGAACCTCCAGCCGGTAAACAGGGATGCCCAGTTGATGGGTGTCCAAGACCATGTCGATGACCTCGTTGGCCGTAGGAGGAGGAGTAGGAGAGCGAGCCAGCTCAGCCTCCCATGCTGCTTGATGTTCTGGAGTCATCAACTCCATCATGGGATGTCTTGCATCCACCTCATACATGTTGATCTCCAGGGAGGCTGGAGAATAGTCGCTCCCCATGGGGTTGGGAATGGGGGCCAGGAAGGGGGAAGGAAGGGGAGTGGGGATGTTGGCGTCGTCATCCATCCCCAGGAAAAGAGGCTCCAGTGGCTTGCTCGCCACTGGAGAGGCAAGAGGGTTGGCCACACAGGCCAGAATGGGGGAAGTAGGGGAGTTGGCTCTGGCAGCTGGATTTCCCCTAGGACGTACCTGGAGCACAATTTGACGATGTTGAGAGGAAGTTGCGACCATCTCAGGAGGAGATGCAGCTGCAGCGGTCCTGGACCAGGTCTGGTAAGGTGAAGAAACCATCTCTGGATAAGGAACTAGATGGTGAAGAGAAAGAGATGGTGGTATAGCCCAGACATGGCGCAGGGCCTGCCTCGACGGAGCTCGGCTCTTAAGAGGGGGGTAATGTCATGGGCCTGAATGTGCAGGAAGCAGGAAGACCCATTAGTTCATATGAAGGGAGTGCAGGAATCGAGGGATCAGGCAGATTGTGGGATTTGCAGCAGAATTCATTGAGATCTGTAGTAGGAATGGTTCTATGACAGATCTCATTGAGATCTGCACAAGTGACATTGATATCACAAATTCTGCCAGAATCTGCAGTAAGCATGATCATATGGCAGATTCTGCAGAGATCAGTGATAAGAATGTTCGTATGATGATTCACATGCAAGGAGGACCAAGCTCGCATATGAGGAGGATCAAGCACTGCCAAGACGGGGACCAAGCTCAGAAGCATGCAGACAGTTACCACTCAGGGGTTCACAAGATAGGAGTCAAGAGAACCATTGCTGGTTGAAGGAAGAAGAGATGTGTCAAGGACACTGGCAAGCAGGTCATGAGGAGGAGGAGCAGTGTCAAAGGAGTCGACACACAGTTCAAGAAGGTTAGGAGTGGTGCTACAGGGATCCCTGTGTAGTACTCGACGAAGAGGGTACTCTCTGGAGAGAGAGAGAGCCGGAGCAGTGTCACTGGCGATGCTGTGAAGAGGTATATAACCATACCTTCTCGCCATAAGTGGTCGAGTGGATCCTCATCCACTCTACACCATATTAACTAGTTACCACTTCAAGCACAAGTATACATTAGTTACAGTCAGCAAGTAGTAATCAATAGATTGCTCCTCATCATAGTGCATGTGTTGTATCACCACTCACTGATGTCCAAAGGCAGTTCATAGCAAACCAGCAGTCCAGATTAAGATAGAACTGAAGGCAGTAGTCCACTGCAGTCTGGGGATCACCTCAAGCAATAGTTGACACACTGGACACTTGTGTTGATGCCACCAATCACATTACCAACAAGATATTCACACCAGACCTTGGTGTTACCACACCCATGTATTGATATTGATTGTGCTGAGCTACCTCTGAATGGAGTGTCCACAGCAGTTAGTCAAAACCTGCAATAGCATTACTACAATCACAGATTTGAGCAAGAAAAGTGATAGAGATGGCTCTATCACATATTTCACCAAGAATCGCAATACCACTAGTGTTGTCGCATAACTCGACAGGATCAGTAATAGTATCGACACTATTACAGATTTCAGGTTTCAGGCACATGACCGCTGACAGTCTGGACCGCAGTATGAGTACTGCCTTCGGAGGGGTGATTATCTGGACCACAGTAACTACTGCCTACAGACAACATCAGTGAGAAGTGATACAACACACCTGCTTGGATTAGTAGCAATGGCCTGTGATTGCACTATGTGATGGAACAACTAAGTATACATTACAGTAGAGTATAGTTTAGTTAAGAATAGAGTGGATTCCAGATCCACTCATTCACTATGATGGAGAGGTGTATATATATCTTTGTGCCATGGTGTCAACTTCACCATTGCCTCCCTCCTTACAGGGGTTTGGCCTCTCCATCCACCCTTGTCTCTTTGGCCCCTTTGGCACCCCAGTCCTTCCTGCTCCTACTCCTCTGGCTGAGGCAGCAATCCTCCTACACCACCTTCATCATACTCAGGGGTTACTCTCCCACCTTCTCAGGTGGCAAGGTCTTCTTGTCCCCTATTCCCAGTGACTGGCCCTATGGTCTTACTGGAGCACCCTCATCTTGTCATGAGACTGATTGATCCACTTCACCTTGGGCCAGTCTTGGTGAAACTTCCTGCAACCCACTGTCTTGACCATTCTCAATGAGGTTTCACACCCAACTCTTTGTCTGACCATTCTTGATGAGATTGGTCAGAGCCCCTGGGTCTTGACCAGTCCTGCTTCTGGTGTGCCAAGCTCATTTCGGTGACTGCGCAGCACGGCTGCTTATGATCTCTGCGCTGGCCCTGTGACAGTGACCTCGCTCGCCTGTGAAAACCTCTGGTTCCTTGGAGCGAAAACCTTGTTGAACAGAAGCATTTTCACTGGGTGGGGGAGCTGGAGCATCGTGAGCATTGAGGGCCGCGAGTAACGATTAAACCTGGGCCTCCAGGGATTCAATATGTTCGGAGTGGTTAGGAGGGGGCATAGTGACAGATGTTGATGGAAGGCGAAGAAGGTGATGATGGTGGAGCCTTGTGAGGAGAAAGGGACGTCTGATGACGATCAAGGAGAGAGGTGTGTCTTGATCGAGAATTGAGAGAGGAGGAGGAGAAAGGTGTCTTGATCGAGAGTCAAGAGAGGAGGAGAAGGTGTCTCGATGACGGTGAGGAGAGAGGGTGTCCTGATTGAGAGTCGAGAGAGGAGGAGAAGGGGTCTTGATGACGGTGATGTTGATGACGAAGATGAAGATGACAATGATAGTGTCGATGATGATGATGATGATGGCAATGGCTGCTAGAGAAGGATGATGGCGACGAAGGCTGGTAGGGAAGGAAAAGAGATACTATCACGAACCGGCCCAACGGTTGACAATGACGACGAGGGCGAGATCGATAGGCAGAGGAGACTACCAGACTTTGGAAGGAGAAGATGAGAGTTGAATGAGAGAGTGACTTATGATCTCTTTTCCTTAAGGGAAAAGAGAAGAGAAGAAGGAAGTAGAAAACTATGAGATTGAAAGTACAAGACTCAATGTGATGAGTCTAAGACTCTTTGCAGTGAAATGAATTATCAATGTTAGATCTAAGATAATTATGAGAGGGGTCATGACCGAGTCATGACAGTAATGGAGTCTGATGCAACCTCAACACTAGTAGCCGCCACACCAACAATGGGGTCAATCACATCACATGGGCTCCTAGGTTTACCACAGATGTTTCAGCCACTCAATAAGGAGCTCGAAAACATGCATGCCAAGTTGTCATTTGAGCTCAAGGACAGGCTCTGGCGCAAAGACAGGTGCCTAGTCATCCCAAAGGTGACCATGCCAGGCAAAACCAATGAATGCAAGATGTGAAGTGCCCAAGAGGTAGACAAACAATCCCTCTTCATTGAACACTTACAATTCATGGTGATGTCTCAATGTGATGTTGGTTTAACTGCAGGACACATCGGACGGGACACCTGTCAGAGGTCGCATGCCTGGAACCCGAAATCTGTAGTAGAAAGACAACTACTACTGATCCTATCGAGATCTTTGGTAAAAGGCCTTTATTATTATTCTTGCAGAAATCTGTTGTAGAAGCCTTCTATGACTTTTCTCACCCAAATATGTAGTAGCTTGAATGTTATTGCAGGTTTTGACTAACTGCTGTGGACACTCCATCCAGAGGTAGCTCAGCATGATCAATAACCAATAGATATGTTGTGATGACACCAAGGTCTGGTGCTAATGATGTTGCTTCAACACAAGTGTCCAGTGTGTCAACTGTATGACTGATGATCCCTGGATTGCAGTGGACATCTGCCTTTGGTTTCTATGATTGAGAGAGCTGGACTGCAGTGTGAAGCGCCTTCAGTGTTGATCAATATCTGGACCACAGTTGATACCACCTTTGGATGATGTCAATGAGTGGTGATACAACACATGCACTATGATAGAAGCATTGCTCTGCAATTGCAACTGTTGATGGAATACTAACTATACTTTCTGTGAAGCTATAACTAGTGATATAAGGTGTAGAGTGGATGGAGATCCACTCAACTCCTATGATGAGAAGTGTGGTTATATAGCCAATCCTGCAATGTTGCCTGCGATCCTGCTTCTGCTCTGGGAGTCTTCCTCTAAGACTGCTCCTCCTCCTCTTGTTCTCCCTATCAGTCCTGTCTTTGCATGATGCTGCTTGTTGGCACCATTCCCCTTACTTCCTGTGGATGGGCAGTCCTTGTGCTGCTTCATAACCAACAGGGGCTATTCCCACTTCATCTGGGTGGCAACTCACATTCCTCACTCATCTCACCCACCCTCCTGCTCTGAGTTCATCATAGGGTTGGCCCCCTGCTTCAACAGGGTGGTGGACCCAATGTCTTCAACATTTTGTCCTGCTGTGAGACCTGTGGGAATCAGCATCCTCTCACCAGTTTCTGTGAGATCTATCCTATGATTGAGATACTACCAATTCCAGTGGGATTTGTGATATGATTCCACTTGTGCCAATTTGGACAAGTTCTGTCATAGAGCCTCTCTACTACAGATCTCGCTGAACTCTGTTATAACCCTCAATTTGCCTGATCCTGCAATTCCTGCGCTCCTCCTCATCTGACTTCTACTTTTCCTGCTTCTGCGCATCCGGTCCCATGACACTATGGTGAAATGAGAGTATTTATGTGTTTGTTCAGTGTCACCTGCGACACTTCTCCTGCTCCTGTCAGAAAGGGTTATCACCCCTTTCCAACAATACTCTTCTTTCCTTGAGCTGTGTGTTGGCTCCTTCAGTGCTGCTCTTCTGCTGCCTGGACAGTGTTTGACACTGCCCCTTAGCCTCCATGCTCTTCTACACCTGGTGATATGTGTCGACCTCTTTGACACTGCTCCTCCTCCTTATGGATAAACCCCAGTCTCCTTGACACAGGTCTCCCACTCTTAACCAGTGACTTGTCAGCGGTCGTGTGCCTGGAACCCGAGAACTACCAGTCTGGGTGATTTCAACCAATTTCAGTGAGTGCACTTGAGTATGCACCTGTCAGCCACTTTCACTGAAACTGCTTGAAGGATTATTTGTTTGACAAGTTTCAGCTAACCACTGTGAACACTCTGTTCAGTGGTAGTGCAGCACAGTTGGTTCCTGCCTGCTGTGGAGCCCTTAGTGTATGGATGGAGTTTGTCCACTTGACACAAGTGTTTGAGGTGTTGATGAGCAAATGGTGAATCAATAAGAGAAGCCTGGACTGCAGTGTGAGTACTGCCTTCAGAGAGGCAATTGTCTGGACTGCAGTAGCTACTGCCTACAGACAATGTCAGTGAGAGGTGATACAACACACCTACTTGGCTTAGTAGCAATGGCCTGCAATTGCACTATATGACAGAACAACTAAGTATATGTTACAGTAGAGTATAGTTTAGTTAAGAATAGAGTGGATGCTGGATCCACTCATTCACTATGACAGAGGGGTGTATTTATCTCTTTGTGCCATGGTGTCTACAACACTGTGGCCCCTCTCCTCCCTTCATCACAGGGTACAGCCTCCCCATCCATCCTGTTCTATCTGACTCCTATGGCTATCCTGCCCCTCCTATCCTTCCTATCCCTACTCCCTTGCTGAGGTGACAATCCTCCTTTGTTGACCTCATCATGCTCAGAGGTCTCCTCCCACCTCATCTGATGGCAAGGTCTCTTGTACCCTGCTTTCAATGGCCATCCCTTTGATCTTGGTGGGATGCCTTCATCTGGTCATGGGGCTGGTTGATCCACTTCATCTCGGGCCAGTCTCAGTGAAACTTCTCAGTACCCACCATCCTTCCTGACCATTCTTGATGAGGTTTCTCTCCAGCTCGCTTTCCAACCATTCTCGGTGAGATTGGTCAGAACCCCTGGATCTCAACCAGTTCCACTTCTGATGCACTGAGCTCATTTCAGCAGCTGTGCAGCCTGGCTGCTTATGATCTCTGTGCTGGCCCTGTGACATGACTGTCTTTTCATTGCCTATCTTGTGAATGCCTTGATCACATGCTGGACCCTATTGTCATGCTCCCTGGTCATGTGGTTGCCCCTGTGGCTGGCTCTATGTGGCTGTGAGCATGTCCCCCTGAGTGGTAACCATCTGTGTGATACTGAGCTTGCTCCTCTTCTCACATGTGATTGTTCCTGTATGCTTCCCTGGCCTTCTGGTGCTGGGGCCCCTTCTTCTGATCCTCCATTACTTCAATGTGATGGATGAGCAGTTCTGTACTGATGGTTTTGGTTGGCATGTTTTGGTGAGACCTACTGGCTAGGCTTGTTCTGGTCAATCCCAAGGAGATTAATCAAAACCCTAGGTTGCAGTTGATCTTGTGAATTACATGCACAGCTAGGCCAATCAGATTGTCATCAGCTGATGCTTGCTTTTAGATTCTTTCTGCACAGGACCTTGTGTGCAGACCATGTGACAACATGCTTCAACACCGAGAGATGAGATGCTTCAACCTTGATGAAAAGGAAAAGTCGATTAGGAGACACCGGGATGAAAATTGCTGGAATGTGCAGAGGGTGTAGGTGTAACAGTTATGGCTGATAAGGAAGACCAAGAGGAGAGATAAGAGCCTTGCCAAACAAGCTGACCGCCAAGACTTGGAGCGGAAGAGGTGAGGGTCTATCGTATGTCTATACCATCATCTGCGGCGGCTTCCACCAGCATACTCTCTGCAGCATCGAGCTAGCAACCAACTTGCCGTCAAGGCCTTCTTGCGTTCCACATGTCTTGCCGGCGGCTGTATTCACTGTGACTTTGATGCAGCTTCGAGACGCCTTGCTCGGCTGCGGGTCATCAATCGATGCCAGATGGCGGAAGCACGTAGCTCATTCGGAGAGGAGTTGAAGCCCATCCTGGTGCCTTTCAAGAGAAGCCAACGCCCCTCTTGGTCGTGCACAGAATGCGCACGACGCAAGATAAAGTGCGATAAGAAGGTACCATGTCAGTCCTGCATCAAACGTGGCAGAGCAGAGCAATGTCGGCTCGAAGACTCATCATACGAGGTCCCTGGACCTTGCTCGCAAGTGCTCTCCAGTTCTCCTAAACCGCAGAGTGATGACGGGCAAAAGCTCGAATCTAGCATCACGCCAGCGTCTCGATGCAGACTCTCATCTGTCGTCAGCATCCACGGCGACTCGAAGCAGGAAAGTCACGATGGCGGAGACATGTTTCTCAGAGGGCTCTCAAGACTTGAATTGCAGCTGGATCGCATCGAGCACAGGCTCAACCAACATGCACAGCAGTCAGAGTCCATGGAACATCTCAAGGCCAGGCTCAACGATGTGGAGGAGGTCATCTCAGTGTTGGGCGAGAATCGCCAACGTTGGGCCCAAGCTGGGTCCCACAGCATACAGAATCGCAACTCGTCCCAAAGGAACGATGAAGCTCGGAGCGCATCTCCGATCCTTTTAAGGAAAAGTTTAGAAGATGGCCAGAAGGAAGCAGACCGCACCAGACTCGGCACAGCGAGCACTGTCGCTCCTCGCTCAGAAGGACTTCCAGCATTGCAACAGCAAGCACGAAACGCCCAGCTCGCCTCGACAGACGCGGCAACCACTCTCGAGTTCCTGACGCTGGGCAAAGACAGAAGACGTGGCGTCGACTTTGATGCCCCATCTTCTGACAGCGAGACGGAATATAATCTCCCGAAGAGGCCGAGTCTGGTGGGTCAGGCTTCAGTCGTTGCAAGCTCTTCTTCGCTACCTAGCCACCACCCTGGAGCAGACTCGCTCGAGCAAGGCCACGACGGGAGGCTTCGTTTGCTCAAACATCTACGCCGCGGTCTGCCTTCTCGAGTCACCTCCAGAGTGGAATACCTGCTGCGGTCTCTTCCTGACGAACTGCCACCCGCTAACTTGCTTGCAAGACCAGCTGCCAAGTCCCTCACAGACGGCATCAGGGCTGTCACGCTGGCTCCCGTTGCAATAAGGCGGATCGTTGCTGTGGCCAAAGAGATTGGCGCATGGCAGCATTGCAGTGTCCATTTCCCTACCTTTGAGAGGGAACTAGAAGTTTTCCTGGCCACCGTCTTTGATCATGGAGGCAGCGATAGTCATGACTTTGAAGGATATCGCGCTATCGATCCAGCATGGCTTTCTCTTTTCTATGTCATCTGTAGTATCGCCATTCATCAGATGTCAGAAGAGGAAGGCGCATATTGTTGCCTTGGCGCCGAGCCGGAGCGAATGCGTTTCGCCTCCGTCCTCCTGCACGCTGCCATGGAGTCGCTCTCGCTAGCCGACTATCTGGTGAAGCCATCAGTATACTGCTGTCAGACGATCGCAATCCTCTGCGTCGCTGGACACAACATCTGCGGCAGTGATCTGCTGACATCCCTACTCGCTATCGGCATCAAGACCGGTCAAACGCTCGGATTGCACGCCTTGGGTCGTACTGCAAGGTTCTTAGAAGCCTGTACGGAGCAGCGCGGCCAAGTGCTGCGTCGAGCCGGCATTCACTGCAAAGAGACCGGCTCTTGCCGGCTTCCTGACGAATCACCGCGGCAGTTCGCGATCTGGAGGAAGCGCATCATTGATTTGGAAGTGGGCAAGCGCGTCTGGTGGGCGTTCACACAGCAGGACTACTTTGCGATTGCATTCAGTGGATGTTTCTCGATCGTAGAAGGACAGTACGACACTCCCTTACCGCACAACTGCTCAGATGAAGATCTCGAAGAGGGGCGTCTGATCAATCGAGAGGTCAATGTGCTCACGGTGGCATCAAAGCAACGATTTACCTGTCATGTGGCCAAGATTGTCTGCGATTTCTTTGAGGATCTCAACAAGGCACGCGACACTCCCTCTCTTTCGCTCGTCCGGCATCACGAAGACCGTCTGCGCTTGGTTACGGATCGCTTCAAAGCATGTCTGGATCCCCAACGGGCGGCATCTACTCGAATCAGCCCCGCCTCATTGCCAAGTTTCACTACGGTCTTGCAGCACTACCTCTTCATTTCTGTTCAACACAAAATTCTCGTCATGCACCGTGCTTTCCTGTCACGAGATGTCTCGGCGGAGGAAAGGGAGCTATCGCACAATGCTTCGATCGAGACAGCTCGCGCGGTTCTACATGAGCTTCAGCGCGGTCTTGGCTTGACACCTGATGGGGAGCAACGGCCGCAGTTGGATCTCCAGTCACGCGTACACGGCGGAGCACTTTGGACCATTCCCTACCACGCAGTTGCAGCTGCCACCATACTAGCGCTAGATATGTTCAAGCCAGCCTCGCCCTCTTCGCATCGCGCTTTGCGAGGCCAAGAAGTGAAAAGAGCGCTCGAAGCTCTCGAGCGCCTCACGGGCAAGAGTGCAATCGCTCGAAGGGGGTGTCAGCTACTGAGGGATCTTTTTGAGCAAGGTGAGCGGTATCATCAACGGCCTCGACAGCCGCAAAAGCGAAAGACGACAGACCGAGTTGATTCTGTACTCAAACGAATCCGTCTGCCCGGAGACGAGGACAAAGACGATGCGCACAAAGGTATCCTGACAGCTTCCTCCTCATCGGACGGGACAGCTTTGGGGAAAAACGATCAGGCTCTGGAAGCCAGCTGGTTCTCGCACTTCAGCCACAGTACCACACGATCAGATTTGTCTTGTTCACTTGCCGAAGGTGTCTCACCGGACGAGGAACAAACTGGCCTTATTCCAACCGCATCGTTTGGCTACGGATCGAGCAACTTCAATCCGTTGGCTGGCAACTCGACATCTCGAGCTGGCAATAGTACATGCTTCAATCCTGACCAAGCGGCGAATTCACTGTCGAGCATGTTAATCTCGTACAACAGCGGCCGGAGCCATGCTGGCCCAAATTTGGGTGCCAGCCCTGCAAATAGCCTTCCATACGCAATGAATGGCGACAACGACGATGCGAAAGGTTTGATGAAGAATACTTCAGGATGGAGAGACTTTATGCACATGCCACACAGCAGTGAGAATGACTCTGCAATGCAAAATTGGACAACCCCAACAGCGCCGAGCACGTCGCTGGAGGCAAGTCACACCAACAACATCGCTGGCATGAATGTCAACATGGCTCAGCAACAACTTGCTCACATTTTGCCCGCGCTGGAATCCATGCCAGATGTATGGAAGCTCTTTGACGGTACGCTTGGTCAAAGTCTAGTTGCTTTTGAGGAGAGTGGATTTTGATTGCCACGCACAGCCTCTCAACGGATCGTTTCATCCTCATGTTCATATTACGCTTCGAATGTCAAGCGAGAAACACGGAGAAGATTTTTGACGTCTCAACGTCGAGTGTGGTGCAAATGAAAGATGGCAAGGGGATCGAATGTGGGATTGACAATTTTGCACTTCGACAGGTGGCATATGAGATTGATCACTTGCAGGCAGACTGCTTGGCTAACTTGATCTGATCCTCTACGGCACGAGCCACCTCGTCCCACACCTCGGCGTCGCGATATGGCCGCTGGTGAGTTCCTGTGCCGTCGCCCCGGTTCTCCAAGGCGCTGTCGCCGAGAGCAACGCCGAAGCCGGGCACAGTGATCTCGTTGGATGTGCGAGAAGCCTGCCTTGGCTCGACAGGCTCGAACTCGAGAGCATCCGGAGGATGAAACCAGTAGTTGAGAGCCATGTGAACCTCGCTGGATGAGTTGTTTTTGTCCCTAGACTCCTCTTGATCATGAAGCGGTGGCAAAGACGAAGAGGTGACCTCATGATACCAACTTGCGGGGAGGTAAAGCATCTGTCCTGGCTTCAAGAACACCTCGATGGGTGGTGGGCACCCGGGCATGAGCTTGTATGGCTCGGAAGCAAGACCGTTGGCTTTTTGCTTGCCCGAGGAACCGTTTGTGGCTTTCGGCACAGGTCGCGAGGGGTCATCAGGCACATTGAGGCAGCGATGCAACACATGAGGTGGGATGCGTGAAAAGCTGGGAGGCTCCCTTTCGTCATCTGGCGACTCAGACTCGGCGTCAGGATCTTGTCCCTGAGCGATGACCATGAGGCGTTGGAGCTCAGCTTCCCCTTCGTCTACGTCTCCAAATTCTGAGCCAGAGTCAGCGCCTGCAAAGGCTGGGAGTCCAGACTGGTCGTCTTCTTCGCTCGAGTCTTGCTCGTCTGCCTGACTGTCGAAAAGCTGGCAATCATCCTCGGATTGCTCTGGCGATGCTTCGGAATGGTTCAAGTCGATGCTATCGGCGCCTGATGCAATCTTGACGCGTTTGACAGGCCCTCGGGAAGCATCGGATCTTGCAGTCTCGGACTCGCTCTCGTCTGTTTCCTCTTCTGAAAGGCCTGTCTCGGCTTCCGAATTGGAAAGCTCCTTGCGCTTGCGTGTGACGCCATTCGAAGGTACGAACCTCGTTGCCATGAGTTCTTCGGTGTTCTGATCATCATCCTCAGATGCTTCTTCATCCTCGTCCTCGGTCTCAGATTCACTGGGCCCGACTTGGGGCTGAGCGTCAGGCTGGTGATGTAAATATTGCTCTGGATCGGAATCTTCTTGCACGTCGAAAGGATCCGACGTTGCGATGCTCTCCAAGTATGCTTTGAGCTTGGCGGTAGAAGCTGGATCTCCGGCAAGGGCTGCTAGTGCCAGCGGCCTCATAGTGGCTGGGAGAGAGGCCAAGAGCAAGCGCGCCTGATTGTCGTCGTCATCGTCATCGGCATTGTCATTGTCATTGTCATTGTCATGGTCTTCTTGATCGTCTTCACCTTCGTTGCTACCGTCTACTTGCTCGTCTGAAATGTCGCCAAATTGAGCACCATTGGAAGCGACTAGCGTACTGAGAAGATTGTTGAGACTGGCGTTTGTCTCGAGATCGTAGTCGTCTTCTTCATCTGATGTGTCGGCTTCGGGATCGATACCTTTTTCGTCCATTCGACAAATTCGAAGCTCTGCTTCAGCTTGGAGAAGAGCCTCTTCAGCAAGTTCTTGTGCCCTTGTTTGTTTTGCTTTCCCCTTGCGCTGACTCTTGTCGCGCGAGCCTTCGCCAGCATCTGCGGCAGCGCGTTCGTCGATCTCGCGTTTGATGCGAAGACGAGCCTTTCTACGCCATCTTGCAGCATCTGAAGGGACGAGACCATCTGGACGGATGGGGAGCTGTTGCTTGCGACCAGGCATGTAGCAGGGGAGTTGGCCAGGCGGCGCGTAGACGATGAGACCATTGGCGTGTACTCTGTCGATGAAGCCACGAGGATGCAAGTAGCGATGTGCCGAGGGTGGAAAGAGGAGGAAACGTTTGTAGCCGGAGAGGAGGATGTACAAATTGTCATGAAAGTCGTGATGCAGGCCCGAGCTTTTGCCCTCTTTGCTGTTGCCTAGCCAGAGGTTGCACTGTTGGAGGACGAGATGGCCCAAGAGCTCTGGTTTGGCAGGGAAGTCGCTAGATAGGGCGTTTGTTGGTGCAGGTAAGACGTTGTCAAGCTCAGGCTCGCTGTCACTATCATCGTCCGAGTCGGAGTCGGTATGTGATGTGGAAGATTTGTGAGAAGAGGATTGGGAAGCATGCTCTTGCTCGCTTTCTTCGAGGTACTGTGTGGTCAAGTAGCACTTGCCTGAACTGGAAGGGTCCTTGAGAATGTCGAGGAACTCTGAGAAGGTGAGCTTTATGCGTTTGACTGAGGTGCCGAAATGACCTGCGTGCGGATGAAGGGGCTCGATCTTGACCGGAACCTGACCGGCAGCGGACCTGAGATACTCGAGATCAGTCCACTTGTTCGCCTTCCAATCCGAGTCCCTGAGCAAGCCGTCGATGATGACGGGACGACGCTTACTGACAAAGCGAGTCCACATGTCGGCGGCCGAAATGTCATTGGGCACCTTTGCGATCTTGGGATTGGTCTCCGAAGGGCACCATCCCTGATAGGTATCCAGGTGGAAGGGTAATGGAGGTACCATGGCCATTTTTGCGGAGATCAAGCCGTAGCCAAGGTTGGCAGAGCTAAGAAGACGAGAGCAAGACTAGGCGAGCGACGGCATGGGCATGCGGGTCCAGCAGAGCCTCAGGGCCAGAGCGAGTGACGAGTGATTGGCTTGAAGCGTACGTTGATCTTCAATAGTTAGGTAGCAGAGGTAGATAGGTAGACGGGCGAGAGCGAAAGAGTATCGTCAAGAGCAAGAGCATTACTTTGGATCAGATAGCGACAGGCAGCCCTCCGAAATTCTTGACTTGACAGGGTCCGTGCAGACTGAGGCGAAATGACTGACTTGGACCCTGACAGCATACTTAATCGATCGGGCCTCTTCTCACCCGATCTGGCAGTGTCACATTCTGAGATCGATTCCATCGCGTTACGCCAAAAATTGCGTTACGCCAAAAATGCGTTACGCTGAGCGCGAGAAGCCGAACCGACGCTTGACAGAGTCGAGTCTCTGGAAAAACAGAGCCGACCAGTTGAAGATTTACAGGTAAAACGCGACTGTTTAGGAGCTACTAGCAAGCTCAACTTTTCAGGCATATAACAGTGGTAATGTTTTTTAATTGATAGGTGCTACAATGTGAACATAAATATACTTGATTGCTATCTTCAGCCCATACTAGATCATAATGAACTATTCTTCATATCACCCCTGTGTTGTCGCCTCCTGAGCATTGCCATCTCCTGAGTGTTATTGTTGAAGTACTTATATGTCCCACATGCATATCGATGCATGTTGACATGCAGCTCTGACTCACTGGTGTCTCGCTTGTGCTCCGCGAACCACGTGGTTCAGTTTAGGATGCCGACACATCTTCAACTCCCCCCCTCGATGGCATCATCAATCCTATTTGGCATGCGATCTGAGATGTGGCCAAGCCCTTTAGCGGTTTTGTGAGGATGTCTGTGACATTGTCTGTTGTCCCGATGAAATCGATTTTGACTTCTCCTTCCTGAACATGGTCTCTGACGAAGTGGTACCTTGTGTTGATGTGCTTCAACTTCCAATGCTTGGTGGGGTCTTTGCTTACCTGGATACATCCTTGACTGTCTGTCTGCAATGTTGGTGGATGGGCCTCAACTCCCAGGTCCCTGAGAAGGTATGAGAAGAAAAGAGCCTCTCTTGTTGCCTCTGAAGCAGCTACAAATTCAGCCTCGACTGCTGACAATGCCACACACTTTTGAACATGTGATCTCCAGCTAACCAGGCACCCATACATGTATGTTACTCCCCCTGATGTGCTTCTTTGTCCATTCTTTGGGTCTGATGCCCAATTTGCATCAGTATATGTAACAATTTGCTGTCCCGAGTGTTTGTTCGCTTCATCTCCGAAGAGTAACTTATATTCGCTGGTTTGATTGAGGTACTTCACCAAATGTAATGCTGCCTTCCATGCATTGCTCATTGGGCTCAACATGTATCTTGCTAGTGTTCCTATGGTGAATGATATGTCAGGCCATGCTGTGTTAGATACCCATAAAAGCTGTCCAACTAATTCTTGGTACTGTTTTGCTGCCAATGAGTCGCACTTGTCGCCACCCATAATACCTGTCAGGCTCTGCATCAGTACCCATGACTTCAGATCAGTTGTTTGTAGCCACTTTCTCACCATAGCCTTAATGTAAGCCATTAGATCAAGTGTCATCCTTCTCCGTATTCTGTCTCGATCTATCCTTACACCTAAGAACTCCTTCACAGGTCCTTTATCTTCTGTTCCCCATTTTGCCATTATCTCATCCTTAGTGTGGCTTACCTCCATGCAACTGGGTGATGTTATAAGCATGTCATCTACGTAGGCTGTGATGATTGTCATGCTATTGCCTGTTCCTCTTGAGTATAGGCATGGAGTGCTCGGCATGCAATAGAAACCTATCTTTCATAGGTGTGAGTCTAGCTCCATATTCCATTCTCTACCCAATTGCTTTAATCCATATAGGCCTTTCATTAGCTTTAGGGCCTTTCCAGGGGGTACCTTCATTCCAAGTGGTGGCTTTAAGAAGATACTATGATGTAACGTCAAGTTCAGGTACGCCTGTTTAACATTGACACAATCTACTTCCCAGTCTTGTATGGTTGCCATGGCTAGAACTCCTTGAATTGACTGGATGGGTGCTACAGGGGCAAAAACTTCTGTGTAATCAATACCCTCTCTTTGAGTGAAGCCCTGTGCCACTAACCTTGCTTTGAACTTGGTTGGGATTAGGTTGGCATCCATCTTTATCTTTAGTACCCAATGCATGTCGATGGTGTTCATACCCTTCAGGAGATTGGCGACTTCCCACATGCCCATGGCCTTAAGCCTGTCCAGCTCCTTACGCATTGCTTCTTCCCAATGTTTCTTGTCCTCTCCAGATAGCGCCTTGCTAACGGTTGGGTCCAGGTTCTTTCTTTCATTGTCATTGGTCGCCATAAATCCATAAAGTTTATTATCATTCCATCTGTTGGCAATGGTATTGTGTTTGATTGCTTCCTTGGCAACTTCGTCTGAGGTCTGTCCTCCATCTGTTTCATCGACATTATCCATGTCCATATATTCCTGCAATGCTTCCTCTTCCCTCTCGTCAAAAAGGTTCTCGTCTGTGTACCTCAGATCGCCAAAGTCTTCCTCGTTTGTTAACACTGGTGGTGGCTGTGTAATCACTGGTCGCCACTCCGTCCTATTGGACCAGCATTTGGTCTCCATGAACTTTGCTGAATTGCTCCAGAAAATATTTGGTCTATAATCTGGGCTGTAGAAGAGCCAGCCTCTTCTCTCCAAACTATATCCTAGGAATATGGATGCTACGGCCCATTGGTCAAGCTTCTTATTGTCTCTTTTAGCTTTAGGAATATTTACCCATGATAAACATCCGAACACACATAGAAGCTTCATAAGCCATTCCGGCGATCTCCCAAACATAGCCTGATACGGGACCTCGCCATCTATACTCAGGGTGAGATTCATCTTGAATGCCGTGGCCTGTATTGCGTATGGCCAGAACCTCTTCAGCAATCGTCTCTGCATGAGTAGGGCCTGCATCTTCTCACTTATGCTCCTGTTCGTCCTTTCTACATGTCCATTCTGTCTGCTATCATATCCTACTGTCATTTGCCACTCTATGCCTTTATCATGTGCCCATTCATGGGCATCGTTACTCCTCCATTCAGTACCTTGATCAGACCATATTGCTTTTAAACTCTTTCCTGCCTGTGTCTCTAGATATGCAATTATTGATTTTAGCTCCTTAAAAGTGTGGCTCTTTCATAATAGAGGTTGTACATACATGTACTTGCTGTGGTCATCAATCAAGACCAAAGTGCATGTGTACTCTGTTGCATGCGATGAATTGACCATCAAGTCGATATGAATGAGGTCAAGCAGAGAGACAGACCTTTCTCCGCCACCCTGACCCATTCGAGCTGCTGTGCTTTTAGCTTGGATGCAATGCTCACATGTCAAAGTGGCGTTTGGACTTAGGTTTGCTGGGTGGTCGCCTTTTAGATGGTTGATGATGGCTCTCATTTTGTCTCGGCCCAGATGGCCTAGATGCTCATGCCATAATTGTTGTTCGGATATCTTGACTTTGTTCTCAATATGCTCAAAATCTTCATCAACACCTTCAAATAATGATGCTGATGTGATCATTGCATTTTCCTGCCATGTGTCACCTCGGAACTCCAAAAGTCCTCACTCGCGATTCTTGGTCATCTTGAGTAACATGCCGTTTGCTAGGTATATTTGCCCTCCGGTTGAATCTAGTATCACTCATGCTCCTTCATCTGTCAGAGAATTTGTTGACAATAGGTTAACATTGAGATGCTGAACATACAATACATTTTGGAGAGGAACATCTGCAGTGTTTGTTGATATGCTAGCATCTCCTATAGCAGTCGCTTCCAGAACCTCGCTTCCAGTGGTGAGTATGCGCTTTCGGCAGGTCCTCGGACCAATGAGCATGCTATAGTCATTTACCATGTGATAGCTGGCACCTGAGTCTAAGATCCAATGAGAAGTCTCTTTTGAATCTAAAGTGCTCGGCCAACTATGTGTGAGGGAGCACCAGATCTCCTATTTGAGCCTGGCAAGGGGAGAATTTTCTGGTATAGTCACTGATGCATTGCATTGACTGATCCCATGTCCAGGTCTTTTGCAGACCCAACATCGAAGCCTTCGGGGTCTGGCGGCAACCTTGGCACTGGTGCTGTCGGCATCCTTTTCATCATCTCCGGGTGTCTCATTCTGGTTGTTGCTGCCAGTGACTCTGGCACTAGCTTGGTGGGGATCAACCCTCGAAGCAGGGTTGTTCTCAATCGCCAATTGCCGGATGGATAGGGCGGTGGCGAGGGCACTGAAACTAAGCTGGCTTACGGTAGCAACAGTTTCTTTGTACATTGGGTGTCAGATGGTGCACTTTTGTAGATTTGAAAACAGGGTGTCATCAGCGAATGGCTTTCCCAGTAAGCTGCTCTCCATTTGGATGGTTCTTATTTCTTGGATGAGCTTTTGTATGTCTGAGTTGTACATCCTGAGTTCTCCTAGCTGAGCGATCAATGCAATACAATGAGATATGGCGGTGGCCTCATTGGTGAGTCCATTTTCAATCTTCTTCCATACATTATGGAATGTATGATGTTCCCTGATGATGTCAAGAATCAAGTAATTTATGTTAAACTCTCCAGTGGTATCGATGGTACTGCATAGTGCATTCGTTAAGGCATCATCGAACATGCAGTTCCACTTGGGATGTTTCTTGTCATATGCTCCATCGAGATGCTTCATAGCATGGGGGACACATCATAGGAAAGACTTGATATGGGCACTCCAACTATAGTAGTTGTGTGATGTGAGTTTTGGAACTGGCTCAAGTAGCTTCGCTAGGGTACAAAAGTTGTATTGCTTGCCATCATTGTCATTGTGGTTTGAGTCAGAGTCAGTTTCTTCATCAGCATTGTCGTCGATTGCCTCAGTGTCTGACTTGTTGGTGGCCTCGTTATCAGCAACATGCAGTTGTGTTGCCTTGCCCTTTCTTCCTCCTTTGACCTTGCTTGCTATGGCTTGAGCTTCGGTTTCTTGTACCATGTTATTGATGGTCCCGGCTAGCTCAGTCAGTAGAGCTTCAGACTCTTAATCAGTTGAAGATTTACAGGTAAAATGCAACTGTTTAGGAGCTACTAGCAAGCTCAACTTTTCAGGTGTATAACGGTTGTAATGTTTTTTAATTGATAGGTGCTACAATGTGAACATATATATACTTGATTGCTATCTTCAGCCCATACTAGATCATAATGAACTATTCTTCATATCACCCCTGTGTTGTCGCCTCCTGAGCATTGCCATCTCCTGAGTGTTATTGTTGAAGTACTTATATGTCCCACATGCATATCGATGCATGTTGACATGCAGCTCTGACTCACCGGTGTCTCGCTTGTGCTCCGCGAACCATGTGGTTCAGTTTAGGATGCCGACGCATCTTCAACTCGACCAAAAGAAAACTGTGGTACAGGGAGAAAAAAAAAAAAAAAAAAAAAAAAAAAAAAAACTTGCCCAGCGACCACCACCACCACCACCACCACCAACCACCCACCCACCATCTGCTCTTGGTCATGGTCCTCAGCTAAGCGCAGGCCTATTGGCTCTTCGCTCCTTCCTGTTACTGTTGTTCGTCTGACCTTTTCCTTTTCTACTCGTTTGCATCATCTTTCCTCTTGATCCTCGGCCCCCATCTGTCCGCTTCAATTCTGATGGCTAGGATGTAAACACGCATCGATATAGCCTTGCAGATCCCCCGATCCCGAAGTCCATACTCGGTCGAACATGTCGAGTCTCTCAAGCCTCGGCCGCTCTGGCCACGATTCGGATGTCAAGCTTGCCAGCGAAGAGCAGCTTTCTACCATCCGAAGAATGGCTCAGATCGTCGCGCGCATCTTTTATCAAGATCGTCACATTGTGCTCATGGATCAGCTTGTCAGCATTACAGTCCTCCCCGCCGACGTCCTTGCCCATCGTCTTGGTATTCAGGTCAAAGAGCTCGCTGCTCTCTCTTCCAAGCTGGTGGAAGACAAGCTGGTCTGCACATTTCGCAGAAACGAGATCAGAGATGCAATCACAAATCGTACCGTTCCCCGCACATACTACTATCTCGACTTCAAGCTCTTCCTCGATGTTACCAAATGGCGAATGATGTCCATCCGTAACAAGATTGACACGCGTCTACGTAACGAGCTGGACAACAAAGGCTACGTATGTCCACGTTGCAAAAAGTCGTATTCGACCCTTGAAGTCGCACATCTTCTCGACATGTTCCGCAATCTCTTTGTCTGCGAAACACCCGGGTGCAGCACCGAGCTCGTCGACAACGAAGAGGCCGAGGACGTGAAGCGTAGCAAGGACAGTCTGATGCGATTCAACGAACAGCTCTCCACGCTGCTCGGCGGACTTCGTCGTACCGAGGGTATCACTTTGCCTCCTCTCGATGTTGCAGCTTGGCTCACCAAGCACGCTGCCTCTCAGCCTTGGTTTACCACCAGGTCCGAAGATGCTGCCTCGGCTCCCTCTTCTTCCACCATGAACGGCGCTCCCGCTCTTCAAGTCGATCTTGCGTCCGACGATCCTGCAGCAGAAGCTGCTCGACGTCTTGCAAAGCAGAAAGCCGAGGAGGAGCAGCGCAAGCAAAATGCTCTTCCAGCCTGGCATCTTGCAAGTACTGTCAGCGGCGAGCAGACCGCTCTCGGTCGCAAACAGCAGCGTCTGCAAACCTCAAACACCTTCGACCTCGAAGAAGGCAAGCACGACCAAGACGGCGACGAGGACGATTACTATGCACAATACGCCAGTCTTCAGACTGCAGAAGCAGCTGCATCCTCCAAGCCCAGCGACGTACCAGAGGTCGAGGAGGAAGAGTTTGACGACTTTGAGCCCGTCCCAGAGCCAGCAAGGGACACAACGCAGCAGCGCAAGCGATCACTATCACCATCAGGTAGCCAAGCCGAGAACAAGAGAGCCAAGCCAGCAGCCCAGGAGCAAGGCGATACCGCAACAGCCGCGGATGGGAACCGCGACGATGACGACGATGGCATGGACGACTTTGAGGATGTCGTCTAGTTTGATCTGCATCGAACAGAAAGCATCGCCATTCAGTTGCTTTCGTCGATCCACACGGCTACGTGACTTGTCTGTGATGACTCGGTGAGCCCTCTGCTTTCCCTTTTCCTTGCTTACTTCTCATCTTGACCATCCCATCTCCCATCTCCCATCTCCTATCTCCCATCTCCTATCTCCCATCTCCTATCTCCCATCTCCTATCTCCCATCTCCCCTCTGCCCTCGCCCTCCTTCCTTCTTCCTTCTTCCTTCTTCCATTCCTTCCACGTTTGACACCTTCCCTTATCGCCATCAAGGCAACAATGCTGGGTCTTAAGAGCACCGTGTCTTGGAGTGTTTTGCTTCGGCAACTGTACTCGCGTGACCGGGGTTTGAGTCATAGCCTAGCGACATCAAGCTTGTATCATTCATCTAGTCTGGATTCGTCCCTCCGGCACATGCTCATCGATGGGCTAGATAGGGGGGCGAGCTTCTCTTCGGAGGAGCAACGGCACTCTTTGGCGTGCTCGGCTCTTTTGCAACTAAAGACGCAGCAGCGGCTTGGTTCGTGTAAGGACCGTCGTTTTGTTCTGCAGAGGTCATTAGAGCTGCGGGTCGAAGGTCATGTTTCGGCATTGCCTCGACTCAGAGCTGGAGTGCTGCAAGTCCATGGCTGTGAAGACATTCTTTCGTCATCTTCTTGTCGTATTTTGAGAAATGTGGCCCAGCTGAGGATGCTCAAGGAAACACAATCCAGCAAAGAAAGTCAAAGTGACACAAGTCGATGTCATCAGAGATCGCGTCGAACCGATCTGGTGAGGAAGGAGGAATCGGGCCAAGCCGATCTGATCGGAGATTGGGACGAGCCGATATAGTGCGGGATCGGGGCACTGCTGGCTCATTAAGTGGAATGCTCCCACCTTTGTATATGTATCACCCGTCCTCCTCACGTTCTATCAGAGGATATTGGCCTGTCGATGAGATCATCAGTTTGGCAATGAACCCATGTGTTTTGCTATGATGTTAGCCCAAATGATAGAGTGAGCGGCTGCTGCAAAAAGGAGACATGGCGATCTAACATGCTCGGCCATGGAAAACTCCACATATCAATGCGGACCCTGAATCAAGATAATGTCTCCTTCTCACCACCAACACAACTGACGTCGCTGCAAGGAGAGCAGGCATCTGCGCATGTCCTCGCTAATCACGGCAGCCCTCGTGCTGCCACTCGGCTCAATAGCTCTCCTCTTGCCGCCATTGCTACAACTCGAAGCATCGGGACTCAGCAAACCCAACTGGCCACCATTCGAGTTTCTCTCGCTGCTTTTTCTGGAATGGCAACCTTCACTTCTCACCCGAATCCTCAACGTCTTTGTCTCTCCTCATCAACGAGAGGCGATCGTATACTATGATGATGCCTTCCCCGGTCTTTTTGCTGCTATTGGTCTCTCCCTGGTTGGATTTTGGGCTACGAGTATTGCGATTTGCAACACCAAAAACGTCTTTCACGCAAGAGGATTCAAAGGTCGTGATCTGCTCAAAAACAGCGCGGAACTCATTCCCGAATCGCTTGGCTTACCCGCAGCAGCAGTATACATGGCACTTTTATTCCTCTTCATCCCCTTGCGCTACTTTTCCTCTCGTCTTCAAGGCGTGGACAGCAGCGGTGATGATTGGGAAGGAAGAATGGACGGAAGAGGTGGATTTCCGCATCACGAACTAGCAAGTTTCCTTTCGGCCCTGCTATCCTTCTCTTCGGCAATCATCCTAGGTTTCCTCGACGACGTTTTCGATATCAGATGGAGGTATAAGCTTCCAATCCCTATCATCTCGAGCATTCCTTTGTTGATGGTCTACTATGCAGGTGGAGGTGGCACTTCGGTTGTGGTTCCTGGTTGGCCGAGTTTCCTTCGCTCTTGGTTGCGCAGTTCGATCGTTGAACTTGGCCCTCTTTACTACATCTATATGTCCTTGCTCTCCACTTTTTGCACCAACAGCATCAACATCTTGGCTGGTATCAATGGCGTCGAGGTTGGTCAGGCACTGGTCATTTGCATCTCGCTTTGTCTTAATGATCTTCTTTACCTCGACAGTCGCGCTGGTATGCCTGGTTCTCGATCTAGTAAAGAGTTGCTTCGACGACATCTTTTCAGCCTTTATCTCCTTTTGCCGCTTATGGGCGTCTGTCTTGCATTGCTCAAATGGAACAGATATCCAGCAAGGGTTTTTGTAGGAGACACTTTCTGTTATTTCGCAGGTATCGTCTTTTCTACAGTAGCTATCCTTGGTCACTTTAGCAAAACTGTTTTACTTTTCTTTCTTCCTCAGATCTTCAACTTCCTTCTCAGTTGTCCGCAACTTTTTGGTCTGCTTCCAAATCCTAGACATCGCATGCCCAAATACGATGCTATCAGCAACTCTCTCTATCCATCCATCCAATACCTCCCATCAGACCCACCAAAACCCGATACAGCTTCCTCGCCAACATCCACTCGACCTCCACCCCCACCAAGTCGCATTACAACACTCATATTGCAAACCCTTGCAACACTTCGACTTGTTCAACTCGACTATCATCCAACGCAAAACATCACTGCAAGAGGCAAGATGAAAAGTACTACCAACCTGACATTGCTCAATGCAATTCTAGTGTTGAGAGGCGTAAGGCATAAAGATTCAAGTAACCTTTTAGAGGGAGAGAATCCTTTTACTGGTCCATGTATTACTGAGTATGCTTTGTGGATGCATACTATGCTTTTCCAGATTGCTGCTTCTTGTTTGGCTTTTGCACTTAGATATTACCTTGCTTCTCTTGTGTTTCCTTAGCATTTGTTTTGGTTATTGTGTTTTTTGAATAGTATATAGTTCCTTCGACATAAGATGAATGTTTGTTTGTGTTGCGAGTTAGAGCAAGCGAACCGATACACACAGATGGACAAAGAATATAGAAAAGGATGATACAAGAAACGTATACAAAGAGGAGGAAGCTCTGTTTCTTCAAGCCATGACTCGGGGGACAATTGGGCTCAAAAAGGGTTGCAAAATTATGCCTCCGTGGTGGCTTCCGTTTCGGCAGCCTTCTCCTTGCCAGCGGAGCTAGCGCTACGGTTCAAGCCGTCTTGCGAAGGTTGAGCTGCTTGAGCAGATTCACCCTTCTTCTCGAGAAGGTAGCCGTTGGGGCCAACCTCACCCTGAGGAGCTCCACCGGAGTAGGCAGGGACTTGCTCCTCCTTGGTAGCAGCCGAGGAGGAAGCGGCGGGAGCAGCACCAGTGGTGTGCGAGGCACCAGCAAGGGCGGGAGCAGCCTGGTGACCGGCGTTGTGATGCTCAGCGTTGTGATGCTCAGCGTTGTGATGCTCAGCCTGGTCGTACTCATGTTCATGGTACTCGTCCTCATCGTCCTCCTGCTCGATGGAAGAGCCATCAGCCTCGTCCTCCTCCTCGTCCTCCTCATCTTCGGAGCGGTAGCCAGCAGCACGGACGGCAGCAGGAACAATACCAGAGCGGTCCATCTGCTCCGAGGTGGTAAGGTAAACCTTGGAGAGCTGCTTAATGTCGTTCCACCATTCCATCATCTCCTCGTGGCTACGAGCACGGAAGGTGTAGGCATGCTCGCGACCCATGCCGAGGCTGGCAAGACCCTTGGATGGCACAGCAGACTGGTTGCCGGCGACTTTGCGACCCTCAATGTGGAACTTGTGGCTCTTGGCAGCCATGGTGGAAGGAGGACCAAGGGTGCACTCGGGAAGGAAGAGCGAGAGTTCGGGTTGAGGGTGCTTGGTAGGGTCGGAAGAGCCGTGTTCGTGAAGGTAACCGGAAGGGGTGAGGACGTAGAAGGACTCCTTGTAGGTCTTTGTGAAACGCTTCTTGCGCTCGAGGATTCCCTGGTGAACGGGGATGACGGAAGGGTCGTCCTTGCCGGGGTAGTCGATCGTCTCGGGGTTACGAAGAGGAGTGTCCGGGTCGAGGAGGTGGTCGGAACGGGCGGCGAAAGCGATCCACTCGGAGTTGGGCTGGAGCGAACGCATCTGAACGCCCAAGCTGAGCCAGGTGTCCTGAACGTGAGCGGACATGCGACCGGACCACTCGTCAAAGGTCTGCCAAGCGCTCTGGAT
This sequence comes from Ustilago hordei, assembly GCF_900519145.1. Classification (NCBI taxonomy): domain Eukaryota; kingdom Fungi; phylum Basidiomycota; class Ustilaginomycetes; order Ustilaginales; family Ustilaginaceae; genus Ustilago; species Ustilago hordei. The sequence continues at coordinate 119,739 of NW_024545272.1, read as the reverse complement.
GCTGCGAACGATGCCCTCCTCAAAGTGAGCCGAGTTCTGCTGCATGATGATGATGGACTTCTGAAGAGCATTCTCCTCGTTGACCTGGCGCTGGAGCTGACGGAAGACCTGCTGGTTGGCAGCGTAAGGGTCCTCACGAGCAGTGACGCTCATGGGAGTGTTCTTGAGCAAGGTGATGGAACGAGCAAGCTCGGTGATCATCTTGGTAGACATCTCACGCTCCTTGGCAACCGAGTTGGCGAGCTTGCCAGTGTCCTGCTGAACATTCTTGATGTGAGCCTTGATCTCGGAACGAAGCTTCTGGAGGTGCTGGACGATGGAGCCCTCAACCGTCTTGGCGAGATTGGCATGGTGGTCAGCAATGACACGGGTCTTGTCACGAATTCCGTAGTAGATGTCCTGGATACCGTCCTCGCCGAGGAACTGGTTGCCCTCGCGGAAGGGGACCTGGATGACACCACCGAGCTTAGTGAGCTCCTTGGCAGTGTTGTACTCGATGTCGGCAATACCCTCAAAGTAGCTGATGAGCTGCTTGGTGATGTGCTTCCAGCCTGTCAGCCGGCCAAAGAAGGAGGGGGGGAAAAAGGGGATTGTCAGTTGCTGTTTTCTGAGCGGATGGCAGCCTTTAGCAGCTCGAAAGATAACAAGATCGAAAGATAACAAGATCGAAACTTACCAGTGAAACGCTCAATGAGAATGTCGGAAGGACGAAGCTCGTGAGGGCCAGTGTTCTTCTTGATGAGGGAAGCGTTGCGGCTGGCAACGGTGGACTTTCTGCTGAGCGAGGTTGCCCTGGTGACAGTAGAGTGTGCGTCGGTCATTGTGGTCGACGAGGGGGGGGGGGTGTATTGGGGTATTGGTTCGGATGGTGGTGGTCAAGAGGCAAGAAGGAAGCCGTGGATCCGAGGCGATCTAACTATCTGGCAGAGGAAAGCCTTCGATCTGGTCTGTGCTCTGTGGCCGCCTAAAACTCAGTGAGACAGTGCTCGCCTCCACTTCCGATGACACACGCTCCAACGCCAGAACACGCTGAATCGGGCCACTGGAACAGTGTGTTCCAGATTAGAAGCCGTGTTTTGACCAAGAATCGCTTCTCTCCTCTTTCGCCTCTCTCTCCTTTCTCTCTCCTTTCTCTCTCCTTTCTCTCTCCCTCACACTGGCTCACTCCCTCACTCCCTTTCTCCCTTTCTCCCTTTCTCCCTTTCTCCCTCTCTCGCTTGTCGCAGTAGATAAGCCGCCTCTGTGCCATGACGTCGACCGGCAATGGTCTTGGTGGTGATAGGCAATCGGGCAAAGCCGATCTGATCGGGGATCGGGTAGAACTGTCTCCCCACTTGTTGTAGTACTTGGTCATTAAGGAGGATCCCGCCCATCCCTGGGTATGTGTCGACACTTTGTATATATATCAAGCGGAGAGCTCGAGGCTCCCACTTCATTCTTTCTCCATGTCAATATAGTAACACCGTGCTTAGACTGATATCTCCCGATAAGCGTCGCTCAGTGTCACTTGTTTCCTCATTCTAAGCTGTCATTTTGCTGCTGCTCAGTGGCAGCGAGTGGCAGCAAATTTCGATGCCATCTTTTCTTGCACAATTTCTTTCTTTTTCTTTTTCTTTTTCTTTTTCTTTTTCTTTTTCGTATTTGTGATTGCATCGCGATCTAACAGTGGCTTTGAGTTGAAGATGCATTGGCATCACCAACACATGATGTATCGAACAGGAGTACACAGGATTGGGAAATCAGGAAGAGACAGAACAATGAGGAAAGACAAGCAGAACGCGAAGCTAGTGGGGACTAATACATTGACATGACAACACTCATGAAAGTGGATATGTGGCATATGGGAATGACTCGACAAGGTAAGCACAGATGGGTGCCCAGAGCATGTATATATACTCCAAGTCATGTTGCTATCATACAATAAGCAATAGAAGCCTTTTATCTGAGACTACCTGATTGAGAGAGTGCCTGCTAGTGGCCTCCATATCGGTGTATTTAAACTTAACTGGCTCCCAACATGGGGCTCAAACCCATGACATTCATAATGGCAGGAGAAGGAGATCACCAAGCTGGTGAGGTGACTAAGAAGACAAAAGGAGGAAGAAAGGGAAAGGTGGCCCAACAGGTATGAATCAATGACGAGGCCATTGACGGCAACAAAAACGAGTTTAATGAAGCTGAAGAGGAGTCAGACTCCGACAATGACAACAAGTGGTATGACTACTGTACCTTAGCCAAGATCGTGGAGGCAGTCCCTAAACTCATGTTGCAAAACTACTATAGCTGGAGCACCCTCATCAAGGCCACTCTCAGGGTTGTTCCTCATGCCACACAGCACTTGGAAGGCACATATGATAGTGATCATCCAAAATGGAACAGAACCTTTGACAACACTTTAGCAGGTGTGCTACATAGCACCCTAGACACTGAAGGAGAGTACAACACTCACTACTTATTGCTCGACATTAGTAAGACATATTTGACTTTCCACCAGACCTGGAAGAAGATCAAAAAGGGTTTGACCAGTGAAGCTACTAGGACCTTGCAATGAATTGCACTCCTCACTCAACTCAATGAAGTCAAGATGTTCAATGCCAATGCACAGAAGCTAATCCAAGAGATTAGAGTCATGCAGATGGAGACAAGCCTCCTGGGAGCACCTTTTGGTGATGATGCCATATATGCAGCACTCCAAAGGTGCATGATCTGGCATCTGGTCTACAAAGAAATGGTCACCACCATCCATCAAGTTAGTTTCAATGTCCTTGCCACAGCATTGATGATGCACCAATCTGCAATCGAAAGCATCCCTGCCCAAAAGGTGGATCCATGACAGGCAAGCACCTGAGCAGCTGGTAGCAACGAGCAGGATAGCAACACTGATGAGGATGCTGAAAGTTCAAAGGCTAAGACTAGACCAAGGAGGATTCACTGCTGGGTGTGCAAACACTATGGACATGGTGCCAGAAAGTGCAATGCCACTGTCACCATCCCCAAGAACTCCCCTCTTGCCCAGACTAAATAGGAAGTCTGGTGCCCACTTGCCCCGAGTTGGCAAAGGCCCCCAAAACCAGACCAATCGACCCATTGGGTTCTGGATTCGGGAGCAACCTTCCACATGATTAATGACTACAGCATGTTGATCCATCCAAGAAAGTGCAGAAAGTGCATATATACTGCTGGAAGCAAAGTCTTAGAAGTGACTGCTGTAGGGGATGTTAGCATATCAACAGAGTATGGGGAGATACTGCTTCAAAATGTTCTTTATGTTCACAGCCTCAACATTAATCTATTGTCAACCAACTCATTGATGGATGAGGGAGCACATGTGACCTTAGACCCTAAAGGGGGACAAATACATTTGGCAGATGGCATGCTGCTAAAAATAGTAAAGAACCACAAGAGTGGATTGCTAGAGATATGAGGTGATACATGGCAACAAAATGCAATGGCTGCATCAACACTGCTGTTTGAAGGGGTTGACAAAGAATTTGAGCTAGCTGAATGGAGACCAAAAGTTTCCACAAAACAGCTCTGGCATGAGTGACTGGGACACCCAGGTCGAGATAAGTCCAGGGCAATCATTAACAAATTGAGAGGTGAACCTGTAGAAGCATTGGACCCAAACACAGCTCTGACATGTGAGCCATGTATACAATCCAAGAGTACAGTTGCCAGGATGGGGCAAGGTAGCAGCAAGAGAGCCATGGGGCCCCTGGACCCCATCCATATCGATCTAATCATTGATTCATCCTATGTGACAGAGTACACATGTATATTAGTGCTGGTCGATGACTATAGCAAGTACATGCATGTACAGCCACTATTATGGAAGAGTCATGCATTCATGCAGCTCAAGAGAATCATTTTATTCCTAGAAATGCAGATGAATAGAACATTGAAAGCAATTTGATCTGATCAAGGGACCAAATGGAGGAACAACGAAGCACTGGAATGGATGCTCAGGAAAGGGATAGAATGGCAGACCACTGTGGGGTACAATAGCAGGCAAAATGGACAAGTGGAACAAATGAACAGGAGCTTAGGCAAGAAGATGCAGACATTATTGATACAGAGAAATCTACCAAAGAGTTTTTGGCCATATGCAATCCAGGCAGCGGCATTCAAGATGAACCTGACCCCTAACGTTGATGGAGAGTTCCCCTATCAGCTGATGTTCAGAAAGTCACCAGAATGTTTCATATGCCTCATGCATGTGTTTGGATGTTTGGCTTGGGTGAATGTCCCAAAAGCCAAGAGACACAACAAGAAATTGGATCAGAGAGCAGTCCCAGCTATATTCATAGGATACAGCTTGGAGAGAAAGGGATGGCTGTTCTACAGTCCTGACTACAGCCCAAACATCTTCTGGAGCAACTTGGTGAAGTTCATGGAAACCCAATGCTGGTCAGACTGAACAGAATGGAAGCCAGTGAACATTCAATTGCCTCCAGTTCCAAACAATGAGGAGGACCTAGCTAATCTGGGGTACATGGAGGAGGACCTCTTCAATGAGGGTGATCAAGACCCCTTGAATGAATACATGAGCATGGAGACAACCTTGAGAGAAGGGGAACACAAGGAGCCAAGGTACAAAGCACAAACTTCTTTTGGGCTAGTGATGACAGGGCTTAAGAAGAAGGAAAGGAATCTCAACCCAACTGTTTGGGAAGCACTGGCTGGAGAGGACAAGAGGTTCTGGGAGGAAGCAATGCACAAAGAGCTAAAAGGGCTAGAAGCAATGAATACATGGGAGACCACTGACTTACTGCATGATATGAACACAGTCAACATGTGTTGGGTGTTGAAAATTAAGATGGATGCAAACCTGGTTCCCATGAAGTACAAGGTGAGGTTAGTAGCACAAGGGTTCATGCAAAGGGAGGGCATAGATTATACAGAAATCTTTGCACCCATGGCACCCATCCAATTGATCAGAGGAGTGCTAGTGATTGCTGCCATATGGGGCTGGGAGGTCGACATGATCAATGTAAAGCAGGCTTACTTGAACTTGAGTCTACATCACAATGTCTACCTCAAGCCACCCATTGGAATGAAAGTGCAGCCAGGGAAGGTACTAAAGCTCGTGAAAGGGCTCTATGGCCTGAAACAATCAGGCCATGAGTGGAACATAGAGTTAGACATGCATTTGCAAAAGATCGGCTTTCACTGCATGTTGAGCACTTCATGCCTGTACTCAAGGGGGACAGACAATTGACTTATGGTGATAACAGCATATGTGGATGATATGCTCATTGCATCACCTAGCTGGAAGGAAGTTGACTGTACCAAAGCAGAGATCATGGGCAAGTGGGAGACAGAGGATAATGGACCAGTGAAGGAATTCTTAGGTATCAAGATCACATGAGATAGGAGCCAAAGCAAAATTTCACTCAATCTGACAGCATACATTAAAAGCATGGTAAGCAAATGGTTGGAGAAGCCAAATGAAAAATCATGGATACCAATGCAAAGCATTGCAAACACTGTCAGAGGAAGCAAATGTACTCCAGAGTGAGCTAAGCAATATCAGGAGTTGGTGGGTCAATTGCTATGGGTGTCTAACATGGTATGGCTGGATATCTCATTTACAGTCAGAGTTCTAGCATGACACATGTCAGAGCCAATCGATAGCACATGGCAAGTGGTGATACACCTGCTAAAGTATCTGAACCAAACAAGCGAATATCACCTGGAGCTTGGAGGAAAGCATAAGAAGCATGCAAAACAGCCAGTGGTCACATATACCAATGCAAATTGGGCTTTGGACCCTACCAATGGATGAAGGAGCACATCTGGGGCAGTCACATATGTATATGGATGTCCAGTCAGCTGGAAGTTGCACATACAGAAGTGCATAGCATTGTTGGCAGTGGAGGCAGAACTGGTTGCTGCATCAGAGGCAGCAAGAGAAGCCCTTTTCTTCTCATACTTACACAGGGATTTAGGAATCATGGAAGTCAGACCAGTCTTGTACACTGACAGTCAAGGATGTATACAGGTCAGCAAGGACCTGGCCAAGCACTGGAAACTCAAGCATATCGACACTAGATATTACTTTGTCAGGGATCATGTACAAGATGGTGACATATCGATTGAGTTTGTTGGGACAGTCAACAATGTGGCTGACATACTCACAAAGCCTCTCAAGGGACTCAACACAACAAGGATATCAAAAATGATGGGATTGGATATGCCATTGAGGGGGGGAGTTGAAGATGCATTGGCATTGCCAACACATGATGTATCAAACAGGAGTACACAGGTTTGGGAAATCAGGAAGAAACAGAACAACAAGGAAAGACAAGCAGAATGCAAAGCTAGTGGGGACTAATACATTGACATGACAACACTCATGAAAGTGGATATGTGGCATATGGGAATGACTCGACAAGGTAAGCACAGATGGGTGCCCAGAGCATGTATATATACTCCAAGTCATGTTGCTATCATACAATAAGCAATAGAAGCCTTTTATCTGAGACTACCTGATTGAGAGAGTGCCTGCTAGTGGCCTCCATATCGGTGTATTTAAACTTAACTCTTTGACTCTCTCTTAGCACAACGCCAACTGTGATTATACAGAAGATGGTGGGGACGAGGTGACTTTAGAACACGCGTCGCGTAAAGCGCCGAACCAACACACGGACACTTTTCCACAGGCTGAGTCTCACTGGAGAGAGAGAGAGAGAGAGAGAGAGAGAGAGAGGAGAGCTGCTCAGCACTTTACCTGAGCTGCTCAGCAGTCGGATCATTCCCGAAAGCATTACTCACCCACTCGGACACATCCGACGTCGTTTGCCACCATCACCACCACCATCACTACCACCATCACTACCACCATCACCATCAACGATTACCACCATCCATATCGACATTTCCAAGTTGCTCATGGCCATGGATCCGGCTCAAGCCAAACCTCCTCGTCCGAGAGCTACACTCGGTCTCAAACGGGCCCTCCCTTGTGCACTTGCCAGCTCCAGCTTTGCTTCTCCCTCACGAGTCCTCCTCCAATCCTCCACCACACCAGTCAAGAGGGCCAGACTGGTACTTCCAACACAGCCGTTTGACCAAGATGGTGACGCCGATCCCGTACCATCGCCTGCCGATGCTAGCAACGAGACACCACCCTCGCATGCCTTTCTCCTCGCTCGCAACTCTTCTGACCAAGCTACCACCGCTTCAGTCTCACCCAGTGAACATAGCCCAGCAGCAGCCGCCGGCCCCTTTTACCTATGCACATGGAGGAAACCGCAAGCAAAGAAGCACAAAACATGGGATGGAGATGCGATACTCGTCCTTAAGGACCGAGGAGAGCGCTGCAGCCTCATCTGCTCCGAGACTGGCAAAGAGCTTGTAGCCTCGGCCAGGTTCCCATTCAACCAGCTCTCATCGGGCGACCAGCTGGCACTTGGTGGCAAAGAGGTCGAGATTGACAGGCAGATCGACCAGCGCGAATACCGCAAGCTCACAGCATTCACCCGTGGTGAGCTCTCCCCTGTCAAAAAGACACCTCCACCCACAGCAGTACGCACACCGAAACCTTTCGCAGTGCCCATCAAACCATCGGCGATCAGGAGGCCAGTCGACATCAACCAGTTCGCGCCTGCTCGAGTCGAAACCTTCTACGGCAAACCCGCACGCAGTCCCATAGCAAAAAGCCTCGACGACCATCCCACCGACTCTCGCTCTGCCAACCCATCCAGACCCAGCGGCCTTGTCGATCCAGGTCAAGGCAAAACACCCCACCCGCGATTCGACCCCAACGATCCCGACGCTATCGTGATGAAAAGACCCGACGCCGCCCACCAGAAAAAGTACAACACAAAAGGGCATCCGATCGTAGATGTCGTGCTCGACCCGCAGCTCGCCAAAGCATTGCGACCTCACCAAGTGCAAGGTGTCAAGTTCCTCTACGAGCGCGTCATGGGTATGCATGCCAACTCTGACAAAGGTCGAGGCTGCATCTTAGCAGACCAGATGGGTCTTGGTAAGACGCTCCAGACCATCGCACTCATTCTCACGCTAGCAAAGCAGAATTGCTACTACACCTCCAGGTCAGCCACCATCCATCGTGCCCTTGTAGTATGCCCGCTCACCCTTGTCAAGAACTGGAAGCGTGAGTTTCGCAAATGGATCGGAAACAACGCTCTCAACGTTCTTTCTATCGACCAAGACCGGGGCCGTAAAGATGTCGAGCGCTTCGCTCGTTCAAGCAGCTACAATGTCATGGTTATTGGTTACGAAAAGCTCCGAACCGTGATCGAGATCGTCAAGCATGCAAATCCGCCCGTCGATCTCATCGTCTGCGACGAAGGTCACCGACTTAAGAACAAGGAGGCTCAAATCACTACCATCTTTGACGACCTTTCCTTTTGCAACCGCAGAATCATCCTCTCTGGTACACCCATCCAGAACCATCTCTCCGAACTTCACGCTTTGGTTTCCTTTGTCGACGACGAGGCACTCGGTACCTACGACGAGTTCAGGAGAATCTTTGAGGAGCCCATAATACGCTCTCGCGCCCCGCACTGTTCCAGACAAATCCAAGCTACCGGTCAAGCTCGTGCTGCTGCACTCAAGCGTCTCACCAACGACGTCATTCTTCGCCGCACTGCCGACATCCTCGTCGATTTCTTGCCACCCAAGAAGGAGATGGTGCTCTTCTGCAGTCCTAGTCAGGAGCAGCTTCGTATCTACCAGTCCATCTTGGCATCTAACCATGTACGGTCCATCTTGCAAGGTGAGCCTGGAAACGGTCTACTGCAAATTGGTGTTTTGCGAAAGCTGTGCAATACTCCGGAGCTCTTGCTGAAAGATTGCGAGTCGAGTGGGCAAACACCGACAAAGGCGCTCCTTGGCCATCTTGGCTCTTTCTTTCCGCCCAACTTTGTGCGCAATGAGGCCAGGTACAGCGGTAAGCTGATCTGTCTCATGAATCTCCTCGAGACTGTCCGAGCACAGACGGAGGACAAGGTGGTGCTGGTGTCAAGCTTTACCAGTACGCTTGACACTGTCGAGGCAATGGTGAGGAAGAAGCGCTATTCCTACTTACGTCTCGACGGTAAGACGCCGCAAGACGAGAGAATGGCCATGGTCAACCAGTTCAATCGCCAAGCGGTTGACAAATCTTTTGTCTTTTTGCTTTCCGCCAAGAGCGGTGGTGTTGGTCTGAATCTCATCGGTGCCAATCGACTAGTACTCATTGATTCCGATTGGAACCCGTCCACGGATCTCCAAGCGATGGCGCGCATCCATCGTGATGGTCAGAACAAGGTTTGCTACATCTACCGCTTACTGCTCTCCGGCACGATGGACGAAAAGATCTATCAGAGACAAATCTCGAAACTCGGTTTATCCGACTCGCTGATGGACTCGGAGAAGAAATCAGCCTCGGACACGTTTTCGCAGCAAGAGTTGAAGGACATCTTTACGCTTCATTTGGACTCGGCTTGTATCAGCCATCGGCAGCTGGTTTGCGATTGCGATGGCAAAGGAGGTAGTGCTTCACCAGCTCGACTCAGCCAGGTGCATTCGAGCATGCCGAGCGCCAGTCAGAGCTCCATCACCAGCAGCGACGATGATCAAGATGAACAGTTGCCAGGCTTCATTGCAGCTTCGCAGCACGTTCTCGATCAAGCGGCGAAGGAGAAGCTGCATAACCGCAACAAGTTGCTCGCGCTGTACAAGTGGGCGCATTACGACTGCACAAGGCATCCCGATGCTTTTTCTGAGGATGATATCCTGGCGCAATTGATTCGCAAGAGACATCCGGATACCTTTCCCAGTGCTGCGGTCGAGATGCTGGCTATCAAAGCGGAGAAGCAAAACGACGACGAAAACGACGACGACGAGGAGGAGGAGGAGGAGGAGGAGGAGTGGAGCAGAAGCATGAGAGAGCCTAGTGATGATCACTCCTTTTCGCATCGTAGTGACGACGGAGCTCATCACGCAAAGGCCAAGGTGCTAGAAGCTCTTGATGGCTTTCAACTGGACAAAGTCGAACCGGGTAGAATCTTGTTTGTTTTCTCAAAGACATCAGACAGGACAAGGCACGAAACAGTCACTCCGTTCGAAGCGACGACTGGGCGCGGCATCGACTAGCTGGTCGGGGATGTATGTTTGTAACTCTACATGATGGCTATTTCTTTGTTCATCTCTATACATCAACGTTGGCATGCAATCAGCAGACGATTGAGCCGTTTATCTTTTCTGTGGTGCTGATTTAGTACTTTTCTTTTTTTTTTTTTTTTTTTTTTTTTTTTCTTTTTTTTTTTTTCAGGTTTACACGGGCGATTATTATTCACGCAAGGCGAGGGATTCTGCGGACTCGGTAATCGGAACTGAGTCGCTTTCACACTTTCACCCAACTCATCTCTTGTCGCACAATCACCTTGACTACTCTGGACATCTTACACCATTACTTGCGCTCACTGGCAACATATACTCGCACCGCTTTCAAGCAGGCAAGAAAGACACTAAGCGTCGAACTATCTGACGGTGTTATCCGTTCTGCTGTAGTTTGAAAATGGCATCCCTCTTCCAACTGAATTCGAAAAACGCTCGTGCAGTGCACGATAAACATCTCGATCTTGTTTCGAAATACTTGGTCCATCGGCCCGAGGTCGAAAGGCTATACAATGTCGCAAGGACGAAGATCGTTGCATCTGTCTCTTGCCAGATGGATGTGGATGAAGAATGCAAGGGCGGTATTGATGCATATTTAGGGGACATTTGTAATCTTTTTCGTTTCTTCCGTCGATCGAGATACGACGAATCAAAGGCACTTGACCTTCTTACTGCTACCGTAGTATGGCGTATTCGGACTGGTTTGCATCTGGTATCGCTGGATTCTTTGCATTCGTTGTATGTGGTACCGGAGGTGCGGAAGCGGCCGTTGTTTTGGATGAATAGCTGTTTTAGAGATTTTTATGGTAGACCTTGTGCCCTTGTAAGTTTGAAATCCCTTGAGAGGGATGGGGAGGATAGATTGGATCAGTTGAGGGAGTGTATTGTTGCGAGTATGGAGATTATACGTCGCTATGTGGGCGATTTGTATCGCCAGTCGAGTGGAATAGGCGAAAGCGAAGGGGAGCGGGAGAGGGAGAGGAAGAAAGAGCAAATCGTACTGCAGGCATCGATAGCGGTGGATTTGCAGTCGAGTGGAATAGCAAATCTCGAACTGGAACTTGTCCCATTCCTCCTCGACTTGCTTAAAAACCATGTTCCCGGAATGGTCGGTGCTGTTTACGTTCTCAACTATGGATGGGTTCATGCGGGGATGTGGGTGCTGATCAAACGCCTATTACCGCAACAGGCCTTGGCCAAGATTTTCTTTCCAAGTCATGACGAGTTGAAGGAGCATTTCGATGTGAAGAACATCCCCAGGTGTTATGGTGGCCAGTTGGACGTCGAGGTGGATGCGAGTAGTAACGATGTTTTGCCGAGATATAGTAGGCCGAGACGTGCGGCTGCGTCTAATGTAGGCAATGGCGAACCCATCAGTCCGAGAGTGGGGCAGCATATAAGTAGGACGAATTCATACGAAAGCATCCATGAGGTGTTTTATTCGCCTCATTCAACTCCTTGGGCTAGTCGAGCGATGACTCCGAGACATAGCGAACCCTCGACTCCTAGGGGCGAGCGAGGTGCGGGCGCAGGAGGCGGAGGCGCAAGCGGGTGGAAGATGACTCCTAGTGCAGCTAGCAAGTTGAAACATCTGCAGATGTCGAGGGGGGATCTTTCGAGTGCTGCTGCTGAACATGGATATGCGGGGACCGGTAGGGCCAGGAGTGTTTCTGATGCGAGAGTATCGATTGTTGATGGTAGAGCGGTTGGCTTAAGTGTTAGTACTGGAGTAAGTCCATTTGTCACGCCGGCTATGACTCCAGTTGGACCTTTGAGTCCGAGAATTGACAGGAGCAATCCGGATCGACATGTGCCATTCTCCAGCGACAGAGAGGCTTCCCCGCTACGAAGAGTAGGTGCAACTAGCAACTTGAAGCTCTACCTACCCGAACAAGATGAAGAAGCACTCCTGCCCAGTGAAAGCGAAGATTCAGATGCCAGCGGGAAAGATGGAGAACTGCTCACCCCACCGAACACCAACCAAGGCGGTCTCTTGAATCGATTGCAACGTCTGAGCGAAACACACTTTACCTCTACCTCTCGCTCGAACTACAAACCTCAAGACGCTCTCGAAAAACAACGAGAAGCAGAAGGAACAATCATGTACATCCACCCGACTCGCTCTTGCGCTCATCTTGAAGTACCTCATCTCGACGAGCCGCCTGTACAGCAACATCTGGCGCACATGTTGTTCTCGCACCGCACCCGTCGCTCTGCTCGAGACGGTCTGGTTTCACCGTACAATGCAAACAACCCTTTCTTCGGTTACCCAGCTTACAATCCGCAAGCATCTGCAAATCACCCGCAGCCTACGTTTAGGTTGGGTGCAAGTGGTACTCCGCAACACCTTCATTCGAGACGCAGGAAGAGGGATCTTTTGCGTACGTTGACGTATTTGTTTGTCTTGCGCATATTAGCCTTGCATAGGAGGCTCAGATGCAGGTTTACCCTTTTGTGGAGGCAAGTGCGGACGACATTTGCGATTGGTGCGAATGCGAATGCGAAGGGGGAGAAAGGGGGGTCTTTGGCAAAGGTGGCGAAGATATTTTTAGGTGCGATGGTGTTGCTTTTCCTATTGAGGCCTGAGTGGAGGAGGAGGAGGATCGTGAGGGTTTATAGCGTCCTGGTGGGCATGAGGGATGAGGGCAGTGTTGGTTGGGAAGAGTGGGAGAGGCGTGGTGTTCCCCTTAAGGTGGATGGTAAGCGTGCAAGTTGGACGGGATTGCATGTTGGGAAGCGTCTCGCAATCATATCTGATTCTTCCAAGGTGAAGGTCAGCATAGCTGCGGCCAGTGGTGGGAAGGGAAAAGCTCGTGCAACAAACGCAATCGCTATCGTTGGAGGTCTAGTTTCGGCAGCTGGTCTCGCCTACCTCTTATATAACTACCTGCCTTCCTCTTCCACTCCGAAGGAATCCGATGATGACCATGTCTCTGGTCGCCGAGGCTCCCTGAAATCCACCAGCAGCAGCACTTCGCCCATCCGTCCCAGTCTCTCCCTCTCCCTCTCCCCAACCTTCATTCGCGATCGCGCTTCGATCTCGGGCCTGCGCACACTCCTCACCACACTCTCACCTCTATTCGTCATCCACGTAATCCTTCCCGGATCAGAAGACGAGGAGCTTTCTGCTTCCATCTCTTCCCTTATCCATTCCCTATCCACGCCTACCGCCATTCCGGAGTTGGACGTTAGGAGGATTTTGGAATACACGCGATCCTCGGGTCGATTTGCACTAAGCAGAGCACTTGCCTGCGATTGCCATGTGGAAGTTTTCTTTCCTGGATCCAGGCATGAAGCGACCGTTGTCGAGTTGGCTAGGCTCAGAACATGTTGTTCATTCGTCCTCTTTGCTAGTTTCCAGCGGGAGGATCAAGTGTTGCACGAGTTGAGCCGACAAGCGAGTGAGGAAGGGAGGCAGCATGCTCCTAGTGGGATGGGAGTGATTGATTTGAGTTCTGTTGACGATGGATGGGTTCAACTGGGTGCAACGTTGAAGGCCTTGAGAAATGGTTGGAAGACATCTTAACTACCCTCCATTTTCTCTTTCATCGAGGTGAGGTGGAAGGTGACAGTCCGTTTGCCAGCTCGTATGGGCGATTGAAACTGGAATGCATTGCAGAACATCTTGATGGGATAAGTGTGAAAAGTGTCGATATGAATGAGGGCTAGAAGCGAGTGTGTGTTAGACGTTGTGACAGAAGTGTAGAGACAGGTGTGACATTTGTTGTTGTTGTTGTTGTTGTTGTTGTTGGTGTTGATGACCGGTCAACCAAAGCTGCTCATCGCCGATACTCTCTAATGCAATATCGCCTCCTACACCCGTCGCCGTCGCCGTCACCGTACGCCAACTAGAATCCTCAAGATCAGCCATCTGACTGATATCCAAACCTCCAAAATCACATCCCTCGCCCATCGCCCCACCTGTCAGATGGAAGGCCAGCGCATCATGCTGATACGCCATGGAAATCTCGTCTGCAGCTGTATGTGCCGTACAACGTCTGCGGATCATGGTGCGCGTGGGCATAGTGGGACTCTCCTGTATCAGCGTCTGTATGCCCAGCCAAGGCCAGGTAGATAGAGGTTGAGGTGGCCGTGAGTGGGGTCGTGAGGCCGTTTACTTGGGCAAATGTGCCGTTTTGAGCAGGCCAGGACGACGTTTCGCAGCTCCTTCCCGTGTAGAGTTGGGTGTGGTGGGCAGGTGCAGAGGAGACAGAGTGCGAGCGGGGGATGGGAGCTAGGAGGCCTAGGCCGAGTGCGTCCGAGTGAGAGTGCGGGGGGTCGTAGTTGAAGATGGTGTTGTTGTGGGGAGGTTGGGGGAAGATATCGTGAGGAAGCGAAGAGGAGGAGGAGGAGGAGGAGGAGGAGGAGGAGGCGGGGGTTGTGGTTGCAATACTCCTTCGTTTGTTGAAGTTGGCACCGGTGGAGAAAGATTTGGTCATTGCACCGGCAGTTCTCTTCTTGCCTTTCTCCATTCCTCCCTCCTCTTTCCCTCCTCCTTGCGAACTAGGGACGGGGGCAGGAGAAGGAGGAGAAGGAGGAGAAGGAGGAGTGACACTCCTAGCAATCTGTCTACCTTGACTTGTCGGTTGACTTGCTTCTTTACACCATCCATCTAAAGTACCAACCCTAACCTTGACCTCCTCATCCTCCCCCTTCTCCCCCTTCTCCCGCTCCCACCCCTCGAGCGTCTCGACCGGCGCTACCGCTTTGCGCTGCCTCATCTTCTCTTCCTCTCGCGCAACCCTATAAACATCCATCAAAAGACTCACCTTATCAGCCTTGATCAAAGCGACCACTTCGGCGGTAGCTAACTGTAACCTTGCGACCTTGACCCTGGGGCTCCTTAAAATAGTCAGCAACAATGCATGTCTTTCGGCTTTGATAAGGTGGTCTGGTTCTTTGTGCCTCACACATGCGGGCCACCAGTGAGGTTTGCCTGCTTCGCCTTTGTTGTAAGGGCAACGAGTTTGTTTTTTGGGTTCGATGATTTTGATCCATGCTTTTGCGACGGTTTTGCATACGCCTTGTTGTAGTTGGCCGAAACGTAGTTCTAGGAATGCGGTTCGCGCGGAGAAGGTCTTAAGGCTGATTTCGTATAGGGGTGTGCGGGTGGGAGGGGAGGAGATCGAGTTGCCCCATACCATCCCAGTAGAGTGCGGGAACGATGATCTTGATCGGAGGAAATGTTGGTTCGCAATAGCTGTGTTTAACGGTGCTAATGGCCTACCTCTCCTTGCCTTTCTCCCTTCTCCCTTATCCGCGTTGGAAGTGGTGGGGTCGAGCAAGACGTCTTCCTGCTCCTGCTCCCGCTCCTGCTTCTGCTCCCCTTCATCCTCCTCTCCTTGCTCTTCTCCGGCATGATCCTCGAAGATGCGCATGCTCCCACCGATCTCCCCACTCTGACGTTGAACGATTTGTTTGGCCTCATCCGCAATCCCTCCTTTCACAAACCAGTCTTCCAACCTACTCTGCAGTGCTTGGCTAGCATAAGTCTCGACATGTCCTCTGGCGGAGAGCCACATGATTGCGAAATGCGATCCATTGATATACGCTGCCTTACCCAGTGCGCGGAGAACATGGTCTCGTTTCTTTTTATAATGCCTCTGTTGCCGAGAGGGCGAGGAATAGGGTTCTACTCTAACCGGAATACGTGGCATTCTTGCCTATCCTCAAAGGCCTGAGAGACAATGATACGTGTTACGAGAGAGGGCTGTAGTGTGCCTCTTATTCCCTCGATTCTGCCCAGAGTCGCTGTGTTAGAGAGAGAGAGAGAGAGAGAGAGCTAGATCAGTGATAAAGATGATAGCGACGATAGCGACGATAGCGACGATAGCGAATTTAATGATAGGATGGATGGGAGGGTGGATGATGGTAAAGAAGGAACCTCTCACCAGAAAGACCACCTGGGGGGATCAACACAACAAAGCGCCATGCTCGCTCTCAAAGCAATCCTCTACACCTTGAGAGTGCAAGAATGTATGCACACCGGCCAACGCAAGGCAAGGTCAACCAAAGGGGAAGGCGAAAGGGAGAAGGCGAAAGGGAGAAGGCGAAAGGGGGAAGGGGGAAGGGGAGCAAGGAGCGAAGGCAGGCCATGTTTGACAGGCGACATTGATACTGCAGGGAGAGGTGTAATATATGATGCGGTATGCATTCTTTGGAGGACGACATTCCACACCAAAAGAAGCAGAAATGTCAGCCTTTCCGTTGCTCTTCTTTCTTCTTGCCCTTCCGCTACGACTTGGTGACACAGAGCAGAGCAAAAGCAGACGAGAAACCAAATGAGATGCAAAAGAGAACATGCAAAAGAAAACCAAAAGAAGCTAGTATACAAGAGTGAGGCAAGGAAAGAAAACCATGCTTTGCACGAGGGGTTAGTTACTTGCTAGTACTATCCGCCATCTTACAAGCAACGATCTTGACCTTATCCACATCCAAAAGTTCGCTATTGTCGAGTTTCAGAGTGGCATTACGAACACGGAAGGTCCAAACTTCTTCGCATAGACGGTAGTCTTTGAGGTGACCCTAGCAAGATTCCAAGCAAATCGTGGACGAGTTACGTGTGGTAGAGGAGTGTGTTTGACAATGTAGAGCAAGTAGCATAGAAAGTCGAGAGCTTTAGCAACATGCAAAGAGACAGAGAGAAGGTAGGGTGTGGTGGACGAACCTTGAGCTGAGCTTTAGCCTTTACGTTTTTCGCCAAATTAGTAGCAATAGATTTGTCAAACTCGTTCAAGACTCTCATTGCAAGGACAGGGTTGATGTGGCCTGATTGGATGAGTTCGTCTAGTGCATCGGTGAGTTGCATGCCGATGCTGTTGCAAGTGAAGCGAGCGAGGATGAGCCAAGTGAGCCAGAACGTGTTGGGCGGGTGGGATATGCTTACGAAGATCGACGGTACAGCTCATAATAGAGTTGTTTGTTTGCTGTTGTTGAAGCTGACATCCTTTCCGACCTGCCTGGATGTTTGACGTCGAGCGAGGTGGTTGTTTGATGAGAAGATGCCATTCTCACAAGTGTCCGAGTAGAGAGTGTGTGTCTGTTATTGAGAATGACGATCCGACGAGATAATATTGGATGACGTAAGCAGATACAAAAGGGGATCGGGTGAGGGAACGACCTGATCGGAAACCGAGAATCGGGTGCAACACAGTCCCGCTCGTTGTCATGGTAGATCATTAAGTAGCAGTCATGTGCCGCTCACATGTATATATATCTCACAGAGAGCACTAGGCTCTCGCCACATTCCTTTAGTCAATCGAGTATATATGTTTCTGCCTTAAAGAAGTAGTGACATCGTAGTTAGACTATCCCCGATCGCCAGTTATCGGGACCATACTTCTTTACTTTTTCTCATGTGTCTGTCTCGTTCGACTCAGCACCAGCCACCCCTTGTTTTCATTCGGCCGGCTAAGGCATTACACGCGTCTCCACCTTTCTCGCGCGTAAAATGCGTGGGTCCGTGCGTCTTGTCTTATCTTGCCACCCCCCACCTCCTTGGCGACTTGTATCTTCAAGCTCACCATCATCCTCGCCGCAGGCAGTTTATCGAGTTGACACTGAAGCTAGTCGAGCTATTGGTGCGCAAGGAGAAGAGGGAGCAGTTGCAACCACCGATCATGTTGCATCCTAGTATCGTAGCTGCCCGTGAATCTAGTCCTGATGAAGCTAAACCTCCTGCTTCGTAAGCCTGATTGACCGAGGGTAGTGTGATTGCATCCCACCTTTCCAACACACAAGTCAGATAGCATGCTGTGAGGCGATCGAGGTTGTACTTATTCCTCTGCTTTCGCCGTGTCTTCTAGTGTAATTGACACGAGCGATTCTCGGTTCTTGTTGCTTTTAGATTCGTCTTGATCGTCGTCGTTTGCGGGCCAATACCAATCAGGCCAATCACCACTACTTGGTTTCCCAGGCAGATCTGAGGAGCAACTGTTTTTGCCCATAAACAATCCGAATACACCTGCTGATCCAGGTGCGCCCCCCACCGGAGGAGAGTGCGATAGATTCGGAGAATTTGCGCCTTTCCTTCCGCCAACGTCTAAGCTCCTTCTCCCGGACCCACGACTGGAGGTTGTGGAGATGCTCAACCTACCCTGCCCGTCTGCTGCATTTAGGCTTGGTGAACGATCGGCAGTTCGACGAGGTAGGCCTCCCGCAGCAGCATACCAAGGCGAAGGAGTGGGGTTGCTATCAAACGATGCTTCTTCCAGTGTTATATGTGGAGATGTAGATCTAGCCTGCAAATTCGTAGAGGCAGCTGGGCTAGGGGTAACGCCTAAGAGATCATCGAGGTTCATAGCATCGCCAAGTTTCCGTTCCGCTTCTTTGAGTAGATCGGATGCATTTTGTTGTGCTTCTCTGAACCGTCTCGCTAACCAACCCCCTCCCCCACTTCCGCCTCCATCGTTGCTTTCCTTTGTTGTGGTAGTATCTGTGAGTTTCGATTGAAGATTACTCAACGAACCAAGCACAGAGGTTCGACGAGAACTCCATTTACCCGAGCTTGGGATCTGTTCTGTCTTTGGCGGCCTCTGCGGCACTCTCTCCTCCCCCTGCCCACCCAAATGAGCTAAACCATTACTATCGACACTAAAGCCAAGCAACTTGTTTCCCTCATCCACCTCCACCCCCACCCCCGAAGGAGATCTAGGCGACCGTGGAGAGAGAGCTGCACTACCTAAATCACTCGCTTCCTCTTCCAGTACCCCCAACCCTGTTGGACCGAGTAAATTGCAATCTTTCTCTATCGGCGCTGGTGCTGATGCAGGAGGTGCATTTGCGATCGAGTCCAAAAAATTGTTGAGGCCCGATTTGAGAGTTCCCCATGCATCAGCTACTGAATCGCTTCCATCCCTCTTATGCGATCCATTCGAAGCGGCGAGGATGCAAGTTGATTGGGCAAGTCCGAGTTCGCGAGTTGCTGAACGCTGCCATGTGCTGCGGAGGCGGTGGAGTTGAGTTTCGGTGGTGGAAAGTTCTTCCCGCAGTTCGAACAGACGACGTTCTTTTTCGGCTATGAGACCGAGGAGCGTTGCTGAGGAGAGCGTTGCTGAGGAGAGCGTTGCTGAGGAGAGCGTTGCTGCGGAGAGCGTTGCTGCGGAGAGGGAATTGGTAGGGTCGGTGGTGGCGGTGGAATCGAGCGAGGCTGAGCCTGAGGTTCGCTTGTCTTTGGACTTGCCATTCTGAGCAGAGAAGCGATGAGGCAAAGCGGTGCAGACTAGAGGCGTTAGTCAAAGCAGAATCAGACGAGCATTTCCGTTCGTGGAGAGGGGGGAAACAGGTGGCATTGCGAGGACGAAGCGGCAGTGGCAGGGGCAGGGGCTGGAGGTCAGGTGCTCTTCTCTATCATCCTCACGCAGGGTGGTGGGTAGAGCCAAAGTTAGACGGAAGTGAGACCAACTATCGGCCTCACTTGGTGCACCCGTTCCTCTAAGCGCTGCAACACCGCCACCCTCTCTCTCCTCTCTTCCTCTGTCTGCCTTTTGACTGCCTCCCCTCCCCCACCCCCGCCGTCTTCTGCGGCATGCTCCCTCTCATGCTCCAGCGCTTCATAATCTGGTTCGGCGATCTTTTCCAGCGTCACCCCATCCAACTCCTTTGCCAACTCTTCCAACTCCCGTCTAGCTTGTTCTAATTGTGGATGCTTCAACAGCGGCAATACGAATCCAGCAGAAGGCGACATCGCAACACGTCGAGCCCGACAAGTGTTGCCAGCAAAGGTAGAGGTAGAGGTAGAGGTAGAGTCCGGGATGAGGGTGGAGGTAAGAAATAGAAGAGCAGCCACTTGACCACGCAACTGACCAAGCTGACGACCAAGAAGAGCACCTACCTCGTTAAAGCCCGTATTGAAACCTTGTTGCAGCGTTGAAAGCTTTCCTGCTGTTATGCCTTCCCTGTAGCCAGTCTACAAATTTACATTCAAGCAATCAATAAAATCAGCATATCGAACATCAGAACCGAAGGTTGCGACGAACAGGGAGGGTGGGGGAACGTACATCATGAAACTGAGCCTCGACTTTTGCCGAATCTCTCTCAGCCATAGCTCTTGCCGCAGCAGGTAGCGAAAAAGAAGTGTCATCTTCGCTCATCAACCAATCGTCTGCTGCTGTATCGCTCGCTTGGGAAGGTCTTCTGCGTGAGCCTCTTGCAGTTCGGGAGATGGATCCTGTGCGTGTTCGACCACTGGCTGAGGATGTGGAGGGGGAAGAGATGTAAGAGAGACTGGTGCGTTTGCCTCTTCTCGGAGTATCGAATGCGCTTGTGCTTGCGGAAGCTGTCGTTGGCGTGGTTACCGATTGCGACCCGAGACTTAGCGGTTTGGGAGCGGTGAAAGAAGCTCGTCGGCCATCGTCTGTGCGAGCGGATGAGGAGGAGGAAGAGGAGGTGTCGTTCTGAAGCAAGCTCAAAGGGCGAGGCAAGGACTGTCGTGATGGTGTACCTGTAGCAGAGCAAGTTGCGGGTGTAGAGACAG
Source organism: Ustilago hordei (assembly GCF_900519145.1). Classification (NCBI taxonomy): domain Eukaryota; kingdom Fungi; phylum Basidiomycota; class Ustilaginomycetes; order Ustilaginales; family Ustilaginaceae; genus Ustilago; species Ustilago hordei. The sequence continues at coordinate 99,137 of NW_024545272.1, read as the reverse complement.
CGCAAGTCCAGTCGGTCTGCTCCTTCTGCCGAGTGCGGAAGGAGGAGGGTGCTGCTCCTTGTTCCATCTTTGCTGCTGTGGTCTTCACCAGCCCAGCTAGCGAGTAGTTGGGGATGATGGATGGTGGCAAGAAGCAAGTTGGTTGGTGTGCCCTGCTGAGCTGTGCAGGAATTTGAGCATCTCAATCCATTTTCTGTTTCCTGTCGAGTGTGAGCAAGTGTGTGCTAACATTGTTAGTCTTGGTTAAAAAGGAGAGGAGGGAAGAGCCTAACGGCCGAGAGAAGCGTGTGATCAAGCCTATTTATTTTCTCGTCATCTCTCTGTTAGTAAGGCTCAACTTCGGAACCGAGCAAGACTGGCAAGAAGGAATCCATCTCCCCACATCGCATCTCGATATCACTCACTGGAAAGCCACCATCGCACGAGGGTACAGTAGATACACATTCCATCATGTCCTACACAATTGCTGGTACGTACACAACACATCGACTCTCGCACACTCGCACACTCGCACACTCGCACACTCGCACACTCGCACACTCGCACACTCGCACACTCGCACACTCGCACACTGTATCTGACAAGCTTCGTGACATTGTACTGGTGATGGTGATGGTATTGCAGGCCGCAAGGTCCTTAACGAGCACATTGCTCTCGCCGTTTTGGGCGCTTACGGTGCTATCGCCGCTACTCAGATGGGTGGTAGCAAGGAGGCTAAGGCAGCCGCTTCCGGTGCCAGCCCCGATGCCAAGGCTAACGATCCCCCTATCAACGCTTCCAGCTCGTAAGTCGCCCAACCTCGCTGACAATATACAGGATGGAATACAAGACATACTAAAATCTACCTTGTGCAATCGGCATGATCCTCTCCGAACAGTGACGAGGAGGCCTTCGTTAAGCAATTCCTTGCTGAGGCTGAGGGCAAGGAGGGTGCTGACCGTCTCGTTTAAGCAGCAACCTCGGAGAAGCTTGCCTAGTGCACATCGGATAGAAAGGATCCTTGACCATTCCCGAACTGATGTTTGCCGCCAAGTAGGAAATACAAACGCTCTTGATAGACAGACCAACAGATTGCGCACAGGCTCATGCTTTTCCAGTCTGTGACTACTCGGCCCCATTGCGTTTGCGTCTGGTCAGCCCATACAGCTTTCAATCAGACTCGACCAAGTAGTACTATAGTACACAGCGACACCCGAACCAACTTGCATTGCGATAAAAGATAGACGAAGGATCTGCAAAAGGACCACAGTGCTGATATGAGCATGGTCAAGATAGAAAGAAGCTCGAGCTCAGATCCTTGACAAGTCTCTGCCCCAAATGCCTCTCTTGATATAATCACCCAACAACAACGCTCTTGTCCTCATACTTACACTTTCGCTCAGATAAAAGCTTCTCCAGGCATACATTGCTATCAGCCCGCCTGCAAAACTGCCTCCCGGGATTGGCAGATCGAATGCAGCTGCATTTCCAATATATGCCAAGCTACCGAAATTGGTATACTTGAACGGCTTAGCCACCTCTTCATCCACATCCTCCACCTCTTCTGCGGTATGCGGATGCATGTCTCCGCCTTGATCTCTTCTCTTGGCTAGCTTGTTCAACTTGCTGCCCAGATAGCTACCCTGTTGGGCTGCCACCTGAGCTGTGGCGGGGAGAGCGGTCATTTTGTTGCCTGTCTCGATGAGGACGTTTGCAATCTCATTCAGGTTGAGTTTTCCGTCTTTATCCGCATCGTACTCGTCAAACATCTCGCGCAGTTTGGTGAAATGTTTGGAAGCGATTGGGAATTTGCGTCGGATTGCTTTGGCGAAGGTTTCAAATTCCGAATAGGACAAGCGGCCGTCTTTGTCGGCGTCGTAGCGATCGACGAAATCGTATAGATAATCGATCAGACGATTGTCGATCGTGGATGCGTCGCCAAGAGCATACATCGTACCGAGGGGTGCACCTTTTACGCGAAGGTGCGAGTCGATTTGTAGTGCTTTGAGATGCGATTGGTTCGGAAGCAGTTCTGTAACGCGCTTGGCGAAGGGTGACATAGCAATACCCGTTGACCACAGTGTAAAGCCAGAGGGAACCGAGAGTTGCGTAACCTTTCCTGTGGCGGGATCTTTGACCGTGTAAAGCACCTGATCAGGATCAACACGCTTGACGCGGGCGTTGACGATAACGTCGACTGCATCGCGTGCGAATTTGGCTTCTGCGTATTCTGAGATTTTTTCGGAATAGGTGTTGAGGATATGTTCGCGAGACTGAATCAGATGAACCTCGGCTTGTGCACGAAGGACTTTGGGGAAGTAATCAAAGACGTCTTCGTTGATCATATCCGAGATTTCAGCTGCAGTTTCGACTCCCGTGGGACCTCCACCGCAAACGACGAAGCTGAGCAGGCGTTTGCGTTCTTCTGGCGTGGTGGTAGGAAGCGAGGCTACTTCGAGATTGTCGAGGATATGAGAACGGATTCTGCGTGCATCCGAGATGGTTTTGAGATGGAAACAGTTTTCCAAGCCGGGTACGCCGTGGGAGGCGGTGACGCTGCCGACGGCGACAATGAGTCGATCGTAGGGAACGTAGATGGATTTACCTTTGGTTTCTTTGCGTTCTCCAACCGTGACTCCGCCGCCGCAGAGTGCTTCGCCGTCCCAGTCGTCGCCAGAGATGACGCCGACTTCGAGTAGACGCTGCGTGCCGGGTTGTTCATCGCCCATGATGACGTCCGTGGCGAAGCCTTGGATGTAGTGTCCATGGACGCGGGCCAGGAGCTTGCGGATAGGTTCGATGAGAGAGCGAGGCTCCACAGTTCCGACGGCGGCCGAGGGAAGGAGAGGGTTGAAGAGGTAATAGTTGTTTGGGGAGATGAGAGTGACGTTGTACTTTTCAGGATCGAGGGATTTGAGGAGACCAACGGCTGCCCAACCACCTCCGACAATGACGAGTCGCTCTTTACCGGCAAGCTTCTTGCTCAGCTCGTCCTGCTCATCTTCAGGATACGAGCAAAGGATGGGGAGATTCTTGGGCCCACCTCTTTTAGGTTCGAGTGCCAAAGGGTTCAGGGGAACCTTGTCGACGTGGGCTTCACGGTAAGTGAGAGCATCGTGAGCAAGGATGATGGCGGTGGTAGCAGTGAGACCAAAGACTATGGAGCCGACCGTGTATCCTGTCCATCGAAGAGTTTTGCGGATGATGCCGCCTTTCCTGGCTACGGGCTTGAGTGATGTCGATGCGTTCTTGACTCGAGCTGTTGATGAGAGGTGACGAGGAGCACCAATCCGGGCTCCAGCTCGGAGAGTGGTGCGCATCGAGGAAGCGGCTGCGATCATCTTTGCAAGAGTGCGACGCCGTATAGGAGGAGAAGGGGGAGGAAAGGGGGGGGCCCGATGCCGAGTTCGTTGGGGGTAATAATGGTTGCCAAGAAAGGAAGAAAGGAAGAAAGGAAGAAAGGAAGGCTGCACTGAGCAGTCAGCGAGTGCAATATGCTGGCTGCCGAATGACGCACTCGTTCAAACGCTCGAGCCATCTACAGCGAAAGGGAGTCAGAAGAAAAAAAAGATTTCGGATTTGTATCCCGGCTTCCGGCTTCCGAGAAATGCTAAACTTTCCCCGATCTGTGTACAAGCATCGGCGTAACATTGTTGATTTGGGATTTTAGAGATCGCCGACACGCACGGGAGAAAGGAAAGAAGGGCCGACGCGTGGAAGGTGCAAGTGCTGTGCCTTCTCTGCAAGAAGAATTGGAATGCAATTCGGCATTCGGGAAACGAAAAAAGAGCCTTTTCCTTATCACCACCATCATAGCCTACCACCACCATCCTAGCCTACCACCAACATCCTAGCCTACCACCAACATCCTAGCCTACCACCAACATCCTAGCCACCACCTCTCGCCTCTCGCATCTAGCCTCTCGCCTCTAGCCTCTCGCATCTAGCCTCTCGCCTCTAGCCTCTCGCATCTAGCCTCTCGCCTCTAGCCTCTCGCATCTAGCCTCTCGCCTCTAGCCTCTCGCATCTAGCCTCTCGCCTCTAGCCTCTCGCATCTAGCCTCTCGCCTCTAGCCTCTCGCCAAGATGATGAGAGCAGACGACCCAGACGACGGACTGAATCCCTCCGCCCCACGCCAGATCGAAGCGTTGATCGCTCACACCTCTAAACTTCAACAACGTTACCAATCCTTGCTCGATTCGACCACTCCTTACCCGCTCCAACGATGGGGAGCAACAAGCTTTCTCCTCTTGCTCTTCATGCTTCGTATCATTCTCTCGCAAGGATGGTACATTGTTTGCTACGCTCTCTTCATCTACCTTCTCAACCTCTTCCTCGCTTTCCTAACCCCGAAATTCGATCCCTCTTACGAACAAGATCTTGCTGAACAGGATGTCGAAGAGGGTGAACCGGGTCTACCCACCTCTTCCTCCTCTTCTGGTTGTAAAGGCGGTAATGGAGGAGGGTTGATGTCAGGTGTCTTTGGTGGTTCCTTGAATGCGCAGAGTGGAGATGATGAGTTCAGGCCATTTATTCGCAGGTTGCCCGAGTTCAAGTTTTGGTTGAGTGCTACCCAGGCGGTCGGGTTGAGTTTGTTGGCGACGACGAGTAGTGCTTTTGATGTGCCCGTGTTTTGGCCGATTCTGTTGATGTACTTTTGTGTATTGTTTACGATTACGATGAGGAGACAGATCAAACATATGATCAGGCATAAGTATGTTCCCTTTGATTTGGGCAGGAAGACTGTCTACGGTCGCAAGTAGAGCGCAAGTGGTCGCCAAGACAGGATGCGTTGGCTCCAAGCAGAGCTATAGACATTCGAACGGATACAACACATCTCATCAAGTTATCGCTCTTTGTATATACACACTCCCACACACAGGCAAAAGCTCATGTTCATCTTTACTCTTCACCACTACGTTTGGCGAAAGCTACGTTTCTGGCGCATGTTCCGCCCTCGCTCCCTCCCCTGATGGTCGAGCTTGCATCCTCTCCAAAACCTCCATCAGCCTTGTCCTCCCTGGCCATTCCCTATCACCATTCTTCTCCCTCTTCCATTCATCCAACAGATGCAAATCCACCCATCTTGCACCTACCTCAAACATCCTCTGACAGGGCCCCACTCCCGCTCTTTTCTCCATACGACTATGCATACTTTCATGATGCCATTCTCCCTTCTCCTCCCCTTTTCCTTTTCCTTTCCCTTCTCCTTTCCCTTTCCCTTTCCCTTTCCCTTTCCCTTCTCCTCTCTCCCCTCCTTCTCCGTCTTGCGATGACGGTGGTGGAGGGGACAAGAACCTAGTCCCGCTAAGTTGTTCCGGAAAAAACTCCTGCAACACCGGATGAGCAAATATGGGCTGGTACCTATACTGTTTGCCACATCCTATCTCGCTCATCAACCTTGTCGGTGCATTTTTAAGATGCAAAGGCACCTGAAAGGATTTGCCCAAGACTCCTGATGACTTTGTGCAAGAGAATGACTCGGTTGAAACAAGTCGGTGGAGAAGGATGAAAGTCATTGCTGAACACACAAAACCTCACCGTCTGCGCTTGCCCCAGACAAGCCGCTCCCCCACATCAGTCAGCGCCAAGAGGATTGGCAAAGCAAGCTGTGTCACAGTTGACCCATCTCAATACATTGCAAAAGTGTATCATCCAAACAAATCTATCGTCCACCAAGTTGTGTTCAGAGGTCGAGAGAAGCAGGGATGGAACAAGGGGATAGAAGGCAAGTGGAAAAGAAGAATGTACAACGAGAACTTGCGACCTAGGTCATGGGAACGCCAACAAAGGGCGTACCTCTACCTACGACGCACCCATTCCCATCGTCTCATTCCCCGCTCTCTTTCGAGACAGGAGGGAATGGTATGGATCTCCGTCCAGCATTACGGCCTCGTACGGTCCTCGGCGGTCTTGTCCTCGTAAGGAAAAAGCAAGGATGCCAGTGCGAAGAGGTGCTTTTATAGTGGACGGGGGTGCGTACCCCTTCCTACGGGGGCACGACTTAGCGTTAAGGAGAAGAAGAAAGGAGGATGCCTGCCACGAGAAGCGCTTTTGTACAACTTCTTCCCTTCTCCAGCAAGGCCGCAGCGAAAATTTAAACCAAAACCGGAGCCAGAGTTCTGTCGGCCGTGTAACAACCAGAATCGATTTTGGAATTCTGTCGGCCGGGTAACAACCAGTTGAAGATGTGTTGGCAACTCAAGCAAGATGCACGTGTCACAGCCGAGACACCAAGGCACAGGAGGCTTACTTAAGCGAGAAGCACAATGAGATATATGATTGTTGTCATGGCAACAGCTCAGTGGCACTCAGTATCATAGCAACATAGGAGTATGAATGAAGTGACACATCCTGCCTCGGATAGGACTAGAGCAGCGAATGGAGTATATATACATGTTTGTCATTTAGGTTCGCACTATGAAAACTAAGCATTACATAGAACATACGACTGTTGTTAAAGGGAGTCTGATCATGACCCCGATAATGCCACGTATTAATTGTTATCTTCAATTGATTAAGAGTCTGAAGAAGCTATCACTGAGCCAACCGAAACTCATCGACAACAATGGTAGAAGACACCGAAATAAGGATCAAAGGAAGCAGAAAAGGCAAGAACACCCAGGTTCAGGTAGACAATGATGCCACGAACGAGAACGAGCCGGAGGTCATCGACAATGAAGCCAACAAAGACACTGACTCTGACTCTGACTTCGATGATGGCAACAAGTGATATAACTTTCGCACCCTAGCAAAACTCCTTGAACCCATGCCAAAGCTCATGTCATGCAGCTATTATAGCTGGAGTGCTCATGTGAAATCTTTCCTCTGATCCATGCCCCACATGATGAAACATCTTGAGGGAACATATGACAAGAAGCACCCAAAATGGAGCCACTCCCTCGATGATGCTTTAATTAATGCCCTGCATGGAACAATCGACACTACCGGAGAACACAATGTAAATTACCTCATTCTAGATGTAATCAAAGAGTACCTTACTTTCAATCAAGTATGGAGAAAGATCGAAAACAGTCTCATGAACGAAGCCACCAAAACATCTCACAGACTTGCACTCATCTCGCAGCTCAATGATACAAAGATGTTTCACTCGGATGTCAGAAAGCTAATTCAAGAGATCCGGTCCATACAGACTGAAAGCAGCCTCCTCGGCAAACCATTTGCTGATGATACATTGTTCTTGGCTCTGCAGAAATGCATGATCTGGCATCTGGTGTATAAGGAGATGGTCACTACCATCCATCAAATCAACTTCAACACCCTAGCCACTGCACTAAGCATCCAGCAGACCACTGTCGAGAGCATTCCCATGCAAAAGATTGACCCCCGACAAGCCAGTGCTAGAACTGCCAGCAACAACAATCAAAACAAATGGACCAGAGAGACCGAAGCCGAGGCTGACAACAGCCACATGAGCCTGAGGGACGCAGGCAGACCATGCCGAATCTGATGCTGGATCTGCAAGCGACCTGGGCATGGTATTAGCCAATGCAATGCCTCAGTCACCATCCCCAAAGACTCCTGCCTTGCTAAACCTAAATAGGAAGTGTGGTGCTCCCTCACCCTCCCACTGAAGTGGCAAGACCCCCTGAACACAAAAGAGACAGCTCATTGGATCTTGGATTCGGGGGCAAGTTATCATATGGTGAACAACTATAGCATGCTCATCCATCCAAGAACTTGCTGAAAGTGGATAATTACTGCTGGAAGCGAGGTCTTGGAAGTGGCAGCTATAGGAGATGCAAGCATATCAACAGATTACAGGGAAATATCCCTACAAAATGTATTATATGTGAAGCACCTTAATGTTAACCTTCTGTCAACGAATTCATTAATGGATGAAGGAGCATGAGTGATATTGGACACAACCAGCGGTCAAATTTTTCTAACAAATGGCATGACACTTAAGATTGCAAAGAATCACGAGTGAGGACTTTTGGAGTTCTGAGGTGACACATGGCAAGAAAGCGCAATGGCCACATCAACACCATTGTTTGAAGGCATTGATGAGGAGTTTGAGCATATTGAGAATGAGCTGAAAGTTTCAAAGCAACAACTATGGCATGAGCATTTCAGACACCCAGGGAGGGATAAAACTAAAGCGATCACAAGCAAGTTAAAAGATAAGCATACCATGGAATTGGATCCAAACACCACTCTGACATGTGAGCAGTGTGTACAATCCAAGAGCACAAGCACTCGAATGGGGCAAGGTAGCAGCGAAAGAGCTGTAGGGCCCCTGGATCTTATCCATACCAATCTAATAATAGATTCGTCCCATGTGATGGAGTACATGTGCACATTAGTGCTGGTCAACAACCATAGCAAGTATGTGTATGCACAGCCATTGACACAAAAGAGTCATGCATTTATGCAACTCAAAAGGATTGTTTCGTTCCTGGAAACACAGATGGATCAGAAGCTAAAAGTGATCTGATCCGATCAAGGAACCGAATGGAGAAGCAATGATGCATTGGAATGGTCACTAGAAAGGGGCATAGAGTGGCAAACCACCATAGGATACAACAGTAAACAAAATGGACAGGTAGAGAGAATGAACAGGACACTTGGAGAAAAGACAAGGACATTGCTAATGCAGAGGAGACTACCCAAGAAGTTCTGGCCATATGCAATCAGAGCTGCAGCATTCAAAATAAACCTCACTCCGAGTGTTGATAATGAATTCCCTTACCAAGTCATGTTTGGCAAGTCGCCAGAGTGAGCTTTAAGACTTCTATGAGTGTTTGGTTGTCTGGCATGGGTAAACATACCCAAAGTTAAACGGGACAACAAGAAACTGGACCAGCGAGCTGTCGCATCCATTTTCTTGGGATACAGTCTGGAGAGAAAGGGCTGGCTATTCTACAGCCTGGACTATAATCCAAACATATTCTGGAGCAATTCAGCAAAATTCATGGAATCAAAGTGCTGGTCAGACAGAACCGAGTGGCAACTGGTTGACACAAAGGCGCCCCCAGTGATGATGACAGAAGAGAACTTTGAAGATCTAGGATACAACAAAGAAAATATATTCGATGAAACAGCTGAAGGGCCACTACAAGAATACATGGATATGGAGACAGATTCGGAAGAAAGATTAAGCAGAGGAACAGCGGAAGTGATGGAACAAGGACCAATCACCGAAGCCCAGATTGACAGTAAATCTTTCAGACTCATGGTGACGTGACCAGAACGGAGAAAGAACCTGGACCCAACCATACATGAAGCAATGAATGGAGAAGACAGAAAGCACTGGGAAGAAGCCATGCGAAAGGAGCTGGATGGGTTAGAAGTGATGGGCATGTGGGAGATTGCGAACCTCCCGAAGGGTGCAAACACCATTGACACATGTTGGGTACTCAAGATCAAAACGGATGCGAACCTTGTGCCAACAAAGTTCAAAGCCCGGCTCGTGGCACGAGGTTTCACCCAACACGAGGGCATCGACTACACAGAGGTCTTCGCACCAGTAGTGCCCATCCAATCCATTCAAGGGGTGATCGCCGTTGCAGCAATATGAGACTGGGAAATAGACTCTATTGACATAAAACAAGCATACCTGAACTCTACTATACACCATGATGTATATCTAAAGCCCCCAGTAGGAATCAAAGTACCACCTGGAAAAGTGTTGAAGGTAGTGAAAGGACTGTATGGTCTGAAACAATCGGGCCGAGAATGGAACATTGAGTTAGACTCACATCTCTGGATGATCGGTTTTCATTGCATGCCGAGCACACCATGCTTATATTCAAGAGGGACAGGCAACAAGATTATGATCATTACAGCATATGTGGATGACATGCTGATAACATCACCCAGTCGTGATGAGGTAGACTGCACTAAGTGAGAGATCATGGACAAATGGGAGATGCAAGACAATGGGAGAATCAAAGAATTTCTGGGTATCAAGATCACACGTGATAGAAGGCAGAGGAAGATATCTCTGGGTCTAATGGCGTACATCAAAGAAATGGTGAACAAATGGTTAGGAGGAGCAAATGAGAAATCTTGGGTACCTATGCTGAGTGTAGTGAACATTGCTGGAGGTGAGAGATGTGACCCCCAGCAAGCAAAGAAGTACCAAGAGTTGGTCAGCCAACTATTATGGGTCTCCAACACAGCCCAACCAGATATTGCCTTCGCTGTTGGTGTATTATCACAATACATGTCAATCCTGATTGACAGTGCATGGAAGGCAGCTATTCATGTGGTAAAGTACCTGAACCAGACGAATGAATATCAGTTACACTTAGGAGGGGAGGCAAACAAGCACTCGGATACACCGGTAATGATGTATACCGATGCAAACTGGGCATCTGACCCCACAAATGGACGAAGGAGCACCTCAGGGTCAATAACATATGTGTATGGATGCCCAGTGAGTTGGAAGTCTCACATTCAAAAATGTGTAGCATTGTCAGCAGTTGAAGCAGAGTTCGTTGCCGCTTCCGAGGCGGTGTGAGAAGCATTGTTCTTCTCATATTTGCTCCGGGATTTGGAGATCATGGACATTTGGCCCATACTATACACTGATAGCCAGGGATGCATACAGGTGAGTAAAGATCCAGCCAAACACTGGAAGTTAAAGCACATCGACACATGGTATCACTTCATCTGCGATCACATGCAAGAGGGTGATGTGGCAATCAAACATGTTGGGACAGCAAACAACATTGCAGATGTCTTAACAAAACCTTTACAGGGTCTCAACACCTCACAATTGGCTAGGATGATAGGGCTGGAGATCCCACCAAAGGGGGGAGTTGAAGATGCATCAGCAACTCAAGCAAGATGCACATGTCACGGCTGAGACACCAAGGCACAGGAGGCTTACTTAAGTGAGAAGCACAATGAGATATATGATTGTTGTCATGGCAACAGCTCAGTGGCACTCAGTATCATAGCAACATAGGAGTACAGATGAAGTGACATGTCCCACCTCAGATAGGACTAGAGCAGTGAATGGAGTATATATACATGTTTGTCATTTAGGTTCGCACTATGAAAACTAAGCATTACATAGAACATACAACTGTTGTTAAAGGGAGTCTGATCGTGACCCCGATAACGCCGCGTATTAATTGTTATCTTCAATTCAACCAGACTTGATTTTGGAATTCTGTCGGCCGGGTAACACCAGAATTGATTTTGGAAATCTGTCGGCCGGGTAACACCAGGATCGAGTCCCGAGTTCCGTCTTGTGGCAAGCAAGTTCAGGGTCCAACTTGGTACTATCTTGTGCCTCTTGACCAACACCGTTCAGCATTGCAAGGCTATCCGTCATGTCAGGAGGTGGCAGCGGTCAGAGACCATCGCGATTGTCTCGTGTCGATTTGGGCTGCGACGATTCAGAACAGCCTGGTCCAAGCAACCCAAGACCACCACCCCACCACCATCGCTCCCAAGGTCCACGCCCCCTTCGAAGCTTCCACGACCCCGATTCGGGCTCCTCCTCCTACGCCCCTCCTCATCCATCTCCTCCTCATCCATCTCCTCCATCTCGGCTTCCACACCGAGACTCGCAGCCACGAGTATCGACACCGTCACCAGAACCAGACAAAGATGTCCTCGCCTACATCCGTGCTCAAAAGCAAGATGCTATCGCCGCCATCGCTGCAGAGGAGCAGCAACTAGCAGAGCGGCTCAAACGGGAAAAGTTCCAGCATGGCGCAGGGAAAGTCAAATCACGCGTGCAAAAGGAACGAGAAGCAGAAGAAAGAAAGAAAAAACAGGCGGAACAAGATGCTGCGAGAGCTTATAACGAATTCCTTGCTGCTATGCAGGGCGATGTGGCCGATCTCGCCGTCTCTAGTCATCGCCAAGATGGAGAACAACGGCCTAGAAAGCCAGCATCGGCATTCCTCGCGGCTGGTGGGAAAGCGTATGTCGGATCACGAGCCAAACTAGCTCCACCACCACCCTCTGCTTCGCTCGAAGCATCTTGGAAGAATGCTAACAGCAAAAAGGAAACCTCACCATCAACAAAACGAGCCAGCACAGCATTCCGCCAAGACCAAGACCAAGACCAAGACCAAGACCAAGACAGCCCCGAAGAAACCGCTTCTCACCAATCCACACCTCGGATGGAAGCTACAAAACCACCACGCAAACGACAAGCAATGACCTCCTTCCTCTCCGAACTCCAATCTTGCCAAGCCGAACGCGAATCTCGACTGTCCATGCTGGCTTCGACCACCAACACCTCCATCTCTACCCTTCTCGCACACGAGACGCTCGCCAAACCTGGTTCTCGCGATCTCGTCTCCGACCCACTCACCACTAATATCTGCATTGTCTCGCTGCCACCGAACGTCGATGAGAGGCAGGTAGCAGAGTTTTTCCGAGAATGGGGAGATGTGGCGACCGTCAAGATCATGTGGCCTAGGGGGGAACAAGCGGGGAGGGATAGAATGGGCCGCTTGACCGGCTTTGTCGCGTATATGACTAGAGGCGAGGCGGAGAGGGGGTTCAGGGAGGCAGATGGCGCGGTTTGGGGTGGGACTAGGTTGAAGCTGAGTTGGGGGAAGAGTATGCCCTTGCCACAAAGGGCCATGTATCCCATGCAGAGGAGGAGGGAGATGATGGCCGAGGAGAAAGCGGGTGAAAGCGGTGGGAAGGCAGTTGTGCCCAAGCTGGTCGTTCGGCATCGAAGGGTGAAGAAAGAGGCCGAGAGGGAGAGAGTCAAGCGGAGAGTGGAAGAGATCGGAGGAGAGACGCAAAGATTGTTCATCGAAACGCTTGCTTCGAGGGTCAAGAGTAACGGCGGGCGCAACTTTGAAGGCATACTGCGGGAGAGGGAGAGGGATAATTCCAAATTCAGCTTTCTCTTTGATGACAAGTCACCGCTATACCATCACTTTCGGATGTGCTTGGATCCGCACTATACCCCATTACCCACCTCATCACCAGAAGAGGAGCGCGAGTTCAACGATGAAGGCAGCGACGAACTCTATTCCACCGATTCCGGGGAAGAATCTGAATCCAACCATCTTGGCCACTCGACGTTCCCCTCATCCTCCTCTACCCCACTTGGTCCCCTCGCGCGTCGTCGTCTCATCTGCATGCTCCGCTCCCTCACCCTTCGCCGAGACCGCATAGCCAGAATCACCTCGTTCGCCATCGACCACTCCTCCTCCTACCCCACTGTCGTCTCCATCCTCACATCCTCTTTACTTCGACCCACAACCCCGATCCCACGCAAGCTCGCCCGACTCTACGCGCTCAGTGATATTCTGCACAATTCCGGAACACCAATCTCGAATGCTTGGAGGTACAGAGCAGCATTAGAGGCTCAGTTGCCGTTGATCTTTGCACACATGGGTCAAGTAGTGAAGAGCTTTGCTGGCAGAATCAGGAGGGAGGAGTTCCGGGCAAAGCTCTTGGATGTACTGCAAGTTTGGGAGGGGTGGATCGTTGTTTCTCCGCACGTACTGGAAAGGTTGAGGAAGGTGTTTGATCAACCGCCTGTTACTTGGAAGCCAGCAGGATATGGGAAAGTGGTGGAAGAGGAGGACACCACCTCCGCACATCCAACGACCGAAGCTCAGGAGGAGGACTTGGACGGCCAAGAGATGGCCGACCTTGCTGTACCTTGAAAAGGAAACGCTTTGATGGAAGCTGAAGAAAATCTCGACGGCCAAGCACTCTAAACACAGTCACACAGTCGAACTTATATCAAAACGCAAACATCATTCCATCATAGACACCTTTCCCTTCTGCACTGAGGTCAAGCATCGAACTTGACCCCCTGAGCTAGCGCGACGAGGCCCGAGTAATTAACGGTACTAGTAGACCACCTAGAATACTGTTTCCAAGCATCACCACCACACTCTCTACCCCAGCCAGTTGCTTTGTTACCTCCGAAAGCGGCGCCTACTTCTGCACCACTGGTACTAACGTTGACATTTACAATGCCGCAGTCGCTTCCAAGTGCGCCTTGCCACTCTCCGACGTTTTTTAGATCTTTTGTGAAGAGACTGCTGCTTAGACCTTGTCGAACGGAGTTGTTTAGTTGTACAGCTTCCTCGAGCGTGGAGAAAAGAGCTACGTTTAGGATTGGAGCAAAGACTTCTTCTGTGAATACGCGGTCGTTGCAGTTGGTGGGCAGGGTTATTGCAGGGAGGACAAAGTTTCCTTTTGAGTTGCTAAGCGTTGGGTGCAGGCCTGGGCAGGAGGGTGAGGAAGGCCCAAAGAGGATCTTTCCACCTGAAGAGCGAATTGTGTCGAGAGTTTCCCAGTATTTGGAGACTGCTCGGGGCGAGTGTAGTGGGCCGCAAAGGATGGAAGGGTCGGTAGGGTCTCCGATTAGGTTTTTGGATTGGAGAGACTCGTAGAACTTGACGAGTTTAGCTAGGAATGCATCAGCAATGCCTCGCTGCAGTAGGAGACGGCGGGTGGTGGTGCAACGTTGACCAGCAGTTCCGACTGCAGCAAATGCAACTGCTGGTACTGCTAGGTCTAGGTCTGCATCGTCCAATACAATCGCAGCGTTGTTTCCACCTAGCTCGAGCAAGATCTTGCCCAAACGACCAGCGACGTCTTTGGCAACTACCTTTCCAATTGCCTCGGAACCAGTAAAGCTGGTAAGCTGAACCCGGTCATCCTGCGTGAGAGCTTGTCCTGTTTCGACATCTCCACACACCAAAGCAGCAAGCGCAGTTGGCAAGCCGTGCTTTTCGAGCACCTTTACCAGAAGTTTGGTCGTAGCGATAGCGGTGAGGGGTGTCGTGGGGGAAGGCTTCCAGATAGTAGCATTACCAGCAACAAAGCTCAAGCAGAAATTCCATCCATGCACTGCAACTGGGAAGTTAAACGCCGTAATGACGGCCACCAACCCCAATGGGTTGGGTAGTTCGTAAATCACATGTCCTGGTCTTTCACTCGGCAAAACATTGCCTTTGATACTCCTGGAAAGACCGACAGCCATGTCTGCTACATCGATCACCTCCTGCACCTCGCCTTTCCCTTCACTCAGTACTTTGCCCATTTCCAAAGAAACGAGCGCTCCAAGGGCATCTTTGTGCTCGACATAGGCCGAGCAGATATCTTTCATAACCGCACCCCTAGCCGGAGCAGGTAGTTTGGCGAAAACACGCTGTGCCGAGTAAGCAGCAGCGAGGACGGAAGAAACCTCGGAGGGAGTGGCACACGAGACCGTGGCTAGCGTTTCGCCAGTCGCAGGGTTGGTTGAGGTGAGAGGCGTGGTGGTGGATGAGCCATGATGCCAGGTTCCGTCGAATAGACCGCAGATGCGCGAGCCTGGAGGGGGGAGGTCGAGCGCAGCAAAGACGCTTTCGACGGAACAAGTGTTGGTGGTGCGCTTAACCGGAGCGGTGGCGCGAGTGTTCGAAGGGGTGGTGTCAGGGATTGTGGCTGAAGGCGACATGTTGAGTTACGAGATCGAAAGGGGAGCAAGGAGGTCTCGTTGGCTGTGATGTTATGGGGGATATGGGAGCACTCTTCCTCTCTCTCTTTCTCTCTCTCATATATGTTCTCATTCTCAATCCTGGTGTGGGTAAGGATGCCCGTCGTTAAGCGTCGGTGCTCAGTCTGACAGCAGTGGCAGTTGACGCTCGGCATTTCACCGAAAATCCGGCATTTCGCAGACCTCGCTATTCCACCGATGAAACGCTGTTAAACCGCAATCCGCCCCTAAGTATGTCGCTATCGCTCGCCGGCATTTTACCGGGTTGGCGCCCCTTACGCACTCTTCCTCGGCCTCCTTTGAGTGGATATGGTAATTAGAGGTTTGGCTTGCAACACATGACACAAAGGTGTCTTTGGTGCAAGATGAGTCAAGCTCAAGCCTCGATTCCGAGGTGTTGGTAGGCTTCGGCAAGAGCGCGATGTTGGCTTGTGTTGTGGACCCACTGTCTGAGGAGAGGCTGGAAGAGTATATCAAACCCCCCTCCTCCCTCCTCCCTCCTCCTCAGCCCGGCCATACGCCTTTCAGTCTACACCTTTACATTTGCTTTGCGCCGGCACAGAGCCAAGTACTGCGTAGGAATCTGGCCTTCGCCTGTTATGTACTCTTCCCAACACTACACCTTCATCCGCTCGACATCATCAGAAGCACGGCATTCCAAGCCTCGAAGAACTGATAGCGATCGTTGCAACGTCCACCATTGCATAGCTCAACTCTACCTCCGAACGCTAGGTCCATTGGACTCTTCACCTACTACTACAGCTAAGTCTGGTCGCAGTCGACGGAGCTCTTCTCTCACTCCTTCTCCCTCCAAGTCGAAAATGGCACCTACTACCACCACTTGCAATCCTCTAGTTGACGGAGGAGGAGGGGCGTTGAGTAAGTCGCCCACTTTTAGGCCAGGTGCTTGGTTTCTTCAGTCGCAATCCGAATCATTCCCCGCATTAGGCTCTACTGACGATAGCAGCAGTTCCGCTTCCTCATCTTGTTCTGGAATGTCGGACCATGTTACGTCGACTCAGTTGAGGGCGGTACTAGCAAGCTCAATGAGCACCATGTATCGTTCTGAAGTGCCTCTTTATGGCGATCTTCTATCGATTATCTCCCGCGTTAATTCGGACGTTATTGGTGCAAACGCGCATGTCATCAGCGATGATGAGAGTTCTAGATTGAACGTAGAACGTCACGGAGCAATCCGCGTCGGTAACGCCCAGGAACTTAGCCTGCTGTCCAGGATCTTTAAGCTGTTCGGAATGCATGCGGTAGGCTACTACGATCTTTGGGCTGACGCAGGATTACCCATCCACGCAACCGCATTCAGACCGGTACGCAAGGAAGAGTTGCAAAAGAATCCCTTCAGGATCTTCTGCTCCCTACTGCGCATCGATCTCATTTCTGAAACCACGACGAGACAACTGACAGAGCAACTGTTGAGTAAGCGAAAAATCCTCAGCGATCGATGCATGTCTCTCCTGCTTCAAGCAGAATCGCAACTGCCCATGGATACTGACCAAGATGATCAGGAGATGGGCGTCAAGGGCCTAACCCGTTCGGAAGCGCTCGAGTTTGTAGAGGAGGTGGTCAAGATTTTCGCCTGGCACCCGAACACACCTGTTTCGATGGAAGAGTACAGACTTCTGTCGGCAACCCACCCTCTAGTTGCGGACATTGTAAGCTTCCGTGGACCGCACATTAATCATCTTACCCCAAGGACGCTAGATATTGATGCGGTGCAGAGACGCATGATTTTGCAGGGTATTGATGCCAAGGAGGTCGTCGAAGGCCCGCCGGCGAGGAGGGAGGGGATTTATCTGAGACAGACTAGTTTTCATGCATTACGTGAACGAGTGGTGTTTTTAGGCGACCGTGGGGAGGAAGAAGGGAGACATCAGGCCAGGTTTGGTGAGATCGAGGCAAGGGGGCAGTCGCTAACGCCCAAAGGAGCCAGGCTGTATGACGAG
The DNA here is from genome assembly GCF_900519145.1 of Ustilago hordei. Taxonomy (NCBI): domain Eukaryota; kingdom Fungi; phylum Basidiomycota; class Ustilaginomycetes; order Ustilaginales; family Ustilaginaceae; genus Ustilago; species Ustilago hordei. The sequence goes on along the minus strand of NW_024545272.1, from coordinate 81,749 downwards.
TTGATGGCGAAAGTTGCACAGGAGAAAAGAGAGAGGGAAGGGAGAGGGGAGAGGATGGGTAAGGAGCAATGTGCCGAGATACTGCAGAAGGTGTTTGAGGATGGCTTTCCCGATGACAGGGATATGATCTTGAGTGAGGGGTTGGGGTATTTTATGTTTAGTGTTAGGGATGGGGGGAAGGCGAGGGAGATGTGCGCTAGTGCAAGACTGGCAGATATGGTAAAAGAGGGGGCATTGGAAGCGGAACCGATCACGTATGAAGACTTCCTACCAGCCTCTGCTGCAGGTATTTTCCAGTCTAACCTACCTCGATCCTCCTCGGCAGCGAGCAAGAGCGAGAAGCAGCAGGAGGGAGCGGTGGACGCGAAGGAAGCAAGGAAGAGATTCGAGGCTGCGGTGGGAGGAAGGATTTTGGATTACTTTGAACTGTATGCTGAACAGCAAAGGGAGAGTCTGGTTGATGTGGCCAACGTCCTAGGGGTGGACGCTGGGATGATGGTGAAGAAGGTTGATAGCGAAGAAGGTTGATAGTGAGGGTGCCTGAAGGAGTAATGCCACGTGCGGATCTTGTCTCAAGCAGAAGCATCTAGTGTGTGCAGAGTGAACTCGCCTCATCCATCAGAGCTTGATGAAACGGCTTAGAGAGAGAAGGCAGCAAACATGTTGAAAAGTGCCGGGTATCTGAAACCCACAGCCAACGTCAACGTGATGCTCATGCATACTGGTATTGCTTTCCTCGATCGCAATCTCGACCGAGAGCTGAAAGAGAGTCGGTATCGCAAGACACAAACTGCCCATCACAACTGGCATTTCAGTATGTTTGCGGGGAGAGCGGCGGAGGAGGAGGAGGAGAATGTCACTTATCGCCACCCATACTGCGAACGGAAACTCGGCCGTCATACCGAATCAATCTGCGGGCCAATAAAAAAAGGCAATCGAGCGATAAACTGACTTTAACCGCCTCCCGCGCGTTATCAGCAGTCTCACAGTGCAAATGAGCCCTTTTCGACAGCCAATCAGAGGCAAATAGCAATACCGTCTGGTTGGGAGATAAGCAAAGCGCTACACTTGCACATCCTGGCATCCTCTTCCCACGGTTTTGGCTTGATTCTCTGTCAAGTGAAGTGGGGGTGGGAAGGGAAGCTCGGTTATTGCTCTTCATCGCTTATCCGTATCTCGCTCGAGGTGCCGTTCTTCGATGAAGGTGGCTTTGGCAGTTTGCCATGTGATAGGAAGCCCCTCCTCCCTTGCGCATGAGTTGTCTTACGACTCTCGCTTTGTTTCAATGTTGGCAGTAGAACAAACGCATTGAAAGGCTACACTGGATGCTTGATACATATATCCCAGCCTCGCTCCGCCTCATTCCATGTAGTCCCCTACCTTTCGCACCTCCCTTGATCCATCTATAGCCTTTCGTATCCCTTTCCCGACAGACCTTCTTCGTCCAGCCCCTCCCTTGCCACGGCAAGTCTTTGTCACAATGACTCTCATCAAACGCGTCATGGCCAAAGCCTGCATTTCGGGCTCGGAACGGCGTCCCGGAGAATCGCTAGCCAACTCGATGCTTCGCAACAAAGATCTTCTCCCCGTCGCGCCCTCAAGTCGCCTTTGGACCTGGCACAACTTTGCCACCTTCTGGATCTCGGACGGACTGAACCTCAACACGTTCATGATTGCTTCCACCGCTGTTTCTGCCGGTTTAAGCTGGTGGCAAGCATGGGTGGCTATCATTGTAGGTTATTTCGCTGTTGCATTTTTGGTGGTCATGACGGCGAGGATTGGTGCGGTGTATCATATTAGTTTTCCCATCCTAGCAAGGAGTACCTTTGGAGTTTGGGGTGCCTTATGGCCTGTCTTACAGAGAGCTGTTATGGCCTCGGTGTGGTACGGAGTGCAAGCGTATATTGGTGGGCAGTGTGTTACGTTGGTTCTGGAGAGTATGTTTCCTAGCTATGCTAGGATTGCAAATGGGTTGCCTGACAGTGCCGGACTTACGACAAAGGAATTCCTCAGCTTCTTTATCTTTTCCCTTGTCTCGTTACCCCTGGTCGTTGTTCATCCGAGTAAGATCAGGTTGTTTTTCAACTTTAAGAGTATTGTAGTACCTGTTGCAGCGATCGCCTTCTTTGTTTGGTCGATCGTAGATGCCAAAGGGTTGGGTCCGATCATTCGTCAGCCGGGCAAGTTGAAAGCAAGTGCATTTGGATGGCAGTTTATGGCCTCGCTTATGTCTTGCATTTCCAATATGGCGACTCTTGTTCTAAACATCCCCGATCTTTCTCGAATGGCAAAGGATAAGAGAAGTGTCAAGTGGAGTCAGATCCTCGCCATCCCCTTGACTTTTTCTATTACTAGCTTTTTGGGCATCATAATTGCTAGTAGCAGCACGGTGATATATGGCGAGTTGATTTGGAATCCAGTAGACCTGCTGGGGGAGAGGTTATTAAGGAGTCCAGGAGATGCAGGGACAAGGGCTGGAGTCTGGTTTATCGCTATGGCTTTTATCATTGGTCAGATTGGAGTCAACATTGCTGCCAACTCGCTTTCTGCGGGACATGACCTAGCAGCTGCCTGCCCGAGGTTTATCAATATCAGAAGAGGGAGTCTTGTAGCAGCAGCGGTAGGGTTTGCTATGTGTCCTTGGAACCTTCTTTCTTCTTCGAACAACTTTGCCACCTACCTTAGCGCTTACTCGTTATTCCTCTCGAGCATCAGTGGCACTATGATGGCGGACTACTACATTGTCAAACGCGGCCTCCTACACATGCCTTCGATGTTCAGCGCGGACAAACACCACGAGTACCACTACACCTGGGGATTCAACTTGAGAGCTTTCGTCGCCTACATGGCCGGCATTGCAATGACAGTCACAGGCTTTGCAGGCGTACTGGGAGCACAAGTAAGTACGGCGGCCGAGAGGATGTATATCCTGGCCTATCCGATCGGGTTTTTGGTTGCAGGTGGCGTGTATGTCGCACTGTGCGAAATCTGGCCCGTGGTGGGGGGCAAGAGTGTTGTGAGGGAGAAATGGGTTTGGTTGGAACCGGAGAGTTGGGAAAGCGAGATGTGGGATGGCGAGTCACTGGGAATCGAGCGGGAAAGAAGGGAGGAGGGGAAGGAAGGAGAGGCAAGTGTGGGTGCGAGTGATGTTGAGAAGGGTTTGGCGCATTACAAGTCGAGTACACCCCAACAGCAGGGTCAACAGGTTGTTGATAGCGACTATTACCACCTGCAGAAGTGAACAGAGGTGATGGCCACATCCAAGGGGATATGGAGTGCTTGTATTTGTACGCAATGCTATGTTTTTGTTCATCATATCGGTCTGGTTCGATTGCGAGTGGTGTGAGTGTAAAAACCAAGTGATCATGGCGACAGGGTCTTTAGGCTAGAGCAAGATCGATCGCCGATACAGCCAGGGTGATGGGCCGATATACTGTACAGTAGCCTGGCTGTGAAAATCAGAACTCAACATCATCCGATTTTCTCGTGTTTTATTGGCCGAGAGAGTCGCGCTGGTGTGTGTGTTTTTTTTTTCTTTTTTTCTTTTTTTTCTTTTTTCTTTTTCACACGCACGCAAACTGGAAAGTGACACGGTTTTGTGCGACTAACTCGTCTGTCTCCTGTCTGCTCCATCTCCATCTTCTCTCTGCTCCATTAGGATCAGCATCAACACCAACGGTCAAGATGGTGTCCAACAGCAGCTCAGGCTCGATAGTGGGCCAGCTGTTCGCCCTTACCCCCCTAGCAGACTCTTCTGCCGCTGTCAAGGCCCTCTCCCTTGCCATCTTGATCCCCTTGCTGGCAATCGTCTTCAACGTTGCTTGCCAGCTTCTGCTGCCTAAACCCAAGAACCTGCCTCCTGTCGTGTTCCACTTTGTCCCCGTGATCGGTAGTGCGATCTACTACGGTATTGATCCGTACAAGTTCTTTTTCGAATGCCGCGAGAAGTACGGTGATGTATTCACTTTCGTCCTTCTCGGGCGTCGAATTACGGTGGCGCTTGGTCCCAAAGGTAGCAATCTCGTTTTCAATGCAAAACATCAACAGGTTACCGCAGAAGACGCCTACACGCATCTCACCACACCTGTTTTCGGTAAGCAAGTAGTGTACGATGTTCCAAATGCGGTGTTTATGGAGCAGAAGAAATTCGTCAAGGTCGGTCTTAGCGTCGAGAACTTCAGGGTTTACGTACCTCAGATTGTGGATGAGGTGAAGGAATACATCAGGACCGATCCGAGATTTGCACCGGTGCAGAAAGGAGCCAAGAGCTTCCGGGTTGATATCTTCCAAGCCATGTCTGAAGTCATCATCCTCACTGCATCCCGAACTCTCCAGGGTAAGGAGGTTAGAGAGGGATTGGATAAGAGTTTCGCCCAGTTGTACCACGATCTGGACTCAGGTTTCACTCCGATTAACTTTGTCATTCCCAACCTGCCGCTGCCGTCCAACTTTAAGAGGGATAAAGCGCAGAAGAAGATGTCAGAGTATTATCAGGATATTGTTGCCAAGCGACGTGCCGCTGGTCGCACAGGCGGTGACGGGCCAGAAGAGGAGGAGGGGGAAAATGATATGATCGCAGCATTGATGGAACAGAGATATAAGAATGGAAGGCAATTGAGCCCCGTAGAGATTGCTCATATGATGATCGCACTTTTGATGGCGGGTCAACATACGTCTAGTGCCACTGGATCATGGGCGTTACTTAGGTTGGCCTCCAGGCCCGAGATTATCGAGGAGCTCTACGAGGAGCAGGTCAAGGTGTATGGCGATGAAGGCGCTAAGTTGAGGGAATTGGATTACGAAACGCAGAAAACTTCGGTTCCGCTACTGGATGCTGTCGTCAAGGAAACCCTGAGATTGCACCCTCCTCTGCATAGTATTATGCGATACGTAAAAGCCGATCTCGCCGTCCCACCGACTGTCTCTTCCTGCACCTCTAGCAGGAAAGGCTCTGATGAAGGACTCGTCATTCCAAAAGGACACTACATAATGGCTGCCCCCGGAGTTTCTCAAGTCGATCCACTCCTCTGGTCCTCCGCCTCCTCCTTCGACCCGCATCGCTGGCTCGACCTAGCAACCGCAAAGGCTATGCAGGATAATGGTGAAGAACAAGCTGACTTCGGATTCGGAATGATTTCTACAGGTGCCAACTCGCCTTATCTTCCTTTTGGTGCAGGAAGACACCGGTGTATCGGAGAACAGTTTGCCTATCTGCAAATCGGTGTGATCCTTGCCACCTTCGTAAGACTGTTCAAATGGGAGTTGGAGTCCAAATTCCCTGATCCAGATTATCAATCAATGGTTGTACTGCCAGCTAAGGAGGGTAGTAGAATCAAGTTGACCCTTAGGAATCCCGATCAACTCAAGCTCGATTGAAATGAGAGAGCAAGATGGTCCAGTCGACATGTTTGTAAATAGTATTCGAGTTGACCGAAGAATCGTTCTGTTATCCTTTGATTCTGCAACCAGACTGTGAACAAGTAGTGTGATTGAATGTCGAGCAAGCATGCTGAAAGTCGATCTGCCCAGTTCATGTCATAGTGTGAGCCAAAGTTGCACTACAGGCAGACGCCAACAATGGTCAGGAAAAAAAAAAAAAGGCTTTGCTCCGTTGCTATAAGGAAATGCTAAGTTATCGCTTATACTGTTCAACGCGTTTCGCAGCATCATCTGGCAGTTGCGCCCGGGAAAAGTCGAACGGGAATTGACCCAACAAACTCAAGCCACCGATACTCGCTCTTCTCACCTCCTCCTCCCCGCTCTCCCCGCTCTGTTTTCGAGTGGGATCCTTGAAGGGATCACTACTTCTCTTGGTCACGCCAATGTCTGTAGATGAACCCAACCAGGAGCTTCTCTCCTCTGCATCGCTTGGGCTGGCCTGATTCTCCGGAGGCTGTATACTTTGGCCGAATGGGTTTTCGCCGAATGGAATGCCCAAAGTCGAGGTGGAGATGGTTGAAGATCTTTCTCCTGAAGGAGAAGAGCCAAATCGGTTGGTGGGGGGAGGAAGCAATTCCGCCTCACCCTGATCTTGAAACGGGTCTTCACGGTTCGGCGCTTCAGGAGACTTATCTTTGCGTTTGAGCGAGGGAACTTTGACCAGCTGGGCTTTTCCTCCATTGCCCAACTGTACTCGTCGAACCCGGTCGCCGCTAACCGGAGTGATGACTTGAGGCGCGGACATGACGTACGATAGAGAATTCGAGTGGGCCGAATTGATAGTGTTAATCGTCGCCCCCGACAGAGGACGGTTGGAGCGGCTATAGGGACCAGAGGCGGTGAGAGCAGAGACGGGATCGACAGACATAAAGTCGTACCGAGCCTCTTTTGTAGCAGCGGTGGTATTGGTGATGGTGGCGAGTGGCCAAGAGGGTGTCGGTTGATATTTCTGTGTTTCAGGAAGTTTGAGGTTGAGATCGGGTGCACGGGTGGGACGGATTGGACCGGTGCGGGCTGTGTTGACTTGGATTGCGGGTGCTCCTGTTGCGCGATGAGCCGTCAAAGGTACGGCTAGTAAGGAGACTGGTTGGTATCCTTCCATCGACTCCTCCTCGCTTTCTGCAACACTACCACCGGAAGTGTAAGATGGAGAAGGCTTGAAAGCGATCGGGATGATGTTTCCACTTCCAAAGCTAATACCACTTCCAAAGCTAACACGTGGACCTGCGCGACTTGCCAACGAATGTGCATTGGATCTCACCGAAGCAGCCGTCTTTCTCTTGGCACTCTTTGCTGCAGCTTCGGCATCGATCTCCTCTTCCTCCTCTTCCATCCCTTCAGTAATACGCGAAAGGTGGGTAGCTGCACCAAACGAGCGTCGACGAAAAGCAGTGGGCTCAACCAGCGAGCCGAGTCTATCTTGATCGTTGAGCACGCCAGTAACTTGGGTATATTCTGTATCGTTATCCAAGTCATCCGCATCGACGATCGCAAAAGGAGAATTGTTCGGATCGTGAGGCGAGCAAGGAGGGTTTGTTCCTCCTCCGAGTTGGAGCGTTGCACCTTCTTTCTCGTTCTTGACCTTTTCACGTCGTTGCATGGCATCTTGGTGAAGAGCGATACGACGACAACGTTTTGCTTTGAGACGTCGCCAGAACCCGAAGCCGATCGCTGCTGCTATTGCGATGATAACAAGCGCAGCAAGTCCTCCACCGAGGGCAGACTTGTTGGTGCCTCCACCGTTGTCGTAGCCTGGAATAGGGACACATTTGTTGACGGGACAGTCTTGGCAGGAGGTGCGGAAGATCTGTTGACATTGCTGACCTTTTGGGCAGGCGGGACAGGGGGCGATGTTGGTGCATACTGCACAGGGTGCTTGGCGCTTTTTCAAGAGGAAAGCTGTGGGATGCGACGCTTTCATGGCGGGCAAGCGATTGAGCCAAGCTGAGGTGTAATGCTATCGCAGGATTTGCAATAGAGTGTATGTGGTATACTAGTGGAAAGGATAGTTGAGACCAAGGTCACTGGGCAAGCGTGACCGGCAGTGCAGAGAGTTGAACCGAAGAGCCAGCTTCCGGGTTCGTGGTTGTTGCTAAGGAAAGGTATGCTGTAAGGAACGTCGAGAAAGGGACTGATGGTGGATAGGAGAGAGGTAAAGATGGTGTTGAATGGTGTTGAGTGAATGGTGTTGAGTGAACGATGCTGAGCTGTGGCGATAGGGGGAGAGGCAGTTGACCGCGTGTGTCTCCGTGTGGGGCATTTCAGCAGCTCTTTTTTTTATTTTTTTTATTTTTTATTTTTTTTATTTTTTTATATTTTTTTCTCGCTGAAATTTGGTGAGGGAGCGAGTTGCCTCTCAAAAGTCACACTGGTACGCCGCCGTCTCGAAGCTTATCGCTCTAGTCACGATGCCGAATCTCCCACGCCTCCTTTGCCCGATCGTCGGAAGCTCCGAGCGATGACTGTCTAGGATCGGAATCGGAAGCAAGCCGAAGAGTGGGCTTAGAAACGAAGGTCCGTGCGTGAGAACGAATGGCAAAAACAGGGCGCGATTGCAAAAGCGTTGGTTTCAGCAGAGATCTCAAGTCTCATCTCAAAGCACACACCTCTCCACCCGATCGATCGGGAGTGGGATGATGACCTTGTCTACAGAACAGTGCGCAAGGATGCCAACAGCTTGTCTTGTACGCTCGAGCCTCCTTTCGGCGAGGCACCTTGGTGTTGGAGGCTAAGCTCAGAGCTGGGTCCCCAAGGCGGTGGCAAGGCTAGCTCATCATATCTCCTCCCCTGCAGTCCTTGCACCATCCCACGAACTTCTCTTTCGATTGTAGCATCCTCGAAGCTTGCTTCTACCAGCTTTGCCTCGAGTACAATCCCCTCTTTGCAGTGCATCTCGATCGAAAACGCTGCCCGAGCTTGTGTGTCGCTAGCGTCGAGCGAGACTCGATGGGTGAATTCAGGCGTTTGACCGAATAGCCATTGCCAGCTTTGAAGTTCTGACATGTTTTCGGCTAGCTTCCATCGGCCTTGGTTCAGATCGAGACGGTCGAGTGATGATTCGTCTACTTGCACTACCTTTTCCTTGCTTTCGCAGGAGGAAGGGCAGGTGCGGTGGAACTCGTCGACAACAGCTTGGACAAACATATCGTGGCTGAGCATCGCTTTTCGATCGGGGAAAGCATCGCTCAAGTTTGCCACAGGTGCAGGCACGGATGCTACTCCTTTTGTCACCAGCAACTCTCCTCTATCGTTTCTCAGTGAGCTACCTAAACTCCCCAGACTTGCCGAGAGGAGCATCGTTCCATGATGATAGGCTCTCTTATTGACCAACTTGTACGCACTGCCCGAGACTTTCCTCTCTTCATAGCCCTTCTCATCTGCCTCCTCAAACGTCTTGTTGGTCGATTTGCTATCATACCCTTGCTTAACACGAATGCAAATATCATTCCTCCCATTGACATAAGCTCCCACATCCGTTCGTGCCAAATCACTACGACTCAGCTGCAGCCCAGTTGGCGGAGAGTTGAGAGCACGAGCAACCAGCTCGGCATGGGTTCGTCGATCAAATGCTTCACGAGCAATATGGAATGAGTAGTTGGTGTTGCCGAGATCGTGGTATACTGTTCCACCACCCGAACGGCGACGTACCATGGGTAGGCCGATCGAGCGCATCGCGGAAGCGTTGAGCTCTTTCCATGGATTCTGGTTGCGACCAACTACAACGCATGGTGAGTTGCGGTAGAGGAAACATATCGGGGTGGAAGGGTCGATCGTGCGGAATAGGTGGTCTTCGAATGCAAGGTTGAACCAGGGATTGGTGGAGAGTGAGACGTAGGCTTGTGGTGCCGAAGCCGGTGCTGTGGCGGAGCATGTTCTGCTGAACAGTCGTGCTCTCAATGTGAGTTTTGCAAGAGACGAGGCTAGTGGCCTTTGTGATGTGGTGCTCTGTAATCCGATGCTGAGACGACCGAGGGACGAGTTTGAGGGGACTCTGAGGTTGGCTATTGTCACGATCATGATTGTCATGGGTGCCAAGCGATGCACTTTCCCTTTTCTCTCCCCCGCCGCCGCTCGCCTCCAGTGGTGTCGCTGGGATACAAGGTCTTACCGCTGTCTCAGAGGCGGTTTAGACAAAGGCATCCAGCTCGGAGGAGGGCAGTGAATCGCTGGAAGCAAGGTAGAAAATGTAGAGAGAGCAGTTACAAGCTCAACCCGATATCCGAACAAAGATTTCCACTCAAAGCTGCTCAAGATCACGATCCAGTGCGATGATAGAGGATGACGCAGAGCCGATCCGATCGGAGATCAGGCAGAGCCGATCCGATTAGATGACCGATCTGATCAGAGATCGAGCCGTGCTGATCTCACCAGAGATCGGGTGCAACACAGAACGTCTAAACTTGCACAAAAGCGCCTGTCAAGCAGAGCAGGCCAACGTGTCCTCTCTCGGTGACATCTGATTCGCTCGACATCAGGCCCAGTGGTGAGATGCTTTACTCAATAGGCTACCACATTTATACAGCGTTGACAAAGGTGTGCAAATCATGATTCCAGAAGCAAAGCGCAATGGGAAATGTGTATAGTCAGAACGAATAAAGTGAAGCGGTGCAATGCTGCTTAGAGCATCATAGCGCCAGCAACGACAACGGCAAGCGCAACGACAGCGGCAGAAGCGTTGGTGCCGATCTTGCTAGCTCCGCTGCTTGTAGTAGCTGCCGAGTTGCTCGAGCCCGAAGAGCCCGACGAACCGGAGCTAGATCCAGACGAGGAGCCGGCCGAGGCAGAAGGTCCAGCGCTGCTCGACTTGCTAGCCTTGCTGGCCTTGCCTGCGCTGCTGGACGAGGCAGTGTGAGAGGCAACCAAGGACTTGATACCGTTGCTGATGGTCGAAGTAGTCTGACAGTTGCTAGTGCTCGGAGTGGAGTAAGCGGCAGTCGGGGTAACTTGATCCGGCGAACCATTGGTGTAGCTGTAAGTGACACCGTTGGCCGAGTATACACCGGTGAAGAACTGGACGAAAGTGCTAGTCTGACCGTTGCCCTCGGGGTAAAGACCAGGTGGGTAAGCAGAATCACCATCGCAGGTCTCGAAAACGTTGTCATCGTAGTTGCCTGGCATGATAAAGTTGCATCCCATCACATCCAGAGTGTGTTGACATTCCAGAGCGGTGGGAGCTTGTTCGCTACCAGCGATGCAGACTCGGAAGCAAACCTGGTCGGCAGAGGCATAGTTCATCCACTCCTCGTAGAAGACGTCTTGGCCGGAGACGTTGGAGGTGACGTTACCACCGACCGGGTTACCCATGTTGGTGGCTCCGTGAGGGTCGAGCTCTCCACCTTCGTCGCCTGCCATGAAGCCGATCGAGGTAAAGTCACCGCTGGCCATGAGCTGGACGTAGAGGGGAGTCTTGACAAAGTGAGCACCTGTGACAGTGCCGTCTGGGATGATACGAGCGTTGTTACGCGGCTTGGTGCAGTAAGCGACGGTGATCTCTTCTACGTCGGCCAGAGGCTGGCCAGTGCCAGGAGGGCCGAAAGTGCACCAGTCATCGATCGAGTTGATGGATGCGAGACGCGAGACCGAGGTCTGGTTGATGGGAGTGTTGAGCTCAGGAGTCGAAGGGTTCGTGGCACCGTTTCGGTTGGTCGACTTGACACCAGAATAGTCGGCGTTGGCGGTGCCGTAGGTGAAGGCGGGAACGGACTGGGCGGAGGCAGCGGCGGCGGCGAGGACCGTTGCGCCAAAAACGGACGATACTGTCTTGGAGAAGAACATCTTTGGCCAAGAGATTGGCAAAGGTGTTAGTAGAGAAGGAGAGAGATCGTTGGTCTTGGGTGTTGGTGGGCAAGGAAGAGCTGCTAGCAATAGAAAGTTGATTGGCTTTTGAGCAAAGCGGGGGCGAGAAGGTGTTTGAGGGGCGGAGATGGATCAAAGCTGAAAGCCAATACAGGAATAGCTGGCAGAGGCTGTTCTGAGGCACAAAACCGGCGGCAAAGTGGCAGGAAAGCGGTGCTGATGACAAGCCAAACCGAAGCAAGAGCAGTGGCAGACATTACAAGCATTGAACACGCCGGTTCAGGGGGAAGACACAACAAAGATACAGAAAGCACTCTGGATGCAGGCAGGCAATTGCGATCAAGTCAGCCGAGTAGGACAGAAGAAACATCTTGCAGCAACTGCATCAGCAGCTAGCTCTGCATCACCAGCTAGCTCTGCATCAGCAGCTGGCTCATCATAGTGTTCAGCTCCGCAGCAAGCGCGAGAGCGGAAGGACAGAGAGAGTTTGCAACAGACATCGCGCCGAGGTTCAGGGCTGAAAGCGAGGGTGCGCAAGAGACCAGCCAGCCGGCGGCCGTGCACTGTTGTAAACTGGCGTTTGCAAGCGCATCGGCGGCATCATGTTTTTGATCATGATGATCTCGAAAACAGCAACAGCCAGCAAAGACTGTTCGACGCATTCATGCGCATGTTGATCCTAACACTTCGGAAACGCGAGGACGAAACACACATAGAAGAGGCAGTCTAGCACGAGAGCAATAGGGCAGAAAGAGGTGCTTACAAGCCGGCGGAAAGTACGGCGGCATGAAACAAAGGAGAGGTCCATTGAGAACTTGGTCTGACAGTAGTGTTGTCCTCCCTCGCTCTCTTTGTGCTCTTTGATGAGAGCTGCCGGACCAGCGTGGAAGAAAGAACGGGTGGGGCCTTGGACGTGCATGCGGACTGCGGTATTCTCTGTTGCGATGCCAGCAAAGATAGCAAGAAAGGGTGAATGCCAGCGAGCCTTGCATATGCTGTACGACGCATGGTCGTGCAAACAAGTGCAAAAAGTGTGCCGGCGGCTGCAGCTCGAATCGTTTGCCGGGGCCGAATGGAAGGCTCAAGTTTGAATTCTTTGAATTTGCCTCACTGTTGTTGTTGTTTGCATCTTGTGCTTCCATTTCCAAAATGGCCCTTAAATTAGATGGTACACAGTATTACTAGAGAGGTTTCGGTTACTTACCTACGAGCAACGACGAACTCTTAGGCGAGTAGGTTGGCGAGGTGGAGATGATGGTGGTTCGGAAGAGTCAACATTGTCAACCTCCAACTCGGGTTTCGGACTGTACAATTCCAAAAAAACTAAAAACAACCCATCCACGTGACGTAGTATCGGCAATTAATAAGCATGAGCTCATCAATCCGCGGCTCGAGAAAGGGCACTCATCATTAGTAAGCAATATTTGTTACCATCCCCTCAAAAACATGCCAACGCCCAACTGCTACTAATGGAAAAGGGCGACCTTTGAGGCCGAGTGCGGCGTGGACGTTGCTACGGAAACCTCACTACTCATTCGAGGTTTGCAGTTTGTCTCCTACGATGCCCAAGATCGCGATTGCAACTCGAGACCAGGGTGAGATCTGCCCGATGATGCGTTATGCTTGGTGGGAAAATGGATGATCGTGAGGCTGGATTAAATAAAAAGGGTCGTGACTCAGCCTGAATCAGCGCACTCACGTGCAATTCTCGAAAAAATGGGCCCTTGCGAGATTGCGAGATTGCGAGCTTGTTGGGCGTTTTGCTGCTGAGTCGGTGAGGTCGTGCGGCGCTTCTCGTCTCTCTTGCGCTCTTTCTCTCCAGACGTGCCCTCTTGAAAAGTGTGCGAGTAATCAGGACTGATCCTTCCTTGGTGCCTCGATCATCCGCAGATCTTTGCCGCCACCTCCTCTCGTCTTGACGCCGCTCGAGGCTACCATCGATCGATCCCGTACCACCCTCGATGGAAACCAGAAAGGACCATCTTCTATCCTTAGGCTTTTCGCTATACGAGCATGGACATCCCTCTCCCAGACTACTATCGAACGCTAGGTGTCACTCCGGCCGCCTCAGCAGCAGAAATCAAGGAGGCCTACAAGCGTCGTTCGCTCAAAACCCATCCTGATCGCTTCCCCAACGCCACTCCCGCTGAACGTCAACGATCCACGCAAAAGTTTCAAACGCTTGCTGACGCCTACTACGTCCTTTCCGACACTCAACGTCGAAGCGAGTACGACCAACTCCGCAGCTCGCAGCCCTCTTTCTCCTCCTTCTTCTCTTCTCCCGACGAAGAGGAAGAGACTGCATCCGAATACAGCGAAAAGGAGCAGAGTTACTCTGCCAACTTCTTCCAATCTTTCTTCCCCGGTGCGTTTAAGCAGCAAGACAACTCCGCCGACGGAGCTCAGCAAGAGGGCAGGGGTAGACAGGGAAGCAGTCAGCCCGAGGCAGACGGAGTATTCGCCAACGTTTTCGAGGAGCTGCTCAGACCGGAGGTGAATCGGGTCGCTCCCTTTTGGAAGTGGATCGGTGGTGCATCGGGCTCAGCGTTAGGGTTCATTGTTGGTAACGTGCCCGGTGCTTTGGCCGGTGCTTTTGCGGGTAGTCAATTGGGTAGGATTAGAGACGCAAAGGGAAAGAGTGTTGCAGAGGTGTTTATCACTTTGGGTGCCGGACAGAGAGCTGAGGTTTTGACGAGATTGTTGCAGAGGGTTTTGCAGCAGCAGACTGGGCCGATCCCACAATAAAACGCAATCACAATAAAACGCAATCACAAACGCAGGTGCAAGCAAAACAAGGATACAGCAATGGCGACACAGCAGCAACAAAAACAACAAGATGGGACAAGGACCAGAGGTCGGCCCCCTGGTTCCAAGACCAGACGAACACAAGAACCAACTTGGGCTCCGAAACCGGGCAAGAAGCGGAAGCAGAACGCCACCGGCAGTATATCACAAGGGAGCTCGGGCAAGGGTGCCGGAAAGGAGAGAGGAAATGCAGAAACCAAATCCTTCACAACCCGTATCCTACCCGGTTACCACAAGCATCTTCCACCAGCAGCACAGGATTTGGTCGAGCAAGCATTGTTCGGATCCGATCTAGCCGATGCACCTGCTGACGATCCACGTTGGACTCAACTCTACCGAGATTTGCACAGCCTTATTGATCCATCACCAACATCGAAATTTGCTTCCGAGACCGAAGCAACCGCCACAACCGGCATTGTCGACGACGTTATCAACCAGCCGCAGGAGGAGGAGGTGGAGGAGGAGGTGGAGGATGAGTACGAATGGGCCCCCGCTTCCCCCTCATCTCCACCGCCAGCACGGGATTTGGGATTTGAAAAAAGGGACGAGGCACAAGCGACACACGTTCGTTCGACTCTCGCCTCCACCGCTCTCTCTGCAGCTGTTCATGCGCGAGTCTCTTGCGAGCTGACCAACAACAAGGGGTCACTTGCGAAAGATCTTGGCGCTGATTCGTGGGATCCGAACTCGCTCGCGGCGTTGAGTATGCTGGTGGAGGAAATAGCTAAATCGCAAGCCAAGTTTACTGCTCAGAGGACTATGTTTGCCAAGTCTCGCCGGAATCAAGCTTTGGCTGCGAAGCGTTTGCAACACAAGCGAAAAGCAACAGCGGACGAGGAGGAGGAGCGGAGAGATGCGAGTTGAATTAGATCTCACAAATTTGCAATTTTAATCCGGATAATTCAGATCGAGCCTGTTTGTGAGAGTGAGCAAGAAACAGTTGGAGTTTTCGTATGATTTGATGATGATAATGGGAGAGAGAGAGAGCGAGAAGTGAAAAAGGAGTCTATATATATACAAAAGAGGAGTGGCAGAGAGCCACATCAACTGCAGAGCAAAACAAAGCATTTGTCTTGAGTAGGTTGTGACACATGTGGCCCATGCTTGGTTGCTCAAACCTTTTACTCAGCTGTAAGCACTACCTCTGCAGTCTCTATGCTTTGTGTAGCTTCATCTACTTCAACTCCCCCCCTCAACAGCATATGTACCCTGTTCATTATGCTGTTGTTTCAAGGTATGTCCTCCATTCTTCAACACTGTTGCATAGCTTGGGGACTCTGTTTTGTATGCTGCTGCCAGTATTTGCAGGTGTAGCCCAGATCTTGCTTGCTGCATTGCCTGTCTCCCAATTGGCTTTGTGAGTACATCTGCCAGATTTCTTGTGGTGTCCACATACTTGATCTGCACCCTTCCCTCTTGGACATTGTTATGGACAAAGTGGTACTTGGTGTCGATGTGCTTAAGCTTCCAATGCTGTGCTGGATCTTTACTAACCTGTTGTCAGGGGTCTCGCGCCTGAAACCCAGGTCGGTCTGTCGAGATACTTGGTGACTATCAAACTGTGCGACAGCTATTGTCTTGGTATCGGTGACTATCAAGTTGTGCAGTGACAGCAGGTGGCATTCGTTGGATATACTATCATAGGTTTCGGCTGACCTCTGTGGACACTCCATTCAGGGGTAGCTCGGCACGATCAATATCAATGTTATGATGACACCAAGGTCTGGTGTGAGTGTTGATGATGATGAGGTTGATGGTGTTGGTGATGAGATTGGTGATGTTGATGATAATGAGGTTGATGGTGTTGGTGATAAGGTTGGTGGTGTCAACACGAGTGTCCAGTGTGTTGACTTGATGCTTGAAGTGATCCCCGGACCGCAGTGGACTACTGCCTTCGGTTCTATCTATATCCGGACCGCTAACCTGCTATGGGCGCCTTCGGACATCAGGTAGTGGTGATACAACATGTCAGGGGTCTCGTGCCTGAAACCCAGGTCGGTCTGTCGAGATACTCGGTGACTATCAAACTGTGTGACAGCTATTGTCTCGGTATCGGTGACTATCAAATTGTGCAGTGACAGCTGGTGGCGTTCATGGTATATACTATCGTAGGTTTTGGCTGACCTCTGTGGACACTCCGTTCAGGGGTAGCTCGGCATGATCAATATCAATGTTATGATGACACCAAGGTCTGGTGTGAGTGTTGATGATGATGAGGTTGATGGTGTTGGTGATGAGATTGGTGATGTCGATGATAATGAGGTTGATGGTGTTGGTGATAAGGTTGGTGGCGTCAACACGAGTGTCCAGTGTGTTGACTTGATGCTTGAAGTGATCCCCGGACCACAGTGGACTACTGCCTTTGGTTCTATCTATATCCGGACCACTAACCTGCTATGGGCACCTTCGGACGTCAGGTAGTGGTGATACAACACACACACTATGATGAGGAGCAACCTTGATAGATTGCTGCTATGCTGACTGTAACTAATGAGTACTTGTGTTTCTAAAGTATTGACTAGTTGTATGGTGAGTAGAGTGGATGAGGATCCACTCGACCTATGATGATGAGAAGGCATGGTTATATACCTCTACTCAGCATTGCCAGCGATGCTGCTCCTGCTCTCTCTCCAGAGAGTACCTTCTTCATCGAGTACTGCTCAGGGGCCTCTCCTGCTTGGCACCCCTGTGCCTCTTGAGTTGTGTCGACTCCTTCGACACTGCTCCTCCTCCTCATGACCTGGTGTCAACTCCTTTGACACTGCTCCTTCTCCTTTGATCAGTGACAGTTCCTTTGGCTCTTGTCTCTCAAGCCCCTGAGTGGTAACCATCTGCATACTCCTTGGAGCTTGGTCCTCTTCGTGGCTGTGCCTGCTCCTTGAGCTTGGTCCTCCTCGTGGCTGTGCTTGGCCCTCCTTTGCATATGAGTCCATAGGAGTCCATGGTCTCCATGGAGACTGCACTACGACCCTGCTCTCTACTGATCTCGACTAGATCTTCGATACCTGTGCTCCTTCCATATGAACCCATGACCCTCCTGCTTCTTGAGCATCCAGGCCCATGACACAACACACACACTACGATGAGGAGCAACCTTGATAGATTGCTGCTATGCTGACTGTAACTAATGAGTACTTGTGTTTCTAAAGTATTGACTAGTTGTATGGTGAGTAGAGTGGATGAGGATCCACTCGACCTATGATGATGAGAAAGCATGGTTATATACCTCTTCACAGCATCACCAGCGATGCTGCTCCTGCTCTCTCTCCAGAGAGTACCCTCTTCATCGAGTACTGCTCAGGGGCCTCTCCTGCTTGGCACCCCTGTGCCTCTTGAGTGGTGTCGACTCCTTTGACACTGCTCCTCCTCCTCATGACCTGGTGTCAACTCCTTTGACACTGCTCCTCCTCCTCATGACCTGGTGTCAACTCCTTTGACACTGCTCCTCCTCCTCATGACCTGGTGTCAACTCCTTTGACACTGCTCCTTCTCCTTTGATCAGTGACAGTTCCTTTGGCTCTTGTCTCTTGAGCCCCTGAGTGGTAACCATCTGCATGCTCCTTGAGCTTGGTCCTCTTCGTGGCTGTGCCTGCTCCTTGAGCTTGGTCCTCCTCATGGCTGTGCTTGGCCCTCCTTTGCATGTGAGTCCATAGGAGTCCATGGTCTCCATGGAGACTGCACTACAACCATGCTCTCTACTGATCTCGACTAGATCTTCAATACCTGTTGAACCTGTGACCCTCCTGCTTCTTGAGCATCCAGGCCCATGACATAGTGCCCCTCGGAGCAATCAGAGCTATCCTAGCGCTAGCAGTACAGAACGTCTGGAGGTGCATGCACTGGATATCATGATGGCCTACTTAAACTCCAGGTTAAAAGAAGTGATCTATATGAAACCACCGGAGGGATCAGGAGTAGCACCCAGACAGGTATACAAAGTGGTCAAGGGCCTGTATGGCCTAAAGCAGTCTGGGCGAGAATGGAACCAGGAGTTCGACAGGTCTTTGTGATGCATGGGATTCTTCCAGGTAGAGTGCACTCCCTGCATCTACACCAAGGGACAGGGCAAAGATATGGCCATTGTGGTCATCTACCTCGATGATACATTAGTCATAGCACCACAGCTGGAAACAGTCCTAAAGGTTAAGAAGCAGATTGGTCAGAGATGGAAGATGGAGGATAGTGGTGAGGTCTCTCACTTCCTCGGCATCAAAATCAGTCGAAACTGTGTGATGCACACCATGACAATTGGTCAGTCAGGGTACATTGACCAAGTGCTGGCTAAGCACCTGGACAAATGCACCAAGCCAACCATGGTTCCAATGCAGAGCATACCAGAGGGAACCCTTGTTGCAAGCACAGCACAACAGAAGGAGTATCTGGTGATCGTTGGCAAGCTGCTCTGGGTTGCCAACAGCACCCAGCCCGACCTTAGCCTCACAGTGGGCATCCTCACTAAACACATGCATGAACCATCACAGGAGCATTATCAGGCAGCACAACAGGTCCTATGCTATCTCGAAGGCACAAAGGAAGTTGGATTGGTTTATAGGGGAAATATGTCGCAAGAGCCATGTCACAGGGACGGCTGGCCTGCGCAAGAGAGTGTGCCAAATGATCAGCAGCAGTTATGGTAATGTCGCGTAACAGAGCAGTATATGAAGGGTGTGCAGAAGATCAACATATGAAGGGTGCACCAGATTGATCAGAGTCAAAAACCATTGGGGATCAACAAGATTAATTGGGTTGGCAGTGCACATGAATTACAAGATTGATCAAACCCCAGGAATCCAGATCGATCTCATGGGATTGGTCAGAGTCAGCTGGACCAGCACACTTCAACTAGTCAGCTGATCCGAACGAGTACTTGGAGCTGTGCCAATGTCAGAGTCAGTCAGATCAGCACGCCTCAACTAATTGGCCGATCCGAACAGGTATTCAGAGCTGTGCTGATGTTGGAATCAGTCAGATCAGCATGCTTCAACTAGTCGGCTGATCTGAACAAGTCAAGACAGAACTGTGCCGATGTGACCACATGACCAGGGGGTATGGTCATGAGGTTCAAAAGGGAATTCACAAGATTAAGTCAAAAGGGGGCTGTGCCAAAAGGGGGCATCACACATCAGACAGAAGGAGAGCATGTAGGTGAGAGGGCAGTGTTGCATAACCCTTATGCCAAGCAAACAGTAGGAGTGCAGTATCGAAGGGGTTGATGCCAGCAGGGCAAGGCAGTGCCTAACAGGGGACAAAGGCCCCTCAAGAGGAGCAGGATAGGTGTTGAGGGAAAACACTTACCAGATGTATAAATACTCTCATTCTACCATAGCATACAAGTGGATCAGTATCCACTCTGAACTCAACTTACTTACTCTATACTTACTCAGTTATGTACCATTGCAATAGCAGTGCTCTTGCAACAACTCTCAATGTGTGTGTTGTATCACCATTAGTCAACAACTGTAGGCAGTGTTCTTCACACTAGTGGTCCAGTTCATTACTGTAGGCAGTGTTCTTCTACACTTGCAGTCCAGTCCCTTCCTGAAGGCAGTGTTGCTCGACACCAGCAGTCCAGTCAGTTATTGTAGGCAGTGATTCACACCAGCAGTCCAGTAACTCCCATCCTCTGTAGGCGATTAGCAAATTGCAGTCCAGTCGATGTCCAAGAGCATTATCAACAGTATTATGAACACTTGTACTGTAGGGGAGGGTGTATCACCCACTCACCAACAAACAACGTTTGTGCTGCGCAACCTCTGAATGGAGTGTTCAAGGCAGTCAGTCGAGACTTACTAGGTGATGATGCTTGGTTATGTTTAGGTGAATCATATCGAGTAGACCTTACTCAATCAACCTCAGCTAGTCTCTTGTGTGCGACCACTTACATTAGAGTGGATCGTTCAAGTTGTGCCCCATGACAACATGATGGAGCCTGACACCAAGGATAGGTTCGAGGAGCTGCAGAGATTAATGGAAAGGTCCGAGGAAAGAATGGAGAAGCTCCTTGTCATGGGCCTGGATGCTCAAGAAGCAGGAGGGTCACTGGTTCATATGGAAGGAGCACAGGTATCGAAGAGCTAGTCGATACCAGTAGAGAGCATGGTTGTAGTGCGGTCTCCATGGAGACCATGGACTCCTATGGACTCACATGCAAAGGAGGACCGAGCCATATGCGAGGAGGGCCAGGCACAGCCACGAGGAGGACCAAGCTCAAGGTGCAGGCACAGCCACGAAGAGGACCAAGCTCAGATGGTTACCACTCAGGAGGCACAGGGGTGCCAAACAAGCAGCAGGATAGTAAGGAGGAGGAGCAGTGTCGAAGGAGTCGGCACAGCTCAAGAGACACAGGGGTGCCAAGCAAGAGGAGAGGCCTCCTGAACAGTACTCGATGAAGAAGGTACTCTCTGGAGAGAGAGAGCAGGAGCAGCGTCGCTGGCGATGCTGTGAAGAGGTATATAACCATGCTTTCTCATCATCAAAGGTCGAGTGGATCCTCATCCACTCTACACATCATCATAACTAGTTATCACTTCAGCATAAGTATATATTAGTTTCAGTCAGCATAGCAGCAATCCATCAAGGTTGCTCCTCATCATAGTGCATGTGTTGTATCACCACTACCTGATGTCCGAAGGCGCCCATAGCAGGTTAGCGGTCTGGATATAGATAGAACCGAAGGCAGTAGTCCACTGTGGTCCAGGGATCACTTCAAGTGTCAAAGTCAACACACTGGACACTCATGTTGATGCCACCAACCTTATCACCAACACCATCAACCTCATTATCATCGACACCACCAATCTCATCACCAACACCATCAACCTCATCATCATCAACACTCACACCAGATCTTGGTGTCATCACAACCTACACCTTGATATTGATTGTGCCAAGCTACCCCTGAACAGAGTGTCCACAGAGGTCAGCCGAAACCTACAATAGTATATACAACAAACGCCACCTGCTGTCACTGCACAACTTGATAGTCACCGATACTGGGACAATAGCTGTCGCACAGTTTGATAGTCACCGAGTAACCCGACAGACCGACCTGGGTTTCTGGCGCGAGACCCCTGACACTCCTATCAATGAATCGGACAGTTACCAATCGTTTCGTGCAAAGGTTGGAGTCATTGGAAGCCCTTGTCGGGAGCAACAGTCAGTCTGAGGAGACTACCAACGAGGAGTCATTCAAACCCAACCCAGCACCCAGACCACACAGGATGGGATCATTCCTAGGTCAAAACATGCAATCATATTTGAACTACGAGAAGTATGCGACCCCTACCAGGCCGAGGTACAGTCAGCCCTATGAAGGAATACCTAGGGACACCAAATATGATGTCAAGAACATGGGGGAGCCTTCCCCTGGTCAGTCTAAACCACTTTCCACCCCTTTCCCAAAGTTCAATCTGAGGGATGTGGAGATCTTCCTGATTGAAGCTGAAACATGGTTTGCATTCAATTGAGTCTATGACCACAAGAGCATGATCCATCACACAGGGTCCCAGTTGGAAGGGAATGCTCATGAATGGTGGACATCCAAGATACGAATTGATTGTGAATGACAAGGGAGATTGTTCCATGACTGGCATTATTTCAGACAATGCTTGACTGAACAATACAACCCCCACAATTCGAGAATCGAAGCCTATAACAAGCTACTCAACATGTGACTCACAACTGACACACCTGGTGCAGCTACTCGACATGTTGAATGGTTCAGAGACCTTGAAGGGCAAGTCAATATGGAGGACAGGGACTTGGTTATTGACTTATTCAGAAGTACCCTCACCTGCGGTCTTCAGGAGAAGTTCGAGTGAAACCCACCCACAAGTATTTGGGAATGGTATTGAGAGGTAGAGGACATTGATTGTCAATGAATGGTGATGCAACATTCTGCCTCAAGATATCCCAGCATACTTATGTCTTGCATGAACCCAGTTGCATGAGCAACAACATCAGCAATTCCACAGGCCTGACAGCCTGGACCTGTAACCACAGGTAATTCATACCAATTTGGTAATCATCCCCTGCCTCCTCACCTGTTACAAGCCCAGAAGCCAAGGGAGGCTAACCCTCAGGACAGCAATACTTGTCATTTGTGCAGAGGCACAGGACATTGGGCAAGGGATTGTCCCACTAGAAAACCTCTCATGCCAACGACAACCAGACCTAATGGTCCAAAAGTCATGGTGACTGTAGAAGATGCCCCCGAGGGAGAATCAACTCCTGAGGAGGAAAACATGACTGAAGAAGAACCACAAGATGCATATTCAGTCAAGCAAGCCAGCCTTGAGCTCACTCAGTTATCTCTCGCTGACGAAGCAGAGAGTGATTATGAGGAGGACGAGGAGGGAAATGTCAGTGGGACAATGCCCTGATGGCATGCATCACCCTACAACCCTGGTCGCCATCCATTTGTACATATCAAGATTGTTCTGTTTGTTTCTCTGCTAACACAAGCAAGGCAGTGCTCGAGTTAACGGGTATGATCCAAGATCATCTGGCTCAAATACTTGCTGACACAGGCACAGGCTTATCCATAGTTTCAGAATCTTTTGTCAGCAAGCACCACTTAAACACAAAAACTTCAACAAAAAAAGCGACACAAAAAAACTTCAACAAAAAGCGACACAAAACGGAGAAGAGCAAAACGTATCGACGGAAGGCAAAACTCTGTTCAAATTTCGTAGCATCTCACGCAAGTCAACAAAAAAAGAGACACAGTCTTTTAGAGAAAAAAGGAGCAAAAGAAAATTGAATTGAGAGGTGGATACAAACACATTGTTACATGTCGTGTTCACAAGTAGGAATGAGAGGAGGACGAACCCAGTGTCCATGGAAGAGGAAATCAGCATTCTTGCCAGGTACTGTGACAGACTCATGAGGTCGACGCTCCAAGCACAACTTATCATGACAATCAAGGTACAAGAAGAGAATCCAAATGATTGGGAACACCATCACTTGGTTAGGCAAGCACCAGAGAACACTGATGGCAAATATCCATTTGTCGGAGGTGTTGGGGTCAGTCACTTGATCATTGGCATGAATGAATCCTGGACCATTACCATTGGTCACAGTCAGATGCACATGCTCCACCAGGTGAGTGCCCCAAGGCTGCCTGTTGGGGGGACTGTCACCAAGGTACTCCATGTCTGGAGAAATGGGAATTGTCTGTTCACAATGTGACAAGTTGCCAAGGTGGCAATGAGTGCAGGTGCAAGGAACACAACTGTAAGGGATGAAGGGGTTGATGAATGCAGAAGGAAAACAACTAAAAAAAGAGGTTAGCATCAGCAGTAAGAAAGAGAATGGTGTACAAAAGATTACTCATGGGAGACTAAGACTAGCACACCGGGTGCATTGCCAGCTAGGCCAGGGCATACAACCCTCAGTCATTCAAAGCATGGCCAGATGGTGCAGTTGCTGTTTGGTTGAAGAACCTCTACCTACCTCCCACTCTGGAGGATAGTCCCCAGTAGCGATTTTTACCACCAGCCTAGACACCACCAATCCTTCAGACCAACCAGCTATCTCACTGTTGGTAGGTACATGATGATCAAGGGTAGGAGGGGCTGGAGTACAGGCCAAGTCTACTTCCACAGCATCATGATGGTCGGAGGAAGAAGTCATGGGGCATTCCAGGTCAAGGAATGAAGGATCGGGTCCATACACATGCCCAAGGGAGGAGCACAGGGAAAGCAAGGAAGCAGTCGGGCTCAGGAAGGCCAAGTCATCAGGAAGGGAAGACATAGGCAATGGGGGAGTCTGGATAGAAGAAGTCAGACTCTGAGGGGTGGGGTCATCATTAGAAACCTCAACCATTGTAGTAGGAGGTGAAGGGGAAGTCCTTGAAGGACAAGAACAACGAAGACGGGGCATACTGAGTAAAGGGATATCGGTTGCATGATATGGTAAGAGGAGAAGAAAGAGGGGACAAAAAGAAAGACGAAGGAGGGCTTATATAACCTCGACAGAGCTCGGCTCTGGAAGGGGGGGTAATGTCATAGGGATGGCTGGCCTGCACAAGAGAGTGTGCCAAATGATCAGTGGCAGTTATGGTAATGTCATGTAATGGAGCAGTATATGAAGGGTGTGCAGAAGATCAACATATGAAGGGTGCACCAGATTGATCAGAGTCAAAAACCATTGGGGATCAATGAGATTAATCAGGTTGGCAGTGCACATGAATTATGAGATTGATTGAACCCTGGGAATCCAGATTGATCTCATGGGATTGGTCAGAGTCAGCCGGACCAGCATGCTTCAACTAGTCAGCTGATCTGAACAAGTACTCGGAGCTGTGCCAATGTCAGAGTCAGTTGGATCAGCATGCCTCAACTAATTGGCTGATCCAAACAGGTATTCAGAGCTGTGCTGATGTCAGAATCAGTCAGATCAGCATGCTTCAACTAGTCAGCCGATCTGAACAAGTATTCAGAGCTGTGCCGACGTCGGAGTCAGTCAGATCAGCATGCTTCAACTAGTCAGCTGATCTGAACAGGTATTCAGAGCTGTGCTGATGTTGGAATCAGTCAGATCAGCATGCTTCAACTAGTCAGCTGATCTGAACAAGTCGAGACAGAACTGTGCTGACATGACCACATGACCAGGGGGTATGGTCATGAGGTTCAAAAGGGAATTCACAAGATTAAGTCAAAAGGGGGCTGTGCCAAAAGGGGGCATCACACATCAGACAGAAGGAGAGCATGTAGGTGAGAGGGCAGTGTTGCATAACCCTTACGCCGAGAAAACAGTAGGAGCACAGTATCGAAGGGGTTGATGCCAGCAGGGCAAGGCAGTGCCTAACAGGGGACAAAGGCCCCTCAAGAGGAGCAGGATAGGTGTTGAGGGAAAACACTGACCAGATGTATAAATACTCTCATTCTACCATAGCATACAAGTGGATCAGTATCCACTCTGAACTCAACTTACTTACTCTATACTTACTCAGTTATGTACCATTGCAATAGCAGTGCTCTTGCAACAACTCTCAATGTGTGTGTTGTATCACCATTAGTCAACAACTGTAGGCAGTGTTCTTCACACTAGTGGTCCAGTTCATTACTGTAGGCGGTGTTCTTCTACACTTGCAGTCCAGTCCCTTCCTGAAGGCAGTGTTGCTTGACACCAGCGGTCCAGTTGGTTATTGTAGGTGGTGATTCACACCAGCAGTCCAGTAACTCCCATCCTCTGTAGGTGATTAGCAAATCATGGTCCAGTCAATGTCCAAGAGCATTATCAACAGTATTATGAACACTCGTACTGTAGGGGAGGGTGTATCACCCACTCACCAACAAACAACGTTTGTGCTGTGCAACCTCTGAATGGAGTGTTCAAGGTGGTCAGTCGAGAGTTACTAGGCGACAACGCTTGGTTACATTTAGGCGAATCATATCAAGTAGACCTTACTCAATCAACCTCAGCTAGTCTCTGGCGCGCGACCGCTTACAAGCCACTGACCACACACAGTGATGCAAACTGGGCGAGTGACGCCACCATACAGAGAAGGAGTACATCGGGGTCAGTGGTGTTAGTGTACGGGAACCCAGTGTCAGCGGTCACACGCCTGAAACCTGAGATCAGTAGTAGTATCAGTACTATCACCGATTCTGTCGAATTATGCGACAGCGCTAATGGTATTTCAATTCTTAGTGAAATATGCGACAGAGCCTTCTCTGTCACCTTTCTCGTTAGAATCTGTAGTTGTATTATCGTTATGACAGATTTCGACTAACCACTGTGGATACTCCATCCAGAGGTAGCTCAGCACAATCAGACTATGATATGACTCTAAGTGAGCTTGGTGTTGACACCAATGGTCTGGTGTGAGTATGGATTGATGACACCGACACGAGTGTCCAGTGTGTCGGCTAACGCATGAAGTGATCCCCAGGCCACAGTGGATGTCTGCCTTTGGTTCTATTGTTATCTGGACTGCTGGTTGCTATGAACCACCTTCGGATGTCAGGAAACAGTGATACAACACATGTGCTTTGATGAGAAGCAATCTGTTGATTACTACTATGCTGACTGTGAACTAATGATACTTATTGCTTGAAGTAATACTAGTTTGTTTGATGAGTAGAGTGGATGAGGATCCACTCAACCATTTGTGACGAGGAGGTATGACTATATACCTCTTCACAGCATCGCCAGTGACACTGCTCCTGCTCCCTTTTCTCCAGAGAGTTCCTTCTTTGTCGAGTACTGCACAGGGATCTCCAAGGAGACACCTCCTCTGGGTCCAGCCTTGACCCTCCTGTCTTTCCTGAGCTGTGTTGACTTCATCGACACTGCTCCTCCTCTTCATGTCCCTCTCACCAGTGTCCTTTACACAGCTCTCCTTCCTCTGACTGGCAACAGTTCTCTTTTACTCCTGTCTTGTGGGCCCCTGAGTGGTAACCATCTGTGTGTCACTGAGCTCAGTCCCTCTCATGTGTGAATCGTCATATGGACATCCTTGCTACTGATCTCTGTGGAATCTGCCACATGGTCTCGCTTGTTGCAGATTCTGGTGGGATTTGTGATATCGACAATGCTCATGCCAATTCTGCTGTGATCTGCCATAGAGCTGATTCTACTGCCGATCTCGGTGAACTCTGTCGCAGCTCCTATGATCTACCCAATTCCACGATTCCTGCACTACCTTCATATGAACTTCGGTCTTTCCTCGTACTGCGCACCCAGGCCCATGACACCCAGTAGCCTGGAAGTCAGCGACACAAAAATGCATATCATTGTCCACCATCGAGGCAGAGTTCATTGCAGCCATGGAAGCAACACATGAGGTGCTCTTCCTCAAGCAGCTGCTATGCTCAATTGGCATTGCCACAGGCACCCTGACGGTCTACTCAGACAACACTGGTTGCATACAGGTGTCATGGGCCTGGATGCTCAAGAAGCAGGAGGGTCACAGGTTCAACAGGTATTGAAGATCTAGTCGAGATCAGTAGAGAGCATGGTTGTAGTGCAGTCTCCATGGAGACCATGGACTCCTATGGACTCACATGCAAAGGAGGGCCAAGCACAGCCATGAGGAGGACCAAGCTCAAGGAGCAGGCACAGCCACGAAGAGGACCAAGCTCAAGGAGCATGCAGATGGTTACCACTCAGGGGCTTGAGAGACAAGAGCCAAAGGAACTGTCACTGATCAAAGGAGAAGGAGCAGTGTCGAAGGAGTCGACACCAGGTCATGAGGAGGAGGAGCAGTGTCAAAGGAGTCGACACCAGGTCATGAGGAGGAGGAGCAGTGTTGAAGGAGTCGACACCACTCAAGAGGCACAGGGGTGCCAAGCAGGAGAGGCCTCTGAGCAGTACTCGATGAAGAGGGTACTCTCTGGAGAGAGAGCAGGAGCAGCATCGCTGGTGATGCTGTGAAGAGGTATATAACCATGCTTTCTCATCATCATAGGTCGAGTGGATCCTCATCCACTCTACTCACCATACAACTAGTCAATACTTTAGAAACACAAGTACTCATTAGTTACAGTCAGCATAGCAGCAATCCATCAAGGTTGCTCCTCATTGTAGTGTGTGTGTTGTATCACCACTACCTGATGTCCAAAGGCGCCCATAGCAGGTTAGCGGTCCAGATATAGATAGAACCGAAGGCAGTAGTCCACTGCGGTCCGGGGATCACTTCAAGCATCAAGTCAACACACTGGACACTCATGTTGACACCACCAACCTTATCACCAACACCATCAACCTCATTATCATCAACATCACCAATCTCATCACCAACACCATCAACCTCATCATCATCAACACTCACACCAGACCTTGGTGTCATCATAACATTGATATTGATCGTGCCGAGCTACCCCTGAATGGAGTGTCCACAGAGGTCAGCCGAAACCTACGATAGTATATCCAACGAACGCCACCTGCTGTCACTGCGCAACTTGATAGTCACCGATACCGAGACAATAGCTGTCGCACAGTTTGATAGTCACCGAGTATCTCGACAGACCGACCTGGGTTTCAGGCACGAGACCCCTGACATTAGAGTGGATCGTTCAAGCAGCTCCTCACGATCACCATGACGGACCCAGACCTCAACAATAAGCTCGATAGACTACTCACTCTATTGGAAGCACAGCTAGAGCTTACCAGACAGGGTCATCGAGAGGAATGATTACAACGAGCTCAACTGAGCAGGGAGGAGACAATGGACCTCTCTCACTCAGAAGACCAAGCAGGAGGAGGAGTTGAGTCTATGATAGGAGACCCACATACTCCTACTCCAGCACCATGACCAAGACGATCAGTCTCATTCAACCTGGATGAGCAGGAGGACATCAACTACGAGAAGTATGCTTCACCTACTGGGCCAAGATATGTCAAGACTAAGCTGGACCCCTACAGCAGGACTAGGACGGACCCTTACCCCCTGGACCACGAGGAGGATACCAGCATCATGGCAGAGCTTAACCGGTCAAAGCCCATTGCCACCCCCTTTCCAAAGTTCAATCCCCGAGACATGGAGATCTTCATTCTAGAAGCCGAAGCATGGTTTAAGTTCAACCAGGTGTATGAGCAGTCTAGGATGATCAATCACATGGGTGCTCAACTGGAAGGGACAGCAAGAGAGTGGTGGACCTCCAAGCTCCGTATTGATAGAGCTAGAGAAGGAAGGTTGTTCAATGATTGGCACTACTTCACAGAGCGACTGTCAGAGCAGTTCAACCCACGCAATGCTAGGATGGAGGCATACAACAAGCTGTTGGCTCTCAGACTCACAAGTGATGCTCCTGGTGCCGCCACACGTCATGTAGAGCGGTTCAGAGACTTGGAAGGACAGGTCAACCTAGATGACAATGAGCTAGTGATTGATCTCTTCAGAGGTAGTCTCACTCGTAGCATACAGGAGAAGTTCGAGAGGAATCCACCTGGGAAGAGATGGGAGTGGTATCGAGAGGTCGAGGAGATCGATCGACAGAGGATGCTACTACAGCAGTCCTCCACTAGACACTCACTCCCAAATGCCATGTCACCTCCACTAAGAACTGGGTCTCGGCCAATTCAAAGTTCAATCCCCATCTGTCAACCCACTCAACCTTATCCAGCTCGATCACCAGCACAAGCAACTACACAAGCAACTACACAAAACCTAAACAGACCAACTAACCGACCCCTTCCTCATCAACCCACCCAAACCTCGAAGCAAGGAAGCCCTGCTCCATCAGGTATCAATACCTGTCATGTATGCAAGGGTATCGGCCATTGGGCCAGAGACTGCCCCAGCAGGAGGGTAGACCCTCTTAGCTCTCAACCCATGGGACCAAAGGTTATGGTCACCACAGCAGACCCCTTCGAGGAGGCCACCAACTCAGGAGATGGCCACACAGGCAGCACTGAGACGGGTGACCCCGAGGCCATGGACCTCAGCTCATACCAGCAACCCATGGACCCCGATCACGAGGAGGAGCACGATGATGACAACGACGAGGGAAATGTCAGTGGGGTGATGCACTGATGGCATGCATTGCTCTACAAACTGTCATGGGCCTGGATGCTCAAGAAGCAGGAGGGTCACGGGTTCATATGGAAGGAGCACAGGTATCGAAGATCTAGTCGAGATCAGTAGAGAGCATGGTCGTAGTGCAGTCTCCATGGAGACCATGGACTCCTATGGACTCACATGCAAAGGAGGGCCAAGCACAGCCACGAGGAGGACCAAGCTCAAGGAGCAGGCACAGCCACGAAGAGGACCAAGCTCAAGGAGCATGCAGATGGTTACCACTCAGGGGCTCGAGAGACAAGAGCCAAAGGAACTGACACTGATCAAAGGAGGAGGAGCAGTGTCGAAGGAGTCGACACCAGGTCATGAGGAGGAGGAGCAGTGTCGAAGGAGTCGACATCAGGTCATGAGGAGGAGGAGCAGTGTCGAAGGAGTTGACACCAGGTCATGAGGAGGAGGAGCAGTGTCGAAGGAGTCGACACAGCTCAAGAGGCACAGGGGTGCCAAGCAGGAGAGGCCCCTGAGCAGTACTTGATGAAGAAGGTACTCTCTGGAGAGAGAGCAGGAGCAGCATCGCTGGTGATGCTGAGTAGAGGTATATAACCATGCTTTCTCATCATCATAGGTCAAGTGGATCCTCATCCACTCTACTCACCATATAACTAGTTATCACTTCAGCATAAGTATACATTAGTTTCAGTCAGCATAGCAGCAATCTATCAAGGTTGCTCCTCATCATAGTGCATGTGTTGTATCACCACTACCTGACGTCCGAAGGCACCCATAGCAGGTTAGTGGTCCTGATCAAGATAGAACCGAAGGCAGTAGTCCACTGCGGTCCAGGGGTCACTTCAAGCATCAAGTCAACACACTGGACACTCGTGTTGATGCCACCAACCTTATCACCAACACCATCAACCTCCTTATCATCAACACTCACCAACCTTATCACCAACGACATCAACCTCATCATCATCAACCCTCACACCAGACCTTGGTGTCATCATAACCAAAGTATTGATATTGATCGTGCCGAGCTACCCCTGAATGGAGTGTCCACAGAGGTCAGCCGAAACCTACGATAGTATATACCATGAATGCCACCTGCTGTCACTGTGCAACTTGATAGTCACTGATACTGAGACAATAGCTGTTGCACAGTTTGATAGTCACCGAGTATCTCGACAGACCGACCTGGGTTTCAGGCGCGAGACCCCTGACAATTGGTACCTAGGTAATGAGCCCAGATTTGTCTTGTTTTGTCTCATCCTGGGTGTCTGAACCTCTCATGCCACAGGTAGCTGTCTTGATGCTTTGTGTCCTTATTGCCCTCTGGGGCATTATCTAGTTTTCCTGTGTTCTGGTTGTCCTCTGGGATGTCATTGAGTGTCTCTTCCAACTCCAGGGCTAGTGCCTTTCCCTGCATTTCGAACTGCCCTTTTCTTCTGTTCCTCTTGTATTGTATTTGTGTGCCATCATTTTGCTTAATGATGGTTCCAAACTCATCAAAAGTTACCTGTGCACCATTCTTGATCAAGCCTTGTACTGATAATAAATTAGAATTAAGTTTCAGCACATAGAGCACATCCAATAGTTGAATGGTTACATTGCCAACCTGAAGGGAGGTGTCTCCTATGGCCTTCACTTGAAGCCTTTCATTTCCAGCCATACAGATCTGACCATCCTTGCACATCAAGGTGAGCAGCATTCTTTTATCATTCACCATGTGGTGCGTTGCACCCAAATTGATGATCCAGGTGTCTGATGTTGGTCACTCATCCCTGCCAATCACTAGGAGGGTGCACCCAAGTTCCTACTGACTTGCTTCTTGTGCTGGATTGGTGGTGGGTCCATCCATACTCAGTGTGTGGTTGTTGTTGGTGTTTGTGCAGTTCTGAGCAATGTGATTAGGTCCTCCACAAGTGTAGCACTTTGGAGGGGCCGAGGGGTTGCAAGGATCGCACCTGCCCCTGGATCCTTGCTCTGCCTGGTTGGTGCTCCCTTGTTCCATGCTTGTGGCAACCCTTGCTGCTCCTCTAATATGGCCAGTGACCTCACCATCCTGTTGCTTCTTTGCTAACATGTGGTAGGCTTCATCATACTTACAATCTGGTTTGGCTGTCTTGAGAGCATCAACAGAGTTGGTGTAGAACCAATCTTGTGCTGTGCAACAGTATAGGGTGGATTTCTTAAGGTCCTCATCAAGTTGTTTCCCAAGTCATGCAGCATCATTCCAGATGGAGTCCAGTTCCTTGCCTAGCTTGACAACATCACAATTGTACAGATGTATGGTATGGATGTGGTCCTGCAGGCCTGCTCATTTTACCACGTCGTTCAACATTAGCACCTTCTTGAGCTTAGCATATAGTGTACTACCAAGTTGGACATGTTCATCTGCACCCCTAATGGTGTAGGTATCAATGCAGCTCTCCAGACTGTGATCACAGGAGGTGTGGATAAGACCTACAAGTGCCTTGTCCAAGTCCTCATTGTACCCCTCACTTCCCAGTGCTATCTCACCATACAGGATTTCCTTTGCATTGTGTACTTGTTGCAGACAGTTGATGAAGGTAGGCTCCCAGGTGTGCCAGTTGCTATTGCTAAGTTTCTTAATATGGGCAATTGAGCTCGAGACATCCTTGGGAATCTTTTCTGTCTCTCCTCATGGGGTTTGATTGCTAATGGTGACAAGACCCATCACCTGCACTATTGCTTCCTCTGCTGTCAGTGCCAGGTTTGCTAACTGTAAAATTCTAACTACCTGTGTGAGCCAACCCTCCTCTTGACCATTGCCTGCAGCTGCAGCCACTTGATCATCATCTCTTCCAGTCTGCCCTGCTCTTGTCAATGGTGGCATTGTGCTAAGCATCAGACTCTTGATGTGCTGAATGTTGTGGGTTTGAGCCCCACGTTGGGAGCCAGTTGGAGTTTTCATATGATTTGATGATGATAATGGGAGAGAGAGAGAGCGAGAAGTGAAAAAGGAGTCTATATATATACAAAAGAGGAGCAGCAGAGAGCTGCATCAACTGTAGAGCAAAACAAAGCATTTGTCTTGAGTAGGTTGTGACACATGCGGCCCATGCTCGGTTGTTCAAACCTTTTACTCAGCCGTAAGCACTACCTCCGCAGTCTCTACGCTTTGTGTAGCTTCATCTACTTCAACTGAAACAAGTGTACTTTCTCGTGCGAATAGGCGCCTTCTCGTGCGAATAGATGCCGCACGAGAGAGTTCGGATTGCTATCATCGCTTTGTACGACCAACTTGAACTAGCTTGCCTCTGCATCCTCCTTGCCGCAATCTACTTGCCTTACAACAACGGGCATATAACCTGCCCATGTAACATGGCAGCACGTGTACGAATGAGTTCTAAGCGAGAACACTGACTGCTCTACTGACGCCCATTTGTTCATTGTGCATTCGCCCTCTCTTTGCACGGATCTTAGAACGATCCATGCTGTACGCTTCGATACCACTATGGACGCTAAGGCAGCTAGCTGATTGATGCAACAGAAGTAGAGTAACTGGTGGCAAGCTAATAGGAGGGGGGGGTTAGGGGGGGGGTTTGATGGATTTAGATCTCCGAGCCCGAGCCCGAGCGAAAGCATGTGGTTGCTTGCAATCCTTCTCTCTGTGCGAGTCGCCATGCTGCTAGTATGGATTGCTTCCCGTCGGGGTTACACTCTCAACCTACACAGCCACATTGCGCTTGATGTTGCTCCCGCACTTGATGCGATCACTGCTCTCCTCTCTTGTGTGTGTGTGAGGCGCCTGATGAGAAGAATAGATATACCTCTCCCCTCCCTCTTCCCTTGGATCCTCTTCCCTTGGATCTTCTCTTGTCCCTCTTAGCTCTCCTCACCTCCATCTTCTCTGCCTCCGTCCCAAACCGTCCTACCGAAGGGATTTGCAGTTTCAAGATGCCAAGCAGTCACACAGAATACAGCCCTATCCCAACTTCCGACAATAACGGTGCAGAGGCAGGTCCATCGCGCACCCCGCCAGCAACATGTGCCATCGTCTCGTCCCCTCTTCAATCATCCCCTCTTCAATCAGCCCCGCTCTCGTTTCGAGATGAACCATATACCGTCGAACTATCTGAAAAGGCCTCGGATCGAGATGCTTTTCTACCGATTCATCATCACACAGATGGGCCAAGGAGGAAGCAGGCTGGTTTAACAGGCTTGGTCGAGTTTGTAAAACGAGGCAAAACAGTGATTCTACTCTCGATATGTCTTTTGCTCGCGATGATGCTGCTTCTCCAAGATAAACCTGCACCCGCTGTTACTCGCACCCCCAATAACACCGGTAGCCTTGGTTCGAGCAATCTCATCAGGCCAAACTCGCCAAAGAAGGGATATAGGCTGGAGGACGATCTGGTACTCATCACTAAAGTCGGTTCGGCAACTCTTCACTCTCGTCTTCTAACACATCTCGCCGAACAACGGGTTTGTTCACTATACATACCCAACCATCTCTACTCGTCCGACTATCCACTAACGCTTGCCTCACACAACATTACATTTTTCGACGCACTCTCCAACCTATCCAGCACGATAACCTCTACCCAAGAATTCTCCCAACTCCATTCGGAACTCACTGCGTTGATCAGCTCGAATCAAGATCTGCGTGCCATGTCGGACAAAGATGGAGGTTGGAAGCTGGATAAGTACAAGTTTCTTCCGACTTTTGCCCAAGCCTGGAGGATGTGGCCTGGGAAGAAATGGTATGTGATGGTTGAAGCGGATACGTTTCTTTTCTATAACGAGCTTGTCAAGTGGTTGGCTGGATTGGATGAAAGGAAACAGTTGATGATTGGTCATCCGAGCTGGTGTGATTACGATGGCAAGAGTACAGTGTTTACGCATGGTGGAAGTGGCATTGTCTTGTCCAAAGCCATTATGCAGGCCAGTTTTGGCAGTGATGAGGATTTCGAACATCATCAAGATGAGCTGATCCTGAAAAGCGCTTTTGGTGACGCCCTCCTATCCAAGTCCCTATACGATGCTCCCAAGGTTACTCTGACAGAGTTAAGCCCCGAGGGAGGACAAAGATTCAACAGCGATCCACCTCGAATATTGAAGTTCGACAGAAGAAACTGGTGCGAACCCATCCTGACCTTGCATCACGTTACACCAGCCGACACTGCGCATCTTTACGACTTCCAACGTCGAATCGAACCAAGGCTGCAAAAAGGCGACACGATACGATGGGGAGACATCTGGGACGAGTTCCAACCCGAATTCCTCCGTAAAGCGATGCAAGATGTTGCCAGATGGGACCAAGACAACAAGCTCAGCGAAGGCGAGCCTGAGGTGGGTGAGGTGGCAGTCAAGGGTTGGCAGGCCATCGAAAATTGGGATTCAGAGACCTGGGATGAGGTCACAAGCTCTGCGAACGAGTGTCAGAAGCTGTGTAGGATGAATCAGGACTGTTTGCTTTGGCAGTGGAGCAAGGGCCAAGGCCAACGACCCAACGGAAAGAGCGGGCAGACTTGGACAGGCGATAGAAGGAGCGACGGTGGTGACTGGGGTAAATGCCGCTACACCTCGGATTTCTTGCGTATCGGCATCGCTAAGCCAAAAGAAACGCATCTGCTTACTGGTTGGATGGCAACTCGTATCGATCGTTGGCGTCGCGATCTCGAGTGTAGCGGACGTACGGGACTCAATACCTATTAGAGACGCAAAGATCCACATGCGTTCAAGAGACATTGTATTGGCAACGCTTTCATCGATTCTGTGCCAAGCGTGCTATAAGCTCTTACTTTGTGCGTTGGCGATCGAAAGGAACTCCTTCTTGCTGCCCCAACCCAAACCGGTTCGTTTGAGTCTAGCGATGGTCGACATGATCCCAGCCACTTGTTCGCTCCAGTCCTCGGCGCTCTGCCTGGGCAACACTGCTTGTCGCACCGCAACGCTGCGATAGGGCGAGGATAGCAAGAGCATGTTAAAGAGGTGAGAGAGTTTCCAGGTGGGAACCGAGTAGACCGAGGTGGTTGATGTCGAGCTTGCAGGGCTGTATTTGATTGTTGTTACGACGCAAGTTTTTGCAGATGGAGGCGATGTGCTGGGCAGGGAGCAGGTTAGGAGGGCGCGGTTGTTACTTGTTACTACCTCCGGAAACACCACCAAGGCGGTCGAAGAAGACTTGAGTGCGCTCTCGAGATCCGGATGAATAGTGCTGGAGATTTGGCATGTCGATGGGGGTAAGTGGCCCACGAACGAGATTGCTGAGGTGAGGGGCAGCACTGCGTATCCGAGAATAGCAATCTCGACAGTCGCTGAAGAGAGAGTTAAGGGAGAGGTAGGAGCGACCATGCGGGTATTTGGAGACATGGAATTCTTTTTGGCAGTTCTCCTCGATGCTTGCCCTGCCTGTTTTGCTGGTTGAGCTTGTTGTCGATCGCTATCCGCAATGACTGGCACTACGAACTTGACTCCAGGGTGCAGGTAGGATAGAATAAGAAGATCGATCCAAGAGGAATGATTTGCCAGAACGAGATCGCCTTTCTTTACTGCCACCACTGAGCTTTGTCCTGCCACTGCACTTTTTGTCTTTCTTCCACTGGCCCCCAGAGAAAGGGTGTGGACAGGCAAACTGATGAATCCGAATGTCCACAATACTACCCTCAGTAGGCCTGCACTGCCACTGACCAGATACAAGGCCCAAAACAGCCCGCCAATCAGAGCACGAACAAGGCCGAGAAGGACAAAGATCGGAATGAGGATCAAGCCGACCGGTCCCAACGAAGAGGGTGAGAGGGAGGAACAAGACGAGGTAGAAGCGGCAACGGGTGTGAGGAACACTTGAATGCCTGTTCCTGGGTCGCGGAATTTTGAGAACTTCTCCGCCATCGTCGCTGCTGAGCCTCGCTGAAAGGAAAAGGGAAGAGGTCGAGGGCAAGGGTGAATGATGGATGTGGTGTAGCAAGACAAGGAAGAGGGAGCGAAAGTTAGAGATGTGTGTCAGTTGAAATTAGATACACCGCTCTAGAGGCCACAGTCAGGCAGTTGAAGATGACAAGTGAAATGCGACAGATCGGAGCTTCTTGCAAGCTCAACTGCACAGTCGTATAACTCCTTGAATGCTTGTATTGTATGCTACTGTGTGCATAAACATATGCATATATATATCTGATGATCACTTCCAATCCCACGTTTATCCATGATGAGTCATCGCTCTTGGTCACCCCTGAGTTGTTATCCAATGCATGTCATCATGGCAACGTGTGTGCATCCCACATGAATTTCCAACTGTGTGCAGCCTTTCCCATTAGACATTCATTTAGGTCTTGCTTGTGCTCTGTGGACCCTGTTATCCCATTGTGGTGCTGACGCATCTTCAACTCCCCCCTTCGACAGCATCTCGAGTCCCAACAACTGTGCTAGCTGAGATGTTGCCAACCCTTTTAGTGGCTTCATTAAGATGTCTGCCACGTTATTCACTGTTCCAACAAATTCGATTGCTATTTCCCCATCCTGTACGTGGTCCCTAACAAAGTGGTACCTGGTATCTATATGCTTCAGTTTCCAATGCTTTGCTGGGTCCTTACTCACTTGAATACATCCTTGACTGTCAGTACGTAAGGTTGGCTGGATCGTTCCCACCTCTAGATCCCTGAGGAGATAGGAGAAGAATAGTGCTTCTCTTGCTGCCTCTGAGGCAGTGACAAATTCAGCTTCCACAGCTGATAATGCCACGCACTTTTGGACGTGTGATTTCCAGCTGATGGGACACCCATGTACATATGTTATGGCCCCTGAGGTACTCCTTTGTCTGTTTGTTGGGTCTGATGCCCAATTTGCATCCATGTATGTAATGACTGCATGTCCTGAATGCTTGTTCGATCAGTCTCCAAATATGAGTTTATACTCACTGGTTTGGTTCAGGTACTTAAGTAGGTGGATGGCTGCCCTCCATGCCCCATTGGTCGGGTTTGACATGTATCTTGCCAGTATCCCTACTGTGAATGATATATCCAGGCGTGTGGTATTCGAGACCCATAGTAGTTGTCCAACTAACTCCTGGTATCGCTTGGCTTCTACTGGGTTACATTTGTCTTCTCCAGTCAAACTCGCTATTCCTTGCATTGGTACCCAGGACTTCTGACTGGTCGCTTGTAACCACTTGTTCACCATGGCTCTTATGTAGGCTGATAAGTCAAGGGACATCCTCCTTTCTGCCCTGTTTCGGTTTATGTGTACACCCAGAAACTCTCTCACTGGCCCATTATCTTCTGTTCCCCATTTAGCCATTATCTCCTTCTTAGTTCAATCTATCTCCTTTCAGCTGGGGGATGCTATAAGCATGTCATCCACGTATGCTGTAATAATAGTTAGATTATTCCTGGTCCCTCTTGAGTACAGACAAGGTGCACTTGGCATGCAGTAAAAACCCATGCTTCGCAAATGTGAGTCCAACTCCAAGTTCCATTCTCTGCCTGATTGTTTTAGCCTGTACAGTCCCTTGATTAACTTTAAGTGCTTTCCTGGAGGGATCTTGGTCCCAATCAGTGGCTTCAAGAACACGTCGTGGTGTAGCATCGAATTCAGATATGCTTGCTTGACATCAATGCAGTCTACCTCCCAATCTTGGATGGTTGCTATGGCTAAGACTCCTCAGATAGATTGGATAGGTGCCACAGGTGCAAACACCTCCATATAATCAATTCCTTGTCTTTGTGTAAACCCTCGAGCTACCAGCCTCGCTTTGAATTTCGTTGGGATCAGATCTGCATCTGTCTTGATTTTTAAAACCCAACATGTGTCAACAGCATTCATCCCCTTCAGAAGGTCAGCGATTTCCCATGTGCCCATGGCTCTGAGTCCATCCAGCTCCTTACACATTGCTTCTTTCCAATGCTGCTTGTCTTCTCCGGATAAAGCTTCACTTACTGTCAGATCCAGGTTCCTCTGCCTATCATGGTTCATTGCCGTGAGTCCGAGAATTGGGTCGCCGGCCTGTATTTCAGAGTTGGTCACATTCTTTGTATGTTTCGCCATATCCTCAATGGAGTCCTTTTCATCATTTGGTTCATCGATTGTCTTCATATCCAAATGCTCATCATGGGGCTCTCTTTCCCTTTCATCGAATAGATTTTTGTTTGTGTACCTTAAGTCACTGAGGTCTGCCTCATCTGCTAGCGCTGGTGGCAACTGTATTCTTGTTGGGTGCCATTCTGTTCTGTCAGCCCAGCACTTGTCTTCCATGAACTTCACAGAGTTGCTCCAGAATATGTTTGGATTATAGTCTGGACTATAGAAGAGCCACCCTCTTCTTTCCAAACTGTATCCCAGGAATATGGATGCCACTGCTCATTGGTCCAACCTCTTGCTGTCTCTTTTAACTTTAGGGATGTTAACCCATGCTAGGCATCCAAAAACCCGTAAGAACTTTATGAGCCACTCCAGTGATTTCCCAAACATGACTTGGTACAGGAACTCACCATCAACATTGGGTGTGAGATTTATTTTGAATGCCGCAGCCCGGATCACATATGGCCAGAAGCTTCTCAGCAGTTTCCTCTGCATGAGTAGCATCCTCATCTTTTCTCCTAGACTTCTGTTCATTCTTTCCATGCATCCATTTTGCTTGCTGTTGTACCCAACTGTCATCTGCCATTCTATACCTTTTTCGTACACCCAGTCAAGTGCATCATTGCTTCGCCACTCCATTCCTTGGTCTGATCATATGGCTTTCAGTCTCTTTCCCATCTGTGTTTCAAGGTACAATACTATAGCTTGGAGTTTGGAGAATGCATGGCTCTTCCATAATAAGGGCTGCACATATGTGTACTTGCTATGGTCATCAACCAATACCAGTGTGCATGTATATTCTGCTGCATGTGAGGAATCGACTATCAAGTCGATGTGGATGAGGTCAAGTGGGGAGATGGATTTCTCACCACTACCTTGTCCCATTCGAGCTGTCGTACTCTTGGATCGGATGCATTGCTCACATGTTTGGGTCGTATCCAGATCCAATTCAGCCATGTTCTTATCCTTTAAAAGGTTGGTAATGGCCCTTGTCTTATCTCGACCTGGGTGCCCTAGGTGCTCATGCCATAGTTGTTGCTTAGATATCCTGGTTTTGCTTTCTATCTGCTTGAAATCTTCATTAACACCCTCAAATAATGATGTTGATGTGATCATTGCATTCTCTTGCCATGGATCACCTCGGAACTCTAAAAGTCCTCACTCGTGATTCTTGGTCATCTTGAGTAGCATACCGTTCGCTAGGTGTATTTGCCCACCAGTGGAATCCAATGTCACTTGTGCTCCTTCGTCTGTTAACGAGTTGGTTGACAAAAGGTTAATATTGAGGTGCCTAACATATAGTACATGATGGAGTAGTACATCTCCGTTACTTGTTGATATGCTGGCATCTCCAATAGCTGTTGCTTCTAAAACTTCACTTCCAGCTGTGAATACATGTTTTTGGCAAGTTTTAGGATTGATGAGCATACTGTAGATATTAACCATATGATAACTGGCCCCTGAGTCTAAGATCCAGTAAGGGGCTCTTTTAGAGCCAGGGGGCCTCTGCCAACTCGGTGTGAAGGAGCACCATGGTTCCTATTTGGTTTTGGCTAGGGGAGAATTCTCCAGGATGGTTACCATAGCGTCACACTGGCCAATCCCATGTCCCAGTCGCTTGCAGACCCAGCACTGGAGCTTTCGAGGTCAGACACTAACTTTGGCGTTGGCATTGTCTTCGTCCTTCGCAGCTGGTTCCTCTTGGTTGTCGCTGCCAGTGACTCTGGCACTAGCCTGGCGAGGGTCAATCTTTTGGGCGGGATAATTCTCAACCACTGATTGTCAGATGGTTAGGGTTGTAGCGAGTGCATTGAAAGTGAGTTGACTGATAGTGGCAACTGTTTCTTTATACACAGGGTGGCGGATAGTGCACTTCTGTAGGGTTGAGAACAAGGTGTCATCTGCAAATGGTTTTCCCAGTAAGCTGCTCTCCATCTGGATTGTCCTAATTTCCTGGATGAGCTTCTGGATGTCAGAATTGTACATTCTGAGCTTGCCTAGCTGGGCTATGAGGGCGATTCGACATGAGGTTATGATGGCCTCATTGGTTAATCCATTTTCAATCTTCTTCCAGATCTGGTGGAAAGTGTGATATTCCCTAATGATGTCAAGGATTAGGTAGTTGATGTTGTGTTCTCCAGTGGTGTTGATAGTGCCACATACTGCATTCATGAGGGCATCATTGAATACATGATTCCACTTGGGGTGGTTTTTGTCATATGTTCCCTCAAGGTGTTTCATGGCATGGGGAACAGATTGAAGGAAAGACTTGATGTGGACATTCCAACTATAGTAGCTTTGTGATGTTAACTTGGGCACCGGCTTGAGGAGCTTCGCCAGAGTGCAAAAGTTGTATCATTTGCTGCTGCTGTTTTGATCAGGATTGGAATCGGTTTCTTCATCGGTCACTTCATTTTCAGTTTCATTGGTGGTGTCATTATTGGGAACTCGCAGTTGAGGAACTTTACCCTTTCTACCTCCTTTGGCTTTACTTGCACCTGCTTGTATTTCGGTGTTGTCTGTCATGGCGATGAAGGGTTCCCTGTTGCCTCAGTCAGTAGAGCTTCAGACTTTTAATCAGTTGAAGATGACAAGTGAAATGCGACAGATCGGAGCTTCTTGCAAGCTCAACTGCACAGTCATGTAACTCCTTGAATGCTTGTATTGTATGCTACTGTGTGCATAAACATATGCATATATATATCTGATGATCACTTCCAATCCCATGTTTATCCATGATGAGTCATTGCTCTTGGTCACCCCTGAGTTGTTATCCAATGCATGTCATCATGGCAATGCATGTGCATCCCACATGAATTTCCAACTGTGTGCAGCCTTTCCCATTAGACATTCATTTAGGTCTTGCTTGCGCTCCGCGGACCCCGTTAT
Source organism: Ustilago hordei (assembly GCF_900519145.1). Classification (NCBI taxonomy): domain Eukaryota; kingdom Fungi; phylum Basidiomycota; class Ustilaginomycetes; order Ustilaginales; family Ustilaginaceae; genus Ustilago; species Ustilago hordei. Next base: position 40,315 of record NW_024545272.1, on the reverse strand, counting down.
CCCGTTGTGGTGCCGACGCATCTTCAACTCAGGCACTCTTTTTACAGTCAGGTGTGTCTAATTGAGAAGACTTAAAATTGTGTAAGGAGGTAGCGACTAAGCTAAGAACATATATATGTATTCTCTGCACCTGACTGTGCTCACTTTGTCGAGTCATGCCCATGTGCCACATATCTTCTTTCATAAGCAGTGTCATATCAACATGTCCCCTCCATACCATGGTGTCAATCCTCATGCATAGGCTGCGTTAGCTCCCACCAGCCTCTCATCTTGCCTGTCCTCCTCATTGCCTGATGCCCTCCTGATTCCCCAATCCTGTGAGCTCCCATTTACTATATCATGCATTAGTGATGCCAGTGCCTCTTCAACTCCCCCCCTCAATGGCATATCCAACCCTATCATTCTTGATATCCTTGTCATGTTGAGTCCCTTGAGTGGCTTTGTGAGTATGTCAGCCACATTGTTGGCCATTCCAATGAACTCGATCGATATGTCACCATCTTGCACATGATCCCTAATGAAATAGTATCTGGTATTGATGTGTTTGAGTTTCCAGTGTTTGGCCGGATCCTTACTGACTTGTATACACCCTTGGCTATCAGTGTGTAGTGTCAGCTTGACTCTGAATACTCCTAGATCCCTAAGTAGGTATGAGAAGAAGAGTGCTTCTCTTGCTGCTTCAGAGGCTGCGACCAGTTCTGCTTCCACTGCTGATAGTGCCATGCATTTTTGTACATGTGATTTCCAACTAACCGGGCATCCATACACATATGTGATTGCTCTGGATGTACTCCTACATCCATTCATGGGGTCAGAAGCCCAATTTGCATTGGTATATGTAACCACCAGTTGGTCTGCATGACTCCTGTGCATTCCTTCTAAATTCAAATGGTAATCGCTTGTCTGATTCAGGTACTTCAACAAATGCATCACAGCACTCCAAGCATTGTCAATTGGTCCTGACATGTATTGTGCTAAGACTCCTACTGCAAATGAGATGTCTGGTCTCACTGTGTTGGATACCCACAAAAGTTGCCCCACTAGCTCTTCATATTGTTTGGACTGGTCTGGGTTGCATTTATTTCCTCCAGCAGTTCCTGCTACACTCTGCATTGGGATCCAGGTTTGTTTGCTTGTTCTTTCTAGCCACTTATTTACCATGCCTTTGATGTATGCAGTCAGGTCGAGTGTGATCTTGCCTTGTCTTCTCTCTCGGGTGATTTTGATTCCTAGGAATTCTCTTACAGGTCCATTGTCTTCTGTTCCCCACTTGTCCATGATCTCAGCTTTAGTGCAGTTGACCTCCCTTCTGCTAGGTGATGCGATCAGCATATCATCCACATATGCTGTGATGACCATGAGTTGGTTGCCTGCTCCCCTTGAGTAAAGGCATGGGGTGCTTGACATGCAGTGGAAGCCGATATTTTGGAGGTGGGTGTCCAGTTTGATGTTCCATTCCCAACCTGATTGCTTCAGACTGTAAAGCCCCTTTATGAGTTTCAATACCTTTCCTGGAGGTACCCTGGTTCCTACTGGTGGCTTTAGGTAGACATCATGATGCAGATTTGAATTGAGGTAAGCCTGTTTGACGTCGATGGAATCAACCTCCCAGTCCCATATGGCTGCGATGGCCAGCACTCCCCTTATCACCTGGATGGGTGCCACTGGTGCGAATATCTCTGTGTAGTCTAGGCCCTCTCTCTGGGTAAACCCCCATGCTACCAATCTTGCCTTGTATTTTGTGGGGACCAGGTTTGCATCAGTCTTGATCTTGAGCACCCATCATGTGTCGACTGCATTCATACCTTGTGGTAGATCAGTTGTTTCCCATGTTCCCATCGCTTCGAGTCCATCCAATTCCTTGCACATTGCCTCTTCCCAGAACCTCCTATCCTTTCCAGCCAGTGCCTCATGAACAGTTGGGTTCAGGCTGTCCTTTCCCTCCTTGACCTTGGCTACTGTTAGCCCAAAGTAACTCTTCTTTACCCAGGTCTCCAGGTTGTGCATGTTTCTAGCCAGCTTCCAGTTTGGCCATGGGCCTCTATCCTCTGGTGGCACTGGTGCATACTCTTCCCTCTCCTCCATCATTCTCCCTTCCTCCTTGAGGGCTAATTCCATGTCTATGTACTCTTCCAAAGGCTCTTGCTCTCTCTCATCAAATAGGTTCTCTTCTGTGTATCCCAGATCATCAAGTTCCTCTTCAATAGTTGGAACTGGTGGAGGTCAAATACTTATTGGTCACCATTCTGATTGGTCTGACCAACACTGTGTCTCCATGAATCTTGCTGAGTTGCTCCAGAAAATGTTCAGAGTGTAATCAGGGCTATAGAATAGCCATCCCTTTCTTTCCAAGCTGTACCCTATGAATATGGCTGCAACTGCTTGCTGGTCCAGCTTCTTGTTGTTTCATTTGGCTTTTGGAATGTTTACCCAAGCTAAACATCTGAATACACACATGAGGCAGATGAATCATTCCGGTGATCTATTGAACATGAGCTGGTATGGAAACTCTCCATCAATGTTGGGAGTAAGATTGATCTTGAATGCCACTGCTCGTATGGCATGCAGCCAAAATCTCTTTGGTAAACTCCTTTGCATCAGCAGTGTTTGCATCTTTTCACCCAGGCTCCTGTTCATCTGTTCTACTTGTCTGTTTTGCCTGCTGTTGTAACTGATGGTAGTCTGCCACTCTATGCCCTTTTCTAATAACCATTCTAATGCTTCGTTACTCTTCCATTCAGTTCCTTGATCAGATCGGATTGCTTTTAGCTTTCTGCCCATCTGTGTCTCTAGGAATGAAACTATTCTTTTGAGTTGCATGAATGTGTGGCTCTTTTGTAAGAGTGGTTGTGCATGCACATACTTGCTATGATTGTCAACCAGCACTAATGTGCATGTGTATTCTGTCACGTGGGATGAGTCTATGATCAGATCGATGTGAATAAGATCTAGGGGCCCCATGGCTGTTTTGCTGCTACCTCACCCCATCTGGGTGGCCGTACTTTTGGACCACATGCACTGCTCACATGTCAGAGCTGTATCTGGGTCCAATGCTGCTACAGGTTTGCCTTTCAATTTATCAGCAATTGCTCTGGACTTGTCTCAACCTGGGTGTCCTAGATGTTCATGCCAGAGCTGTCTTGTGGAGATCTTTGGTCTCCGGTCGGCCAGCTTGAACTCTTCATCAACTCCTTCAAACAGCAGTGTTGATGTAGTCATCGCACTTTGTCACCATGTGTCACCTCAGAACTTTAATAGTCCATGCTCACGATCTTTCGTTATTCTCAATAGCATACCATTTGCCAAGTGTATTTGTCCACCTGTCATGTCTAAAGTCACATGTGCTCCCTCATCCATCAGTGAGTTGGTTGACAACAGGTTAATATTGAGTCTTTTAACATACAACACATTTTGGAGATAAACATCTCCATATTCTGTTGCTATGTTGGTATCTCCCACAGCAGTTGCCTCCAGCACTTCGCTTCCAGTGGTATACACTCGCTTTCTGCAATTTCTTGGATGGATGAGCATGCTGTGGTCATTAACCATGTGGTAGCTTGCTCCCAAATCCAAGATCCAATGTGTGGTTCCTTCTGACTTTGGGAGCTGCTGCCAACTTGGGGTGAAAGAGCACCAGACCTCCTAGTTGGTCTTGGTGAGTGGAGAATTTTTGGGAATGACAATGGAAGCATTGCATTTGCTGGCACCATGCCCATAGCACTTGCATACCCAGCAATGAATCACCTTTGGTTTGATTGTGGTTTTCATGCTGCCCATGTCTGACTCAGTATCATCAGCCTGCTCTTCATTGCCCCCAGCAATTCTAGTGCATGCTTGGCATGGGTCCACTTTCTGACCAGGTACACTTTCCATTGCAGACTGGTGTGTAGTCAAAGCTGTTGCTAGAGCATCAAAGCTAACCTGATGAACTGTGGCAACTGTCTCCTTGTAGACTGGGTGTCAAATCGTGCACCTCTGGAGCATGGCATATAGTGCATCATTACTAAATGGGGCACCTAGGAGGCTAGTTTTGGTCTGCATAACCCTGATCTCTTGGATCAGCTTATGGGCATCAGCATGAAACATCTTTGCCTCATTGAGCTCGGTGAGTAATGCTATCTGTTGCGAGGTTCTAGTTGCTTCACTGGTAAGACTCCTTTCGATTTTCTTCCAAGCTTGATGGCAGGTCAGATGATTCTTACTGATGTCGAGTAGGAGGTAAAGGACGTTATACTCTCCTTCAGTGTCTAGGGTGCTTTGTGTCATGGGCCTGGATGCTCAAGAAGCAGGAGGGTCACTGGTTCATATGGAAGGAGCACAGGTATCGAAGACCTAGTCGATACCAGTAGAGAGCATGGTCGTAGTGCAGTCTCTATGGAGACCATGGACTCCTATGGACTCACATGCAAAGGAGAACCGAGCCACATGCGAGGAGGGCCAGGCACAGCCACAAGGAGGACCAAGCTCAAGGAGCAGGCACAGCCACAAAGAGGACCAAGCTCAAGGAGCAGGCACAGCCACAAAGAGGACCAAGCTCAGATGGTTACCACTCAGGGGCTCGAGAGACAAGAGTCATAGGACACTGGCAAGCAGGTCCTGAGGAAGAGGAGCAGTGTTGAGGGAGTCGACACCAGGTCATGAGGAGGAGGAGCAGTGTCGAAGGAGTCGACACCAGGTCATGAGGAGGAGGAGCAGTGTCGAAGGAGTCGACACCACTCAAGAGGCACAGGGGTGCCAAGCAGGAGAGGCCCCTGAGCAGTACTCGATGAAGAAGGTACTCTCTGGAGAGAGAGCAGGAGCAGCATCACTGGTGATGCTGTGAAGAGGTATATAACCATGCTTTCTCATCATCATAGGTCAAATGGATCCTCATCCACTCTACTCACCATAACTAGTTATCACTTCAGCATAAGTATATATTAGTTTCAGTCAGCATAGCAGCAATCTATCAAGGTTGCTCCTCATTGTAGTGTGTGTGTTGTATCACCACTACCTGATGTCCGAAGGCGCCCATAGCAGGTTAGCGGTCCAGATATAGATAGAACCGAAGGCAGTAGTCCACTGCGGTCCGGGGATCACTTCAAGCATCAAAGTCAACACACTGGACACTCGTGTTGACACCACCAACCTTATCACCAACACCTTCAACCTCATTATCATCAACACTCACCAACCTTATCACCAACATCATCAACCTCATCATCATCAACACTCACACCAGATCTTTGTCATGGGCCTGGATGCTCAAGAAGCAGGAGGGTCATGGGTTCATATGGAAGGAGCACAGGTATCGAAGATCTAGTCGAGATCAGTAGAGAGCAGGGTCGTAGTGCAGTCTCCATGGAGACCATGGACTCCTATGGACTCATATGCAAAGGAGGGCCAAGCACAGCCACGAGGAGGACCAAGCTCAAGGAGCAGGCACAGCCACGAAGAGGACCAAGCTCAAGGAGTATGCAGATGGTTACCACTCAGGGGCTCGAGAGACAAGAGCCAAAGGAACTGTCACTGATCAAAGGAGAAGGAGCAGTGTCAAAGGAGTCGACACCAGGTCATGAGGAGGAGGAGCAGTGTCGAAGGAGTTGACACCAGGTCATGAGGAGGAGGAGCAGTGTCGAAGGAGTCGACACAACTCAAGAGGCACAGGGGTGCCAAGCAGGAGAGGCCCCTGAGCAGTACTCGATGAAGAAGGTACTCTCTGGAGAGAGAGCAGGAGCAGCATCGCTGGCGATGCTGAGTAGAGGTATATAACCATGCCTTCTCATCATCATAGGTCGAGTGGATCCTCATCCACTCTACTCACCATACAACTAGTCAATACTTTAGAAACACAAGTACTCATTAGTTACAGTCAGCATAGCAGCAATCTATCAAGGTTGCTCCTCATCGTAGTGTGTGTGTTGTATCACCACTACCTGACGTCCGAAGGCGCCCATAGCAGGTTAGCGGTCCGGATATAGATAGAACCGAAGGCAGTAGTCCACTGCGGTCCGGGGAGCAATCTATCAAGGTTGCTCCTCATCGTAGTGTGTGTGTTGTATCACCACTACCTGACATCCGAAGGCGCCCATAGCAGGTTAGCAGTCCGGATATAGATAGAACCGAAGGCAGTAGTCCACTGCGGTCTGGGGAGCAATCTATCAAGGTTGCTCCTCATCGTAGTGTGTGTGTTGTATCACCACTACCTGACGTCCGAAGGCGCCCATAGCAGGTTAGCAGTCCAGATATAGATAGAACCGAAGGCAGTAGTCCACTGTGGTCCGGGGATCACTTCAAGCATCAAGTCAACACACTGGACACTTGTGTTGATGCCACCAACCTTATCACCAACACCATCAACCTCATTATCATCAACATCACCAATCTCATCACCAACACCATCAACCTCATCATCATCAACACTCACACCAGACCTTGGTGTCATCATAACATTGATATTGATCGTGCCGAGCTACCCCTGAACGGAGTGTCCACAGAGGTCAGCCGAAACCTACGATAGTATATACCACGAACGCCACCAGCTGTCACTGCACAGTTTGATAGTCACCGAGTATCTCGACAGACCGACCTGGGTTTCAGGCGCGAGACCCCTGACACTTTGTAGGACACCCACTAGGGCATTATCAAAGGTTTTATTCCATTTCAGGTGGTCTTTGTCATACGTGCCCTTTAGATGTCATGTGGCATGGGGAACTACTTGTAGGTTGGCCTTGATGAGTGTGCTCCAACTATAATAGTTGCATGATGTGAGCTTGGGAACCATCTCCAAGATTTTGGCCAAGGTGCGGTAATCATATTGGTTGTCATCATCGTCTGATTCTGATCCTCCTTCATCCTCATTGTCAAAATACTTGGTCTCATTACTGTTGGTGGCCTCTTCGTTGATTTGTACTCATTGTGGCATTTTACCTTTTCTTGTCCTCCTGGCTGCTTCACCCAAGCTGGCTTGGCAGTCATTGTCTCCTGCCATATCTGAATGTCATGGGTTCGAGCCCCATGTTGGGAGCCAGTTGAAATTAGATACACCACTCTAGAGGCCACAGTCAGGTGCTCTTTTTACAGTCAGGTGTGTCTAATTGAGAAGACTTAAAATTGTGTAAGGAGGTAGCGACTAAGCTAAGAACATATATATGTATTCTCTGCACCTGACTGTGCTCACTTTGTTGAGTCATGCCCATGTGCCATGTATCTTCTTTCATAAGTGTTGTCATATCAACATGTCCCCTCCATACCATGGTGTCAATCCTCATGCATAGGCTGTGTTAGCTCCCACCAGCCTCTCATCTTGCCTGTCCTCCTCATTGCCCAATGCCCTCCTGATTCCCCAATCCTGTGAGCTCCCATTTACTATATCATGCATTAGCGATGCTGGTGCCTCTTCAACTGTGTCTGTGCAACTGAGATAGTAGGGTAAGGTGTTAGATTCCGCACCCTAACATCCTTCGCTCAACCCTCTCCGACAGACACTTTTAAGTATTGAAAATGACGATCCAATATGATGATGTTGGTTGACGTAAGCAGATACAAAAGGGATCGGACGATGGACGATCTGATCGGAGATCATAGATCGGGTACAATCTAGTCCCGATCATTGTCAGACCTCGTCATCAAGTAGGATGGGAGGTGCCACCCACTTTGTATATATATCAAGAGAAAATAAGCTGTTGAAGACACTCATAAGCTGTTGTTGAAGACACTCATAAGCTGTTGTTGAAGACACTCAGCTTGCTGCACAAGACCCGAAGCTCTTGTGGACATGTGTATTGGATTGCAAGTTAGATTGTGTATAGTGTCGCTGGCTCAACCAAGCGGACACCGCCTTCGATTATGTCCATACTCCTTGCAATTGCTACACCTAGCCGAACCTTTTCCTGAACTTGGTGGTAGCTGTTGTTGCTCCTGCCCTATCACCTGCCCCAATGGTGTCTGCGGAGGCAGAGTCCCGACTAGGCCTGCTGTAGCTCTCAGCGGCGACCCAACTGCATTGACCTGCGTTGTAGTCGGTGCGTTTCTGCCATTCAACCCTCTCGCCAAGGCGGCAATGCCTCCCTGAGTGCTCGCCGATGTATCTGCAAGCATGGGCGAGATAGGATGAAGCAATGTTCCATTTGCTCCGACCTTTCTCTTCTTCCTTGCTGACTTGTCCAGACGGGACTCGGCGCGTGCTAACATGGTCTCGAGCTCTTTGTCCATGATCGCGCGCGAAGAGGCGTCAGACTTGTCGTAAAGACCCAAAAGATTGAGCATCTGTCGCTCGAAGGATGGTTTGGGGCCTGGTGAAGTTGCGACAGCGCCGTTAGAGGTGGGAGCAGAGGATGCGAGGACAAGATCCGAGTCAAGATCAAGGCTTGGTGGACCATTGGCTGGTGTAGGTGTGCTCATAGCGGGAAGACCGAGATGCTGGTGCGCAGACGGACGAGCTGCATTGACAAGGAGGTTGTTGTTGTTGGCCGATGGTTTCCTCGTCTCTTGCTGCTGCTGTGCTGGTGTCTGCTGTTGCTCACGACCATGCCCTGCTTGCTGTCCTGCAGCACCATTCCGGCTCGGTGAACCATGACCACCATTAGCATTGCTTACCCTGCTCTTATTACCTCCGCTCCCACTGCCACTCGCACTGCCACTCGCACTGCCACTTGCGATGGACAGAGGCGTCGGCGTCGCAGTCAGATTGGCCGCCTGAGCAACTGCATTGGCAGCAGCATTGCCACCCTGCGGTGTACACGGCGACTCGTGTGCCTTGCGCTGATTCTTTATCCTCCTCACCTGGCTTGGCAGATTCTCCCTATCGGTTTCCATCTGATGCTTGTGTCTCCCCTCCAAAATCCTTAACTCCATCTTGCCCGTCTTCCAGTTCTTTGTGCATTGAACACGGAAAGGGCATCCGATCTTGAGCGAACCACGCTTGCGTCTTTCCTTCTCCTTTGGGATTCGACGTTTCTTGGTGTTAGGAGTGCCATCTGAGTTGAGCGTTTCTGGGAAGCCGCCGCGATAGCAGGACCAGCAGATACGTGTTTGGTTGTTAGCAGACCATTGGATGCGAATGTCAAAACCTTGCGAGAGGGCATAGGTGTGCATGTAGTTGGAGGCGCTTTCGAGATTGTCAAAGTCAAGCTCGAGGGGCATGGATGGAGGAGCTATCAAGCCATCAGCATCCGGAACACCGGGAGGCGCAGTGGCTGTTGGCTGCTGATGATGATGATGATGATGATGCTGATGATGCTGTTGTTGTTGTTGTTGTTGTTGTTGTTGTTGTTGTTGTTGTTGTTGTTGTTGCTGTTGCTGTTGTTGTTGTTGCTGTTGTTGTTGTTGTTGTGTTTGTTGTTGTGATTGTTGCTGTGGTTGTGATTGTTGCTGCTGAGGCTGCGGTGTGCTGTTGTTGGGAGTTGGAGCGATGGGGAATGAGTGGGAAGAGATGCTGCTGTTCAAGAGCGAAGGGTTGGCACCTGGGGAAGCGTTTGCGCTGTGATTGTGAGCATAGCTCATCTGGGACAAGCCTGGGTTGAGGAAGTTTGGGTGGTGCGAAGGATGATAGGACATGGTGGGCAGAGGTAGCGCAGAGGTGGGAAAGCAGCTTGGATGATGCGGTGCACCATGGATGGGAGGTGCGCAGGGTGTACAAAGGGTGATGACGGGGGTAAGGATAGGATCGCAAAGGAACAAGGATCTTGTCAAGATGACAGCCGTGGACCCTGAAACGAGGCACCTTGTAGAATTCGCAAGAGCACACTGCAATCCCATAGGCTATCCTTGACTCGAGATGAGCAAGCACAGCTGACACAAAAGCTCCAAATCGCAATGTGGGCGGGACCATGGGATGCCAACGCACAAGCCTCGCAAAGCAGAGACAGAAGCTCAGCTCAAAACAGCCTCTCTCCTGGTGGGACGCCAAATAAGGTTTGCAGTGAGCCATCCGCCGAGATGAAGTGGCAAGAGAGCCAACCAGTTCGACAAGGGAGAGACAGAGACAGAGACAGAGACAGAGACAGAGACAGACACTGCTCAGGTGGGACAGTGGCGAGTACAAGCTGGATGGAATGTGATGCGAATATGTTGGTTGGTATTAGAATGCAACTGGCCTCAACGAGTAGGCAGCCATCGACTCTGCCTTGGTCCGGATGAGGAGGGACAGGCGATGAGGGCAAGGATTGCGTCGGTATAGCAAGGAAGCATGGTCGACTATGCATGACTCTCGTAATCGTGCTGCTTAACACGGATGATAAAGTTGAGCAGCACGGCAAGGAACAAAGCAGCGCAAACGAGTGGTGGACCGATCAGGTCGTCAAAGTTACCGGGATGCTTTGTCTTGATCAACGTCAGCCTCCTCTGATAGTTGTACAGACCCCAGAGCAGCGTCAAGACTGCAATACCAGCGTAGACAGCACCAAACGCTTTGATGGATCCCGAGGAGAGATAGCCGTTCTTCTGTCCTCCACCAGCATGTTGACCATTGTCATCCTTGAAAAAGGTATCCGAGTTGAACAGCGCTAGAGCGAATGAACCAATGAGGACGGAGAGACGAAGCCAAGAGATCCAAGTGCGTTCGTTGGCGAACCAGACTTTGGCCTCCACCTTGCTCTGCGAGACGAGCTTGTTGGGTTTGCGAATCCGAGGTCGGCAAGAGTCGGAACGAGAAGAGGAAGAAGCGACGGCTCCGTAGGTGTTGCAACCGGAAGGTGCGTTTGGGTCGTTGCTAGCGTTGTTCTGGTTTAGCAGAGGTTCGCGTTCAGCATATTGAGCATCCGAGTTGCCGCCAAAGACGCTGTGCAGGGCGATGATCGAGCGACGATAGGCGTAGGCGAGAGTGCCTTGTTGCCCAGGATCCGATAACGAGTTGGCTGCTTGAACGGATTGTGCCGACATGGTCCGAAGATGGAAATAGTGGTGGTGGTGTTGATGATGGTGTTGATGATGGTGTTGATGATGGTGTTGATGATGGTAGATGGTGGAAGGCAGAGATAAGACTAAGAATGGCTCCTTCCTGATTTCTAACGAATTCGCACGACAAGACCTCATCACCGATCTCCACATTTTGGAAGGGTTGAAATGCCCGATCGATCGATCGTTTGTAGTGTTTGTTTTTTGTTTTTTGTTTTGTTTTTTGGCTTTTCTCGGCCGTGTTGAAGCTTTTCGAGTGTTGGATTTTTTTTTTCCTTTTCTTCTTTTGCTTGGAAAGTGCGACTCACTTGATCCTTCTCGTCATCCACACAACCATCATCCACACATCCATCATCCCCCACTCCCATCATTCCCACACCCATCATCTTCCGTCTTCCTCTTCCGTCTCGACATCCGACACCTATCGCCCTCTCCTTCCGATCTCCTTCCGATCTCCCTCCGATCTCCTTCCTTTCATAGTTCATCTTCTCCTACTACCTGGCATCCTTCTCACCTTCTTCGCAACCCGCACCCGACCCTTTTTTTTGTTCTTTTTTGTTCTTTTTCTTTTCATCCTTGGTCAAAATGGCCGCTCCCATTGCTGGTAAGTCTCACTTTCGTTTCACTGAAGCAGAGAACTGCTGCTGACGACTTTGACTCTTGCTTCCTGTACTTGCTCTTGCCAGAGAACAAGCCCGAGGCCACCTCTCCCGCTCCCGCTGCTTCTTCCCCCGCCGCTGGCGACGATGCCAACAACAACCTTTCCGCCGCTGAGCTCGATCCCGACGCTACCCTCCTCGTCCGTGCCCTCGTTTCCACCAAGGAAGCTGGTATCATCATCGGCAAAGGTGGTGCTAACGTCGCCGAGCTCCGTGAACAGACCGGTGTCAAGGCTGGTGTCTCCAAGGTCGTCCCTGGTGTTCACGACCGTGTTCTCTCTGTCACCGGTACCCTGGTCGGTATCTCTGACGCTTTCGCTCTCATCGCCAAGACCATCCTTGAGAACCCTCTCAACGCTCCCGTTCAAGCTGATGGTACTCCTGCCCAGGCTGCTGCTCAGACCAGCTCCGTTCGTCTTCTCATCTCCCACAACCTCATGGGCACTGTCATCGGTCGTCAGGGTTTGAAGATCAAGCACATTCAGGATCTTTCCGGCGCCCGCATGGTCGCGAGCAAGGAAATGCTCCCTCAGTCCACCGAGAGGGTTGTTGAGGTTCAGGGTAGTGTCGACGCTATCCGTGTTGCTGTTCACCAGATCGCAAGATGTTTGGCCGAGGACTGCGATCGTAGCCAGAACGTTGTGCTTTACCAGCCCGGTCAGGGCCATGGTCCTGGTATCTTGGCTGCTGGTGGAATGGGTGGATTGCAGCAGCAAGGTTCTCGTCGTCAAGGTGGTCCCGCTTATCTCGCTGGTGCCATCAACAGCCTCAACCTTGGCAACAACTCCAACTCCAACCAGCCCTCTTCCACCAACAACCGACGTGAATCCAACTCCAACGGTGCCGCCGCCGCCAACAACAACAACAACAACAACAATAACAACAACAACAATAACAACAATAATACTTCTCGTCGCCTCGACCCCAACGCAGTCGTCACCCCCGGTGGTGGATTGGTTGCAGGTGCAACCGCCAACTCTGCCACTGCTGGTGAACCTAATGCCTCGGCTCCTCCTCTTGTCGACGCTGCCAACCTGCGCACCCAGAACATCAGCATTCCTTCGGACATGGTCGGTTGCATTATCGGTAAAGGTGGTAGCAAGATCACCGAGATCCGTCGTTTGAGCGGAAGCAGGATCAGCATCGCCAAGGTACCTCATGACGAGACCGGAGAAAGGATGTTCACTATTCAGGGAACTCCCGAGGCCAACGAGAAGGCTTTGTTCTTGCTCTACAACCAGCTGGAGACCGAAAAGGAACGTCGTCAGAAGCAGACCTCCACCGTTAACCCTGACGAGGATACCCAGGCTGCTGCTGCTTCCACTGCCTAAAGCGTGGACTCTTGCTTTTTTCCTTCTCATCTCATCATTTCAACAATACCAAAAAGGGCGCTGATGATGATACATTGTCATTGTTGCTCAAACGTTTAGTTGTCCTTTCCATCATCGCTTGCAAACAGTCGCCCCATTGAGATCGCAATCATAACACGCAAAACAACTGTTTCTTTCGCAAATCCTTCCAGATTGTCTGTGTCGATATTCTGTTGCAGTCTATCAGTTGAAGATGCGTCGGCATCTCAAGCAAGATGAACATGTTACGGCCGAGACATTGAGACACGGGAGGCTCACGTAAGCGAGAAGTACAATGAGGTATGTAATTGTTGTCATGGTGACAGCACAGTGGCACCCGGTATCATAGCAACACAGGAGTACAAATGAAGAGACACATCCTGCCTCGGATAGGACCAGAGCAGTGAATGGAGTATATATATGTGTTTGTCATTCAGTCTCACACCATGAAAACTAAGCATTACATAGAACATACGACTGTGGTAAAGGGAGTCTGATTGTGACCCCGATAACGCCGTATATTAATTGTTATCTTCAATTGATTAAGAGTCTGAAGAAGCTATCACCGAGCTAACCGAAACTCGCCGACAACCATGGTAGAAGACACCGAAACGAGGACCAAAGGAAGCAGAAAAGGCAAGAACACCCAGGTTCGGGTCGACAATAATGCCACGAGTGAGAACGAGCCGGAGGCCATCAACGATGAAGCCGACGAAGACACCGATTCCGACTCTGACTTTGATGATGGCAACAAGCGATATAACTTTCGCACCCTAGCAAAGCTCCTCGAACCCGTGCCAAAGCTCACATCACGAAACTATCATAGCTGGAGCGCTCATGTGAAATCTTTCCTCCGATCTGTGCCTCATGCGATGAAACATCTCGAGGGAACGTACAACAAGAAACACCCGAAATGGAGCCGCTCCCTCGACGATGCTTTAATCAACGCCCTGCGTGGAACAATCGACACTACCGGAGAACACAATGTAAATTACCTCGTTCTAGATGTAATCAAGGAGTACCTTACTTTCAACCAAGTATGGAGAAAGATCGAAAACGGTCTCACGAATGAAGCCACCAAGATGTCTCACAGACTTGCGCTTATCTCGCAACTCAACGATACAAAGATGTTTAACTCGGATGCCAGAAAGCTAATTCAAGAGATCCGGTCCATACAAACTGAAAGCAGCCTCCTCGGCAAACCATTCACCGATGATACATTGTTCTCGGCTCTGCAGAAATGCACGATCTGGCATCCGGTGTACAAGGAGACGGTTGCCACCGTCCATCAAATCGATTTCAACGCCCTTGCCACCGCACTAAGCATCCGGCAGACCGCTGTCGAGAGCGTCCCCGCACAAAGGATCGACCCTCGACAAGCCAGTGCTAGAACCGCCGGCAACGACGATCAAAACGAACGGGCTGGAGAGACCGAAGCCGAAGCCGACAACAGCCACGCGAGCTCAAGGAACGCAAGCAAATCACGCCGAATCCGATGCTGGATCTGCAAGCGACCGGGACATGGTATCAGTCAATGCGACGCCTTGGTTACCATTCCCAAGGACTCCCCCCTCGCTGAACCTAAATAGGAAGCGTGGTGCTCCCTCACCCTCCCAATGAAATGGCAGGACCCCTTGAACACAAAAGAAACAGCTCATTGGATCTTGGACTCGGGGGCGAGTTACCATATGGTGAATGACTACAGCATGCTCATCCACCCGAGAACTTGCTGAAAGCGGATAATTACTGCCGGAAGTGAGGTCTTGGAAGCGGCAGCTATAGGAGATGCAAGCATATCAACAGATTACGGGGAAATCTCTCTGCAAAATGTATTGTATGTAAAGCACCTTAATGTTAACCTTCTGTCAACAAATTCATTAATGGATGAAGGAGCACGAGTGATATTGGACACAACCGGCGGCCAAATTTTTCTAACAAACAGCATGACACTTAAGATTGCAAAGAATTGCGAGCAAGGACTTCTGGAGTTCCGAGGCGACACATGGCAAGAAAGCACGATGGCCACATCAGCACCATTGTTTGAAGGTGTTGATGAGGAGTTCGAGCATATTGAGAATGAGCCGAAAGTTTCAAAGCAACAACTATGGCATGAGCATCTTGGGCACCCAGGAAGAGATAAAGCTAAGGCGATCACAAGCAAGTTAAAGGATAAGCATACCATGAAATTGGATCCAAACACTGCTCTGACATGTGAGCAGTGCATACGATCCAAGAGCACAAGCGCTCAGATGGGGAAAGGTAGCAGCGAAAGAGCCGTAGGGCCCCTGGATCTTATCCACGTCGATCTAATAATAGACTCATCCCACGTGATGGAGTACACATGCACGTTGGTGCTGGTCGATGATCATAGCAAGTATGTGTATGCACAGCCATTGACATGAAAGAGTCATGCCTTTATGCAACTTAAAAGGATTATTTCGTTCCTGGAGACACAGACGGATCGGAAGCTAAAAGCGATCCGATCCGATCAAGGAACGGAATGGAAAAGCAATGATGCATTAGAATGGTCGTTAGAAAAGGGCATAGAGTGGCAAACCACTGTAGGGTACAACAGCAAACAAAATGGATGGGTAGAAAGAATGAACAGGACCCTTGGAGAGAAGATGAGAACGTTGCTAATGCAGAGGAGACTACCAAAGAAGTTCTGGCCATATGCAATCAGAGCTGCAGCATTCAAAATAAACCTCACTCCGAGCATTGATAATGAATTCCCTTATCAAGCGATGTTTGGCAAGTCGCCGGAACGAGCTTTAAAGCTCCTACGAGTGTTTGGTTGTCTGGCATGGGTAAACGTACCCAAAGTTAAACGGGACAACAAGAAACTGGACCAGCGAGCCGTCGCATCCATTTTCTTAGGGTACAGTCTAGAGAGGAAGGGCTGGCTCTTCTACAGCCCGGACTACAATCCGAACATCTTCTGGAGCAACTCAGCAAAATTCATGGAATCAAAGTGCTGGTCAGACAGAACAGAGTGGTGACCAGTTGACACAAAGGCACCCCCAATGATGATGACAGAGGAGAATTTCGAAGATCTAGGATACAACAAAGAAAATATATTCGACGAAACAGATGAAGAGCCACTACGAGAATACATGGATATGGAGACAGACTCAGAAGAAAGATTAAGCGAAGGAACAGTGGAGGTGATGGAACAAGGACCAATCGCCGAAACTCAGATTGACAGCGAATTCTATGGACTCATAGCGATGCGACCGGAACGGAGAAAGAACCTGGACCCAACCATACATGAAGCAATGAGTGGAAAGGACAGAAAGCACTGGGAGGAGGCCATGCGAAAGGAGCTGGATGGATTGGAGGCGATGGGCACATGGGAGATAGTCGACCTCCCAAAGGGTGCAAATACCGTCGACACACGTTGGGTACTCAAGATCAAAACCGATGCAAACCTTGTGCCGACAAAGTTCAAAGCCTGGCTCGTGGCACGAGGTTTCACTCAACGCGAGGGCATCGACTATACAGAGGTCTTCGCACCAGTAGCACCCATCCAATCCATTTGAGGGGTGATCGCTGTCGCAGCAGTACGAAATTGGGAAATGGATTCTATTGATGTAAAGCAAGCGTACCTGAACTCCACTATACACCATGATGTATACCTCAAGCCCCCAGTAGGAATCGAAATACCACCCAGAAAAGTGTTGAAGGTAGTGAAAGGACTGTACAGTCTGAAACAATCGGGCCGAGAATGGAACATTGAGTTAGACTCACATCTCCAGACGATCGGATTCCATTGCATGCCGAGCGCACCATGCCTATACTCAAGAGGGACAGGCGACAAGATCACGATCATCACAGCATACGTGGACGACATGCTAATAACATCACCCAGTCATGATGAAGTAGACCATGCAAAGCGAGAGATCATGGACAAATGGGAGACACAAGACAATGGAAGGGTCAAAGAATTTCTGGGTATCAAGATCACACATGATAGAAGATGGAGGAGGATATCTCTGGGTCTAACGGCATACATCAAGGAAATGGTGAACAAATGGTTAGGAGGAGCAAACGAGAAATCTTGGGTACCCATGCTGAGTGTAGCGAACGTTGCTGGAGGCGAGCGATGTGAACCTCAGCGAGCAAAGAAGTATCAAGAATTGGTCAGCCAACTATTATGGGTCTCCAACACAGCCTGACCAGATATTGCCTTTGCTGTCGGCGTATTGGTGCGATATATGTCGATCCCAATCGACAGTGCATGGAAGGCAGCCATCCATGTGGTAAAGTACCTGAACCAAACGAATGAATATCAGTTGCACCTAGGAGGGGAGACAAACGAGCACTCGGATACACTGGTAACGACGTATACCGACGCAAACTGGGCATCCGACCCCACAAATGGACGAAGAAGCACCTCGGGGTCGATAACATATGTATATGGGTGTCCAGTGAGTTGGAAATCACATGTTCAGAAGTGTGTGGCATTGTCGGCAGTCGAAGCAGAGTTTGTCGCCGCTTCCGAAGTGGTGCGAGAAACCTTATTCTTCTCATATTTGCTCCGGGATTTGGAGACCACAGACGTTCGGCCCGTACTATACACAGATAGCCAGGGGTGCATACAGGTGAGTAAAGATCCAGCCAAACATTGGAAGTTAAAGCACATCGACACACGGTATCATTTCGTTTGCGATCACGTGCAAGAGGGCGATGTGGAAATCAAATATGTCGGAATGGCAAACAACATTGCAGATGTCTTGACAAAACCCTTACAGGGTCTTAACACCTCACGATTGGCTAGGATGATAGGACTGGAGATCCCGCCGAAGGGGGGAGTTGAAGATGCATCGGCATCTCAAGCAAGATGAACATGTTACGGCCGAGACATTGAGACACGGGAGGCTCACATAAGCGAGAAGTACAATGAGGTATGTAATTGTTGTCATGGTGACAGCACAGTGGCACCCGGTATCATAGCAACACAGGAGTACAAATGAAGAGACACATCCTGCCTCGGATAGGACCAGAGCAGTGAATGGAGTATATATATGTGTTTGTCATTCAGTCTCACACCATGAAAACTAAGCATTACATAGAACATACGACTGTGGTAAAGGGAGTCTGATTGTGACCCCGATAACGCCGTATATTAATTGTTATCTTCAATTCTATCTCCATCCTTGGCTCTGTCAAGTAGTCCAAACAGTTCAGAGTGCCTCTTCTAGGACACCAGAAGGACACCAGAAGGAAGCATCAGCATATCTCGAACCGGCTCGGATCTCGGGCCAGCAAGTAGCGCAGGTGGAGACCTATTCGTTCCACACCGTCTCCCCAACATCCTTGCCTCGACCTTGCTGACATCCCTCACAAGCTTTCCTTCTCCTCAACTGAAGCTGTCGATCTGGTGTCAAAGATGCGCTTAATACTAGCCCCAACAGCGACCACCACACCGCTTCGCTCTCTCATTCGTTCATCTGCACGGATACACCTTCCACCACCACAGCAGCAGCAGCGAAGCATACAAACTTCATCGCCCTCCGCTTACCAGCACCTTCTGTATCTGGGCAACATTCTCGGCTATCAATCCATCGACCGACTCTCACTCTTGCCTCGCGCCTGGTTAGATAGCGCCGGTGTAAGTTCCGACGTTGACCACGGGCTTAAATGGACTTCTGTCTCCTCTTCCCCTTCGCACACACTCCTCTCTTACACGCTTGTCGCAAATCCGCTTGATCGTTCCAAGAGACCTAGACAGGCATCGGAAGAGCTTTCCTCCTCCCATTCTACCCCTTTTACCCCTGCTTTCGAAGAGCAAGGAGAGGCGGAGGCGGTTGTACTCGAACAAGACCGAGAAAGAAAAGAAAAGGTAGGGCTGAGTAAAGTTTTTGGTATAGGTCGAAACACCCATGCGCAGTTAGGGCTGGGCTTTGCTTCTCAGGAAGCAACGAGAGGCATGCTTACCGGAAGCTTGCAAGGTAGTGGTGGCGTGCAAAAGGTCGTTGCTGGGAGCGGCTTTAGTTTTGTTGTCACCTCTGCAGATACAGGATCGATGGTCTATGGCTTTGGCAATGACACCCTTGGTCAACTTGGCTCTTGCGCTCCCCAAGCTACCATTTCAGGTAGTGATGATCCTTATGATATATCCACGCGCCTACCAGGATCTCATGTGGCCCAGTTGCGGCTTCTACCCCTGCCCAAGCGGATATCCATGGACAGCTCCGAGCATACCGCATTCCATGAGGGACGACAAGGATCAAGTCCATGGAGAGTCATTGATTTGGCTGCAGGTATAGACCACTCCCTTCTCCTGCTCGAACGAGAACTCAACGGCTTCCGCATCCAATCCCTCCTCACCACCGGCCTCAACACAGACGGACAACTAGGTTCAACCCCTCCTTCCAAATCCTCTTCCCTACCTATCCATCCTCTCATCACTCGACATTTCACCCCGGTCCCACTGCCACTAGAACCCATCCCCACCGCCATCAACACAGACGCAGGGCAGATAACAGCAGTCGTTGCACATGCAGACACATCCTATGCTCTCACCCGAAGTGGCGAGCTATGGGTATGGGGCAATAGCGAATATGGACAAAGTTTTGCTGGCGTACACGATCGGCTACCCATCCCAATGCACCTTGCCAACCCCTTACCGGCAGCATACTCTGAATACGACCTTTCTTCAGATTCAGGTGCAAGGATTAAGAAGCTTGTAGCTGGCGGTAGTTACGCTGCCATATTAGACAACAATGGTCGCGTTTGGGTCTGCGGCTTCCTTCCTTCGACTCGCTCTGAGCATCGACCGCCGAAAGAGAAGGAAGAGTGGGGCAAGTTGAGATTGGTAGAAGGTTTCCCCGAGAATATCGTGGTTGAGGATCTGTATTCAGGTTTGGAATACTTGGTTGCGATAACAAGAGATGCTGAGGCTCAAGTGGCCGTTTGGATATGGGGCATCCCTCCACGTTCTATTTGCTCCTTACCCATCGCTACTCCAACTAAAGTGCCATTCACTGTGCCTAGCACTCCAAGGGAGAAGTATCTCGACAAAAACCGCACTGTTGGAGCTCAAATGCAGAAAGAAAGCAAGGAGAAAGGAAAGAAAACATCAGAAAAGCCCAACGCTACAATGAGCGTCGAGCATGTAGCCTGTACAAGAGACCATCTCTTGCTGCTCTTGCAAGATGGCCTTTCCCACAAAGGTCTCGCAGAAGAGAATGTCTGGGCGGAAAGCATCGGTCCACCCCAAGCCAAGCCGACTGATGTTGCACTATAGAAAGGAACGCATAGACACCAAGTCTCATGCTCACAACCACTCTGGATTTGAACATCAACACTCGAGCTCAGTGTGGCGAAGAAACACATCTGAACAGTTGGCATTCCGAGGTGTCTCGCTCTCCTTCTTCTGCTCAAAAGGAGGTGCATCACAGACTTGTCTCGTCTTGCAGCGCACACCTCTGACAAGTCCTAAGTCTTGTTGATCTCACGCCACAGTTCTCGAAAGGTAGGCCCAAGGGAATTGTCATTTCAATTCACAAATCATTCAACAGGAACACTAGATCCACCTTCCCTCAACGCCTCTCCTCCCTTCTGTACTCCTACCCACGCCTTCTAATGCCAGTGACCACCCTCAGTATCACTAGAACCAATCGTAATGGGCTCGTTATCGTTATCCCCCCAAATCCTACTCCTTCTAACTTCTCCCTCACAATCACTTTGACTCGGTTGATTGTGAAGATAGTCCGACGGAGCATCATCGTAGTCCTCCTCAGCAAAATTTGAACGAGCAAAAGTGAACGAAGAGTTGACGACTCTACATGGTTCGTTGTGTAGTTGCGCATCCCTTACCGCTTGCCATCCACCTGCAGCTGAGCTTGCTGTCCGACGGGGAGCGGCTCGAGTTGGAGTATCAGCTTCGCTTGGTGGGGGTCGTTTAGACTGCGTCACGCTCGTTCTCAGCTGGCTTTGAGAGCGTGGCGGCTTGGTAGGTGTGCTGTCAGGAGTGCTGAACATGGATCTCGACTGGCATGGCGTGAGTGGAGAGGTTTTCTTTGCAGTCGGAGTGACCGTGGTACTCTGACTCTCGCTTGGTTTGATCGAAATTTCGGCGTGAGGAAGGGTGATGCCGGTGGGTGTTGTAGTGGCGCTCTTCTTGGTCTTCCGCGGAGGGGTGACAGGAGCCGTAGTAGCATTAGGCATGCTCGTCTCACCCTGTTTCTCCGTCTGAACTTGCTGCTGCTGGTGATATTTAGCACCAACTTTGCTACCCCCGTTCTTGCTCTTCCTCCACCACTTCGCACCCCTGCCATTGGCTGCTCGTTCCATCTCCAACTGTTCCCTTACCACCTCGAGCTTCTCCACCACCTCACTGATTTTTGTCGCTCTACTTCGCAGCTCTCCAATCCACTCGACCCTTTCGCGTCTAGGCTTGTCTGCTTCATAGAAGTATCGTTTGTAGAGCTCCTCCTCGCCAAGATCGGCTCGAATTGTACCAGGGAGAGAGTTGCGAAGGTAAGCTCGAACATCTTGCACCAAGCTAACAGGGATTCGTTGGGCTTCTCGTGCCACAAGGAGGGCGAAGAAGTTGAAATCGGCTCGAAGCTCAGCCATCAACTGCAAAGCAGCGTAAACCGAAGGGTTGATGACCGCAAGAAAAGGCGAGAGCAGAGCGAGCTTATTATTGACGTTTTCTGAAGGCTGAGCAGGTGCATTGGAGGCGGATTTTGGTGTCCGTTTGCGAGCTGCTGCGGCGGCAGTAGGAGTAGGAGTGGACGAGAGAATGTGTTCGTCATCGTATTCGCAGCTGCCTACTTCGGGGGAGCGAGGATTGTGCTCGCATGCTTCTTTTGCTTCCGCCGCCAATTGAGCTTTGCTTTTTCTCTTTGGAGTGCGATGAACCTCTGCAAATGTATCCCGAGCATCGGCATCAGGCTCGGCTGTAGATCCTCCAAGTTTGCTACCACCACCCCCACAGGTCTGTCTTCCGCCGCTGCTGGAGCCAGCTGATCCTTTGTCCAAGGCTTTGTCAGGGACCAGACCAATCTTGATCGCAGAGTCAACCATTCTACTAGCTTCAGGAACAAACTTCTTGTCACCCATATCGAACCTAGTTTTGGTCAACAGGCTCATGCGAATCTTCATAAAGAGGGCAACCTCGTGGTCCATCCATGTTCCGTATTCGGTGCGTGGTGTGAAATCAGCCCCTTCGCCGTGCTCCGTGGCACTGTCAACGCGGTTGGTACCACCATGTCCATCGGGTGGGTGAACAGCCACTCTAGCCGACAACCTCTGCATCTCGCTAGTCAACTCGCTTTGAACATAATTGTCGGTGATGGCGAGAATGTCGATGCACAGCTGCGGATATTTGACTCGCATGTTCTTAGGGATCGCGTTCTTCACCAGGTGAGCAAGACGAGCCCTGCAGAGACCAGTGTACTTCTGCACGAAGGCTTGAAACTTCTCTTGCAACGTACCGTGGTTGCGCTGAAGCTGATTGGCAAACTCGATGAAGAAGTTGCATGTGGAATCGCCATAGAGCGCTTCAATCAGGTCGTCCACCGTGATTGGCTTTTTTCGGAGTTGCTGCGGCTTTCCAACTGCTGGTGTTGGAGTTTTGGGCATTTGACCGCTCGGTCTCATGCCATAATCGGCCTTGTGGACATCGAAGGCGAATACCATTTCGACGTCGTCCAGATATCCACTCGCATCTTCCTCGAGCTGGTGAGGCTCTTCGACATCAACGTAGCGGAAGCTAGGCTTGTTCGAGACCTCAGCGGCAAGTTCACGTTCGAATGACCACACTGTCGGCTTGTACATGTTGACGAGGCTCCTGTCCCCAATCTCGCGTGCGGTAAAGGGGAGGTAGACGGGAGCAATGAGCTTCAGCTCTCGCGCAAGGTAAGGCACTAACTCCTGGATGACAGCCATTTTGGAAAAGTAAAGATGCTTGGTGATGGCTTCCAGCGTTTTGACCAGCTCCATGATCGTGTCGAACCCTTCCACGCCTCCAGTGTGCGACATGCCTTGACCGAAGCGGTGTCCGTTGGCTGCTCTTCCGGGCAGAGGCGAGAAGTCTCTGCCGCCGGGGAAAGGGACTCGAGATCGATGAAAGGAGCTGGCAAAACGACTATTGGCTGAACCATTGTCGACGTTGTCGGAAGCAGTGGCGTTGGCGTGTTCGGCGATGAGCTCGTCCTTGAGGGCGATGATGGATGCAATGGTATTGGGCAGAGCGGTGTAGATCTGCTGGAGCAAGAGATGGCTAAGATGCTGGTAGAGGTTGTCCAAGCCGCATCGCATCTGCACAAAGTCCTCGTTGCCGTTCTCGCCGGTAACGTCGAGCATTTTTGTGGTCTCAAGCCAAGGTCCAGGAGCAGGATCGCTTGCGAAGAACAAGTTGTCCTCGATCTCGCGAATGTTGCAACGGTCTTCGTGCTGGGCAGGGCAGCGAACAACATGCCAGCCGTGCTTAAGGAAGTGCTTGCTGTTCGAGCCTGAACTTACGGTGCTGTTGTTGTTGCTGTTCATTCCGCCGGGAGATGACTCGTTGATCATCTTTGCCCATTGACGTTCAGCACCCGAGGGCATGCGATCGGGCATGGTCAAGACACCAACAGTGCGTTCTCCATTCGGATCAATGCTCTTGACGAGGGAGAAGGCGTTCTGGTGACGGATGTCCATGGCAAGAGAAGCCGTAAGAACAATGACCGTGTTGGACTCAGAGATGTCGCGCAAGATCATGTTGCGGATTGCATTGATCTCAAAAGCGCTGCCTTCCGAGATGAGACCAGGCAGATCGGTGAAGCACAAAGGCTCGGCGCCTGGTGCACGGATGGAAAGACTGAGACGTGCTCCAACGGGGAAGAACGTCGGCAGAGGTGAGTCCGGGTCGTCTTCAGCGTCTTCGAGCTGAGCCAGCGACATGTGCTGATAAGGCGAGGCAGGAATGAGATACTTGTCGGTAGGCTTGGGAGAAGACATGAAGGAAGTGGGTAGGTTGCGCAGATCCCGAACGGCGAGTGTGGCCCGTCTGAGTCGATCTGCGACAAGAGCAGGGTCGTTGATAGGCTCGCCGAATCTGATGATGCCGCCAGGGCAGGACTCACAAGCAGGGGGAAGGTCGTTCTTGGACGTGGGTAGGACGATGGAGACGAGTGCTGACCACCCTTCGCCTTCCTCGGCAGGTGTGGTTCCGGTGATGGTAATGTCGAGCGGGCCGCGAGTACAGGTTCCTTGCGATCGTGGAAGAGTGACCCCGGCGAGACACTCAACTAGAGAGCTTTTACCTGTGCTCTGGCCTCCGACAAGCACCAACTTTGGAATTCGGATGACATCTTTGCCAGTTTGTCTGAGATCTCGCTTTGCTCGTCCGCCACCACCGAAAGCTGCTTGAACGCCTGTCACAGAAGCTGGTCGTCCTCCTCCTCCGCCTCGGCCTCCTCGAGCTGCACTGGGCGTAGACGCACGATGACCTTGAGCTTCAAGTGCCGAGGGTAGTGCCGAGTGATGGGGTGGTAGGCCCGGCGCGGACAGAGGAGTCGCGAGAGCTTCGACTTGTTGACACAGAAATGTAAGGTGTCGGATGACGGCGCCGTAATCGGCTGCCCTTGGCCGGTCATGAGGAGGGTGGCATGCTGTTGACTGAATCGCATCCATCGCGTCATCTGCTTCATGCGAAGGCTGTCTGCATTGGCACGGTTGTGAATCATAATGAAAAGTGATGGAGCGACGATTGTCAGTATTGTGTCAGCATTGGCATGATCATTCGGAAGTAGAGGATGATGAGTTTGGAGTGTAACTTACGAAACCAGAAGAGGGGCAAAGTCTTGGCTAAGTCGTGGCTAAACCAATGTTGCGATTGGGAGTTAAGTCGCAATCGAGATCCGATGTGGTGCGAGAGAAGGAAAGAAAGAGGAGGAGTAAAAGCGGGAAGTGACGAAGTTGAGTTCTTATAGAAAAGTCACACCAAATCCATTGTCACGAGCAAGCGAGGAGAAAGGATGTGTGACACAATGTGCTGGATGAGAAGTTGAGTGATGCAATGCTTTGTCCTTGCTCAGCCGGAAGAGAGTGAGTCGATGCTGAAGCTTTGTGTGAGAAAGGAGATAACGTTTAGCGACAAAAGTTGGTGAGAGAGCATTGTGCGGGTGACGAGAGCGGACACTTCGCATCGACGCGGAATGCCTTTCATTTTCCTTTCTCTCGTCGAGTCTTGCGTCGATAGGATGGTGACACAAAGCGTACAGACCTCGGTGGCAAATATAAATACAGTTGGACATTGATCAGGGTGTAATAGCTAATGTAAAGTTGATGAGAACGTGCAAAATACGTGCTGGTGCGATGCCAAACTTGGTCGCTGGCAGCAGGGAATGTTGGACGATCATTCGACTTTGTTCGCTGTGTTGCTCGACGGTGAGCGAGCAGATGCGGATTCAATTGCTGTCGACGGTGCTGGTGATTTGCCACTCCTCGCTGTCGTTGCTTGATCGAAGTGACGTTCTCTGTCGTCAGCTTGTTGATTGACAGCCTCGGCGTTCTGCCACCAGAATCTTGTCGCTCTCTGAATCCCCTCGCGTGCTTGTGCGATGCCAGCAGTCGCTGTCTGCCCTTCCTGTTGTGCTACAGCTTGGATAATGCTGCTCGCCTTCTTTGGACCCATATTTGGCCCTGCTCTGCTGTCGCTGCTACTCCTCCACTGCCTCGACATCTGGAGGAGCTGATCATCTTGAAGAACCACAGTCCGCGTGATGTCATCCAGCTCTGATACGTGTATGAGGTTCTGCAAGCTTTGTTGAGCGGCTGCAAGATGAAGCATGCTTTGTTCGAAGCTACCCACCACTTTGGGCGCTGGCTGAAGATAGACCGTGAGAACCAAAGCCAGAAATACAAGTTGACGAATGATATGCAGATTGGTATGCCAATGATTGAGTCGAGACGAGCCAGCTGTCACTTGGCCGAACTCAAACATGATGAGCATTTCGACAACGAGCAGCCCGAGCAGAACTGTGACTGAGGGAGTGCGCCATCCGCTGCGATCGGCTTCATGCTCCTTTGCATTTGCTTGCGGAGCTTGAGTCTGTGGAGGTGGGGGTGATGAGAAGCCAAAAAGTGCTCCGAGCTGCCGAATCGCTACGGCCACCGAGTCGTGCGGATGCGTTGTGAGTAGCCCGAGAGCTAAGATTCGCCAAGCGTATGCTCCGAACAAGAACGGAAGAGCATACCAAAAGTGGTCGCTGGCGTTTTTGCAGAAAGTGCAGTCCAGCAGTGGTGCCGGTCCAAGAAGGAGATAAGTGCGTCGACCCTCGTAGCTCGAGAGCCTAGCTATGAGCGCTTGCAGCTCAGCTTGCTTAACCGGAGTCAAGTAGCCGATGGGCAGCAGTGAAGGTGTCGCGTTGATCAAATCTCGCAGCGTTGTGGTGGGTATGGTGATGGGAGCTTTGTATGCAAGGAAGAGATCCGGCTTGGATCCACCTCGGAAGGCTTCAATGTGTAGCGGTACATTGTCGATCCCGTCTTCGGGCTGGAAGACGCTCGGTGCTGTATAGAGCGTGTAGATGGACTTGCGCAGCTTGTCAATGACTGATGATGGGATAAAGATGTCGAATCCATACTGCACAGGCACGAGGTTACGCAGGCTGATGAGGACGAGTAGGATTGATGCTATTGATACTGCAGCGGTGAAGGGTGTGCTGAATGGCGTGAGCCTTTGTCGAGACAGTAACTTTGGCGGTGGGGGCTGCGAAGGGTCGATTGGACGAGGCGTTCGGACAGACGAGGCTAGGCGCTTGGCTTGCCGAAGAATCGGTGGCACAATGATGAAGCCCAGCACCAGATAAGTGGGCAGGTCCGCCATCTTGGCCTTGAAAGCCAGCTCCACGAGACACTGCCGAGTCTGCTGCAATGTCGATGAGCTGGGAGAGGAGTATCCCCGGTGGGCTAGTGGTGCTGTTTGAGAAGCTTGGCAAGTGGAGTCGCACTCATTAGAGAGATTTCGCTTACTTACCTACGACCAACGACGAACTGGTAAGCGAGTACGTCGGGGAGGTGGAGATGGTGGTGGTTCGGAAGCAACAACTTTTTCAACTACCAACTCGGTTTTCGGACTGGGCAATTAAATGAGAAAATTTTATCCACGTGACGCGTCGGAGCGATTACTAAGCATGAGGTCACCAACCGGCGGCCCGAGGAAGGGCACTCATCATTAGTCAGCAATTTATGTTACATTTCTCTTAAAAACATGCCAATGCCCAACTGCTACTGATGGAAAAGGCCTCGGTGTGAGATCTTTCGGTCTTAACAACTCCATTATACTGAACCCTTCTTTTCTGAGCCTGAATTTCCACCAGGATTTGGCGCTGTTTGACAGGTCGTAGAAGCGGTTTGTACTAAGCTTAGGATTAGCCTATCTCAGAAAGAACTGTCATAAAGTGATATGTCTCATCCATCCGTTCCTCTCTTGCTCTCCAGTATCCTTGGCCGCCCCCCTGCCATGGAGAGGTCATCTTCTCGAGCGGTGTGCAGGCCTTCGTCTATCCTGCTAAGCTTGTCCGGCGGTGAGACTAGCTCTTCTCTGCCTGAACTTCGGTGAGCTGTTGGGTCTCGTTCCTCAGCTGGTCGTCGTCGTCCCTGAAGATAACTTGCACCTCGGTTTACCACTTGCCTCTTACTTGCCTCTTACTTGTCTCCTTACTTCATCCAAGGCCCGGCGCCTTTCATCAGCATTCCGTTTTCTTCTTCTTTGACACCTCTTCCTTACTTTACTTCACGCCCACGGGCCCGAGCGAGGACAGCGTCCTTGCATTTACCACACCCATCTTTTCAATCGTCGCAAGTCTAGACAACAGTACGACTTCTGGAACGTCGCTGTTACTTAATAAGCATCATTTCATCGCTTGACGGCGGATCGACAGTTTTCCTCGCGTCAAGGCAAAGAAGCCGAAGAAAGGCTCATCGAAAGATCCGGCTAGGCGGGCTATCGAAACACAGCGTCAAAGAGAAGAAAGTCGAAAGTCGAAGGGCAAGCAAAGAAAAGTTGACCACGACTTTTCCAATCGACCAAGAGATCAGCCGGAGAGATCGACGCTACTCTACTCCCAACCCGCCATGCCGCCAGCCGATATTGCTTGGGCCGTTGTCGATCAAGATCACCCTTTACTACAGCATATGTACGCTAGGGCCGACACCTTCCACTCCATCCCACCACTCATCCCTTCCACCTCATCTACCTCTTCTCCAACTGCAGCTAGAGTCACGAATCCTATAGCAAGCATCCATCACAACACTCCACTTATCCTCTGCATTGTGATCGGTGCCGTAGTAGTGACCGCAACACTCTCAGTCGGCTTGGCCTGGATCTTGCGTCTCGCTTGCTGTGCAGGTCAACGCAGAGCTAGGCGAAAGCGTCGTCTTGATCGTTCGACGTGGAGCCCCTCTGCCCTTGCATCCGCCATTGACAGTAAGAGTGACAACGAGAAGAGTGTAGGTCGCAGGTCTCTTGACAGCGTCTCGTTCAGAGGTGATGATGATCTCGAGCGTAAGGATGCCAAGATCGATGCCTTCTTTGATGGCAAGGCTAAAGGCACACAGCTTGACGGTGCTGTTCCCACGCTTTCGTACGGAGATGATGCCAAGGTCCCAGAAGCACCAAAGAGCACATGGGACGGCAAGGGGTGCACTTTGTTCGATCCTCCCGTCACCGGTATTCAGCAACCGGAGCCTGCGGTGACAGCTTCGCTAGCCGGCAACACAAGGGGTGGCAACTACAGTGCAGCCAGGCAAGAGCTTGCAAACCAAGACGTTGGCGGCTTCACATGGCCTTCCTCGATGGAACGACAGCCTAGCTTCATCGAACGTCTGGCGCAGAGGCATCATCAAGCCTTGGAGCTGCCAACCACTGCACCTCTTCCTTATCCTTTCCAAGCCAAGCCAGTGCAGCCTGCCTCCCGCATGGCCAGCTTGGGAGGTGTGGCCAATCGAGCCGTGATGAACATGCTCCCTCTCACGCTCCGGAATGCTGCTACCACCGCGTCAAGGCAGAGAGCAACACGCAGGCGATACCGTGATATGCAGCCTTACCTCGATAGCGACTTCGAAGGCACAATCGGTGGGAAGGATCGAGAGTTGCCGATCGCTCGTCGACTTCGAAGAACCGAAGAGCGCATGGCTGTAGACTGTACTACTGAAGAAGAGTCCAACTCGCCATTGAACACCTTGCCGGTATACCCTGGGCAGTTGGACGACTCGTTGCGCTTCCCTCGCGTCCAGCAGGTCTTGATGCCCTCGCCTATGATTCCTATGACCCTGATCAACGCCGACAGCAAAGCTCCAGTGGAGTTCACTCCAGGCCTCGCTGGTGTCGGAGCTGCTTGGTCTAGAAAGGGCTCTGAGCCGCAGGTGAGTGCGCGATCGTCAATGGCGAACGTGCAGATGCCCAAGGTGATTGAGCCTAGTCGTGCTTCTGCGCTGCCCGTGCCTGCTCTTGACGGCGACCGTCCAAGTCGGCTTCTCGGGAGCGTCGGGTGCTGGCTGGGCCAGATCACAGAGGCGGGCGAGATTGCTGATCCTTACACGGAACTGTCTCCTCGACCTGACCGCAAGCTCGCCAAGAACGGAAGTCTTCGCAGCGACTACACATCGACGACTTTGGCAGACTCAGCTACGACCAGCTCCAGCGCTCAAGGTACTGCCCGTACAGAAGGCAACACTTCGGGTAACGCAGGACTTCTCCTGCAGCATGTCGATGAGAATCTGGCGGAGCATGACCGACAGCAACGCCGACTTCTTCGTAAGGCGCGCAAGTATATTTCAGCAGTCGACAATGATGCTGCCGAAACCAAGCAGAAGGCGTTCAATGAAGAAGACGATGCTGCTGTGAACGTCAGTCGAGCTCCCAGCATTCGACCTCAATTCTTTGCCACCACCGACCTCAAGAGCTGGCTTGAGCCGAACAAGGTCTTGACTACGCACGGAATCAAGGTACTGGAGGAGGGAAGTACAGTCGATAGCGATGCCACCGATCCATTCGTTTCCGATGTCGAGGCAAGGAAGCTACATCTGAGAAATTACGATTCGTATGAGTCGTTGATACCGGAGGCGCGCCCCACCAAAGCCAAACAGAGGTCTTCTAGCTCCAAGCAGAACCTCCGCTCGACTGTAGCTGCTAGCCCTTGCGCCGCTGTCAAGGATGCAAGCCGTCAAAAGCGTGAGGCGTTGCGATCTGTCAACGCTGCACTCGTCAGGAAGTCGAGTCAAAAGGCTTTACAGTCTGCCTGGCAGAGTCCGGCTGATCTCTCGATCGTCTCATCCGTCTTTGACAAAGAATTTGCTGCTCAGTCTACCAAGAGAGCAAACAGCAAGAAGCCATCAACAAAGAACGACGCCGAAGCCATATCTACGGCAAAAGCGGAAGCAGACGCTGCTGTTAGAGATGCTTGGAGGCGACGCAAGCTGCTCTCCATCAGTTCTCGTGGCGGTCAGCGAATTCGCACCACCCACACTACTTTGACTGGATCAGAGCAGGTTAGTGCGCTACTGAGCAGAGCGGAGAGCATGCGATCGGAGCCAAGTATCTACTCTGAGCTGACCGCTGCATCGGACTACCAGTTCCAAGCTCCTCTGCTTTCTGCCAGCTGTGGCGCGAGCACCGTCGATGCTGTTTCTGAGGATTTCGACGTGGCTATCGAGATGCTGAGCCAAGCTGATGATGCTAGGAGAAAGGAGGAAGCGGAGGTTCTTCTGAAGAAGCAGATGAAGAAGCAGATGAAGAAGGAGGCAAAGAAGGAAGCCAAGAAGGAAGCAAAGAGAGAACACAGAAAAGTCGAGCGACAACAAGCTCGGGACGCTGCTGCGGCGGAAGCAGACGATGCTGAGCCACAAGAAGTCAGCTCTTCGGCTGTTTCGATCAAGGATGCCGAACAGCATGCTGTCAGTGCCGAAGCTGAAGCTGCGATTGCTGAGAAGTTGGCCGTCAGACGAACCAACATGAAGCAGCGATCCGTCTCACTTGGTATGGCAAGGAGCCAGTTCGCTGCAGCAGATGCTGACAGGTACGCTACCGTGGACGATGTCAATGTCCCACATTCGCCCTGGACCTCGAGCGATTCCGACATCTCCGTTCGTAGATGGGGTGGGCCTCGTCGCGACGATTCACTTGGCCGCTACCAGAATCGCACCTCTTGCGCATCGATGATGCCTCACGAAGCTGCTCAGGGCAAGCGATCTTTGTCCAAGCAGGCTCGCGCCAACAGCTACTACTATGGCATGGGTGCAGGAAGTGACCTGCGAGATCTCTGCTGATCAGCCATTGGCAACGCCTCATCAGGGTCGCACTCCTTCTGTGTCATCAACCATGTTTTAGTCGAGTCAATTGACCATCAACTATGCTCAGAGCGTGATAGTGTGAAATGTGATCAGCCGAAGGGCGGAAGGAGCTAACTTGCAGTGATGATGCCTAAGAGCACATCTCAGCGGTGAGGTATATCGATTGCAAGCGCAGCAAGATCGCGTATGTTCTGATATCGTTGAAGCCGAGAAGCCGTCTCTCGCCGGTCTTCCATACGAACGAGCTCGTCAAAGTTGTCCGAGATCCATTTGGCCAGGCCACTGAAGGTGTCAAGATGCTTCTTTCGTATTGTATCCAATTGGATTTCAACAAGTTTGGGATGAAAGGGACCGACTACCAGTGTCTCAGCACGAGTATCTATAGCTTTCAGTTTATTGACAACGTCCTCCGCCTCAGTGACTTGATGAATAGCACCACATGGCCGCGATGAGAAAAGAAACATATATAAACAGGCATGTCAGTTTCATCTTTGTGAGAAGACAGAACAGAAATCTGGACCTACTTGGGCGTTTTTGGTGGTAGCCATACTGGAGCAAGTGGTTGGCCCTGTCGGTGATTCCTTTTGGATACTCGCGTATGATGTCGGCCCATATGGGACGAGGGTGCTTCGCGAGGTCGTACACAAAGGTTCTTGTATATTTTTCTCGGAAGGTACGCAATTCGGCCTGGTGACGGCGATTGATGGCCTCCTCGGGATCCTCGTACGCACTAGCGCCGCGGAAGAGTGAAGCGAGCAGAGTGAGTGCGAGCAAGCCAAGGAGGGCATGAGATCGGCTAAAACATTCTTTCATGGTGGAAGTGTTTGCAGAATGCGACTCGAAGCTGCGAGATAGCAGGTTGTTTGTGTGGAAGCTTCTAGGAAAAGTAGGAGATGAAGAAGCAAATCAGTGCCACCGAAGGGCGTCTAGTTGTACGTATAGCCCTCCGCTGGGCCAAACATAGGAGATAGCAGCATCGGCTTTGGGAATCCCAGCTCGGTTCGAATACGAACGCGAGGAAATGAGAATCAAACAGCAACAAAGGAGTCGATGCTCGAGATGGGCTTGAGAAGAGACTAAGGTCGGTGGGACGTCGTTACTCTCTTTGTCGGTAGCTTTCGCACTATGCACTACAGCACTTTCGTAGCTTTATGTAGCATATGCATGGCTACACCAACTCAAGTTTGCAACTGCACCAGATCAATCTCGTCATTGTAACATTTCATTTTGCATTTCTTGCCATCAAAACAAAGCTCAAGCCAGCGCCTGCAGGTTGGCAAGGTCATTGGGGAGCTGCATTGAGGGGTCTTGGTTACCTTCACTCATGTTGTAGTGCTGCTCTTGGCCTAGCGCTTCATCCTTGATGGCCCGAAGCAGGTTCCTGTTGACTTCTCTTATCCAGCCTTTGGCCATTTCTGGGGTTATAGTAGTCTCCAGAGAGAGCATCTTGGACTTGGCACGAGGCACGATGATGGTGGTCACAAAGCACAGGCAACAGATTAACTCAGCACTGCAAATGGAGTTATGAAATGCCAAGTTGGTATGGTGCAGTTGCAAACTTGAGTTGGTGCATTTAGACGCCGAGACATGAAGGTACGAAAGTGCTGTGGTGCAAAGTGCGGAAGCTACCGACAAAGAGAGTACACAACCGGTTGCACGGTCGGAGAAAGTGTAGTGTGGGACGACTCGCATTGCCCACATATGGCCCGTAAAGTGGATCAATACATGCTGCTCTGAGATTTGACCAAGGTCTTGCGGGTAGAGTAAGCCTTCGAGTGACTTGCGTCTGCAACTTGAATTCGTCGTATTCAATCATCTGACACCTCGCCATCCGACATCTCTGGCATAGGAGTGAAAAAGCGACAGGAGGGAGGCTTGACACGCTGTGCGTGGAAGATCTTGAGGAGGATGCAGTGGAGATCGCGGCAGAAGCGAATGATCTCGGGATCGTAGATTGCACAGACTTTGCAATCTCTGAAGAAGAAGGCATCATCTTGCGGAGCGAGCATGATGGAATGCTCTGCATAGAGGTTCTGGATAGCTCTGATGACTCTGAAACGCTGTTTGAGCGATTCTTTCGACTGTTGGAGGACGTTGTGTGGATGCAAGTAGGTGCACATGTATCGACGGAGCGTCTCGGACAAAGTGCTGATGTCAGAACGAAGAGCGGCTGTTTAGGAAGCAAGAGACCAAGGAGGCGCATGAGCTGCTAGTGGAGAAGAAATGAACGAGGAACCGAGAAGCGAGAACTCACGAATCAGCTTCTGAAGCGGGGGTCGCGGAAGCTTTTCCTTGCCTGCAGCGTTGACGGTTTTGAATTGCGCAAGTGGGTCGCAGGTCAAGGGCATGATCTGATAGTCGAGAAGGCCAAAGGTATCTATGATCTCCTGGTACAGCTCCTGATACGACTCGAAGTTGTCGCTATCTGTTGTTCTCCTGCTGGACCGGCGGAGACTCTGTAAATCACGTAAGGACATGGTCGAGTTTTTAAGGAATATACGACGTTGCAAGACCCTGGAAAAGACGCTGTCGGCACAGAAGCGATGATCGACTTCGTCTTTGATGATGATGGAAGGATCTAGACGCTGGTCACATCTGGTGATGGCCTTGTTTTTGAGGTGCTCATGGCAATCCATAGTGTCATTGGTGACATTTGCAAGCATGGTTGTTAGACATGTAGTTTGAGCTGAGCAAGATCGACGTTTGGGCAATGTCAAGCTAGAAGACAGAGCCGAGAGATGAAGGATGAAAGAAGCGTTGATGAGGGTGCAGACAGCGCTGCTCAGCCATTGGGCATGACAATAGCTTCTAGTCCACTGTCTCAAATTCACCGCTTTAAGAAGGCCGGCCGCACTGACCTCCCCTTTGAAGCACAAAAAAGGTGGGACAATGCAGCCAAATGAAAGGCAAGAAGCTAGAACGGATGCTCCATCAAGGTCTGTGCGACGCGAGACTCGCTTAGTAGCCATGTGAGTAGCCATGTGAGTAGCCATGTGACGGCGATGATACTGTGTTGCTCACGAACGAGTCTGATAGAAACGACGCGAAACGACTCAGCGAAGGTTGTGCTGATGTGGACCCCTTTCTTCTCATGCTCTACACACACACGACATTGGCCTGTCAGGACCCTGTGTTGAGGCGCTCGAGCAGTCATGCAACGAAACCTCCACATTCGCAATCACCGATTTCCGATTTCCGATTTCCGATTTCCAGTTCCCGATTCCCGATTCCCGATTCCCGATTCCCGATTTTCGCACTTTCTTCCAAAGTCAGCTCAACTGGATTGCTGCACGTGACTTGGCGTGCGCATCTGAGCTGGACCAAGACATGTCGCAAGCCACTCAATCGACTTGGTTTGCTCCTCACTGCTCTCATCTTGCCACCATCGTCTTCTCATTTCGGCAGGTGTCGCTTCAACATCGACCTTTCCAATCTTTCTTTTCCCCCCACCCGCTGACTAATGCAAAAGCAACTCAATCTTGTTCTTCGACTAAGCCGCTTCCCATCCTCGAGCTTGGACATGCTGTTCTATCGACGCTTGCCAGCATTCTCATAGACACGCGGCCACTCTGCTTACATCGCCTCGCTTCCAGACGATAGCCTGATTGCGCGGCCATCAGCATCATAGAGGCTCGCTAGACAAAGTGTATGTGCTGGTCACGCTTACCCATCCTTGCTACTCTTTGCACTCCATCTGCTGCCCTCCCCAACCCTGCTCGCGCTCTACACACATCGACTTCAGCTCTAGCACCGGCCCGAACCATGCTAGGCGACCTTCGTGTGCTGCATGTTCCTTCCTCGGACACCAATGTGTTGCCGCCAGTCATCCTTCAGTTCGGTGCGGATCGCTACCTCTTCAACGTAGGTGAGGGCACTTCGCGCTCTTCGACCCAACGCAAAGCCAACCTCAGTCGCATATCCAACATCTTTGTCTCGCGTGTAGGATGGGAAGCTATCGGTGGTCTCCCAGGCGTTCTCATGTCCATGGCTGATGGTCAGCGTGCTAGCGAATCGCTTCACGGCCCCGATGGTCTTCGCTATGCTCTCGCTACCATGCGAACATACGCCAAGCGGGACATCATGAAGCTCGAGGTCAACGAGATCCCTGCTATCTCAAGCTCATCGAGCTCTGCTAGCAAGCATGCTGGCAAGCCATCTTGCTCTGCACCAGTCTTCAGTGATGACAATTTAGCTGTATATGCCGTGCCTTTGCTCCCAGCCGATGCTGCAGAACGTGCTTCCAAGAAGCCCAAGCTCGACCGCGAGCACTCCTCAGGCCCTTCAGCAGCAACGATAGAGAAGGTCGACCAGCTCTGGCGCAAGCCTTACTTCAACCCATCTGATCTCCATGGCGAACAAGCAGAAGCCTGGATTCGTATCGTATCCGATTGCATCTTCAATGACTCGCTACTTCGCAGACGCCAGCAGGAGCAACAACAGCAACAATCTGACATTACAAACAATGATGCATCGACACAAGTTTCAACATCGACAAAGCTCGTCTTTTCAGTGGAGCATGTCGAGATGGACGACCTCGAAGCGCAGCAGGCTCCAGCATCACCTCGCGCGAGAGCCCGCTCGCCCTGGCGGCCACCACTCTCGCCCGCCTTTGTCACACGTCTACTACCACGACCGCAATGCGACACCCGCTATCTTGCAGCCGACCGTAGTGATCCAGCCGAAGGTGGTCAAACACCTGTCCTCGCTTTCATCTGCGAAGCACACGCGCAAAGAGGCAAGTTCGACCCTGTCAAGGCCACCGAAGCCGGTGTCCCTCCAGGTCCATCTTTTGCAGCTTTGACCAAGGGGGAGAATATCACGCTCAAGCGCCCAACGACATGGGCCAGCATGCAGGATGATGAGAAGAAGAGGTGGATCCAAAGTCAAAGAGGAGGTGTGGGCAGCAAGCCGAAACCAAACAGCAAGCAAAACGGCAGGGGCAAGAGCAAGAGCAACGAAGTTCAGGAACCACCACCTGCTGCATGGAACGAGCTCGAAGAAGTTCTAGTCAGGTCGAGCGAAGTGTTGGGACCCTCACGCGCTGGAGCTGTCGTCTTCCACGTCTACTTGCCGTCCGCCGCCTACATCGATGATCTGCTTAGTGACAATGCTGCCCAATCCTTCTCACCATACACCCAGGATGCCAACAAAGGTCTCAGCAGGGAGCAATCTAGAACACCGCATGCCATCGTCCATGCTATCCCGCTCGACGTGCTGAAAGACACTCGTTATCAACAGTGGATGCGTCGATTCGGACCTGACTGTCATCACATCATCGCCAACTACGATGTCTGCGCGAACAAGCTCATGTTCCCTTCTAGTGCCACGATTCCACTCCGGCTCTCCAAGCTCGACGAGGTGATGTTCAAGGTGCCGCAGTATCAGCTCAAGCCTCGTGTTTGCGTCGAACAGTTGACAGCTGGCGAGTCCGACTTCCCACTCAAGTTGGTAGCCGCTGAAGCAGACCAGGTCATTCTTTTGCACCCTCGCGGGGGACCGAAGCGCTACCACTCGGGTGCGCCCGACTTTGACTTTCCCATCCAGTCCGAGGAAGCGAACAAGGTTGCAGCTTTCGAAGTCGAGGCTGTGGAAGAGACCGAGCAGCAGACTCAGCAGCTTGTCAAAGCAAAAGCCAAGAATGATGCTGCCTCGAATGCAAAAAAGCAGAAGGCGCAAGCCAATCGAGACGCATCAACAGACGATCTGGGAGCTGTCCGAAACTTGCGGCTCAAGGAAGCGCGAAAGAAGGCCTGGGAAGACTACCTCGATGTCGTCAAGAAGATCAAGGCTCAAAGCCAGACTGCTTCCAACGCGATGCCCCCTGAAAAGGACATCCTAGTCACCACGCTCGGCACTGGCTCAGCAGCCCCAAGCAAGTATCGTAACGTCATCTCGACGCTCATCCACACTCCATCTTCGGGTAATATCTTGCTTGATGCTGGTGAATCCACCTACGGTCTTCTTCGTCGCAAGTTTGGATGTCGACGTGATGGCACAGCTGCTGAGAGTGGATCGCTGGTCGGACAGGACGTCGACGACATCCTGCGCGAAATGCGAATACTCTTCATCAGTCACATTCACGCTGACCACCACATTGGCCTCATCCGTCTGCTGCTGGAGCGACGGAAGCTTCAGCCTCAACCCGACAAGCCTCTCTACTTGGTGGGTACCGGGTTTGTGCACAACTACCTGGAGGAATATGAGCACATCGAGAAGCTCGGCTTGGGCGAAGATGTCATTCTGGTGCTCAGCGAGCACCTGGACTACAAGAGCGGAGTTGACCCCTTGACTCGCGCTAACGGTTCAGCCAATCTTGATCCTTGTACAGCAGCCGCAGAGGGCAACAGCAGTCGAGAGCCAAAGGTCAGGCGCGAGCATTTGACTCAGGTCGAGGGCATCAAAGCCCTCACCGGACTCTCGCACGTCCACACAGCACGTGTGGTTCACCGCGGCTCGCACTGCTACGGTCTCGTCATTCGCCACACGAATCAAGACTGGTCAGTGGCCTACTCTGGTGATACTCGTCCGGCTGCAGAACTCATCGCCGCTGGACGAGATTGCAAGCTGTTGATCCACGAAGCGACGCTCGAAGATGGCGAACAAGAGATGGCAGTTTACAAAGGACACTCTACTTTTGGCGAAGCTATTCGAGTGGGACACGAGATGGGAGCGACCAATATCCTGTTGACTCACTTTTCTCAGAGGTATCCCAAGATGGCAAGGTCCTCGCTCTTTGCATCGAGCGAGCAGAGTGAAGGCAAGAAGAAGGTGTCGATTGCATTGGCGTTCGACATGGTCACCTATCCGTTGAGTCAGTTTAGCAAGATTCAGGGGTACACGCCAGCGATGGAGGCGCTGTTCGCGGCTGATACGGAGACTGAAGACGAGGTGCAGTCTGTCACTGCAGCCGAGCCGATGGAGGGCGCTGGTAGTGGAGTTTCAAACGGCAGCAAAGGAGATGGAAAGGGTCAGGGAGATACAAAGCAGTCCAACGGGAATAGCTCGAAAGGCGCTGCTGTAGTCAGCGTTGTTGCTACTTGGAATGGCGAGTCTGCGGGAGAGACGGAAGCAAAGGGTACCAAGAAAGACAGTTAGTATCATATCAAAACACTTTGGAAACACATTTCTTGCTTGGTCCTAGCCGGAATTTCTAACCATTACCACTCTTCGAATTTTTTCCCTTCTGTGTAGCAAAGACTCAGACCTCGACACCTGAACCTCAAGAGCGGTACACGCGTAAAGGAATGAAGCCCTCGGAATGGCGATACATCGGACTGCGTCTTTCCTCGTCCTCTCCACTTGCATCCATACTACCAGCCTTGATGCTAGACTTGGTGCAAACAGCGCAAACAGCGACAATGGGCGTTGTCGGTGGAGCGTACAACGTCGACATCCTCTCCACGCACCCTTCCAACGGGGAGGGCGAGGGAAAAAGTTGGGATGCAGTAGTCAGAGTAGAAGCAAAGCATGCACAGGATTTGGTCACTTGTTTGAGCTTACTCCCCGCGCCGTTGGTGCAGAATACGAGGGTGAGGATGAAAGCCGTTGGTCCGACTACTGCTATCCAGACGCTAGAGAACTTGTTATCTTAACTGCACACTGCACACACGGTATCAAGTGCAAGTGCAAGTGCACAAACGCATCGAGAAGAGAAGAAAGCTGGTATTGATGTGCTATGTTATGTAGAGAGTATTAAGGGAAAGGATGCGTATCCAAATAAGAGAGGGTGGGCATCTAAAGCTGAGTTCCAAAGACGTAGTCCCAAATCTTGCTTGTGACACCGAAACCCAACTCGAAGTTCTTGTAGTGATGTTCGAGATGATACTGCTTCATACTTTTCATGTACTGGGGCAATTTGGTGTGGTGCATAGCGTAGTGCATGCAATCGTACACAACGTACATGGAAAAGCTACCGGAGATGATACCGTTAGCTACTGCCTTAGGGAACAAGGCATGTGCCAACTGGGTGAATGGGTAGCTGAGGACGAAGAAGAGCAGAGGTGGCATGACCAATCGCAATCGATCCATGGGTAGGTAGTGGTGTACGCCGTGGAGGAGGAAGTGGAGGGTGAGGAAGGCGGGTTGGTCGGGGAGAATGTTGTCAATGTGGAACAGAAAGCGGTGGATCGAGTATTCGAGTAGAGTCCAGATGACTACTCCGATTGCCCAGCAGATCGCAGTCTGGGTGAGAGCAAGGGACCAAACGGTGGGTGCGAACTGAGTTGGCTTAGCGGCGGCTTGGTACCAAGTCACTGCGTTGAGTGGAGTTTTGGAGAGGCTGGAAGCGAACTGGGTTGTAGAGCGGAAGAAGATGGCTGATGCAATGGGAAGCCATAGCGTAGGTACGACGTACCATGGAGTGCGGGTGAAGACTTCGAGGCAGTCCTGGTTGAAGAACCGAGCTGGATTCTTCGAGTGGCGTGGAGAGTGAACCTGCTCGAGATAAAACTCTTTGCTGAAGTTGGCACGGAGCATTTGAGGCATGAGCGCCTTGTTGAGGTCAAGGAACCTGTTCTGTTTGTAGTCGGAAGAGAAATCGGTTTCCTCCGGGTGGAAATCGTGGGTGATGACAATGGAGTCGTCCTTGCCAGAGTAGCCACCTTTAGCGTTACGTTCGGAGAGAGCAGCCCTTTCGGCATGGGTAGTGGCAAGCCGTCCGATGATGTGCTCGTCGAGAAGCTCGTATGCCGAATCAGAGTGGGAGTGTTCCTGGGGATCGTCCATGACTTGCTCCATGTCTTTGCCAGCGTATTGCATGATAAGGTCGTCTCCACCAGGATGGTCTTGAACGAAATCGGTAACATCATAGACCTTGCCGCGATGGATGACCCAGCAGTCGGTGGAGATGTTGTGCTTGGCTACGTCGTCAGCCGAGAAAAGCAGCATCTTGGATGAGGAAGGTGTAGCTGCTGCCATTGCGAATGATGAGAACCAAGTAGGAAGTTGGGGTGTTGTGAGAGAAGGAAGCGAAGAGATGTAAGAACGATGGCACTCGACACTCACGCCACTTTGTTGTTAGCGCTGGGTGGCGATGAAAATGTTGTGCGCATCCTTTCCCCTTTCTTTCCCCTTTCCCCTTTCCTTTCCCCTTTCCTTTCTCCCTTTCCCCCCCTTTCCCCCTTTCCCCCTTTCCCCTTTCCC